>NC_090440.1:1355000-2062331 GCF_031143425.1 Pleurodeles waltl
CCGGCGTCTCCAACTTCACCTGGACAGGCGTCGGTGATTGAGGTATTGGAGCCTCAGGTGTTTTCTCCGGCGCAGACGTCGAGGTCGGGGTCGCCTCCGAGACAGGCACCTCAGTATCCGGCTTTTCCCACCCCTGGAGCCGATAGTTCCGCATTCTTGAATGCGATGTATGCCATCTTCCAACAGATGGCTCCAGGGGGTGCTCCGGCTGGGCTTTTGGCCTCTTCTTTGGGTGATCCTGCGCCTCTTCGGCCGGCACCCTTTATGCCCTTTCTCCCTTTTGGGAACGTGGGCTCGGCGCCAGTGTAGGCGCCGGTGGCCGCTCCGGTGGCGTCAGAAGGATTGGCCCCGGGGATTTCCATCCCGTCGACGTCGGGATTTCGGCCTGTGACTCCGGTGGGTCCATCTGCTTCAGCTGCTCTTTCGTCGGCGCCGAAGTTACCTGTGGCGCCGGACGCGGCGTCGGTGGCTTCTGAAGATCGGCGCCGATCTTCGGCGGAGGCATTGTCGACTCCGCGTATTGAACAACGACTTCATTTGAGGAGACGTGCTCTCCGTGTATTAGAAGAGCAGGAGTACCAACGAGCCCTGGAGGAAGGAGAGCTAGAGGACTCGGGTGATGGGCTGCGTGGACTGGAGTCGGCCAGTGGGCTGGACCCTTCCCCTGAGTGGGATCTTTCGTCCCCGGGGGAATATACTGAGGAGGCTGCTTCCTTTCATGCAGTGGTACGGAAGGCAGCTAGTTTTTTGGACCTGCCTTTGCCGGTGGTGGAGGCTAAACAAAACCTTTTAACAGAGGTGCTACATCCGGCCTCAGCTGCGGCGGAGCCTCTGTTGCCATTTAATGACGCTCTGCTGGATCCGGTGTTAGAGGTGTGGAAGAGGCCGGCATCTTCCCTAGCAGTTCACAGAGCCGTGGCCAGGAGGTATCGGGCGGCTCCGACTGACCCTGGTTTTCTATCTAGGCACCCTACGCCGGAGAGCTTGGTGGTGCAGGCCTCCTGTTCATCCAAGTCAGCGCCTGGTTCTTTCCCGACGGTGCCTGGGGACAGAGATTCAAAGAAACTAGAGGCGCAGTCCAAGAAGATTTTTTCGTCCTGCAGTCTGGCGTTAAAAGCCACCAATGCAACCTGTATCCTGGGGAGGTATATTCATGCTCTGATGGATGACATTTCCTCATCGTTTACAGAGCTTCCCCAGGGTCTTTTGGATCTTGTTTCAAATGCCCAGGCTGCTGCGACCCAGATTATCCAGACGGGACTGGATACCACCGACTCGGTAGCCAGAGCAATGGGCACAAATGTGGTGGCAAGGAGACAGGCCTGGCTCCGTAACTCGGGCTTTTCTGCAGATGTACAGTCCACATTGTTGGATCTCCCGTTTGATGGGGACAAACTGTTTGGAGCCAAGGCTGATTCGGCCTTGGAACGTTTTAAGGAAAGCAGGGCCACGGCTAAGTCGTTAGGGCTCCAAGCTCCTTCTTCCACGGCCTCTTCCAGATTTTTCAGGAGGTTTCGTGGATTTGGGCGTGGCTCTTCCTCCTCTTCCTTTCGGGGAAGATATCAGCAACCTGCCTCTTCCCATCCCTATAGATCTTTCAGGGGGAGAGGTAGGGTCCGCACCAGAGGAGCCTCTCAGCAGCACTCTGCCTCTTCCTCATCCTCTGGCGGGGTGCAGCAGGGGAAGCAGCCTTAGGCTTCCACCATTTCCCACTCACTCCTCTCCTGTAGGGGGAAGATTACAGCATTTTCTCACCAAATGGAAGACTGTTACAACGGACACTTGGGTTCTCCGTATTGTGGGAAAAGGCTACACCCTTCCCTTTCGGGAGTTCCCGCCCCTCATCCCGCCCCTTCTTATTGTTCAGAAGAACACCTCCTGTTGCTAGAACAGGAGGTACAAGCCCTCCTTTCCAAGGGCGCGGTGGAGTTGGTCCCAGAGCAGGAAAGGGGTCGAGGATGTTACTCAAGGTATTTCCTGATTCCCAAGAAGGATGGTCGTTTGAGACCCATTCTGGACCTGAGGATCTTGAATTGGTTCCTCAAGCAGGAAAAGTTCAAGATGCTGACCCTAGCACAGGTGCTTTTGGCGTTGAACAAGGAAGACTGGATGGTGTCTGTCGACTTGCAGGATGCTTACTTTCATATCCCGATACTCAAGTCACACAGGAAGTATCTCCGGTTTGTGGTGGGATCGCAACACTATCAGTTTGCGGTCCTTCCGTTTGGTCTTACTTCAGCACCTCGAGTCTTCACGAAGGTGATGTCGGTGGTTGCGGCAGAACTCAGAAGGAAGGGGATAGCAGTATTCCCTTACTTGGACGACTGGTTGATCAAAGCCAAGTCCCCGGAGCTTGTGTCGCATCATCTGCAGTCAACAACCCAGTTGTTGTTCGACCTGGGTTTTTTGGTGAACGAGCCCAAATCTCACCTAGAGCCCTTTCAGCGCCTCCTGTTCATAGGGGCAGTACTGGATACAACATTGGGTCGGGCCTTTCCTCCGCCTCAGCGGATTCAAGATATTCAGGATTTGGTTCCAATGTTTCAAAATGGAGCGGTAGTTCCAGTCCTCAAGGTCCTTCGTCTGCTCGGTCTGTTTGCCTCCTGCATTCTGTTGGTCACGCATGCTCGCTGGCACATGAGGGCTCTTCAGTGGTGCCTCCGAAGGCAGTGGTCTCAACACAAAGGGGATCTAGAGGGTACTGTCAAGATCTCCAGAGATGCTGCTGTGGATTTGAAGTGGTGGATTGCAAGCAACAATCTTTCACAAGGAAAGCCGTTCCAGCAGTCGCCACCAGTGGCCACAGTCATAACGGATGCTTCCACTCTAGGGTGGGGAGCTCATCTGGGGGATCTGGAGATCAAAGGTCTTTGGTCTCCAGAGGAACAGATGTTTCACATCAATCTGTTAGAGTTACGGGCTGTACGTCTGGCTCTCAAAGCCTTCCTCCCTTCCCTTCGTGGTCAGTCGGTACAGGTCCTAACGGACAATACTACCACGATGTGGTACATAAACAAGCAGGGAGGAGTGGGGTCGTACCTTCTCTGCAGAGAAGCTCTTCGACTATGGTCCTGGGCAAAGGACCATCAGATTTGCTTGATAGCAAACCATCTGGCCGGAGTCTTGAACGTGCGTGCGGACAGTCTCAGTCGCCATTTCTCGGCAGACCACGAGTGGCGTCTCCATCCAGATCAAGTCCGTTTAATCTTCCAGAGGTGGGGGTTTCCTCGGGTAGATCTGTTTGCCACTCGAGAGAACGCGCATTGTCCGTTGTTCTGCAGCCTCCAGTATCCGATGCAGGGAGCGTTGGGGGACGCGTTTCAAATATCCTGGTGCGGCCAGTTGCTTTACGCGTTTCCTCCCATACCCTTGATTCCTCGAGTATTGAGGAAGATTCGCCAGGACCGGGCTCTAGTCATCCTAATAGCTCCGGATTGGCCAAGGAGGGTATGGTACTCCGACCTTCTCCAACTCTCAATGTGCCCTCCGCTCCGTCTCCCTTTCAGGGCAGACCTCCTCTCGCAGTCGCAGGGGCAGGTTCTACACCCCAACCTCCAGAGTCTGCACCTACATGCCTGGAGATTGAACGGGGCAACCTGAGTTCCTTCTCTCTCCCGCCTGAGGTAGTGGATGTTATATTAGCGGCCAGGCGACACTCCACTAAATCTATCTACGCTAATAGATGGTCTAAATTTGTTGCGTGGTGTGGAGAGAGGCAGATTGATCCTTTGCATGCTCATCTATCGGACGTTTTGTCTTTTGCTCTGTCTCTAGCGCAGAAAGGTTGTGCAGTGGCTACCATTAAGGGTTATTTATCGGCCTTGTCAGCCTTCATATGTCTTCCAGACCAACCTTCTTTATTTAAATCCCCTATTGTTATCAGATTCTTGAAAGGTCTTCTAAATAAATATCCTCCAAAGCCATTCGTTATGCCGCAATGGGATTTGTCCTCGGTCCTGACTTTCCTTATGGGGTCCCCTTTTGAACCTATGCATTCTGATGGATACAACTACCTGTGGATTCCTCACCTCATGAATACTCCCATGGCGCCAGCATTCGACGGAAATCTTCTTACTAGTCTCTGCACGTCGACGAGGACGTCACTGTCTCGCACGCGACGCCGTCTGACGTCATACAGGCAATAAGAGGTCCTCGACGACATGCAGACGTCAGTTCCCTTTTTTCCGTGCATTCGAAACGGTTATCTTCGAGGGAGCAACTGTTACTCTTGCGGTTACAGTGTATATCTTGCTGCGTACTCTTTCTCTGTGGAAATAATGTCGCAGAGAAAGTCTGGATTTAAGCCTTGTCGTGAGTGTGGAGGCAAGATGTCGGTGACGGATCCTCATTCCGATTGCCTTTGGTGTTTGAGCTCCGACCACGACGTCTCGACTTGTGATTCATGTCAGCACATGAATCCGAAGGCCCTTAAAGAACGCGAGGCGAAGCTGTTTATGGCCAAGTCAAAGGAGAAGCATCACAAGAAAAAGTCTTCTCCAAGACATCGACGTCATCGAGACTCCCGGCGCCGTAGAGAATCTCGGCGTCATTCAAGGGAGGCTCGTTCCAGGTCTCCGGATCGGCGCCGGAGGACATGGGAGGTCAGCCCCACGGTGACGCCGCATCCTTCGACGCCGTTGCCCTCTCCGGCGTCTCCAACTTCGCCTGGACAGGCGTCGGTGATTGAGGTATTGGAGCCTCAAGTGTTTTCTCCGGCGCAGACGCCGAGGCCGGCGTCGGGGTCGCCTCCGAGTCAGGCACCCCAGTATCCGGCTTTTCCCACCCCTGGAGCCGATAGTTCCGCATTCTTGAATGCGATGTATGCCATCTTCCAACAGATGGCTCCAGGGGGTGCTCCGGCTGGGCCTTTGGCCTTTTCTTTGGGTGATCCTGCGCCTCTTCGGCCGGCACCCTTTATGCCCTTTCTCCCGTTTGGGAACGTGGGCTCGGCGCCAGTGTCGGCGCCGGTGGCCGCTCCGGTGGCTTCGGAGGGATTGGCCCCAGGGATTTCCATCCCGTCGACGTCGAGATTTCAGCCTGTGACTCCGGTGGGTCCATCCGTTTCAACTGCTCTTCAGTCGGCGCCGAAGTTACCTGTGGCGCCGGATGCGGCGTCGGTGGCTTCGGAAGATCGGCGACGATCTCCGACTTCGGCGGAGGTATTGTCGACTCCGCGGATTGAGCAACGACTGCATTCAAGGAGGCGTGCTCTCCGGGTACTAGAAGAGCAGGAGTACCAACGAGCCCTAGAGGAAGGAGAGCTAGAGGACTCGGGTGATGGGCTGCGTGGACTGGAGTCGGCCAGTGGGCTGGACACTTCCCCTGAGTGGGACCTTTCGTCCCCGGGGGAATATACCGAGGAAGCTGCTTCCTTTCATACAGTGGTACGGAAGGCAGCTAGTTTTTTGGACCTGCCTTTGCCGGTGGTGGAGGCGAAACAAAACCTTTTGACAGAAGTGTTGCATCCGGCCTCAGCCGCGGCGGAGCCTCTATTACCTTTTAATGACGCTCTGCTGGATCCGGTTTTAGAGGTGTGGAAGAAGCCGGCATCTTCCCCAGCAGTTCACAGAGCCGTGGCCAGGAGGTATCGGACGGCTCCAACTGATCCTGGTTTCCTATCTAGGCACCCTACGCCGGAGAGCTTGGTTGTGCAGGCCTCCTGTTCGTCCAAGTCAGCGCCTGGTTCTTTTCCGACGGTGCCGGGGGACAGAGATTCAAAAAAGCTGGAGGCGCAGTCGAAGAAGATTTTTTCGTCCTGCAGTCTGGCTTTAAAAGCCACCAATGCAACCTGTATCCTGGGGAGGTATATTCATGCTCTGATGGATGACATCTCCTCTTCGTTTACAGAGCTTCCCCAGGGTCTTTTGGATCTTGTCTCTGATGCCCAGGCTGCTGCGACCCAAATTATCCAGACGGGACTGGATACCACCGACTCGGTAGCCAGAGCAATGGGCACAACTGTGGTGGAAAGGAGACAGGCCTGGCTCCGTAACTCGGGCTTTTCGGCAGATGTACAGTCCACATTGTTGGATCTCCCGTTTGATGGGGACAAACTGTTTGGGGCTAAGGCTGATTCGGCCTTGGAACGGTTTAAGGAGAGCAGGGCCACGGCTAAGTCGTTGGGACTCCAAGCTCCTTCTTCCACGGCCTCTTCCAGATTCTTCAGGAGGTTTCGTGGATTTGGGCGTGGCTCTTCCTCCTCTTCCTTTCGGGGAAGATATCAGCAACCTGCCTCTTCCCATCCCTATAGATCTTTTAGGGGGAGGGGTAGGGTCCGCACCAGGGGAGCTTCTCAGCAGCACTCTGCCTCTTCCTCATCCTCTGGCGGGGTGCAGCAGGGGAAGCAGCCTTAGGCTTCCACCATTTCCCACTCACTCCTCTCCTGTAGGGGGAAGATTACAGCATTTTCTCACCAAATGGGAGACTGTTACGTCGGACACTTGGGTTCTCAGTGTTGTGGGAAAAGGCTACACCCTTCCCTTTCGGGAGTTTCCGCCCCTCATCCCGCCCCGCCCTTCGTATTGTTCACAAGAACACCTCCTGTTGCTAGAACAGGAGGTAGAAGTCCTCCTTTTAAAGGGCGCGGTGGAGTTGGTCCCGGAGCAGGAAAGGGGTCAAGGAGTTTACTCAAGGTATTTCCTGATTCCCAAGAAGGATGGTCGTTTGAGACCAATTCTGGACCTGAGGATCTTGAATTGGTTCCTCAAGCAGGAAAAGTTCAAGATGCTGACCCTAGCACAGGTGCTTTTGGCGTTGAACATGGAAGACTGGATGGTGTCTGTCGACTTGCAGGATGCTTACTTTCATATCCCGATACTCAAGTCACACAGGAAGTATCTCCGGTTTGTGGTGGGATCGCAACACTACCAGTTTGCGGTCCTTCCGTTTGGTCTTACTTCAGCACCTCGAGTCTTCACGAAGGTGATGTCGGTGGTTGCGGCAGAGCTCAGAAGGAAGGGGATAGCAGTATTCCCTTACTTGGACGATTGGTTAATCAAAGCCAAGTCCCCGGAGCTTGTGTTGCGTCATCTGCAGTCAACAACCCAGTTGTTGTTCGACCTGGGCTTTTCGGTGAACGAGCCCAAATCTCACCGAGAGCCCTCTCAGCGCCTCCTGTTCATAGGGGCAGTACTGGATACAACATTGGGTCGGGCCTTTCCTCCGCCTCAGCGGATTCAAGATATTCAGGATTTGGTTCCAATGTTTCGAAATGGAGCGGTAGTTCCAGTCCTCAAGGTCCTTCGTCTGCTCGGTCTTTTTGCCTCCTGCATTCTGTTGGTCACGCATGCTCGCTGGCACATGAGGGCTCTTCAGTGGTGCCTCCGAAGGCAGTGGTCTCAACACAGAGGGGATCTAGAGGGTACTGTCAAGATCTCCAGAGATGCTGCTGTGGATTTGAAGTGGTGGATTGCAAGCAACAATCTTTCACAAGGAAAGCCGTTCCAGCAGTCGCCACCAGTGGCCACAGTCATAACGGATGCTTCCACTCTAGGGTGGGGAGCTCATCTGGGGGATCTGGAGATCAAAGGTCTTTGGTCTCCAGAGGAACAGATTTTTCACATCAATCTGTTAGAGTTACGGGCTGTACGTCTGGCTCTCAAGGCCTTCCTCCCTTCCCTTCGTGGTCAGTCGGTACAGGTCCTAACGGACAATACTACCACGATGTGGTACATAAACAAGCAGGGAGGAGTGGGGTCGTACCTTCTCTGCAGAGAAGCTCTTCGACTATGGTCCTGGGCAAAGGACCATCGGATTTGCTTGATAGCAAACCATCTGGCCGGAGTTTTGAACGTGCGTGCGGACAGTCTCAGTCGCCACTTCTCGGCAGACCACGAGTGGCGTCTCCATCCAGATCAAGTCCGTTTAATCTTCCAGAAGTGGGGGTTTCCTCGGGTAGATCTGTTCGCCACTCGAGAGAACGCGCATTGTCCGTTGTTCTGCAGCCTTCAGTATCCGATGCAGGAAGCGTTGGGGGACGCGTTTCAAATGACATGGTGCGGCCAGTTGCTTTACGCGTTTCCTCCCATACCCTTGATTCCTCGAGTATTGAGGAAGATTCGCCAAGACCGGGCTCTAGTAATCTTAATAGCTCCGGATTGGCCAAGGAGGGTGTGGTACTCCGACCTTCTCCAACTCTCAACGTGCCCGCCGCTCCGTCTCCCTTTCAGGGCAGACCTCCTCTCACAGTCGCAGGGGCAGGTTCTACACCCCAACCTCCAGAGTCTGCACCTACATGCCTGGAGATTGAACGGGGCAACCTGAGTTCCTTCTCTCTCCCGCCTGAGGTAGTGGATGTTATATTAGCGGCCAGGCGACACTCCACTAAATCTATCTACGCTAATAGGTGGTCTAAATTTGTTGCGTGGTGTGGAGAGAGGCAGATTGATCCCTTACATGCTCATCTATCGGACGTTTTGTCTTTTGCTCTATCTCTGGCGCAGAAAGGTTGTGCAGTGGCTACCATTAAAGGTTATTTATCGGCCTTGTCAGCCTTCATATGTCTTCCAGACCAACCATCTTTATTTAAATCCCCTATTGTTATCAGATTCTTGAAAGGTCTTCTAAATCAATATCCTCCAAAGCCATTCGTTATGCCGCAATGGGATTTGTCCTTAGTCCTGACTTTCCTTATGGGGTCCCCTTTTGAACCTATGCATTCTTGCCCCTTGAGGTATTTGGTTTTAAAAACAGTCTTCCTGATAGCTATAACATCAGCAAGGAGAGTGAGTGAGTTGCAGGCCTTATCAGTAAAACCCCCTTATACAACTTTTTATGGGGATAAGGTGGTGTTGAGGACCAAGGCTGCTTTCCTCCCGAAGGTTGTTTCACCCTTCCATTTGGCTCAGGCAATTACTTTGTCCACGTTCTATCCTCCGCCTCATCCTTCCAAAGAGGAAGAAAGACTGCACCGTCTGGACCCAAAGAGAGCGTTGAGCTTCTTTATCGATAGAACAAGGGATTTCAGGCTGGAGGATCAGCTGTTTATTGGATACGTGGGCAAGAGGAGAGGAAAGGCAGTCCACAAGAGAACACTATCCAGGTGGGTTGTTCTTTGCATTAAAATATGTTACTCTTTGGCAAAGAAGGATCCTCCTGAGGGCATTAGAGCTCATTCCACCAGAGCTAAGTCGGCCACTTCGGCCTTAGCCAGAGGTGTTCCTGTGGTCGACATCTGCAAGGCCGCAACTTGGTCGTCCCTTCACACTTTTGCAAAACATTACTGTTTAGATTCTGAGGTTAGAAGGGACGGCCATTTTGCACGGTCAGTGCTGCAGGATTTCTTGGTTTGACCATTTAGGCACCCACCGCCGGGCGTGGTACTGCTTTGGGACTCTATTCATGAGGTGAGGAATCCACAGGTAGTTGTATCCATCAGAAGAACGAGTTACTTACCTTCGGTAACGACTTTTCTGGTGGATACATTAGCTACCTGTGGATTCCTCACGGTCCCACCCGCCTCCCCGTTGCCTTTATGGTCTTGCCAAGTAATCCTTGAGTGCGCTCCTCTTGGTCTTTGAGGGTGCAATAGATGTATATATAATATATTTATATATATATATATATGTATATGTGTATATATCTTTATGTATATACTTGGTGTGTGTATATATTTTAAAAGAGAGAGTTTTATATATATATATATATATATATGTACATAAAAAGATTTACAGTTATTCATACAATGTGGTGTATTTTTACAATATAATGGATGTTGCCTTGCTCTTTCATTGCATTGCCTGGTTGTTCTCATGCACGTAAAAAATGATTGGTACTGACGTCTGCACGTCGTCGAGGACCTCTTATTGCCTGTATGACGTCAGACGGCGTCGCGTGCGAGACAGTGACGTCCTCGTCGACGTGCAGAGACTAGTAAGAAGATTTCCGTCGAATGCTGGCGCCATGGGAGTATTCATGAGGTGAGGAATCCACAGGTAGCTAATGTATCCACCAGAAAAGTCGTTACCGAAGGTAAGTAACTCGTTCTTCTTGCCCCTTAAGGTATTTGGTTTTAAAAACAGTCTTCCTGATAGCTATAACATCAGCAAGGAGAGTGAGTGAGTTGCAGGCCTTATCAGTAAAGCCCCCTTATACAACTTTTTATGGGGATAAGGTGGTGTTGAGGACCAAGGCTGCTTTCCTCCCGAAGGTTGTTTCACCCTTCCATTTGGCTCAGGCAATTACTTTGTCCACGTTCTATCCTCCGCCTCATCCTTCCAAAGAGGAAGAAAGACTGCACCGTCTGGACCCAAAGAGAGCGTTGAGCTTCTTTATTGATAGAACAAAGGATTTCAGGCTGGAGGATCAGCTGTTTATTGGATACGTGGGCAAGAGGAGAGGAAAGGCAGTCCACAAGAGAACACTATCCAGGTGGGTTGTTCTTTGCATTAAAATCTGTTACTCTTTGGCAAAGAAGGATCCTCCTGAGGGCATTAGAGCTCATTCCACCAGAGCTAAGTCGGCCACTTCGGCCTTGGCCAGAGGTGTTCCTGTGGTCGACATCTGCAAGGCCGCAACTTGGTCGTCCCTTCACACTTTTGCAAAACATTACTGTTTGGATTCTGAGGTTAGAAGGGACGGCCATTTTGCACGGTCAGTGCTGCAGGATTTCTTGGTTTGACCATTTAGGCACCCACCGCCGGGCGTGGTACTGCTTTGGGACTCTATTCATTAGGTGAGGAATCCACAGGTAGTTGTATCCATCAGAAGAACGAGTTACTTACCTTCGGTAGCGACTTTTCTGGTGGATACATTAGCTACCTGTGGATTCCTCACGGTCCCACCCGCCTCCCCGTTGCCTTTCTGGTCTTGCCAAGTAATCCTTGAGTACGCTCCTCTTGGTCTTTGAGGGTGCAATGGACGTTGTATATATTATATGTATATATGTATATATCTTTGTGTATATACTTGATGTGTAGATATATATTTAAAAAAAAGAGAGTTATATATATATATATATAATTACAGTTATTCATGCAATGTTGTGTATTTTTACAATGTAATGGGATGTTGCCTTGCTCTTTCATTGCATTGCCTGGTTGTTCTCATGCACGTAAAAAATGATTGGTACTGACGTCCGCACGTCGTCGAGGACCTCTTATTGCCTGTATGACGTCAGACGGCGTCGCGTGGGCTAGAGTGACGTCCTCGTCGACGTGCAGAGACTAGTAAGAAGATTTCCGTCGAATGCTGGCGCCATGGGAGTATTCATTAGGTGAGGAATCCACAGGTAGCTAATGTATTCACCAGAAAAGTCGCTACCGAAGGTAAGTAACTCGTTCGTCTCATACAAAGGCAATAACACAGATGCAGTGAAGTTATAATAGTTTTTATTCAACATAACTGCAATTTGTGATAAGTTGCATGAACTGCAATGATTAGGATAATGAATATACCAAGCAACAGTATTGTGAAGAAGAGAGTAATTGTTATAAAGACCCTCACCATTGTGCAATATATGAAAGAAATATATGTATATGTATAAGATGGAATAAGCCCTAATACCCTAAGGAGAATAGGTCTAACCTCCTACCTAAAAGGAGAGCTGGGTTTGTTAAACCTAATCTGCCAAAGCTGTGTCCATGAGAGGAGCCCCCAACCCTCGTTACCTTGGAATGAGGTCTCTATCTCAGACTCCGCAGGGACACCAAGACTGGGTCAGCGTCAAGATGACTTTAGCATCGGTATCAGCGATGGTGGCGATGCCCTCTGGTCGGAATCCCTCTGATTATCTGTCTAAAAGTGTGTTGTATTTATACAGATCTACAAGGTCTCCTGACATAAGTGTTATTCATAACAATAGATAACAGGCATGCTTGGGACGGCAATTAATATCAACAATCCCTCGAAAGTATAGAGAGGGAAAATCCCTAAGTGTGAATACCTACTGTATGTTTGTCTTTCGTGCTTGATCTTGACGCCTTGGCGCAGTGACACTGATAATAGAACCCATAACAAGTGGCCTAACTATAAACAAGGCCGCCATCTTAAAGGAAATAAATAATTAAATGTACTAAGACAGAGCAAGCTAAGTAGGTTAAAAGTCACTGGGTGACGGGGGCACAAGTTTACAAGCCTATGGCTAAGCTAACTCCTGTTATCCCGTTAAAACAAACTAGGATTCACTACACCCTCCCCATTGCCATAACAGGTATGATGAAGGTAAAGCAACCCAAACGCTAAAAAAGCTGCCACTGAACTAAAAGCCAAAAATCAAAAACAAAAACTCAAGCTAAAAAATGTACTTAATGACAAAATAATTGCTGTGTGTTAAAATTCGTTTAAAAAACATACAGCGATGTTAATATCAAAATGACAAGTATAGCAAACTTTTAGTATAATCGCTTATTTTAGAACCGGGAACTGGTAAGCAAATTCATCAAATCATGTGTTACATGCAGGATCTTGAAGAATGTCATCGAAGTCACCATTCAAGGATCTTAAAAACGAGTCAACATCATCTGAAGTGAAATCGAGAGCTGGACGGACAAACGGATCCACAGAGCAGAAGTGAGCCACATTCATCGGTGTATCGACACTCGCTGCAGCGTCCTCATCCATGTTAGATCTTATAACAGAAGGCTCATAGGTGGCCTCGCGGAGCAACCTTAGTCTCAAGGGGCATGACCGTGTATGAACCCTCATCGGGGACATCAGCAGTTCGTGGTCCACAGGAGATGTTGGTGCAACAGCAAGACAGACCATAGGCAGATGTTTAAAGAGACACCATATGCAGCGGAACACCGGTTGTACACACCAGAGTAGAGGCCGGAATGACAATGACCAGTCAAACTCCAGTTCCACCAGCAAAGGTGTACCGAAGATCCGAACCATGCGTTCACGGCACAGCGGGGTTGACGGGAGCGGCTCCATTTCTCTGTGTCTCTGGAAAAAAACAACCACCGCGAATCAGAAAAAATAGCAGTAGCAGTCCGCCAATTAAAGCCAAAATAATTGGAAAGCCACCAAACACACTGGAAAAGAGAGAATGGATGGCTGATGGGATGACTCCGAAGACAGTCTGGAAGATGGACACGAAACCAGACCCGACAGCCTTAAAGAAATGAACAATCCCAGTTGTGCTTGATGCATTGAATATTCTGGATACCAACTCTCCAAAGTGTTTGGGGAAATCGGTATTTAAAAGGGATTGTATCTCTGCTGATGATCTCGCAATCTGGAGAGCATACGTCTGTTTTGCAGATGTCAAGGCGACCTGTTTCTGAAACAATAGCGCCTTTAGTCTACTCAACTTGTCATAGTTCACATAAATAGTATCAATGTGGGGCCACATTTCAGATACTTGTATCTCTCGTGTGGGGGGAAACAAAACATGGCCACAACACGTAACGACCTTCGTGACTGAGATTGCGTAGGTAATTCCAGGTCGCAAGCCGCAAAAGCTGTCATCGTCAGTAGAACAGAACTCCCATTAGAAACTACATAAAACACTGAACGAATCAAGGTGACGGGAGTACCCTTCAGAAAACAGGCCAAATTTGCGACCCCCGCATTGCAAAGACCGTGAAGAGACACCTGTTTGCATATCATTGAATGACGAACAGCAGTCTCACATTCACTTCCGCTAAGAAAGACCTCCTGTTCGCCGTTCAGACATTGATACTCAAAGGGCAACTCCCACTCTTCTTTAATAAAGCTATCTCCTAGCTGCTCATATCGTCCCACCGCAAGATGTTTCAGGCAGCTTGTGAAACGAAAGGTCGAAATCGGTAAATTAATTATGCCGTGTAAGAGCCAAATAGTTGAAGGACTTTCTGCTACCGTGAAGGGCAACTTATCTAACTTCTCTACTTGAAGCAAGGTGAAACGAGCCTCCCTTTTAGCCATTGTCTCTTGTTCCCTGGAAAAATTAAAAGCAGCGAATAGTTCACTCCCATTAATGTATTTCCATGGAATGTGGCCACTTCTCAGTGTCTGCAATGCCCAACCCAGCTGCATGATGGAACGTAGCTGTGTTTGCCCATGATTTAACCGGGACAAGTCTGTCTGAGTGATATCAATAGCAGACGACACTATATTCGATAGTGAATAAATCCTTTTGGACAGTGTGTTCATGCCATTGTCGACAACAGCCAATGTTTTTTCCAAATTCTCCTTATCAAGTTGCCTTAAACGTGCAGCAGCCTCAATTTGAGAAAGTTTCCAAATTTCATTATACATAGCATATAAAAACCGTTTCGAGCGTTGTTTCCTAGGACCTAATAGGAAATCCTGTAAGTCTATACTGTCAGAAAGAGTGTTCAGGTGTTGTTTAACGGCTGTTAAAGTGTTTGTCTGCACCCATTGCTGGTACAGCTTACCCACACTGTATGTTGTAATTATACGAGTATGTTGACCTGATAGAAAGCGAGGGTCTGGCTTATGAATGGAAAAAAACCCTGAAGAGTTAAAAAAACGCCTTTGACACTCATCAGTGTTGGTGGGCCAAACCAAACATCCGCCGGGACGGGAAAGTGAAGAATTATAAGCACCAGCCTTAACCATTGCATCTAGCCTGTCCTCTGAAACATTAAGAAAGTGTTGCCAATCTCTAAATTTTGTCGGAGTAGGGATACTGGGCGTGTTCAGATCTTTAATTTTTGCTAACCCCAGACATGATGTCTGCTCAACAGTGTCATTTAAAAAAATAATTTGCACAGGAATCAAGCAAACTCGAAACAATGCCTCCCTACCCTGTATTTGCCAATCTTGTGTTCCCCATACACTCTTCAAATCGATAGTGTTCTTCCAATATTTGTAACCCTCAATCGAGAGCCGGGAAACAAAGGGATCTGAATAAATCAGTTTTGTATCTGTTAGCAAACGTTTTCTAAATTGCGCTGTAGGTAATTTAAAATAATATGATTCAGCTTTCTTTGTATCATGCCCAGAAAAGTATGTGAATTTGTCACTGTAATACTTTGGACTCCCACCTGTGGTGTTGAACAGTGTTCCCATTGTGTGTAGTTAAAGAGAGGCCTATATCTAGTTGCACGGTGCAGGTAGTGATGTCCCCAATTGTTATAGCAGAACATTTCCCCATAATTCATTGTATAATCATATACATCATCACTTCCAAAAGCGGAGTAGTCCTTCATTTCAGTTAGCATTGAATCAACTGGTTGGACATCCCAATCATCAGAGACAACATTAGGTGTAATAACATCAGACATTGAAATTTTGAACACGTATTGTATTTGAATTATCTCTGTAGGCCCGTATATATAGAACAGAACTTTTTTCCCATACAATCCCATCAGGAATCGGAATAGCTGTAATATTGACAGGGGACAAATCACGTCGGACCTTATGTGATGAATGATGTGGTGTTAAAATTTCATCAACAGGCTCCACAGAGGAGCGATCAGCGATATAGTGACCATTAATTAGTGAAAAGAAAACAGTCACAAAACCAATCCATAAAAATAATGCAATGAATGTCAAACAGAACCAGAGATAGTTCCATGGATATATCAAATAGTTATTTTTAAGCCATCAATAGAATTTGCTACTTCTCGAAAGTTTGTCAGTCTCAGTCTCAGTTGAGGATGAATCCGAAGAAAAATCATCAATGTCTACAAAATAGCCAGAGGAAGTCTCTGCAAACACAGGACCCGTCGAATTCTCATCCACTGCTCGTGGAAGTTCTTGATAGACAACGTTATTAGCCGTGGAAGTGTTTGTGTAAAATACAGCCAAATCCTGAAGCGGGGTGGTCTCCGAAGTTGTTACTGGAACCAACAAAAATTAATTTTCCGCCCTCCCCATGGTCGAGGAAGTGTCTGGAACAGCAGTTGACATAGTTGCATAGTCAGTAGTAGTGATATTCATCCTACTATGTAGATGGATGTCCTGTTGGGTAGTGAGAGGGGATCGGGAACCACCCAAGGGACCTCCTGGTCTACTGTGAAGAATCGGCCACATGGTGTAATTTGATGTCATCAATGGCGATGAATCTATTCGATTTAGAACCAGACAGCGGTGGCAAGATGACAGTCCTGGTGCCTTTTATCCCACAGACCGGTACAGGTGCTCTGTATGATGGACCAAACTCTTTTTTCACAGCGATCTTCTCACGAACCAGATCCCCAACGTTAGGAATCCAGCCAGTCGAAGTTTTCGCTAATTCCCTTATTCCCAAGGTGGTAGCACTTGCAGATGATTTATCATCACAGAATTGTTGCAGCTCCTGTAAAACAGCGAGACGTTCTTTTATGTCAAATGGTGTTTCTGCTGCCACCATACCAGGGGCATCAAGATCGGGGACATACATAGGTGTCCCAAAGAGAACCTCATATAGAGACTTTCCCCCCAAGGACCGTCTTGGCAGATTATTCAGTGCTCCCTGGACCCCATATAGGTGATGTAACCAACTGCGGCCTGAACCTAATACTCGAGCTCTTAAGGACTGCTTTAGATCACAATTCCGCCTCTCCACGACCGAATTTCCCTCGGGATGGTATGATGAGGAGTAATGGAGTTCAACACCTATCGTTCTCATGGTGTCCCTGAAAGCTTTAGAGGCAAATGCAGGGCCCTGGTCCGAATGGAATGCTGCAACCGCATATGTACCGATAAAGATCAGCAAATCTTTTATAACAGTCCGGGCGTCAGCCGACCGCTGTGGCCATACCCACATGAATCTAGAACAGGAATCTACAGCCACTAAAATATATTTATATGCACCATCAGGCTGCAAGGGACCACAATGGTCCAGGTACACACAATGGAGTGGCTTGTCTGACACTAAGAGAGATGTCTGCAGAGGGCGTTTGATATTTGAGCCCTTAATCTGCTGACAAATGTCACAGCAAAGGACATACTGTTTAGTCCGTCTGCATAGACCAGGCCACCAGTATCGTTGTTGTAGAATTGTGATAGTGGCCTGTATACCAGCATGTGCAGAAGCGACACCCTCATGTGCAGCTGTAATCAGCTCTAATCTTTGGTCTTCCTTGGGGATCACTCCATCACCTACCTCAGGAATCGTTGCAAAAGCAACATTCTGTGCACTGATATGATAAGTATAGTTCGTAGGGTATCCTTTCGGAAGAGTCTTGCCTGCAGCCGAAGCTTTAACGGCAATCAGTATTTCAGTATCCAACCTCGTCCGAGAACGAGTCACTGCAGCCACAGAAGTCATAGCTACTGATGCTTTGGCTGCTTCATCAGCCAATGTATTGCCAGCAACGTGTATTCCTACACGTTGGTGCCCTAATGTATGAACTACATGGACAAATGGAAGCTTATCTTTAAGATCAGCCACTCTTCCCCACAACATTTTGTGTTTACAGGGAGTGCAGAATTATTAGGCAAATGAGTATTTTGACCACATCATCCTCTTTATGCATGTTGTCTTACTCCAAGCTGTATAGGCTCGAAAGCCTACTACCAATTAAGCATATTAGGTGATGTGCATCTCTGTAATGAGAAGGGGTGTGGTCTAATGGCATCAACACCCTATATCAGGTGTGCATAATTATTAGGCAACTTCCTTTCCTTTGGCAAAATGGGTCAAAAGAAGGACTTGACAGGCTCAGAAAAGTCAAAAATAGTGAGATATCTTGCAGAGGGATGCAGCACTCTTAAAATTGCAAAGCTTCTGAAGCGTGATCATCGAACAATCAAGCGTTTCATTCAAAATAGTCAACAGGGTCGCAAGAAGCGTGTGGAAAAACCAAGGCGCAAAATAACTGCCCATGAACTGAGAAAAGTCAAGCGTGCAGCTGCCACGATGCCACTTGCCACCAGTTTGGCCATATTTCAGAGCTGCAACATCACTGGAGTGCCCAAAAGCACAAGGTGTGCAATACTCAGAGACATGGCCAAGGTAAGAAAGGCTGAAAGACGACCACCACTGAACAAGACACACAAGCTGAAACGTCAAGACTGGGCCAAGAAATATCTCAAGACTGATTTTTCTAAGGTTTTATGGACTGATGAAATGAGAGTGAGTCTTGATGGGCCAGATGGATGGGGCCGTGGCTGGATTGGTAAAGGGCAGAGAGCTCCAGTCCGACTCAGACGCCAGCAAGGTGGAGGTGGAGTACTGGTTTGGGCTGGTATCATCAAAGATGAGCTTGTGGGGCCTTTTCGGGTTGAGGATGGAGTCAAGCTCAACTCCCAGTCCTACTGCCAGTTCCTGGAAGACACCTTCTTCAAGCAGTGGTACAGGAAGAAGTCTGCATCCTTTAAGAAAAACATGATTTTCATGCAGGACAATGCTCCATCACACGCGTCCAAGTACTCCACAGCGTGGCTGGCAAGAAAGGGTATAAAAGAAGGAAATCTAATGACATGGCCTCCTTGTTCACCTGATCTGAACCCCATTGAGAACCTGTGGTCCATCATCAAATGTGAGATTTACAAGGAGGGAAAACAGTACACCTCTCTGAACAGTGTCTGGGAGGCTGTGGTTGCTGCTGCACGCAATGTTGATGGTGAACAGATCAAAACACTGACAGAATCCATGGATGGCAGGCTTTTGAGTGTCCTTGCAAAGAAAGGTGGCTATATTGGTCACTGATTTGTTTTTGTTTTGTTTTTGAATGTCAGAAATGTATATTTGTGAATGTTGAGATGTTATATTGGTTTCACTGGTAATAATAAATAATTGAAATGGGTATATATTTTTTTTTGTTAAGTTGCCTAATAATTATGCACAGTAATAGTCACCTGCACACACAGATATCCCCCTAACATAGCTAAAACTAAAAACAAACTAAAAACTACTTCCAAAAATATTCAGCTTTGATATTAATGAGTTTTTTGGGTTCATTGAGAACATGGTTGTTGTTCAATAATAAAATTAATCCTCAAAAATACAACTTGCCTAATAATTCTGCACTCCCTGTAATGGTGTTCCCTTTAGAATCTCTAAACCCGTTCAGTTTCCAATGATTGAGATATTCATTGTATGACTGGACGCAGTAATATGAATCACAGACGATCAAAGTCTGTGTTCCTGGCTCAGAATGTTCGAGCCCAGTTGGCCTTAAGCTCGGCCATCTGGGCTGTGCAGTCCCCTAAGGTCTGAGTGTAGGTATTGTGAGGATGGAAAACTCCGTTTTCCATTACCCCGCACACGGCTGCGCAAGCTGCCGAGTATTGATGTTTAGTACCCACAGCCGGTTGTGCCGATCAGTCAGTATAAATGATGGTATCATAACTGTCTATTGGCAAAATATGTAGAGGAGCTGGGTACTCCTGTTCATACTGGAGAAATTCTTGTGTCTGAAGTCTTGGGTCAAACACATAATCTAATCAGTGGCGGTCAGAAACGTTGCCCATTGAATCCAACGTGGATGTAATGCCTTAGCGTTTGGAACGCTCGCTTTAGTGACAACCTCTAAGGCCGGCACCGGGGAG
Source organism: Pleurodeles waltl (assembly GCF_031143425.1). NCBI lineage: Eukaryota > Metazoa > Chordata > Amphibia > Caudata > Salamandridae > Pleurodeles > Pleurodeles waltl. The sequence continues at coordinate 1,374,366 of NC_090440.1, forward strand.
ACAACAATAATGCGTCTCCCCTGGGCAAGTGGCCTCTCCTTTATGACGGCCATCTGAACTGCTGTCAGAATTCTTTCAGTAGGAGCAAAACGTTTCTCAGCATTGGAGTACAAATGTGATTTGTATGCTATCGGCACCGTGTCACCCTCATTAAAGGTGACATAGGTAAATCCAAGGGCACCAGCTATTATTCTGATGACCAAATTTGTTTTATTGTCACGTGTGTATAAGTGTCTAGCTTCCAGCATGTCCTGTTGTATGTCCCTAAGGATGTGTGTGTGTTCAATCGTCCATCGCCTGCTAGAAAAGTTGGGCTGAATTAAGTCATAAAGAGGCTTGATGCGTTCAGCATAATCTGGAATGTATGTTCTGCCAAAATTAAAGAAACCCAGTAATGACTGTAATTTCTTAAGCGTGTTCGGAGGCTGTAGCTGAGCACACTTTTCTAGGAAGTGCGGGGCCAGGCTCTTCCCCTCGTTTGATAGCTCATATCCTAGGAACAATACACTAAGAAAGGCTATCTTGCTTTTCTTAAAATTACATTTATAACCGAAGGCTGCAAATCCCCAAATTATCCAATCGACCCTTGCAAGATGAATGTCGAGGGTGTCGTCAATGAGATAGATATCATCCACATAGGATAATGCATCGGAATCAGGCTCGTGCAAGATTGATGTTACACGGGCCGAAACCAGTCCAGGGCTGTTTTTATAGCCTTGGGGTAAACGACAAAAGTGTTTCTGAGAGCCAAAGGAAAATGCACTTAGGTCCCTACTTTCATGCGCTAAATTCTGGCAGAAAAACCCATTAGATATATCCAATGTAGTTTTATATTTTTTACGCACTTTATTGTTGATCAGCGCTGTGCTGTGTGAATTTTGTATAGCATATGTGCGTGTATGACTATTTAAGTGTCTATAATCAACCACTATTCTATATGAATGATCAGGTTTTGCAACGGGAAATAACGGATTATTCATTGCCGATGTACAGGGCTCAATTACTCCCTGCTATTCAAGTTGTGACAGTATCTCTGTCACTGGAGCTTTCGCTTCATGTTTAACAGGGTATTGTGGCTGCGGGTGCGGTGTAGACCTAACGGGAATAATATGACAAGGAGACTCCTTGTCCCAACCTACATGATTACGGTATAGTGCAGGTGCCTGCGCTAAAGCCCATTCAGCAGCATAGGCTTCTTTTGCTGCTTCCGGAACAAGATCGGAGAAAGAAGGCAAAATGACATCTTCCCCATGCGGGAGCTTGTGGACGTGTTCAGATGGCCAGTCTTTATCGGCCAACAGGATATCACTAGTAAGTTCATCCCAAAATATTACACTAATAATTCGTTCCATGTCTCCCTCTATCTGTATTGTTCAATCATAAACCCGATCGGGTGGGAGAACGCGGCCATCCGCCGTCTCAACCGCGATGTAATCACTAGTCGCTGTCGCATCCAGATGATCTTTCAGACTCTGGCGACATATCATGACCTCTGCCGCACTGTCCAACAGAGTCACTGCCCACCTCTTGTTCCTCAACAGTGTTCTCAATACTACTGGCATTTTTAACGGTCAGTGCTGCCACTTTCTTCTTTTTAAATTGTGGCTTTTGCTGAGGAGTCTTTTCTTCTTTTTTAATGGTAGACTGTGGCGAGTCTTTCTTTTCTTTCACGTATTCCGGAAGTCGATCTTGACGGCCCCCTCTCTCGCTACGTCTATCCGGTGCGTCCTGAAAGGAACGAGAAGGACGTGAATCAGTATATCTGTCTGGAGTTCTAATGTTATCCCTATTCCTTAGATTATACCTCCTTTCGGAGTACTCCGGATGTAGAGAATCAGCTCTTTTATTTCTCCTGTCTTTGAAATCTTTTTGTTTGTCCCAGCGCTTTTTAGAGCCCTCTTGTGCTTGCTTTGTACCTTCCTTATGGGCGGTACTCGGTATGTCCAATTTTTTAGGTTTGGCTCCCAAACCATCCCGTCCTATACCAGTATAGGTATCGGAGATTATTTTCGGTAGCTGTCTCTCTTGTTCCATATTTAGAGTTTCCCGGAGACGCTGGTGTATTGCCAGTGCCACCGCTTCCCCTTTAATATTACTTAGTATTATCGAGGAGACGGCGTCAAAGTTATGCATCAATTTCATCCCCAGATCCAGGGCCGGTACAGCCCCATGCTCATTTTGTATTTGTTTTAACACTTCCGGTAAATTGGCAAGTGTAGGGGTACCATGTGTGGCAGTATAAACGGCAGCGAAGACTGTACCCCAAGTGGCACATTCATCCACCGAGGGAACCATCCCAAACGGCAAGCACATTTTGAGCAATCTATGTTTCTCCTGTGGCCCCGTATGGGGGAACACAGCTTCCAGCTGATTTGTTTTCTGAGCAATCCAGAATGGTATTTTTTCCCATTCCGTGGGCACTTTACCCATAATAGTATGCACTGTTTGTGGAATAATCCCAGTAGCCAATTGATATCCACCAGGTACTGGTGGTGCTGGACGCGCTGGTGTAGTGTTCAATGTTCGCATTACGAACTGAACCAATCGTCTATATAATGCCACTAATTCATTATATAATATTCGTAAATCTGCGATCGGCATAGTCTGTATGCCTGGGTGAGGTGTGTATGTGGCAAACATGGGCCATGTAGGCCCTTCATTACTTAAAGGACCTAGCCTCACCCGTCTTAGTACATGCAGTAGGGCGCCTTCAAATTATTATGGTTAAACGGAAATTATCCTTTTCTCACAGATTTATTATGTCTCATACAAACAAAGGCAATAACACAGATGCAGTGAAGTTATAATAGTTTTTATTCAACATAACTGCAATTTGTGATAATTTGCATGAACTGCAATGATTAGGATAATGAATATACCAAGCAACAGTATTGTGAAGAAGAGAGTAATTGTTATAAAGACCCCCACCATTGTGCAATATATGAAAGAAATATATGTATATGTATAAGATGGAATAAGCCCTAATACCCTAAGGAGAATAGATCTAACCTCCTACCTAAAAGGAGAGCTGGGTTCGTTAAACCTAATCTGCCAATGCCGTGTCCATGAGAGGAGCCCCCAACCCTCGTTACCTTGGAATGAGGTCTCTATCTCAGACTCCGCAGGGACACGGAGACTGGGTCAGCGTCAAGATGACTGCAGCATCGGTATCAGCGATGGTGCCGATGCCCTCTGGTCGTAATCCCGCTAATTATCTGTCTAAAGTGTGTTGTATTTATACAGATCTACAAGGTCCCCTGACATAAGTGTTATTCATAACAATAGATAACAGGCATGCTTGGGACGGCAATTAATATCAACAATCCCTCGAAAGTATAGAGAGGGAAAATCCCTAAGTGTGAATGCCTACTGTAGGTATACTGTCTTTCGTGCTTGATCTTGACGCCTTGGCGCAGTGACACTGATAATAAAACTCATAACAAGTGGCCTAACTATAAACAAGGACGCCATCTTAAAGGAAATAAATAATTAAATGTACTAAGACAGAGCAAGCTAAGTAGGTTAAAAGTCACTGGGTGACGGGGGCACGAGTTTACAAGCCTATGGCTAATCTAACTCCTGTTATCCCGTTAAAACAAACTAGGATTCACTACAGTAGTGTTTCTGTTCCTTGAACAGAATGCTAGACTCTTGGACTGAGGTTATACCAAACAGTACGCCATTGACAGTGGACATTGGCTAATGTCTTTTTCCCAGGTGTGGGTGGAAAACCGGTGGGGGGGGACTCAAAAAAAGATTGACCAAACTGGCTTCACTGCCTGATCAGCCCTGTCCCCAGGCCTGTCCAGCTCAACATTTCTGAACACACATCTCTGGTTGTTTGCACTCACCCATGCCCTGCAGAGTACCTTGAGCTTCTGCACTCTCCCCGTTGTTATTCACTCTGCTTCGATGCACTTTCAGATCTGCTACATAGGGTTCTCTTTTCACATCTATGCAGGCAATACTTAGATATAAGTGAACCTCAAGGGTGAGGGTACCATACAATCCCACAGTCTTCCTTCATGGAGGTCAGTTCGATGGTATATGAATGTCAGCTGTATCAAGATGAATCCATCAAAATCAGACATTTTTTCTTGTTAGAAGGTGCCTGTTTCATAGGGTGGTTTGTGCTGGTCCCTGCATGCCGAAGCATTCCCTATGCCTCCCAAGGCAGTCCAAAAGTGGGGTGTCCATTTCACGTCTGACCTATTTGTTTTCTTCTGAAATGGCTGCCGTTTGAAAATCTTTTTTGTTCATTCATGTGGATTACAGCAGATCCTTCCTTGTTTAACGTTCTCTCATAAGATCAGAGTGTTTTTTGGCTTTTTCGTTTTTTCAGCGCCTCGCCGCCGGCGCTTCTGCCCCCTTTGTGCCCCCCTGATTGCTGTCTCCCCGATCGTGTATTGTGCCATTATTGTATTTCTGATTGTATTTCTGATTGTATTTTCTCATTGTAACTGCTTGTAGTTTTGCTCGTTTTCAGTGTTTTTTGCCCCTTGTGCGCTCCCCGTTCCCTGCCGCTGCCTCCCTGCGGCCCCGCCCCCCTCGCGCCCCCATTTGCCACTCCCTCCCGCCTCCCAGCTGCTCCTCCCTCCCCCCTCCCTTCTTAATGGCTGGCGCTGCGCGTCGCGAGTGAGCGAACTCTGACCTGTTTCAGGTCCTGAGCTCGCCCCCCACGACCGCAGCACCAACCTGCTGCCTTCTGCCTCTGTCCCACGAGCACGCTGCCGTTTGCGTGTTCGAGGCCCTCCTCCACCCGCAGGCATCCTCCTGCGCCTCATCCCTGGTGGCTAGTGGGCTCACTTGACCCGTGTGCCGCTTCCGCCGTCCTGTAAGTGTTTTTTGGCTTTTTCGTTTTTTCAGCGCCTCGCCGCCGGCGCTTCTGCCCCCTTTGTGCCCCCCTGATTGCTGTCTCCCCGATCGTGTATTGTGCCATTATTGTATTTCTGATTGTATTTCTGATTGTATTTTCTCATTGTAAACTGCTTGTAGTTTTGCTCGTTTTCAGTGTTTTTTGCCCCTTGTGCGCTCCCCGTTCCCTGCCGCTGCCTCCCTGCGGGCCCGCCCCCCTCGCGCCCCCATTTGCCGCTCCCTCCCGCCTCCCAGCTGCTCCTCCCTCCCCCCTCCCTTCTTAATGGCTGGCGCTGCGCGTCCGTGCCGGAGGTGCGCCAGAGGCGAGCCCGTCTGAGCCCGTCCGCGCCTGGACCGCGCCCAGCGCCACACCCCCTGGCCCTCGCGCCCCCCGCATCCGCTACTCGATCAACGAACTCCGCGCCTTCAACCCCGGCCCCTCCACTGAATGCTGCCGGGCATCCCCGAAGCACACTAAAGGACCTTTTTCCTGCCGTACCTGCAACTTCTCCTGCATCAGAACGACCAATCCAACTACTGAAACATTCAACCCCAACCACCTGAACTGCATCCTCATCAACACCCGCTCCGCACGAAAACACGCCATCGAGCTCTGGGATTTGCTCGACACCACTGATCCTGACGTGGCTTTCCTGACCGAAACCTGGTGGAACGACTCCTCGTCTCCGGACATCGCCATCGCCATACCGGACGGCTACAAAATCATCAGAAGAGATCGAACCAACGGAATCGGCGGCGGAATAGCCATCGTTCACAAAGCTACCCTCAAAATCCACACCCACTCGGACGACACCCTCAGGACAGCCGAACACCTCCACTTCCAGATCCACACGGACCCCAACACGACCCTCAGAGGACCCCTCATATACCGCCCTCCAGGACCAAGAGCCCCCTTCAGCGACACCATCGCCGACCTTGCAAGCACCCACGCCCTCGCTTCCCCGGATTACATCCTCCTGGGAGATCTGAACTACCATCTGGAAAATGCCAACGACGTCAACACCGCATCACTGACCTCCAACCTCCTCAACCTCGGACTCCGCCAGCTAGTCAACACGCCCACCCACATCGCCGGACACACCCTTGACCCCCTCTTCACCTCAAGCAACCACGTTTCCTTCAGCCACACCTCCGAACTCCACTGGACCGACCATCACTGCGTCCATTTCACCTATAAGAAAACCACAGAGCAACACCGCATCCAGCTACCTCCCCACCGCCGCTGGGGCAAAGTCACCCAAGACCAACTGACCAGCACCCTCATCAACAACCTTCCACCCGACGCAACCGACCCGAGCACAGCCGCCATCCACCTCCATCAATGGATCCTCGACTGCGCCAACACCCTTGCCCCTCTCAAGAAACCCACTGCCACCCAAGGAAAGAAAAAAACAGCCTGGTTCACAGACGATCTAACCACCTCCAAAAGCATCTGCCAGAAGCTCAAAAAGAAATGGATCCAAGAACGCACACCCGACAACCTCGTCGCCCTCAAAAACGCCAACCGCGAACACCACCAACGGATCCGCATCGCCAAGTGCGCCCACTTCACCGAACGCATCAACAACAACGCCCACGACTGCAAAGAACTCTTCGGCATCGTGAAGGAACTCTCCAATCCAAAAGCCAACTCCAACGACATCCCGCCCTCCCAGAAACTCTGCGACGACCTCTCCACCTTCTTCCACCAGAAAATCGCTACCATCCACGACAGCTTCAACACCGGTCCACCGCCAGACCCCACCCCCGACGTCTCCTGCCGCCTCACCGCCTGGACCCACGTGGACGAGGCAGAAACCATAACAACCATGAACACCATCCACTCAGGCTCCCCCACGGACCCCTGCCCCCATCATGTTTTCAACTCAGCCAACGCCACCATCGCCCCCGAACTCCGCAAGATCATCAACCTCTCCTTCACTTCTGCCACCTTCCCGGACAGCTGGAAACACGAAGAAATCCAACCCCTCCTCAAAAAACCCAAGGCCGACCCCAACGATCTCAAAAACTTCCGTCCGATCTCTCTCCTCCCTTTTCCAGCGAAAGTCATCGAGAAGATCGTCAACACTCAGCTCACCCACTTTCTCGAAGACAATTCCATCCTGGACCCCTCACAATCCGGATTCAGACGAAACCACAGCACTGAGACTGCTCTCCTCGCCGCCACAGATGACATCAGACATCAAATGGACAACGGCGAAACCTCAGCCCTCATCCTCCTCGACCTATCAGCCGCCTTTGACACCGTCTGCCACCGCACCCTACTGACCCGCCTCCAGGAAGCCGGCATCCAAGACAAAGCCCTCCACTGGATCTCATCCTTCCTCTCCGACAGAACGCAGAGAGTCCGTCTCTCCCCTTTCCGCTCCAAAGCCACCAACCTCATCTGCGGCGTCCCCCAAGGATCCTCCCTCAGCCCTACGTTGTTCAACGTCTACATGGCCCCCCTCGCTCAACTGGCCCGCCAACATCATCTCAGCATCATCTCCTACGCCGACGACACCCAGCTCGTCCTCTCCCTGACCAAAGACCCGCTCACCGCCAAAACAAACCTCCACGAGGGACTAAAATCCATCGCCGATTGGATGAACAACAGTCGCCTGAAACTCAACTCCGACAAGACGGAAGTCCTCATCCTCGGGCGCACTCCCTCGGCCTGGAACGACTCATGGTGGCCCTCCGTCCTCGGACCCCCGCCCACCCCTGCCAGCCACGAAAGAAACCTCGGCTTCATCCTGGACTCCGCCCTCACCATGTCCAAACAGGTCAGCGCCGTCTCCTCCTCCTGTTTCAACACCCTTCGAATGCTCCGCAGAATCTTCAAGTGGATCCTAACAGAAACCAGAAAGACGGTGACCCAGGCCCTCGTCAGCAGCAGACTTGACTACGGCAACGCACTCTACACAGGCATCCCAACCAAAGACATCAAACGACTCCAACGCATCCAAAATGCCTCCGCCCGACTGATCCTCGACATACCCCGCCGAAGTCACATCTCCCCTCACCTAAAGGAACTCCACTGGCTCCCGGTAGACAAGAGGATCACCTTTAAACTCCTGACCCACGCTCACAAGGCACTTCACAACACCGGACCCTCCTACCTCAACACCAGACTTAACTTCTACACTCCAACACGTCAACTCCGATCCGCCAACCTCGCCCTCGCCATCGTACCCCGAATCCAGCGCAAGACATCCGGCGGCAGATCCTTCTCCTTCCTCGCCGCCAAGACCTGGAACTCTCTCCCCACATCTCTTCGCCAGACCCAGGACCTCCTCGCATTCAGAAGGCTCCTCAAGACCTGGCTCTTCGACCGCTAAATCAGCAGCGCTCCCCCCCCCCCCCCCCCCTCTCAGCGCCTCGAAACCCTGACGGGTACATAGCGCGCTTTATAAATACTATTATTGATTGATTGATTGATGGTAGTAAACACTTTTGTCTACGAAGGTATTGATTACTCTCATTCATTCTATTCCGGTATATTCTGAGTTTTTGTTGAAAATCTAGGAAGGTTGGCAGAGATCGGAGTACAACATATGGGAGAACAGTAGGGTGTATGGAAGGGGAGTCAGAAGTGTGCAAGACGGGAGAAGATATATGAGAGAGACATCAGCATTGGAAAGCGTGTGGCCAGAATGGGTCTGTTGACTGAGCTTTGACAAAAGAAGTAGGAGGCATAGTCGTGGGCTGGTAGGGAGGAGAGGGCGTCAGTCGTGTGAGGTGACGTCGGAGGATACTGAGTTTGTGTCAAGGATTAACGTGGAAGTTGGATCGTTTGGCTGTATCCATGGATTTTCCATGGTGTGACTGCTTAATATACGATTTTACAATTTCTTCTATACTAACATTACAGCTTTGTTTAGTTATTTACCAAAAGTTTGCATTATTTCTGATACTATTTCCATAACAGGTCCTCTGATCGCCACCTCAGTCTTTTCATTGAGACCCGAAGAAGCAGAAGGGATGTGGTCCGAGGACTTCCAGGACGTGGAGATAAGGACCAGCATTGAGCCTTCCTCAGGTGAGTTTAAAATAGAAAATCTAACCTCTAGGGATGGAATAAAAGGAGCTAAGAATATACTCCATGGTTCACTCTTCTCTATAAGACAAGAAGCCAGAGATTTGAGGAAATAAAGTGTGGTCTTCAAACTGAAATGTTAAAGTATGAATTTAGCTGCTATAGTTGCCACACTTTTTACAGGCACAAGCGTACCAGTGATATCCTGCCAGAGATGTGTTTTTGTAAATAGCATGTTAAGATTTTAACTGAGATTTGTAAATCACTCTATCTCCATTAGTGTGGAGCGCTGTGGGGTTCCTGTACCTTCACACTTTGATCTTGAAAATTGCCTCACACACTATAGTCTGTTTTTTGTTTGTTTGAGTTGGGTCCTCAGTAGTGTGGATGCAATTAATATTTTTTGCATATGTTTTTAAAGATTTGACGTGTGTAATTGGCGAATCTATTTGTGTATGTGCCTTCTGAAGGATTAGTATGTGCATTATCTTCATTGCGGTATGTGATATGATACTGTGACATCCGCAGTATTTTTTAGGATCAGCCTTGCTAGGTTGTGTTGATTGGGTATTGTTTTTGTGATATGTGTTGTCTAGGAGGTAAATTGTTTCTTACGAAAAGTGGCTTGCAGCTGTGGGTTCAGTGAGGTCCACCTTGTTGGTGTCTCTGAGTAGCTTTGGTGCTTGTGTATTCTTCTGTGTGAAGTTAGTGTTTGTACTGCTGTCAGCTCAGTGATGCTGAGTGTTACGGAATGTCTGAGGTGGGCGGCATGTGTGCTCTGTATTTTGTCTAGTGTCCTCTAGTGAAACGTACTGTTGTGAGCTGAGTGGCCACTAAGTAAATGTTGCTTCCTCCCAGCTCTGCAACCCGAGTTTCAGGTCCAGGAGATGTGCCCATTGTTGTGCCCTCGTTGGTACACAGCTGTATGGAATATCTGAGCTGTTTTGAATTGGTGTGCAGTATTTAGTGTTTGCTGCTGGGAGCGCTGGGTACCCACGTGCTCTGTATGTGGTATTTCCAAAGCTGCCTGTTGAATGTGTGTGAGGTGTTCTGTCTGATATTTGCTCTTGGATGCAGGGATACTCCCGTGGATAAACAACTCACTTGTCCTTTAATCTCAGGTAAAATCATTTCTTCATAGATACCCCCAATGCTCCCAGCCCTCTCCTTATCAGGGAAGGAATCGCCCACCTAGTTGCCTTTGAGCAACTAACCGGGAACCATCTTTTTCCTGTTATCCCTCAAATAAGTGTCTCCCTTAATATCTAACATAACCTGTATCTGTATTCACCCATCTTGGTGCTAAATAACAGATGTATTTTGTTACCCAAGTCAGTGGTACTCCTTATTTAGACATTGGACGTTTGAACTTCCTGGGATTTGAATCTGTGAGCATGAGGTCAAACACAGATCCCTGGAGGGGATGCATTACTCTTCTGAACCACCAGACCCGCCATTGACCTTAGAAGCGTCTCCTATTTACATAGTGTCGATTTACCCTAACCAGGGTGCTGCTGCCCTTACTGTAGGCCAAGGGTGCCATCAGATGCCCAAAATCACTTTTGACTGTCCCAGCAGAACTCCCATTCTTCTTTTGTAATCGCTCGAGCACTCATCCCGCCAGGTACTTCTGTCAACCACACTGTAATACTGAGCATTGTGGTGTCCTAGTTTCCAAATGCCAAACAGGATTCTATAGGGAAAGGCCACTAAGGGCCAGGGATGTGGAATTCCTATAGCCTGACGCCCAGGACATATTGTTTGGGGTCAAGGACTGCAAGTTTTCATGTTTATTTTGTCATTAGGACAAGTAGGCCCAACCGCCTGCAGCACAAACCCTTTTTCTGCCAATTTACAGTATTTATATTATAGATCAGAAAAGGGCATTGTCTGCAGTAAAGGTAACATGTGTGTCTTTATGTTAATGCTGTCCAAACTTGTATTTCTGGTTCATTAACCCCTTCGCTGCCAGGCCTTTTCCCCCTCCTGTGCCAGGCCTTTTTTTGCCTATTTGGGGCAGTTCGCGCTTAGGCCCTCATAACTTTTTGTCCACATAAGCTAACCAAGCCAAATTTGCGTCCTTTTTTTCCAACATCCTAGGGATTCTAGAGGTACCCAGACTTTGTGGGTTCCCCTGAAGGAGGCCAAGAAATTGGCCAAAATACAGTGAAAATTTAGTTTTTTTCAAAAAAATTGGAAAAAGTGGCTGCAGAAGAAGGCTTGTGGATTTCCCCCTGAAAATGGCATCAACAAAGGGTTTGCAGTGCTAAACTCAGCAGCTTCCCAGCTTTCAGGAACAGGCAGACTTGAATCACAATTTTGGCATTTTACTGGGGCATACCCCATTTTTGCAATTTTTTGTGCTTTCAGCCTCCTTCCAGTCAGTGACAGGAATGGGTATGAAACCAATGCTGGATCCCAGAAACCTAAACATTTCTGAAAAGTAGACAAAATTCTGAATTCAGCAAGGGGTCATTTGTGTAGATCCTACAAGGGTTGCCTACAGAAAATAACAGCTGAAAAAGAAAAATATTGAAATTGAAGTGAAAAAACCATCAATTTTTCTCTACGTTTTACTCTGTAACTTTTCCCTGCAATGTCAGATTATCGAAAGCAATATACCGTTACGTCTGTTGAACTCCTCTGGTTGCGGGGATATATATGGTTTGTAGGTTCATCAAGAACCCAAGGTACCCAGAGCCAATAAATGAGCTGCACCCTGCAGTGCGTTTTCATTCTATACCGGGTATACAGCAATTCATTTGCTGAAATATAAAGAGTAAAAAATTGCTATCAAGAAAACCTTTGCATTTCCAAAAAGGGCACAAGATAAGGTGTGGAGGAGCAGTGGTTATTTGCACATCTCTGAATTCCGGGGTGACCATACTGTGAATTACAGGGAATTTCTCAAATAGATGTCTTTTTTACACACTCTCCTATATTTGGAAGGAAAAAATGTAGAGAAAGACAAGGGGCAATAGCACTTGTTTTGCTAATCTATGTTTCCCCAAGTCTCCCGATAAAAATGATACCTCACTTGTGTGGGTAGGCCTAGCGCCCACGACAGGAAACGCCCCAAAACGCAACGTGGACACATCCCATTTTTTTTAAAGAAAACAGAGGTGTTTTTTGCGAAGTGCCTACCTGCAGATTTTGGCCTCTAGCTCAGCCGGCACCCAGGGAAACCTACCAAACCTGTGCATTTCTGAAAACTAGAGACCTAGGGGAATCCAAGATGGGGTGACTTGCGGGGCTCGGACCAGGTTCTTCTACCCAGAATCCTTTGCAAACCTCAAAATTTGGCTAAAAAAACACATGTTCCTCACATTTCTGTGGCAGAAAGTTCTGGATTCTGAGAGGAGCCACAAATTTCCTTCCACCCAGCGTTCCCCCAAGTCTCCCGATAAAAATGATACCTCACTTGTGTGGGTAGGCCTAGCACCCGCAACAGGAAACACCCCAAAGCGCAACGTGGACACATCCAAAATTTTGGAAGAAAACAGAGGTGTTTTTTGCGAAGTGCCTACCTGTAGATTTTGGCCTGTAGCTCAGCCGGCACCTAGGGAAACCTACCAAACCTGTGCAATTCTGAAAACTAGAGACCTAGGGGAATCCAAGGAGGGGTGACTTGCGGGGCTCGGACCAGGTTCTGTTACCCAGAATCCTTTGCAAACCTCAAAATTTGGCTAAAAAAAACACATGTTCCTCACATTTCTATGGCAGAAAGTTCTGGAATCTGAGAGGAGCCACAAATTTCCTTCCACCCAACGTTTCCCCAAGTCTCCCGATAAAAATGATACCTCACTTGTGTGGGTAGGCCTAGCGCCCGCGACAGGAAACACCCCAAAGCGCAACGTGGACACATCCAAAATTTTGGAAGAAAACAGAGGTGTTTTTTGCGAAGTGCCTACCTGTAGATTTTGGCCTGTAGCTCAGCCGGCACCTAGGGAAACCTACCAAACCTGTGCAATTCTGAAAACTAGAGACCTAGGGGAATCCAAGGAGGGGTGACTTGCGGGGCTCGGACCAGGTTCTGTTACCCAGAATCCTTTGCAAACCTCAAAATTTGGCTAAAAAAAACACATGTTCCTCACATTTCTATGGCAGAAAGTTCTGGAATCTGAGAGGAGCCACAAATTTCCTTCCACCCAACGTTTCCCCAAGTCTCCCGATAAAAATGATACCTCACTTGTGTGGGTAGGCCTAGCGCCCGCGACAGGAAACACCCCAAAGCGCAACGTGGACACATCCAAAATTTTGGAAGAAAACAGAGGTGTTTTTTTGCAAAGTGCCTACCTGTAGATTTTGGCCTCTAGCTCAGCCGGCACCTAGGGAAACCTACCAAACCTGTGCATTTCTGAAAACTAGAGACCTAGGGGAATCCAAGATGGGGTGACTTGCGGGGCTCGGACCAGGTTCTGTTACCCAGAATCCTTTGCAAACCTCAAAATTTGGCTAAAAAAACACATGTTCCTCATATTTCTGTGGCAGAAAGTTCTGGAATCTGAGAGGAGCCACAAATTTCCTTCCACCCAGCGTTCCCCCAAGTCTCCCGATAAAAATGATACCTCACTTGTGTGGGTAGGCCTAGCCCCCGCGACAGGAAATGCCCCAAAACGCAACGTGGACACATCCCATTTTTTGAAAGAAAACCGTGCCTACCTGTGGATTTTGGCCTGTAGCTCAGCCGGCACCTAGGGTAACCTACCAACCCTGTGCATTTTTGAAAACTAAAGACCTTGGGGAATCCAAGATGGGGTGACTTGTGGGGCTCGGACCAGGTTCTGTTACCCAGAATCCTTTGCAAACCTCAAACTTTGGCTAAAAAAACACATTTTCCTCACATTTCTGTGGCAGAAAGTTCTGGAATCTGAGAGAAGCCACAAATTTCCTTCCACCCAGCATTCCCCCAAGTCTCCCGATAAAAATGATACCTCACTTGTGTGGGTGGGCCAGGTGCCTGCAACAGAATAAGGCCCAAAACTTGTAGAGATAGAGGGGATAGCACAGCGAGTTTATAAGGGCATATTCTTTTATACATCTTTAGACGGACTCTGCTTTGGGGACCCACATAAGTGAGGTGTCATTTTACTTGGGAGACTGAGGGGAAAATTGGGGAGTAGGAATTTTCTGCTGGAGCGGTGATCCTACTAAGAAAAGTCAGGAAAATATGCTTTTTTATGCAAATTTTGAGGTTTACAGAGGAGTCTGGGTAAGAAAATGTTGGGGGAGCCACGCAAGCCACACCTCCCTGGACTCCTTGGGGTGTCTAGTTTTAAAAAAATTCTGGGTTTTGTAGGTTTCCCTAGATGAAGGCCGCACCCAGGACCAAAAACATAGGTGGGCCCTCCCCCCCAAAAACAGGTATTTTTGTAATATATCATATTGATGTGTGCACATACGTCCGTGATGTGCCAAACACTAAAATTGTGAAAAGAAACACACTTAAGTTAGGTGAAGAAGACCCCTCACCCACCAACCAAGTTGGTGGCATGCTTCATCATCGGGGTCCCACCCGAGGCACCTAGCGTATCACCGGTGTGCTGCGACGCCTGATTACAGCGGAGCAGGTTTTGTCATTTTTACCACACATACTGGTTGGATTTGGCACGAGGGTGAGTGATGGTTCAGTGGATAAAAAATTTTTTAACAAGAGATTTCACAAAAATGAAATGCACTGCTAATAACTGAAAGGCAAAAAACTGAAACAATGACTCACAGCTCGTGAGCTGTAAAGCCGCGACAAGGCACCAACCGCTTTACAGTCCATTCACACACCTTTCATACATGACACGCACAAGACCATTCACACCGCCAGCCACGGGCCCAGCACATTACAACACTCACATCGACAGACCGCGCCACTCAAGGGCCCATCACTTACATACGCCCACATGCCTGATACAAGAATCACACCAGCTGATGGGAGTGTGGAATGGCGTTTGGCTGGCACCGCCAGCCAAGCGCCACCCCACGCACACCGCCAGCAAAGCGCCACCCCACGCACACCGCCAGCCAAGCGCCACCCCAAGCACACCGCCAGCCATGCGCCACCCCACGCACACTGCCAGCCAAGCGCCACCCCAAGCACACCACCATCACTTTTTTTGTTTATAAACAACAAAGAAACCACTAATTATAAAATAAGCACAAAACTACAAACAGAAAAGCTCTAACTAAATACATGACAGAGATGCCAACCGTGAAACTTATGAAAATATAAAACAGACAGCTTACGCTCAAGGTATTTCCCAGAATTTCTTTTGGGTATGGTATCTTCTGTAACAGCCGGGAACACACAGCCCAGGCTTTAAAGGGCATTCGGGGCAGTACATCCGGCTCTCCCTCCGGATTAATCTCCGGCCACATACTCTACATTTCTTTGTGGGCATGTCTTTTTTGGGAGTGGGAGGAATGTGATCTGGAAAGTGCCGATCTTTCAATCTAGCCACATCCTCCACCACTTCTACTCTAGGAACTCTTGCCGGTTCAACCACAGTAAGGCTTTCTATCTCCGACTCCTGAAATTTAACAAATGTCATCCTTGACTCAGGTGAACAATCCTTGTATACAATAAAGGCATTAAAAGTTGCCAAATGAAATAAATGTAGGGCCAACTTTTTATACCACACATAAGACTTACGAAGAGCAGTGTAAGGTTCCAACCTCTGATCTACTCTATCAACACCACCCATGTGCCTATTGTAGTCCAAAATGCACGCAGGTTTGCGCACTTCCGCAACCTGACCCCAAACAGCCACAGGGGAGTACTCTCATTATGGATGGTCGATAGCATGTACACATCCCTCCTGTCTGAAAATTTCAGAGCTAGCAGCTCATTATTCCGCAAGGCACTGCACTGTCCCCTCTCAAGTTTTTTACAGAAAAGCTCCCTTGGATAGCCTTTCCAGTTAGAACGGATTGTGCCACAAGCAACAGTGTCCACCCTAAACAACTCCTTGAACAACTGCACTCCAGTGTAGAAATTATCTACGTACAAATGGTGACCTTTGTTAAACAGCCGTCTAGCAAGTTCCCACACAATTCTTTCGCTAACTCCAAAAGTGGCCGGACCACCAGGAGGGTCAGTACTGGAATCCCTACCAGTGTAGACCCGGAAATTATACACATATCCTGTACTGCTTTCTGACAGCAGATACAATTTAATCCCATACCGTGCCCTCTTACTAGGAATGTACTGCTTAAAAACTAAACGCCCCTTGAAAAGGACCAAAGACTCGTCCACACTTATCTCTTTGCCTGGAACATAGACCTCTGAAAACCGATCCACAAAATGATCAAGGACAGGCCTAATCTTAAAAAGGCGGTCACAATCAGGGTGATCTCGTGGCAAGGCTAAAGCATTGTCTACAAAATGCAGCATACGAAGAAGAAGCAAATACCGATTACGTGTCATAGTTGCAGGAAATATAGCAGTTGCCATCAAGGGACTAGTAGACCAATAAGAAGCCAGTGTCGGCTTCCTGATCAACCCCATCAAAAAAGACAAACCTAAAAACCTTTTCATCTCTTCCAGATATGTGGGAACCCAATGAGTAGCTCTAGACTGAGGCTTAAGTCTGGCAGCGTTGTCCCGCAAATATTGCTCTGCATACACATTTGTCTGCTCCACAATCTCTTCCAAAAATACATCGTCCATAAACAAGTGAAAGAAATGGACAGGCAGAACGTTTTCCGTATTAACTCTACACCCTGGGAGACCAGTAAATGCAGGTAACTGTGGCTGCTCCATGTTTGGGGCAATCCAGGTGTCAGGTCTTCCAATGGGAAACCCTTCAGCCCCAGGCTGCTGCACTCTTGGCACATCAATGTCCTCCTCTAACACAGGCCCTTCATCTGCACTGAGAGTAGCTTCCTCATCAGAAGAATACTCTCGGACAGAAAACTCACTTCCAGAATCTCCTGCTTCCTCCTCTGCCTCAGATGCAGAGTCAGTGTCGTAATCATGGTCTGAAGACGACTCAAAGAGCATGCAAACAACCTGCTGAGCGGTCACTTTGCGGCTAGCCATGATCCTAACAACAAATGGATTGCCAACAACAACTAGCACTAAAATAAGTAATAAACAAAGTGTAGCTTTATCACAAAGAGTTATGTACTACAAAAAATTATACCACTCAGTTGCCTGAAATAGCTACTCACCAAGCAACTACTCTGCACAGACACAGCAATCACCAATGATATCCCACTAAAAAGAAAAAAGCAAATTAGACATATGACAACACAAACATCACTGTGCTCAAATCTAAGGACAATGTCAAACACACAATACTGCATTTAGTACACCACCTACAAACATGTCATTCATGCATGTCAACAATACTCCTTTGGAGTAAATTGCTTTCACTTACCTAAAACATGCAACTATGCAAACCACAGGACAACTACTGCCAAAACCGCAAAGATCCACAGCAAAGGAAGCAAAAGCGTTGAACTAGAAGAAAAAGAAGAAATAAATTGTTATAATCACAAATACAAATACTTTGCCAGTTGACAAACACCCCACCACCAAGAACTTAGAAGTTGTCCCTAGTACCTAAGTGGATCCTGCCCCCTTCGGGGGTAGATGGGCGTAAAAAAATTGGCCAATCTGCCCCCAAGTGGGGCAGAAATGGGCAACACCTCTGTGCCCCCTTTTAGGGGGCGACCCTTCCCAAAGGGGGCACCCCCAGCACAACACAAAACAAAACAAAAAAATCCCTGCCGTATTGGTGGTTTCTTTCCTCCTTGGGGGCAGATGGGCCTACAAAATTAGGGGCAGAGATGGCCAATATGATTTTTCCCCACCTTAGGGGGGCGACCGTTGCCCAAGGGGTGCCCCCAAACACACACTACACACACACACACACACACACACACCACACAATCCCTGGCGCCTAGTGTGCTTCCACCCCCCCGGGCCAGATCGTCCAAAAAATGTCTGGTCTGCCATCGGGGGGGCCGAAACAGAAAGAAAAAATAGCTCCCCATGGGAGCGACCCCTGCCCAAGGGGTCGCCCCCAAAATAAACAATAAAAACAAAATCCCTGGTGTCTAGTGGTTTTTGCCCCACCCCGGGGGCAGATCTGCCGAAAAATTGGCGGATCTGCCCCCAGGGGGGGGGACCCTTGCCCAAGGGGTCGCCCCCAAAATACACATAAAAAACAATATCCCTGGTGTCTAGTGGTTTTGGCCCCCCCCCCCCCTGGGGGCAGATCCGCCGAAAAATCTGCGGATCTGCCCCCCGGGGGGGGGGGGGGGGGGGGGGGGGGCGAAATACTAAAAATAATTGTCCCGGGGTCACCCCCAAAATAAACAAAAAAGAAAATCCCTGGTGGCTGGTGGCCCTGCCCGCGATCGTGGAGCAGGAATCTTATGAAAACAGGCACAGGGGGAAAGGAAAAACCCTTTCCTTCCCCCCGTGTCTGTTTTCACCACCCCCGCCCCCCAAAAACGGAGAGGACTCACCTTTTCTGTCCTTCTCCTAAGACGCGCTGGAAGCAAATGGCTTCCAGCGCGCCCGGCAACACTAGATGACGTCAGCGCGCTGTGCGTGCGCTGACGTCATCGGATTGCCGTGGGGGTGGGGGCGGGGTGGAAGGGGAAGGTCTTCCCCTTCCATCCCCGCCTGGGGGGGGGGTGGGGGGTGCGCTAGCGCTCCCCCAAGTTCCCCTGTGCCTAGGACGAGATGATCTCGTCCAAGGCACAGGGGAACTGTAGCCTTGGACGAGATCATCTCCTTGGACGAGATCATCTCGTCCAAGGCACAGAACCGGTTAATGCAAAGCCTTTATTATTAGGTTGAGCGCTCTAAGGAAATGTTGTAAGCCTCAGACTGCACTTCTGACAGTGGTTCCAGTATGAAAAGTTATAGACTCACGTCTGCAAAGTTTAACTATATGAGGCAACATATAATGTTCCCATAATATACTCTGTTTAGATGCAAATATTTGCAGAATTTGGAAAGCAATATTCATGATTCTTTGCTTTTCAAATAAATTGTTTACAGGGTGCAAGGCCTGGACTGCAACCTACATGGCCGCTCGGCACTGAAACTCTAAGGAGTGCTGCCACAAAGCCTGCAAATTGCCAGATTAAATGGCCGTGGATGCACCCAGCATAGCTATTGAAACTGCTGGGGGTCGGATGGGACCCAATTGCCCTGGTGCCAGTGTCTGGGGCCTCTGGCAGAGAGAAACCGGCTGCTGAGGCCTTACGAGCCCCTCGGAGGTCCTGCAGCAATGGGACGCGGGTGAGCTTGAGGGCAGGCCAACACCCTTGCTGGCCGTACCAGGTCCCGACTGGTCCAGTCACCTTCCGCTGCTGTTGATCCTGGAGGCAGGCATGGAGGGCCGCCTGGCGGTGAGGACTGGAGGGCGGTGGGCTTGACCTTTCTGCCTGCCACATAAAGGTCCAAGCGGACCGTGCGCGACGGGGCTGCCAGCCCACGCAGCTCTCTCAAACGGTGTGCGGTGGGCGCCGCCGGAGGCCAGTCCACCCTGAACAGCGGCGGTTGGGCCGGCGGGCCTACACTCAGTGCTGCCTGGACTCCGGGCCTAGTGTAGGGCCTGTACCATTGGATCCTGATGGCTGCCTGCATCGCTGGTTGCTCTCCAGGGGTGATTGGGGGGGTGGTTCCTGCAAGGCCAATACCCCCCGCCCCCCCAACGCGGCAGCACCCCGGTTGCTAACTTTGAGTCCTTCACGCGCTATGGGCACTTGCCAACCCACACCCCTGAGATATACCTCCACATAAACGTTCCTAGAGACGCGCGCTCACCCCCTGGCAACATTAACTTTAAGAGCCCCTGATTGCCTATATTACCGCTGACACCTGCCCTGGGTTCCCTTGCTGCGCTACTCCATTGCTGAATGACAGGATGGGCCCTAGAGACCTGGGACAATGCCAGCTGGCATTTGATAACACAGGGCCCCCAGGCGCTTCAAAATGAATCCAGTGTCTCTGATGACCCTGCGACTAGCACTGTGACAAATCCACCACCAGATGGTACAGCACCACACCCCCCACCCCCCCCCCCAAACCCCTCCCCCCCCCCCCCCCCCCCAGTCCTGTTATGGCTTGCAGAAATGTAAGGTATACATAAGGGGTGTTTGTATAGCGAAGCACTCTGGGGTCCGTTGCGCTATTATGGGGGACCTGGCCAGAGTGGAGAAGTAACTAGTCGACATACACTGCCAGCTTCTAGTGAACATAGATCATGCGGCCTTGCATGCGAGACCGGAACTGCTGCATGAATTTCAATGCCCTGGTTGCTCCACCTCGGTAAGTATGCAAGGGCCTGCCAGTACGGAGAGGGCGAAAGACCAGGTCACACTTTGGCCCGCCTCCTGTGCCCCCAATACCAAGCGGCGTATGTCACGAGACTGGATTGCTCGGATGGCACAGAACTTATGTCCACCGCTGACATTGTTTCCGAATTCACCACTTACTATCATGATTTATACACTTCGCACGGCAGCGCCTCTTCTCTGGCACTAGCAGTATGTCTATCAGAGGTGGCCATGGTGTGGCTCGACACAGGGCAGCAGCAGTATCTTGCTGCCCCCATGACCTGTGATGAGATCTCTCAGGCCATCGATGCTCTGAGTGGCTCGAAGGCCCCAGGAATGGATGATTTCATGGGGGACTTTTATAAAACGTACAAAAATATCCTGACTTTGCACCTCATTGAGGTTTATGCTGAATCTCTGCAGATGGGCACCCTTCCCCCTACTCTGAGGGAGGCGGTGATAGTATTGCTTCTGAAAGCCAGCAAGCCCGCACAGTGCATCTTATAAACCGCTGTCATTGCTAAACCATTACAGCAAGATACTGACAAAGGTTGTAGCAACTCGGCTAGCTCTTTTGATGGACCGAATTATATCTCGTATGCAATCGGGTTTTGTACCGCACAGCTCGACAGCTGTAAACCTTTGTACAATTTTTGCCGTTATCAATGAATAGGTCCGACGTTGCCAGCGGCGGCGGTGCTGCTGGATGCCGAAAAGGCACTAGATTCTCTCAAATGCCCTTTTCTTAATGCTACTCTGGCAAAACTGGGGCTCCCTAAAGGTTTCTGAAGCCTGGTCGCCTTGCTCTATGCGGCCCCTCTCGCCTTTGTCCGTGTGAATGGCACACTGTCAGGGACCTTCCCCCTAACTCGTGGCACTCGTCATGGCTGCCCGTTGTCCCCACTGCTATTTATAATATCTACAGATCCTTTGGTGCGTTCCTACCAGGAATGCCATTCTTGATCGGGGGCTGAGGTTTCCTCGGTGCACTATACTGGCCTCCCTGTACGCAGACGATGTCCTATTATTCATCCGGGACCCTGCTATAAACCTCCCTCTTCTCATTCAGGAGGGGGTGCGATTTGGAGCCTACTCCTGTTTATCTGTTATCTGGAGCAAATTTGAGATATACCCATTGACTGATGCCATGACCCACGAAATACCTTGGCATTTTTCTCCATAGAGGCAGCTCTGAGGTGGTGGGCTGAACTACAGCACTGCTAACCTCCGCTCAGGACACCTTAGGAGCTGTCCTGACTGGTGGGTGACTCCTCCTTGTTTTTCTCATTATCTCCTATGGACTTGCCTCCAAAAGTGGGGCTGTGTCCAGAGGGGCGGGCATCTCCACTAGCTGGAGTGCCCTGGGCCATTGTAACACGAAGCCTGAGCCTTTTGAGGCTCACTGCTAGGTGTTACAGTTCCTGGAGGTGGGAGATGTTAAGCACCTCCACCCAGTGTGTTTCTGGCCTCAGAGAGCACCAAGGCTCTCACCTCAGGGAGGTCAGAAACTCGTCTCTCAGCAGCAGGTTGGCACTGACCAGTCAGTCCTGCACTGAAGGGTTGGGTAAAATACAGGGGGCATCTCTAAGATGCCCTATGTGTGCATTTTTTAATAAATCCAGCACTGGCATCAGTGAGGGTTTATTATTCTGAGAAGTTGGATACCAAACTTCCCAGTATTCAGTGTAGCCATTATGGAGCTGTGGAGTTCGTTTTGACAAACTCCCAGACCATATACTTAATATGGCCACACTGTACTTACAATGTCTAAGAATAGACTTAGACACTGTAGGGGCATATTGCTCATGCAGCTATGCCCTCACCTGTGGTATAGTGCACCCTGCCTTAGGGCTATAAGGCCTGCTAGAGGGGTGACTTACCTATGCCACAGGCAGTATTGTGTGTGCTTGGCAACCTCGAGGGGATGCCATGTTGACTTTGCCTTTTTCTCCCCACCAACACACAATCTGCAATGGCAGTGTGAATGTGTTAGGTGAGGGGTCCCTTAGGGTGGCACAACACATGCTGCAGCCCTTAGGGACCTTCCCTGGTCACAGGGCTCTTGGTACCACTGGTACCTTTTACAAGGGACTTACCTACGTGCCAGGGGTGTGCCAATTGTGGAAACAATGGTACATTTTTAGTGAAAGAACACTGGTGCTGGGGCCTGGTTAGCAGGGTTCCAGCACACTTCTTAGTCAAGTCAGTATCAATATCAGGCAAAAAGTGGGGGTAAACTGCAACAGGGAGCCATTTTCCTACATAGCAATAACAGGTCATGAACCCAGTCCACCGTGAAGAGAGGGAAAACTACCCTCATGGGAATAACAGACACCAGCGCCCTGTTTCTGCTCGAGTTCAATTCGTTCACGGTCAATCTGGTTTCAGTCTCCTATATACCTTAAACAAACCAGAGAGGAGAATTCTAGAAAACCCCTCCCATCATGTGAATTATTGTTCAAAATGCTGGCTACCTCAGGTCACTTTAGAAAGAAACACATTGAAACTGGCGAAGAAGGCGCTGTCCCAAAACTGAACCGTTCCCTGCCGTACCATAAACATCTTCCTAGTACATCCTTATCCCTCCAACTCCTCCATATTATGTCATAGCCCTCAACGATAAAGAACACGCAAAGAGAAAACATGAGCGAAAAACACATTGCATAACGTGCACGGAGAAAATACCTGCGTAGTGTTTAAAGCTAACTTACAGGAAAAATGGATACTGTAATCAGAATAGAACTGGTGGTCACCAATGTGACGGTGTGCAGCTAGGCTAAGTGCAAAGTGGAGTCAGTGGATCAGTGATTGAATACAGATATCATTACATAGGTCCAGGAGAATAAGGGCCACCTTGTCGGCTCCATCCAGAGGCATGCAGTTGTCATCCGTGGCTGCAATGAGGGCAGTTTCTGTGTTGTGGTTGGGTTTGAAACCAGACTGAGTGGAGTTGAGGAGTTTGTGGTCGTTGAGGTATTCGGTGAGGCGCCTGCTGATGATTTTTTCTAAGACCTTGGCGGGAATGGTAGCCAGGAGATCAATCTATAGTTGACAAGCATTCAGGGGTCCATGGTGGATTTCTTCAGCAATAAGAGGAAAGTCGCATGTTTCCAAGCATCTGGGAAGGTCACAGAAGCGGTGGAGGCATTCAGAAGGGGTGCGAGTATGACGCTGATGGGTGCAGTCTTCTGGAGTAGGTGTGGTCAGGGAGGGGCCTGATGGGGCTCCTGAGTGGATGGATTTCATGGTGGCAACGATTTCTTCTGAGGTGACGATTGGCAATCATACACGGAAGGCAGCTTTTGTAGTTATTACCTCTGCCCGCAGAGTAAGTGAGTTTCAAGCTTTAGGTTTGAATACATTTGTATTAACCTTTTGGCATTGCGTTCAAGGTTCTGTAAATTATTGTAAATACACATAGATGTCCCAACTATGAACCGCAAGCCATTTGCTCTGCTCCTCCTGCTCCCTGGGTCCCTTTATTGAGTAGCGTTGTCATATCAACTGTAAATTAGGCCCCCTAGAGTCTGTTGTCTGCCACATCAGGCCCCAGGAAGCCTTTGACGCTGGCAGACTGTGGTTGCAATAGTGCTCAAGCCTGAAGGTACTCAGAAGCTGCAGTGGTCGAGGGCATTTTGGGCATGACAGCTCCCTGTAGACTCTACTGAATTAGCCTTGGAGGTGTCTCCCTTTTTTTAGTCACTGTTTTTTCCTCCCCTTATGTAAGTTTTGACAACTTCTCCATGCTGAGAAACCACTCTTTGATCCATTTGTGCTCAGATGGTATGGCTGGTTGTCCCCAAAGGCATAGGATGGTTTGTTTGGCTGCCAGCAGGAGGTGGGATATCAGTTTACCCAGTGAACCAAACAATGGATAAGCAGTCAGAATTGAACCCTCCTAAAGGATGACCTCAGCGCACCTTGCTAGGTCAGATCATGTAATGTGTTCTATTGCAGACAGTATTGAGGTCCAGAAGGGCTGTATCTTGGAGCATGACCCAAGTAAACATGTAATGAATCCCTCCTCCCGACAGCCTCTCCAGCAGAAAGGACTATGAACCCTTTAGTTTGGCCAGATAGTTAGGAGTATAATGCCACTGGTATTGTATCTTCAAGCTGGTTTCCGTCACTCCTGAGTGTGATGCATAGTTGTTTGCCACAGTCACGATTTCAGCCCATTGATCGTGGTCTAGTGTCTTACCTAACTCCATGTCCCAGGTGCGCTGATATGTGTGTTTAGCAGGGTTGTGCATATTGTGTAGCATGTTGTATATGATGGAAATCGTATGTTTATCGTCCATGCAGTTTAGGAGATACTTTGCAAAATGTGTGAGGGTTCTCATTCCTTCTTGCTTGATTTTAGGGTTCAAAAGCCAGTGACGTAGTTGCAGATATCAGTATTTTTCAGCCTCTGGGAGGTGGACATCCTCCTTTAAGTGTTCAAAGGATTTGAGTGATCCTTGCGAGGACATGTCCCATAATGTTTTGCACCCTCCCTCCAAGCACTTGTCAAAGGGGGTTCTAGTCAGACCCAGAGTAAATTTGCAGTTGCCCCAAAGGGGCGTGAAGGGAGAGGGGAATGTGGTGAGGCTCCCCCTCACACCCAACCACATTCCAGAACTCCAAGGTCACCCGTGTGATGGGAAACATATAGAGCGATTTTGTTCATTCGGATCTGAGTCACCAGGGAATTTTCCAAAAGAGTCCCACCACTATTGTGTGGTCAATCATGCAACAACCTTTTTCAACCTTTTTCGATTTCTCACTGTATCCACTGGATGATGTAACACAGATGCGCCGCCACTTAATAATTGGCCAAGTTGGGGGTTCTCAAACCTACTGCCCGAGTGTAGTAGGCTGGCCTGGCTTGTAGTGCGTACCAAAGGTACTTTACACCTTGTGCCAGGTCCAGTTATCCCTTATTAGTAGAATAGAGGTGTTTCTAGCAGCTTAGGCTGATAGAAGGTAGCTATGGCAAAGCAGCTTAGGCTGAACTAGGAGACATGCAAAGCTCCTACTATACCACTTATATCATATGCACAATATCATAAGAAAACACAATACACAGAGTTACTAAAAATAAAGGTACTTTATTTTTATGACAATATGCCACAAGTATCTCAGTGAGTACCCTCAGTAAGAAGGTAAGTAATATACACAAGTTATATGTACACAAACCCAAAACAGGTACGTAAGAGTCAGAAAAGTAATGCAAACAGTGTAGAATTACAAAAGGTTGCAATAGGCAGACATAGGTCTAGGGGCAACACAAACCATATACTCCAAAAGTGGAATGCGAATCACGAATGGACCCCAGGCCTATGGGAGCTTGTAGAGGGTCGCTGGGACTGTAAGAAAACAGCCAGGGTGTCCAAGATACCCCACCCCAAGACCCTGACAAGTAGGAGTAAAGTACACCTACTACCCCAAAAGAGCACAATAGTCGTGATAGGTGGATTCTGCAAGAACAACAAACACCAGCAAGGCACTGAAGGTGGATTCCTGTACCTGAGGACCTGCAAAGCAAGGGGACCAAGTCCAGGAGTCCCAATAGTGTCTGGGGGGGCAGGAGCCCAGAAAACCCCGGAAGAAGGTGCAAGGAAGCTGCCTCTGGGTGGAAGAAGCTTGGAGTTCTGCAACAACGAAGAGGACTAGGAATTTCTCCTTTGGATGGAAACAAGCCTTGCTAGATGCAAGGGTCGCAGTAGAGGTTTTTGGGTGCTGCTGGGGACCAGGAAGGACCAGGATGTCGCCCCTTGGAGGAGGAGATAGAGGGGGCGCTCAGCAACTCAGAGAGCCCCCACAGAAGCAGGCAGCACCCGCAGAAGTACCCGAACAGGCAGTTAGAAGGTTTGTGAACCGGAGCTGGCTCAGAGTCACAAAGGAGGGTCCCACGACGCCAGAGGCCAACTCAGAGGGTTGAGCACTGCAGGACGGAGTGCTGGGGACCCAGGCTAGGCTGTGCACGAAGGAAATCTTGAAAGAGTGCACAGGAGCCGGAGCAGCTGCAAATCACGCAGTACACAGGTTTGCATTCTAGCGTGGGGACGCAAGAACTTACCTCCACCAAACTTGGACTGAAGGATCACTAGACTGTGGGAGTCACTTGGATAGAGTTCCTGTGTTCCAGGGACCACACTCGTCAGGATGAGAGGGGACCCAGAGGACCGGTGATGCAGTCTTTTGGTGCCTGCGTTAGCAGGGGGAAGATTCCGTCGACCCACGGGAGATTTCTTCTTGGCTTCTAGCGCAGGGTTAAGGCAGGTGACCCCCAGAGCATGCACCACCTGGAAACAGTCGAGAAAGCCGGCAGGATGAGGCGCTACAATGTTGCTGGTAGTCGTCTTGCTACTTTGTTGCGGTTTTGCAGGCGTCCTGGAGCAGTCAACGGTCGATCCTTGGTAGAAGTCGAAGAGGGCGATGCAGAGGAACTCTGGTGAGCTCTTGCATTCGTTATCTGAAGAATTCCCCAAAGCAGAGACCCTAACTAGCCAGAAAAGGAGGTTTGGCTACCAATAAAGGAGGCTTGGTTACCAAGAAAGGTAAGAGCCTATCAGAGGGAGTCTCTGACGTCACCTGCTGGCACTGGCCACTCAGATCAGTCCAGTGTGCCCCCAACACCTCTGTTTCCAAGATGGCAGAGGTCTGGGACACACTGGAGGAGCTCTGGGCACCTCCCCTGGGAGGTACTGGTCAGGTAAGTGGTCACTCCCCTTTCCTTTGTCCAGTTTCGCGCCAGAGCAGGGCTGGGGGATCCCTGAACCGGTGTAGACTGGCTTATGCAGAGATGGGCACCATCTGTGCCCATCAAAGCATTTCCAGAAGCTGGGGGAGGCTACTCCTCCCCAGCCCTTCACACCCATTTCCAAAGGGAGAGGGTGTAACACCCTCTCTCAGAGGGAATCCTTTGTTCTGCCCTCCTGGGCCAGGGCTGCCTGGACCCCAGGAGGGCAGAAACCTGTCTGAGGGGTTGGCAGCAGCTGCAGTGGAAACCCCGGAAAGGCAGTTTGGCAGTTCCCGGGTTCTGTGCTAGAGACCCGGGGGATCATGGAATTGTCCCCCCAATACCAGTATGGTATTGGGGGACAATTCCATGATCTTAGACATGTTACATGGCCATGTTCGGCGTTACCATTGTGATGCTATACATAGGTAGTGACATATGTATAGTGCACGCGTGTAATGGTGTCCCCGCACTCACAAAGTCCGGGGAATTTGCCCTGAACGATGTGGGGGCACCTTGGCTATTGCCAGGGTGCCCACACACTAAGTAGCTTGGCACCCAACCTTCACCAGGTAAAGGTTAGACATATAGGTGACTTATAAGTTACTTATGTGCAGTGAAAATGGCTGTGAAATAACGTGGACATTATTTCACGCAGGCTGCAGTGGCAGGCCTGTGTAAGAATTGTCTGAGCTCCCTATGGGTGGCAAAAGACATGCTGCAGCCCATAGGGATCTCCTGGAGCCCCAATACCCTGGGTACCTCAGTACCATATACAAGGGAATTGTATGGGTGTACCAGTGTGCCAATGAGAATTGGTACATTTAGTCACTAGCCTGCAGTGACAAATTTAGAAAGCAGAGAGAGCATTAACACTGAGGTTCTGGTTAGCAGAGCCTCAGTGATACAGTTAGGCACCACACAGGGAACACATACAGGGCACATACTATGAGCACTGGGGTCCTGCCTGGCAGGATCCCAGTGACACAAGGGCTAAAACAGCATACATACAGTGAAATATGGGGGTAACATGCCAGGCAAGATGGTACTTTCCTACACCGAAGGTGCAATCAACCTTTTTTTAACTGGTCCTCTCCACCTTGCCTTCCCATATAAAGTTGTCTCAAGTCGATTGGATATCGGCTATGCGTTCCCTCAGTATTTGGAGGGTTAGAGTTTCGAACGGGTGGAAAACCTTGGGTCGGATCGGCATTTTGTATGCTGCTATCCTACAGAGGAGTGAGAGGGATCTATGCTTCAAACAATTAAATTTGCATTGGATATGGCATTTTATGAGCTAGAGGTTTAGATCTCTCGTTGTTGCCATGGTGGAAGCCAACACCAGTTCCAAGTGTTTTGCCACCCATCGGAGGAAGGTAATCGCTTCTGCCTGTTGAACTTCTGACCGAGGGGTTGATATATTCAACATTTCAGATTTGGTGACAGTAATCTTGAACCCTGAAATTCCATGACAATAATGTAATTCCTCCACCACATAGGGTCCGTCAGAGACAAGAGAATATTGTTGGCTAACCTGGTCATTTTAAGTTATTATTGGCCGAACCGGATTCCTGTAATCCGGGGTTTACTCTGAATTTGTTGTGCCAGTGGTTCCAACGTGAGAACAAAAAGGAGAGGGGGCTGCCCTGCTATGTGCCGCGCTGTATGTGCACCCAGTATGAGATGAGGCCATTATTTCAGATTCTAGCCTGTGGAGCTTGATATCCTGCAGTAAGCCAGGACATGAGTATGGATCCCACCCCCACAGCCTTCAGCATGTCAGCCAAAAAATCCCAGTCAGCCCTGTTGAATGCTTTTTCAGCATCTAAAGTGACTGCTTGTTTGGTGCCCGTAGTGCCAATGTTATGTGCTTTTTGTATTGTCTCCTGCTTGGTGTGGGAATGAAGCCTGATTTTTCCGATTGTACCAAATTCTCCAGCAGGGTTTGGATCCTCAAGGTTGTTATCTTGGTGAGATTTTGCCATCAGTGTTAAGGAGGGAGATTGGCCGGTATGACCTGCAGGTTTAAGAATCAGAGCAATAGTGGATTTATTCATAGTGGGCGTGACCCTTCCGTCCTTGAGAATCTCTCCATACACTTTGTGTAGGACCTTCAGAAATGTCGGCCCAAAACATTTATAGAAGGCTGCTGTAATGCCATCTGGACTTGGTGCCATGGAGGGTCTCAATTTAGATATGGCTCCTAAAACTTTCCTCACCTTCGAGCGGTTGGTCAATGGGCCCTCTGCAAGATATCGCGACTGCTCCTGGAGGCCATTTTACTGGTTGAAATATATTTGGGTGTAGAACGTCTAGGAGCATGC
Organism: Pleurodeles waltl; assembly: GCF_031143425.1. Lineage (NCBI taxonomy): Eukaryota > Metazoa > Chordata > Amphibia > Caudata > Salamandridae > Pleurodeles > Pleurodeles waltl. Next base: position 1,403,599 of record NC_090440.1, read on the forward strand.
CACCTTTTCCCTGTCGTCAGTGCATATGGTGCCCTGTAGGGATTGTACTTCAGATATAGTGGTTGGAGCCAGACTAGCCCTTAGGACGTTTGCCATCCTTCGCCCCAACTTATTCTCATGGTCGTAATATTTATATACTAGTGCCTTGAGACCCTCATGTGTGAGTAGCGCGCTCTATACATTTTTTGATTGATTGATTGTTCAGGTGTACAGGAAGGTATGTGGATCTGTTGGTTTCGAGGGTTCTCAGTTGGCCTTGAACGGCTAGGACGTTTATCCATATTTTGGGGAATGGGTTCTCTTATGCTCTATCTTGAGTGTGTCAAGCTCTGTGATAGTTTAAGGTGCAGTGCCTCTCAGAGTTTACGGAGACGCGAGGCTCCCACTGTAGGCATACCTCAAAGGACTCTCTTAGGGCATCCCAGAGGGTGGTCGCACTTACCTTCCCATTATTGTTATGGAGGAGATAATCTTTAATTCCCTTTGTGATATTGGTTATTGTCACTGGGTCCCTCTGGAGGTTATCTTGGAGCCTCCGGATACCGGCAGGTCAGGATTGTGAAGCTTTCCCTCCCTGTGTGGTCAGTATCCAGTGTGGAGTCCATAACCAGGTTAAGGTCTCCACCAATAATTAGAGGTGCACCAGACCAGGCCGAGAGGGTGTAGATTGTAGGAAAGTATAATATTTCTGTCGTAGTTACCCCCACTTTTTGCCTGGTTTCAGTGTGTTTAAACTGTAGTTAACTGGGATCCTGCTAATCAGGACCCTAGTGTCTGTGCTCTCGCCTCTAAATTTGGATGCTGGTAAAACCTTTATACCCACAATTAGCTTACTGGTGCACCCATGTAAGTCCCTAGTATATGGTACTAAGGTACCCAGGGCATTGGTGCACCAGGGGTCTCCCATGGGCTGCAGTATGTGTTATACCACCCATCGGAGCCCATGCAAAACGTGTCTACAGGCCTGTCATTGCGGCCTTCGTGAAATGGTGCATGCACCTTTCAATTCAGATAGAAGGCTTTCCTTACATTGCGATCACCGCACTTGGACACTGTAAGTTACACCTCTGGTAGGCCCTTCAGCCCAAGGACAGGGTGCATCTCTCTAAGCATGAGCAGGGCACCCCTACAAAACCCAGACTCCATTCCCTGGGCTCTGTAAGTGCAGGGAAGCCATCTTAAGGTATGTAGTAAACACTGGTCAACATGAATGGTCCAACCACATAATGGCTTCCTAGGGATGTTGGTATTAAAGATGTTGGAATCATGCACCTACACCGATTCCAGTGCAAGTTGCATGATCCCAGGTACTCTGGGGGTTCCTTAGAAGATCCCCCATTTCTGCCTGTGCAGCCTTATGGGGTCTGCCTGCCAGCCCATGCTGCTTCCGATCCCAGACACTGTTCTGCCCTCCTACTGATGACCCTAACTCAAGCAGGGGAGGTCAGAACAAAAGATTTCCTGCAAGAGAGAGGTGTGACAACATCTACCTTTGAAATAGGTGTCTCTGGGCTGGGGCGGGGTGGCCTCTGAGCGCCACCAGGCTGCTTTGAAGGGCACATTTTTTGCCCTCCTTGCATAATCTGATTTTCACCTGTTCAGGAACCCCCGGTTCCCACAGTAGCGCGAAACCACACAAACGACAGGGGAGTGACCACCCCCGTGTCCAGCTCCTCCCTTAGTAAGGTGCACAAACCTCTGTCAAGGGGCAGGTTGATTCTACCACCTTGGAAACAAGGTAGACAAAGGCCCCTTGGAGAATCTGAGTGGTTAGGCCAGGTAGATGATGTCCCTGACCGCCAATCAATCAGTCAGTATTTGTAAAGAGCGGCTACTCACCCGTGAGGGTCTGAAGGTGCCTCTGATAGGTGGGTCACTACAGATCGTGACCAACCCCCATTTAGGGTTACTTAAGGGGTCCCCCGAGGGTGGGTCCTCAGATTCGTCAAGCAAAACTTTGAGGGACACTCTGCAAGACTCTTCTGCTCCTGTCCTCCGGAACCACTGCTGGTCTGCTTTTGGAACTGAAACAAGACGTATTCAGTTGGGATGGCTCCCACTGCACATTATTTCTCCAGTTCCTGGAAGATTTCTGCAACATCCATGACTGTGCATCCTCCAGGGTCACAAGACTTCTGTTTTCATTCAAGAAGCAAGAAGGAATCTCTCTTGAAGTGAAGGAGTCACTCCCCTGCATACGCAGGTACCTCAAAATGACAACGACCGGATGGTGGAGCTTGCTGTCCCACAGACTATGAAAAGGCTCTGCTACACAGGTAGTGGTTCTGTGGTCCTCTCTGGGTCCCCCTTGTCTTCTGACCAACTTGTGAGACGGTGGGCCCTTGCTGCAGCCACTGGAGCGGAACCTGTGTGCACCACGACTGTTGCTCTTGCCAAGGCTTGTTGGCTCTTTCTCCAGGAGATCTTCACGCTTCAAGAAGCCCCCATCTCCAGCACTCTGCAACTTGAAGATCAGCTTCCACTTTGCAGCTCCTGTGATGTGGAACTCCTGTTTTGTTGTGCTGCTGAGGCCTCCCTGTGACTCCCTGTGCCTGCTGCCAGTGGGTCACTGTAGGAGGCTGGCCTGGCTTATAGTGGGTACCTGATGGTACTTACAACTTCTGCCAGGTCCAGTTATCCCTTATTAGTAGATTAGAAGTGTTCTAGCAGCTTAGCCTGATAGATGTAGCTATAGCAGAGCAGCTTAGGCTGAACTAGGAGACATGCAAAGCTCCTACTATACCACTTATGTCACTTAGCACTATATCACAAGAATCTCTATACTCCGAGTTACTAAAAATAAAGGTACTTTATTTTAGTGACAATGTGCCAAAAATATCTCAGAGGATATACTCCCTTAGGAGGTAAGTAAAATACACAAAATATACACACAAACCAAAATCAGGTAAGTAAACAGTTAGAAAAGTAGTGCAAACACTGTAGAATACAATAGGATGTGGTAGGCCTAGGGGCAACACAAACCATATACTAAGAAAGTGGAATGCGAACCACTTAGGGACCCCTGGCCTAGTGTAGTGTGTAGAGGGTTGCTGGGAGTGTAAGAAAACACTAAGGGTGTCCAAGATACCCCACCCCAAGACCCTGAAAAGTAGGAGTAAAGTGATACTGCTTTCCCAGAAACACACTAAACTCGTGATAGGAGATTCTGCAAAGACCACAACAGACTACAAAGCACTGAAGGCGGATTCCTGGACCTGAGGACCTGTAAAGGAAGGGGACCAAGTCCAAGAGTCACGAAAGTGTCCGGGGGGGCAGGAGCCCCCTGAAGGTACAAAATGGCTGCTTCTGGGTGGAAGAAGCTGAAGATTCTGCAATAACGAAAGGTGCCAGGAACTTCTCCTTTGTGCAGAAGATGTCCCACGGAGTGCTGGAGGATGCAGAGCGGTTTCTTTGGAGAAAGACCGCAAACATGCCTTGCTAGCTGCAAAGGTCGCAGTTGAAGAAAAAGGGTGCTGCCCGGGCCCAGGAAGGACCAGGAGGTCGCCACTTGGAAGAGGAGACCGGGGGGGCCCTCAGCAACACAGAGAGCCCATGCACAAGAAGGCAGCACCCTCAGAAGTACTTGAACACGGGTTCAAGAAAACTGAGCACGGCGGTCGTCTCAACACTACAAAAGAGGGTCCCACAAAGCCAGTGGTCAACTCAGCGAGTTGAACAATGCAGGACGGAGTGCTGGGGACCTGGGTAGGCTGTGCACGAAGGATTTCTTGCAAAAGTGCACAGAAGCCCTAGCAGCTGCAGTTCATGCAGTACACAGGATTACTGTCTGGTGAGGGGAGGCAAGGACTTACCTCCTCCAAATTTGGACACTTGAACCACTGGACTGTCGGGGTCACTTGGATCCAGCTCCTGTGTTCCAGGGACTACGCTCGTCAGGATGAGAGGGGTCCCAGAGTACCGGTGACGCTGAAGTTTGGTGCCTGCGTTAGCATGCACCACCAGGAAACAGTAGAGAAAGCCAGCATCATTATGGGGTTACAATGTCGCTGGTAGTCTTCTTGCTACGTTGTTGCAGTTTTGCAGGCGTCCAGGAGCAGTCAGCGGTCGATCCTTGGCAGAAGTCGAAGAGGGAGATGCAGAGGAACTCTGGTGAATTCTTGCATGTCGTTATCTGAGGAAAAGCCCACAGGAGAGACCTTAAATAGCCCTCAGAGGAGGATTGGCCACCTAGTGAGGTAAGCACCTATCAGGAGGTCTCCATTGTGCCTCTACACCTCTGGATTCTAGATGGCAGAGGTCTGGAACACACTGGAGGAGCTCTGGGCACCACCCCTGGGGTTGTGATGGACAGGGGAGTGGTCACTCCCCTTTCCCTTGTCCAGTTTCGTGCCCGAGCTGGGACTGGGGGTCCCTGAACCGGTGTAGACTGGCTTATGCGAGGAGGGCACCATCTGTGCCCTTCAGAACATTTCACTTAAGTGCAGTGAAAATGGCTGTGAAATAGTGTGTGCACTATTTCACGCAGGCTGCAGTGGCAGTCCTGTGTAAGAATTGTCAGAGCTCCCTATGGGTGGCAAAAGAAATGCTGCAGCCCATAGAGACCTCCTGGAACCCCAATATCCTGGGTACCTAGGTACCATATACTAGGGAATTATAAGGGGGGTCCAGTGTGCCAATCAGAATTGGTAAATTAAGTCACTAGCCTATAGTGACAACTTTAAAAGCAGAGAGAGAGTGTAGGAAGTTGGCTCTGTATGTACTATTTCAAAGTAAGAAATAGCATGCACAGACTCCAAGGGTTCCCCTGAGAGGTAAGATAGTGGCAAAAAGAGATAATTCTAATGCTCTATTTTGTGGTAGTGTGGTCGAGCAGTAGGCTTATCAGAGGGTAGTGTTAAGCATTTGTTGTACACACACAGGCAATAAATGGGGAACACACACTCAAAGACAATTTCAGGCCAATAGGTTTTACATAGAAAAATATATTTTCTTAGTTTATTTTAAGAACCACAGGTTCAAGATTTACAAACAATACTTTAAATGAAAGGTATTTCACTTAGGAACTTTAGGAACTTTGAATTAGCAAAATAGCATGTACAGTTTTGGCAAAAATGGCAATAAGCTATTTTAAAACTAGACACTGCAATTTTCAACAGTTCCTGGGGGAGGTAAGTGTTTGTTAGTTTTGCAGGTAAGTAAACCACCTACAGGGTTCAAAGTTGGGCCCAAGGTAGCCCGCCGTTGGGGGTTCCGGGCAACCCCAAAGTTACCACACCAGCAACTCAGGGCCGGTCAGGTGCAGAGGTCAAAGTGGTGCCCAAAACACATAGGCTTCAATGGAGAAGGGGGTGCCCCGGTTCCAGTCTGCCAGCAGGTAAGTACCTGCGTCTTCGGAGGGCAGACCAGGGGGGTTTTGTAGGGCACCGGGGGGGACACAAGCCAGCACAAAAAGTACACCCTCAGCGGCACGGGGGCGGCCGGGTGCAGAGTGCAAACAGGCGTCGGGTTTGCAATGGAGTTCAATGGGAGACCCAGGGGTCTCTTCAGCGAAGCAGGCAGGCAAAGGGGGGGGCTCCTCGGGGTAGCCACCACCTGGGCAAGAGAGAGGGCCACCTGGGGGTCGCTTCTGCACTGGAGGTCAGATCCTTCAGGTCCTGGGGGCTGCGGGTGCAGTGTCTTTACCAGACGTCGGGTTCTTGGAAGCGGGCAGTCGCGGTCAGGGGGAGCCTCTGGATTCCCTCTGCAGGCGTCGCTGTAGGGGACTCAGGGGGGTCAACTCTGGCTACTCACAGGCTCGCAGTCACCGAGGAGTCCTCCCTGTAGTGTTGTTTCTCCGCAGGTCGAGCCGGGGGTGTCGGGTGCAGAGTGCAAAGTCTCACGCTTCCGGCGGGAAACGTGTTGTCTTTAAAAGTTGCTTCTTTGTTGCAAAGTTGCAGTCTTTGTGGAACAGGGCCGCTGTCCTTGGGAGTTCTTGGTCCTTTTAGATGCAGGGTAGTCCTCTGAGGCTTCAGAGGTCGCTGGACCCTGGGGAACGCGTCGCTGTTGCAGTTTTCTTGAAATGGGGAGACAGGCCGGTAGAGCTGGGGCCAAAGCAGTTGGTGTCTCCTTCTTCTCTGCAGGGCTTTCAGGTCAGCAGTCCTTCTTCATCTTAGGTTGCAGGAATCTATCTTGTTAGGTTCTGTGAGCCCCTAAATACTCAATTTAGGGGTGTGTTTAGGTCTGAGGGGTTAGTAGCCAATGGCTACTAGCCCTGAGGGTGGCTACACCCTCTTTGTGCCTCCTCCCTGAGGGAAGGGGGGCACATCCCTAATCCTATTGGGGGAATCCTCCATCTGCAAGATGGAGGATTTCTAAAAGTCAGAGTCACCTCAGCTCAGGATACCTTAGGGGCTGTCCTGACTGGCCAGTGACTCCTCCTTGTTTTTCTCATTATCTCTCCTGGACTTGCCGCCAAAAGTGGGGGCTGTGTCCAGGGGGCGGGCATCTCCACTAGCTGGAGTGCCCTGGGGCATTGCAACACGAACCCTGAGCCTTTGAGGCTCACTGCTAGGTGTTACAGTTCCTGCAGGGCGGAGGTGTGAAGCACCTCCACCCAGAGCAGGCTTTTGTTTCTGTCCTCAGAGAGCACAAAGGCCCTCACCACATGGGGTCAGAAACTCGTCTCTCAGCAGCAGGCTGGCACAGACCAGTCAGTCCTGCACTGAACATTTGGGTAAAATACAGGGGGCATCTCTAAGATGCCCTCTGTGTGCATTTTGTAATAAATCCAACACTGGCATCAGTGTGGGTTTATTATTCTGAGAAGTTTGGTACCAAACTTCCCAGTATTCAGTGTAGCCATTATAGAGCTGTGGAGTTTGTTTTTGACAGACTCCCAGACCATATACTCTTATGGCTACCCTGCACTTACAATGTCTAAGGTTTTGCTTAGACACTGTAGGGGCACAGTGCTCGTGCACATATGCCCTCACCTGTGGTATAGTGCACCCTGCCTTAGGGCTGTAAGGCCTGCTAGAGGGGTGACTTACCTATGCCACAAGCAGTGTGAGGTTGGCATGGCACCCTGAGGGTAGTGCCATGTCGACTTAGTCATTTTCTCCCCACCAGCACACACAAGCTGGCAAGCAGTGTGTCTGTGCTGAGTGAGGGGTCCCTAGGGTGGCATAAGACATGCTGCAGCCCTTAGAGACCTTCCCTGGCATCAGGGCCCTTGGTACCAGGGACTTACAAGGGACTAACCTGGGTGCCAGGGTTGTGCCAATTGTGGAGACAATGGTACATTTTAGGTGAAAGAACACTGGTGTTGGGGCCTGGTTAGCAGGGCCCCAGCACACTTCTCAGTCAAGTCAGCATCAGTATCAGGCAAAAAGTGGGGGGTAATTGCCACAGGGAGCCATTTCCTTACAGAGAGCATAAGCACTGAGGTTCTGATTAGCAGAGCCTCAGTGACACAGTTAGGCACTATACAGACACACACATTAGGCCACAACCTATGAGCACTGGGGCCCTGGATAGCAGGATCCTAGTGAGACAGGCAAAAACATACTGACATACAGGTAAAAATGGGGGTAACATGCCAAGAAAGATGGTACTTTCCTACACCTTGCAGCTCAATTGCATTCTTAAAAAGGAACACCCTCTAATACAAACACTTTACGTCACTTGTACAGCAATCATACAACTGCTAAAGCAGTGCTACCCCTTCCACCCCTGCTAACTAGCTTCCTGCCTCCCAATTCCAGTTTTATGCCTACAGTTCTTGAACAGACGGTCTTCAACCCACCTCACTACCTTTCTCTACTTGTACCCAGTTCGATTCCCTTCAGTCAGGTGTTCTTGTTTGCATGTTGGAGAATTTGCCTCCTCTTGTGAGTATAGTTTCCTAACCTTTTCACAAGCCTCATCCGAAGAGCCACGTCTTGAGGTTCTTTCTGAAGATGGTGAGCGATGGGCTTTGCCTGAGGTGCAGGGGAAGGTTGTTCCAACTTTGCTGCAATGTAGGTGAAGGATCGTCCTCCGGCGGTGGTTTTGCGGATGCAAGGGATGGTGGCCAGCACCATCTGGGCGGAGCGGAGAGATCTGGTGGGGGTGTGGAAGGAGACGCAGTGGTTCAGGTAGGCTGGTCCTGCGTTGAGTTTGGCCTTGGATGTGTGGGTGACTACAGAGAATAGAATATCTATGCATATGTCCAGTTATTATTTATATTCTGATATTTCATTCATTCCTTTATTGGTGCTGGACATTCTGTGTAGGTTTCTCAGATAATCCTTCTGTTATAAATGATCTACAAACAGATGTTCTGAATACTCTTAAGACTTCCTGAATAAGCAATCAGTGTGAAGAACATCCTTACATGCGAAAATGTCAGTGGTGCATTCTTTATACACAATGTGTTTATTCAGCAGGGGATAGGACAGCGAACTCTGATGCGATGTTCAATGGAAACCACGCCCTGAAGGATCCTCTGGGAGCAGCCTCACTGAAGGGCTATGAGGATTCAAGTACAGGTCAGGAAGAACACATTCTACTCAGTCTGAGAGGGAAAGATTATGTACTCGACAGAAAAGGGACTGCGTCTAATAATGTCCAGATCAGAAAAGATGCAGTCTCTTGTTAGTCCCAGAACATTTATACAAGCAAAGCCTAGCTGTTGTATTCATACCAAGGCCGGGATACATAGTGAACACGATGGATGTCACTTGGGTGGGGCTAGATAAAGGGTGTGTGCTCCATCGTCCTCAGGCCTGATCAAGGGAGCAATGAAGGGACACCAGGCAGGGATAATGACCCCAACACTTGGAATAGACTCAGGTCCTTGCAGGGGTTGGGAGGACTGAGCTACCAGTTTAGTGCTTCCATCCTTAGGCAAGGCTGGGGAGCCTGCAGGGGGTCGGGAGGGCTCTTGGTACATGCTTAGAGCTTCTGTCCTGAGGAATCGCTGGGAAGCCTGCAGGGGGTTGCGAGGATGCAGCAACACTGGGGAGCCTGCAGGGGGATTGTGAGGATTCGGCAACGCTGGGGAGATTGCACAAGTTCTGTAGCCTACTCAAGGACTTGAGCGCTGGTATGGGGGACTTGTGGCTGTAGGGGTTATGTGTCCTTACTCTTGCTGAACACCAGAAAGCATTACATAAACGCCCACGGCTGTGGATTGGCCAGAAAGGGAAAGGGATGAAGACCAGAATCCCTTAACCCCTCCAGTCACCATTTGTACATACAAGGATGGTTAGTGTTGTAATCAATGATGGATGCTCCTAGGTTATAAAAGAAATAGGTTTATTAGCTTAGTTGTAGGTTACCGATAAGTCCCACCAGGAGCAGCATCCGACTGCTCAGACCTTCTCGCTCCAACTGTCCGCTCATCCCGTCAACATTCCAACCCTACAGTGACCTCACTCACCGGCTGAGCAGCAGGAACATTGAGGTAGTGGGGGGGACGCATAAGATAGAAAGAGGCCACAACATATCTCCCCCTTATGAAAACAATGAAATATTCAATAGAACGGAAATCGGAAAAAAAAACGCCCCCCCATCAACCGTCCTCCAAAATTATGTACCCGCCCATTGAAATAAACAGAACAAGTTAACAAATACTCACTCTGCATAACTACAATACTCCAATGGGATGTAAGATGGTAAAACACAGTTAATCAATACGTTCCACAAATTTACAATACAAGTGTACAAATAACACAAAACCTCCCTGCCCATCCAACAGAGAACATTAACTACCTGTTCCCCTCCACATCATGCACACTATATCAGGACCAGCCTGTTGCCTTCCACAACTCAACACTCAACAGGACTAGAGATTCTTCCACCTCTACTGCATTGAGATGTAACCACCTACCCCATCACCATTCACTTAAAGAGAACCAGGGTCTCACCTACCCTCCACTGCATTAGGGTGTAAACATGTACCCCTATCACCATCCAATTAAATAGAACCAGGGTCTCACCTACCCTCCCCTGCATTGGGGTGTAAACATGTACCCCATCACCATTCACTGAAACAGAACCAGGGTCTAACCTACCCTCTACTGCATTGGGGTGTAAGCATGTACCCCTATCACCATTCACTGAAACAGAGCCAGGGTCTCACCTACCCTCCCCTGCATTGGGGTGTAAACATGTACCCCCATCACCATTCACTTAAACAGGACCAGGATTTCACCTACCCTCTACTGCATTGGGGTGTAATCACATACTCCCATCACCCTATACTTGAACAGGACCAGGGTTTCACCTACCCTCTACTGCATTGGGATATAACTACCTACCCCCTTAACATTGGGCCTAAAACACTGCCCCCACATCCTTAACACCATAGGAAGGATTGACACATATCACTGGGGTGTACCCCTCTTGTCATTGGGCTTAACACACTGCCCCCCACATCCTTAACCCCATAGGAAGGATTGGCACATATCACAGGGGTGTATTCCCCTTAACATTGGGATTAACACACTGCCCCCACATTCTTAACCCCATAGGAAGGATTACCACATATCAGTGGGGTGTATCCTCCCCTTAACATTGGGCTTAACACACTTCCACCCACATTCTTAACCCTATAGGAAGGATTGACAAATATGGGTGTATTCCCCTTAACATTGGGCTTAACACACTGCCCCCACATCCTTAACCCCATAGGAAGGATTAGCACATCACTGGGATGTATCCCCCCTTAACATTGGGCTTAACACACTGCCCCCACATCCCTAACCCCATAGGAAGGATTGGCACATATCACTGGGGTGTACCCCCCCTTAACATTGGGCTTAACACACTGCCCCCGCACCCTTAACCCCATAGGAAGGATTGGCACATATCACTGGGGTGTATCCCCCTTAACATTGGGCTTAACACACTGCCCCCACATCCCCAACCCCATAGGAAGGATTGACACATAACACTGGGGTGTATCCCCCCTTAACATTGGACTTAACACACTGCCTCCACATCCTTAACCCCATAGGAAGCATTGATACATATCACTGGGGTGTACCCCCTTTAACATTGGGCTTAACACACTGCCCCCCACATCCTTAACCCCATAGGAAGGATTGATACATATCACTGGGGTGTATCCCCCTTAACATTGGGCTTAACACACTGCCCCCACATCCTTAACCCCATAGGAAGGATTGACACATATCACTGTGGTGTACCCCCCTTAACATTGGGATTAACACACTGCCCCCACATCCTTAACCACATAGAAAGGATTGACACATATCACTGGGGTGTACCCCCCTTAACATTGGGATTAACACACTGCCCCGACAACCTTAACCCCTTAGGAAGGATTGATACATATCACTGGGGTGTACCCCCCTTAACATTGGGATTAACACACTGCCCGACATCCTTAACCCCATAGGAAGCATTGATACATATCACTGGGGTGTACCCCCCTTAACATTGGGATTAACACACTGCCCCCACATTCTTAACCCCATAGGAAGGATTGACACATATCACTGGGGTGTACCCCCCTTAACATTGGGATTAACACACTACCCCGACAACCTTAACCCTTTAGGAAGGATGGTCAAAAACACAATCCCAAATATGGATCAAAATACTAATATCAATACATAAAAATGTCACTCTGCACATGACTTTAGCATCCAACCTCTAATTATATTACATCTCTAAAATCAAGCATGGCTTTAAAACTTCAGGCCACTACACACAAGCAAAATATGGTAAGCAAAATGTCATGTTAAAATAGCATTAGAGTGTACCTCCCATGCGTAACATACATGCCACGACTCAACGACTTTAAAACATGCCAGTAACGACATAACATTTCTCAATTCAATACAGCATTAAAAATTAATTTCAGCAGCGGCAAGCATTGTCAGCATAAACATAACATTACTCAATTCAACCCAATGCATCTTTGAAATAGAGGATAGAAGTATAGAAAAATACACTCAAGCAATGTATGGTACTGAGTAAAATGCACATGACAGTACATCTAAAGTTAAATTATTCCCTGGAAAATATTCAAATAATCCACACTGGTGAGCGACTTCTCACCTGAATACATTGCCACTCTGCGTTTCATTCCATTTAAATGCACGCACAGTTCTTTATCCTCATACGGAAAATTGGCACACATGTTCTCCACTACACATGAGCTGTTTCCATGTACCAGGTCAGCGCTGTGGTCTTCCTCTCAGAAGGTTTCCTGGAAACAGATCAGGTTCCCAATGATCTCTCTTGTAGTATAGGGGGCGGGGAAACTCAGCAACGCAGTCAACAGGCAGACTGTAACTGTTACTCACAATGTGTGCCCTTAAGCACATCACTGCGCAGGTTCACTGATCACTCTTCAGATCGTGTTTAAATGCTGAAACCAGTTGTTCCTCCAACTGAGTTTCCACTAGGTTGCCAAATGTTCAGTGCCACACATTTTTAACTCTGTACACACGCAGTTCAGCAGACCATTTTCTCAATACACCCAGTCCATACAAGCAGGTAAAACAGGTCTGGCTCCTTGCACTGCTGTGCAGACCTTCTTCTGAATCTGCAGGCCACTACACTGTTTGCTGCGCACCTAGTAGATTTAACAGCTTGCCTTGAAGTGAAACAGGTCACACGCCCTCTAACCTCTGTTGAGTACAGGCTGTCTGGTGGAGAAGACACTGGTGGGGTTTTTCTACACTTAAATTTTCATTTTCTTTAGCTTCATATTTTTCTCTTAGATTTTCAATCTCTCTTCTCTTAGTTTTCCTCTGTAGTCTGGTTCCTCCTTAGATTTTCTGTAGGTTCAGTGTCTTTCTTTTTCCATGCATTAGTTCTTCCTTAAATCGTCGCCAGTGTTGTAATCAATGAGGGTTACTCGTGGGCTATAAAGGAGGTAGGTTTATTAGCTTAGTTGTAGGTCACAGATAAAGCCCACCAGGAGCAGCATCCGGCCGCTCAGCCCTTCTCACTCCAACTGGCCGCTCATCCCGTCAACATTCCAACCCTACAGTGGGGAGGATGCATAAGATAGAAAGAGGCCACATCAGTTAGGTTGAGGCTAAGCTCTTTAAAGGTGTCTGGGTGCCTAACCTGGGCTCATACTTTAGTCTAAGTGTTCTAAACACAGCTTGGGCTCTCGGTTTCATCATTTGTAACTGAACCGGGACTGCAGATTCGCATAGCACAGAGTTGTAATCACTATTTCTCTCCTAGGGGATTTCCATGTATAGTTATAAGCACTGAATAGTCCCGCCCACGTCCATGGACCCCGGAGCAGTTCTTTAATGTATCTTCTTAGGAGAGATGTTTGCCTTTCTTCAGGCCTGTAAAGACATTTAAAAAAGAGACCGATAACGCAGCCTATATATCTAGACTACAGTGGCCCAATTTTTCATCATGAATTCAAAAAAGGGCCAATACATTACAAATGAGCCTAATTTAGGATGTTTTGCAGTATAAATCTCCTTCACATATCCCTTTTTATGATAGAGATGAGGGAGAGGAGGGCAGAGTAGCCTCATAGGCTGCCATTATATGTCTAAAATAGACATTGTGCCTTCAAGAACCACGAATATCCCATCATGCCTAGCAGGTGGCAGTTGCTTCATTTTTTTTTTTCTGGCTCCTGCTTACAGGACCCTGAAGCATTGAGCTTGACTTTTTGTAGTTTTTTTTCTCCTCAAAACGTTTTTGTCAGAAATTGGTGACAACACCTTTACTCAACATCATTTAACTTCTCCTGACTTTTTCTGTTTGTTTTCTGTCAAAAAATGAGACATTTTATCAAATATGCCTTCTTTGTTTGATAAGTGTCCTCACTGTGGCAGGAAAAAGGCCAAGACAGACCCTCATGAGGTCTGTCTCATATGCTTACCTTCATCACATCCTCCTGACACCTGTGACATCTGCAGGAAGTTATCCTGGCGCACTCTGCATGATAAAGAGACGATTTGCGTTCAAGGAAGAGAAGTGGGACATTGGCAGCCAACACAGACTACCAGTGGGACCTCAAAGCAAGGCGAAGGTCACTCTTCCACCAGGGCTCTTCCCTCAAGTTCCAGTAGACGTGTAAGGTCCAGGAAGCATGTTTCCAGTCAAAGAAAACGTCAGTCCCAGTCAATATCAAGAGGATCGATATCGAGAGGAGGTACGTTGCCGACATGTTTGCCGTGAAGAGCTGGCTCACCATCGAGGAAACGATGACGCTTGTCGTCAACGTGACATCAGTCAACGTCGGGGAGGATTACACCCTGTGGGTACATCGACATCGTACATCGCAGAGAAGTGCCTCGTCATTGGGAAGTACTGGTTAGCCGTCGAGATGCGATGGACAGTCGACATCTAGGGCTAAACATCGATGGGAAAGATCAACGCCAAGGAGTCTGTAGACGTTGATGAGGGAAAGGAGAAAGCGAATAAGAATTTATTCTTCATCAGAGTCTTCACCTTCTCTATTTGTGTTTCCATCACCTCCTCCACTTTCACCTCCTCCTCCGACACCACCACATCTATCAAGGTGCTTCCTCTTTTTTCCGCATCTCCTCCGGTACCTTCTCCTTCAGGATCCAGAAGCACTCCAGCTCCTAGGCCTTGAACAAGCTCCCGTTCACACCATCACTCTCATCATGGACACCAGACACCCAGGCGCTCTTCCACTGCGAGACATCATCATCATCACAGGTCTAACGATAGGTCAAGGTTCCGCTACTTTCGTCGACATGTTGATCATTCCTCATCATCTTCAAGAGATTATTCCCCAACCTTATCAGCCTCACCACCACCTTGAGAATCTCCAGTTGACAGCATTGCTTCCTTTCAACCGGTGTTAGTCTGAGGGGCTGCAAAATTCGATACACTGATGTCGGTGTCCACATCGATAATCTTTGAGATGCTAAATCAGCATACAGCTTCCAGACTGTTACTTCCACTGGTCCTGGGTCTCCTCCAACCGGCCATGGGCTTGGTTCTAACTCCAGGAATGGCTAAGTCTGCTCCATCCAGGCTTCAAAAGAAATATCGACCTCCGGATCACGACCGATTATTTCTTCGCAGTGGTCCTCCACCCGACTGTAGTAATTTTGGCTGCTAAAAAAGTCCATTCCACCTCTCCATTACCCTCTTCACCTCCACATAAGGAGAATGAAAAATTGGACTCAGCAGGCCCCAAAGTCTGCAGTACATCGACCTAATCTATGAAGGCAGCCGATCCTACGGCCCTCTTGGGCAGATATACAGTTTGCTGACCACCTGCCTAAGGACGAAAGAGAAGACTTCTTAGAGATCGTCCACGAAGGGGCAATGGTCTCCAATAAGAATATAAATGCAGTTTATAAGTCCCTCCTTGCCACACATGGCTAGTGTTATAGAGTCACCTTGTGAAGGCATGCTTGGTTCCGACTAATGTCTTAAAAACCGGAAGCCCAACACTGCATCAAAAATTTGCCATTCTCAGATTCCACAGTATTTGGCAGCCATGTTGGCGACGAGATGGCAAGAATTAAAACTGAGATGGACACATTAAAGGCTGTGTGACTGGAGAAATCCAGAGAACATCGCAAATCGTTATGACCTTACCAACTTCAGTTTTACTCACAGAGGGTTCAAACCCCTCAGTGGCGTCTGAGTAGATCTCAACAACACTAGAGATCCTACCATCCACAGCGCAAGGGGGCACTCTGCCCAACAACCCACCCAAGTAGGTTAACAAACATCAGCCACAAAACCTTGCGTCCCCCTCTTCCGTTATCCACTCCGGTAGGGGGAAGCACTACACATAATCTGGAAGAGTGACATTGCATCACAACAGACGCCGGGGAATTGAATATTGTGCAGGGTGGATACTGTCTCAGGTTTACCAAAGCCAAACACTTCCCATCTAGATTTATTCAGGGAGGAAGTCAACATCTTGTTACAAAAGGCGATGGAACCCATTCCCAACAGTCAACGAGGGAAGGGCATTTACTCCATGTATTTCCTTGTACCAAAGAAAGACTAGCACAAATTCATACCCGGCCTCTATCTAAAAGTCACCAACAAGTGGATTCGGAATGAGAAGTTGATGTTGGCTTTACATCAGATATATCCCCAACTTCATCAGGGGGATTGGCCTTGCTCCATCGACCTTCACAATGCATACTTCCATATTCCCATCGCCAGGAAGCATCAACATTTCTCAGATTTCTTCTGGGGCACAACCACTACCAGGACACACTACTACCATTTGGTCTCAAGTCAGCATCCACAACATTCTCCAATCCATGGCTGTAGTGGCAGTCCATCTAAGAAAACACTGAATCCTTGTCTTCCCACTATCTAGACGACTGACTCATAAAGGCGTACCTTTCACAAAGCCCAACTGCATTTCAACTGGACTTGCCAGCTCCTTCATCGGTTTGGTCTTCACATCCATGTCAACAAGTCACCAGTCCAGACGTTACATTACTTAAGGGCCTCCATAGACACCATTCATGCAAAGGTGTATCCTTCGTGGGACCGACACTTATTGATCCTTCACAAATGTCAAGCTCTCAGGAGGGTGTCTCATCCAACTGCAAGAGCAGTCTCATCTCTTCTCGGCTCAATGGCCTCCTGGAACTTCCTCACTCCCATTGCTCGCCCTCCCATGCGACCTCTCCAGGGGTGCCTAGAGGACCAGTGGGGCCAGCTCACGGGTGACTGGGAGGACAAGATCACACTCTTCTTTCATGCGATACGATCCCTCAAGTGATGGTGTTCTCCAAGCAAACTCCTTCAAGGGATGCCATTCCACCAACAGGTCCCTTCTCAAACTATTGTGACAGATGCATTGTTGCTTAGAAAGCTCACATGGGTCATCTCCAGATTCAATGCTCATAGTCGCAGAGAGCTAACATACCATATCAATCGCCCCGGTCTCCGCGCAGTTCATATAGCACTCAAGGCCTCTGACCCATAATTCACCACCAACACCCTTGTTCAGACAGACAGTACAACCACCTTGTACTACCTGAACAACTAAGGGGGTACCAGGTCCAGAGCCTTTTCACTAGAGGCCCGGCCAATTTGGAAATGGCTTTTGGCCAGGAACTTGAGGGTAAAAGCAACTCACCTCCCAGGAGTACAGAATGTGCAAGCAGACGCTCTCAGCAGAGCTCTCGATGAAAATCATGAATGGGTCTTGCACAAAGACGTCATTCAAAGCATCTTCCGCTTGTGGGGCACCCCTTCTATCGAACTTTTCAACACAGCGGAAAACAAAATACAGTGGCTTCGCCTCCAGGTATTACCATTCAGAGTCACTGGAAAATGCCCTGTGGATCGACTGGTCGGGTAAATATCTCTGCGCCTTTCCACCGATTTCCCCTGATCCTGTCAGTCCTGATCAAGTTGTTCCACTCCAAAACCATGATGATTCTAATTTCTCCAGAGTGGCCACAGCAATGGTGGTTCCCGGACCTTCACCATTCACAGCACGCACATCTCAAGCTGCCCTGCAGGCCAGACCTAATGACGAAATTGGGAGAACAGATGGTACACCCCAATCTCTCTTTCATGAATTTGGCGGCATGGCTCCTGAGATAGTGCAGTAAGGACACATAAACTTGCCACACAACTGCATGGAAATCCTCTAGGAGGCTAAGTGGCCTTCCGCTCTCTCTGCTTAAGCCTTCATATGGAAGAGATTTTGCACCTGGTGTTCCTCTAAGAACGTGTGCCTGACGACTTGCCAAGACGATGTGATTCTACCTTACCTTCGACACTTGGCTAGAGCTGGCTTGCAATTCTTTTCCATTAAGGTTCTTTTGGCAGCTCTTAATGCCTACAGGAAATGTCCATCACAAACATCTTTTTTCCAAATCCCGGTCATGAAGGATTTCTTAGAGGGGTTGAAGAAGGTTTTCCCTCCTATTAGGCGTCCTTCGTCACCCTGGGAACTCAGTATAGTTCTTTCTCGTCTTATGCAGGCTCCCTTTGAACCCATCCACAAAGCTTCCTTACAACACCTTACATGGACAACAGCTTTCCTGGTAGCGAAAACATCAGCTCGCCAGGTGAGCGAGATACAAGCACTATGCTCTCATGAACCATACACTGTCTTTCATTCTAGGAAAGAACTCACCCAAAATTCCTTCCCAAAGTGGTATCAGACTTCCACTGCGAACCAGGCTATCTCATTGCCCACATTCTTTCAGAAACTCTCTACTCCAGCAGAAAGATCTCTCCATTCACTGGATGTTAGGAGGGTTGTGAAGTTTTATCTCAATAAGGCAGGGGATATCCAACAAACTGACCAATGGTTTATTAACTATGGTCCTGTCCGCACAGGATTAGTCACCTCCAAGCAATCCATCTCTATTTGGATAATTTCATGTGTTTTATTGTGCTACCAAAAAGCTCATAAATCTCTCCCAGCTAAACCTAAAGCGCACTCTACTAGGGGGAAAGCGGCGTTGCTGCTTTACTATGCAATATCCCGTCTCTGAAATCAGTAATACTTTTACCAAGCTCTACTGCCGAGACTCTGATGCCAGAGCAGATCTGTTTGCTTAAACCGTGTAAGTGACCCTCTGTCTTCTCCACGGCTCTCAGTGGGACGGGCTTGCTACTCTCTTCAGTGATTAGGACTCTACCTGGAAATCCCCCACGAGAGAAGGAATAGTTTCTTACCTGTAACTCCTGTCCTCTCCTTGGGGAATTTCCATGCTAAGTCATAAGCAACTCTCCCTCCTCCCCGGTGGAATGGACAGGGGTATCCTTGCAATCTTTATATGCCCCATATCACCTTAAAAAAGAATGAAGCGACTGCCGCCTGCTGGGCATGATGGGATACTGGTGGTCCCTAGATTCTTAAAGGCACAGTCTCTATTTTATAAAGGCAGCCTAGGAGGCCACTCTGCCCTGCTCTCCCTCATCACTGTCATAAAAAGGGATTTGTGAAGGAGATTTATACTGTTTGCAAAACATCTTAAATTATACTCATTTGTAATGTATTGGCCCTTCTTTGACTTCATGATGAAGAACTGGGCCATTGTAGCCTAGATATGTAGGCTGCATTATCGGTCTCTTTCTTGAGCGTCTTTACAGGCCTTCCTGAAGAAAGGTGAAAACCTCCACTTGAGAAGACATATTCAAGAACTGCTCCAGGGTCCTCACTCGTAGGCGGGGCTATTCAGTGCTTATGACATCATGGAAATTACCCTACGAGACAACAGGAGTTACAGGTAAGAAACTATTCCTTGCTGTTAATTATAAATGAAGTGTTTCTGCCTCATCTCTCAATGGTGTTCCCTGGTCCCCTCCATGTGGGATGTACGCGCCATATCCCCATATGGACTTTGGAGTTTTTAATTATTTTGTTTATGCCATCTTTCAAGAATCTGCTGTGCCGTGATGGCCAACCGAGCAACAATTCTAATCCTTTTAGCTAATTATATTAATGTGCCCTCTGCCCAAGTATTTGCAGAGGTTCAAGAACTTTATAGGACCCTGAAAGGTTGAGCCATAAGGGTTTTTTGTGGCTTCCTAGCCATGTTTTAATTTTTGATTCTAGTGTTGATCCTCTAAGCAGTTTGACAGTCACACTATCCACATAACTTCTAATTCTCTTAATATTCAAGAAACTGTTTTACTAGTTTATATTAGAGCATGAGAGTATTTCAAGATGGAGCAAGGCCTTCCTTTTTAGCATGTTTGGGTTAAATCCTTCCAGTTGGTCTTGCAGCTCCCTTAAGCAGAAATGGGAAGCGTGGATTATGGGGATAGCACCCTGCAAGCTCCCTCTAGCCAGTCTGCATGAAACATAACAGAAAAATGCACCAAACTCTCCATTTGAGACATTCTGGGCATATTTTTTACAGATTGATCTAAATGTGTAGTTGGAAATAACATTATGTGTGAACTAGGCATGTCACACGGTGTCTCAGTCTCCTACTGAGCAATCGGCACATGCGATTATGTGGGCATGCACGTGTCCATGCAATCTATTGAATACCTGCATTTGTTTAACCCTTGTTATGACCTCACAAACACTGATTTCCACTTCAGCCCCATGGAGGCTGTCTTCACAACATACTTACGTGGACTTTTTTCACAGAAGATCATTTCCTTAAACCTGGTAATGTTTTGAGGAAGAAAGAGGAGTTGGATCGCGGTACGGTGGCTCAGCGTGGTGCACGAGCGCGAAGCAGATGTGACCGCATTTTAGGTAAGGTTTGCTTGCTTATAATTTTAAGTAGTATCTTTCTAGACATGTTTACATGCCCAGTCAAGTTACAATAGTCTATTCATTTCTGTGGCTACTATCTGAAATAAAAATACAACTCACACTGTCAGTTAAACTGAGAGAAACAATTGCATTTTTGGTATTTAAGTTGAACACTATTGATGCACGGGTTGACTTCTTTGAAAATGCCTGCAGTGCACCAAACCAAGAGTTCAATGGACGCTGGAAATACGGACCCAACATCTGTCATTATTCCATTCAATTTAAGATGATTGAATGTATCCTCTATTGACCCTGCAGTAAGCAATCATGTAGCTTAGATGTTGCTCTGATGTCACTCACTTTGAAGCTTACAGTAGTTTGGGCGAACAAAACAATTTCAAGCCAAACGACTCAACCAAGAGGCCAGAAGGGGATAGGTACGAGTTAAAGAGGACTTGAGAAAGGGCAGAACCCCGAGGAACACCACAGGAGCACTGGCTTAGGAGGACTAGTGAGGCATACATCTTACATGGAAGGCTCTCTTTGTCACAATGTTGTGAAACTACTTCAGAGGTACGCCTGGGATCCCAGCATCTTCAAGTCTCATGAGAAGAATTTTGTGATCCACTGTATTAAATGCCACAGTTGGGTCTAATAAGAATAATGCGGTTCACAAATCTGAATCTGCCTGTGTCATCGGCTCATCCAGCATTGAGATGATGATGAGCTCAGCGCTGTAGCCTTCCTGGAAGCCTGTCCATGCTGCGTGCAGCAAGTTATCAGTGGTCGTAGGCACAGGCAGCTGATGGAGACCTGCTCCCTGCAATACCTCACTTGGGAGACTGGTCTGTAGCTAGAGAGGGCCTCGGGATCAAGCTCTGTTGTTTATGATAATGGAGAGACCAAAGAAATCTGGAACGAAGCCTTCTTTCCTGGGTGCATTTACAATGACTCTTGCTCGTTTGGGCCAGCCGATAAGTATTCCTATACAAGCTGACAGGGAACACATCTGCTGGACAGCCGAGGCCCTGCCCACTTTCAGTACACAAAGATATTAAGAGATATTAAAGGACCCCACGAGAGACTGATAATGGTGACTTCATGCTGTTTTACAACAGGTGACAAGGAAGCTTGAATGTCTTATCTTCCGACATAAGAAGTCTGCATTCTGATTGCATTTCTCATTGGACCAAGGATCTTGTACATGTTCAGGAGCATTTTCTAGATTTTTCAACACTGAGCAGTGCCTGCCAAAGGGTAGGTGCTTTCAGGATTCTATCTGAGTGAAAGTTTGCCTTACCTGTTCTAATTGCTCGTTTATATCTCTTGTTGGCAGTCACCCATTCTGTTATTATTTTTATTCCTTCACCTAGTGAACATTGATTCCCCCCAGACACTTCTAGAACCATTGGCACTGGCAACTCTTCGCCTAGGAAATGTTGACAGCTTCAGGCCTTTTACAGCCATTGACACTTGTACCTCTTCATCTGTAGCACTGACTGCCTCCCCTTCACCTGGATAACATCGACTGCTCAGGATCTTCTGGAGGCACCGATACCTCTTCACCTGGTTAATGTTGACTACCTCAGGTCTTCCACAGCCTTTAACCCTGGTACCTCTGAACCTGTTTATCACTCACTGCCCTAGGATTTCTATATCTGTTCCCACTGGCGCCTGCTCACCTACTTAATACCTTCTAAAACCCTTGGCACTGGTACCTCTTCTCCTGGGTAATACCAACTTTTCCGATCCTTCTTTAACCCTTGGCACTGTACTTTTTCATTTGGGTAACAATGACTGCCCCGGATCTTATAGAACTATTGGCACCAATGCTTCTTCACCTGGTGAGCATGCTTGAGAACGTCTACAGCCATTAGCGCCAAGATATCTTCATCTGATTAACATCGATTGCTCCAAGCCACCTATAGCTGTTGGCACCAGTAGCTGTTCACCTGATTAACATCGACTGTCTTAGTTCTTTGCCTTTCTCCAGATCTTTTAAAGCCATTGGCACTGATATCTCTTCATTTAGTAACTACTGACCACAACGTCTACAATCATTGTACCAGTACATCTTCACCGGGTTAAAGACAACTTCTTTAGCCCTTCTCCGGCTATTGGAAAAAAATACCTCTGGAGCTGGTTAACGTCAACTGCTCTAGACCTTCTAGATCTGTTGACACTGGTAGTTGTTACTCGGCTTACATCGACTACCCAAGGCCTTCTAGAACCACTGGTACCTCTTCACCTGGTTAACACTGGCTACCCTAGACTTTCTAGATCCATTGACTCTGGTAGTCGTTACTCGGCTTACATCGACTTCCCCAGGTCTTCTAGATCCATGGACATCAGTAGTTGTTGCTTGGATTACATCGACTACCCCAGACCTTCTGGAACCACTGACAGTGGTACCGCTTTACCTAGTTAACACTGACTACCTCAGACCTTCAGCCATTTACATTGGCTCTGCCCGTTCTATCCTTGTCCCTCTGTTGACGTTAGTTTGTTGAAAGCACTGCAGTGGACAGTCTATAGGGTAAGTTTGAGCAAGCTTAGACTCCTGTAGAAAACTGTGTCTGGACTGAGAGCGCGATTGTTTGCAGGAAACTGCAGATTAACCGATTAATGAAAGTGAAGAACCCATGAAGCGAAATCATTTAGTGCATTTGAATGAACTAAGATGGATGAAGAGATGAGCCTGTCTCGTCCAATTTTAAGCCTGAGAGACCGTCTGCGTCTTCCTCCTGAGGCGGGTGCATGAGCAATGCTAAACTCACTGGAGTGCGACACACAAATGTAAGAGATTGACTCCCGAGAGTGGCCTCTGCAACAATACAGGTCCCTTTCTGTGAGTTACCTCTGGAAAGAGGAGCAGAAACAGAAGGAGCAATGAAGACGCTGATGGAAGGAAGTACACGAGAAGAAAGGAATAGAGAAACAGGGGACTGAAGGCATGGAAGCAGTGGAGGAGATGAATGTGAGGAAGAAAGTGATGAGAACTAGGAATGAAGTCATGGAAGGAAGGAGCGATACAGAGCTGAGGGAGGAAGGAAGGTTCTAAAAGCATTAATGAAGGTATGGGCGTAATGGAGGAGAAGAAAGTGAGGTAGGAAGGAATAGAAGAGACGGAGGAATGAAGGCATGGTGGGAAGAAGGAGGAGGTAGTAAAGAAAGGGTCAAGGAAGGAATTAAGGTATGGAAGGAAGAAGGTGAGGAGGGAAGGGACATGAAGAAAGAATGAAGGTATGGAAGGAAGGAAGAAAAGGGAAGGAGCTGAGGAAAAAAGGGACACAAAAGGAATGAAGGCGTGGAAGGAAGGAGATAAGGCGAAAAAGGGGCGAGAAGGAGGAAGTAAGGCGTGGAAGGAGTGAAGGAGAAGGAAGGGATGAGAACTAGGAATGAAGGCATTGAAGGAGGTTAGAAAAAAATGGAGCCGAGGCAGCAAGCAGGAATGAAGGCATGGACGTACAGGAGGAGAAGGAAGAAAGGAATGGACAAGAAGGAGAAATTAAGACATGGAAGGAGAGAGGGAGGCAAGGAGGAAAGGGACGAGAAGGAGAAGTAGATGTGAATTGTTGAGAAGGAGGAATGGAAGGAAGGAAAGAAGGAATGAAGAGAGGGAATTGAGGAATAAAGGGACACAAAGGAGAAAAGAGGGCATTCAAGGAAGTAGGGAGGTAAGGAGGAAAGGCACAAGACGGAGTGGAGGAGTAGAAAGTGAGGAAGAAATGAGTGGACAAGAAAGGAATGAAGGTAAGAAAAGAAGTAAGGCAAGAAAAGGAGCTGAGGAAGGAAGGGACGAGAAGCAGGAATGAAGAAATGGACGTACAGGAGGAGAAGAAGGTGAAGAAGGGAGGGACGAGAAGCAGGAATGAAGGAATGGACGTACAGGAGGAGAAGAAGGTGAGGAGGGGAGGGATGAGACGCAGGAATAAAGGTATGGACGCACAGGAGGAGAAAGTGAGGAAGGAAGGGTCGAGAAGCAGGAATGAAGGCATGGATGTACTGGAGGAAAAGGTGAGGAAGGGAAGGAAGAGAAGCAGGAATGAAGGCATGGATGTACTGGAGGAGAAGGTGATGAACGGAGGGACGAGAAGCAGGAGTGAAGCATGGACGTACAGGAGGCGAAGAAGGTGAAGAAGGGAGGAACGAGAAGCAGGAATGAAGAAATGGCCGTACAGGAGGAGAGGAAGGTGAGGAAGCGAGGGACAAGAAGCAGGAATGAAGGAATGGACGTACAGGTGGAGAAGAAGGTGAGGAGGGAGGGACGAGAAGCAGGAATGAAGGAATGGACGTACAGGAGGAGGAAGCGAGGGACGAGAAGCATGGATGAAGGAATGAGCTTGCAGGAATAGAAGAAGGTGAGGAAGGGAGGGACGAGATGCAGGAGTGAAGCATGGACGTACAGGAGGCGAAGAAGGTGAAGAAGGGAGGAACGAGAAGCAGGAATGAAGAAATGGCCGTACAGGAGGAGAGGAAGGTGAGGAAGCGAGGGACAAGAAGCAGGAATGAAGGAATGGACGTACAGGAGGAGAAGAAGGTGAGGAGGGAGGGACGAGAAGCAGGAATGAAGGAATGGACGTACAGGAGGAGAAAGGGAGGAAGGGAGGGACGAGAAGCAGGAATAAAGGAATGGACGGACAGGAGGAGAAGGGGGTGAGGAAGGGAGGGACAAGAAGCAGGAATGAAGGCACGGACGTACAGGAGGAGAAGGTGAGGAAAGGAGGGACGAGAAGCAGGAATGAAGGCTTGGATGTACTGGAGGAGAAGGTGAGGAAGGGAGGGACGAGAAGCAGGAATGAAGGCATGCACGTACAGGAGGAGAAGGTGAGGAAGGGAGGGACGAGAAGCAGGAATGAAGGCATGGACATCCAGGAGGAGAAGGTGAGGAAGGGAGGGACGAGAAGCAGGAATGAAGGCATGCACGTACAGGAGGAGAAGGTGAGGAAGGGAGGGACGAGAAGCAGGGGTGAAGCATGGACTTACAGGAGAAGAAGGTGAGAAAGGTAGGGACAAGAAGCAGGAATGAAGGCATGGACGTACAGGAGGAGAAGGTGAGGAAGGGAGGGACGAGAAGCAGGAGTGAAGCATGGATGTACAACAGGAGAAGGTGAGGAAGGGAGGAACGAGAAGCAGGAGTGAAGCATGGATGTACAGGAGGAGAAGGTGAGGAAGGGAGGGATGAGAAGCAGGAGTAAAGCATGGACGTATAGGAGGAAAAGGTGAGGAAGGGAGGGACAAGAAGCAGGAGTGAAGTATGGACTTACAGGAGGAGAAGGTAGTGAGGAAGGGAAGGACAAGAAGCAGGAATGAAGCATGGATGTACAGGAGGAGAAGGTGAGGAAGGGAGGGATGAGAAGCAGGAGTAAAGCATGGACGTATAGGAGGAAAAGGTGAGGACTGGAGGGGCGAGAAGCAGGAATGAAGGAATAGATGTACATGAGGAGAAGGTAAGGGAGGAACGAGAAGCAGGAGTGAAGCATGGATGTACAGGAGGAGAAGGTGAGGAAGGGAGGGACGAGAAGCAGGAGTGAAGCATGGACGTACAGGAGGAGAAGGTGAGGAAGGGAGGGACAAGAAGCAGGAGTGAAGTATGGACTTACAGGAGGAGAAGGTAGTGAGGAAGGGAAGGACAAGAAGCAGGAATGAAGCATGGACGTACAGGAGGAGAAGGTGAGGAAGGGAGGGACGAGAAGCAGGAGTGAAGCATAGACGTTCAGGAGAAGGTGAGGTATTGAGGGACGAGAAGCAGGAATGAAGGAATAGACGTACAGGAGGAGAAGGTGAGGAAGGGAGGGATGAGACGCAGGAGTGAAGCATGGACGTACAGGAGGAAGAAGGTGAGGAAGGGAGGAACAAGAAGCATGAATGAAGGAATAGACGTACAGGAGGAGTAGAAGGTGAGGAAGGGAGGGACGTGAAGAAGGCATGGATTTACGGAGGGGAAGAAGGTGAGGAAGGGAGGGACGAGAAGCACGAATGAAGGAATGGACGTACAGGAGGAGAAGAAGTTGAGGAAGGGGGGATGAGACGCAGGAGTGAAGCATGGACTTACAGCAGGAGAAGGTGAGGAAGGGAACGACAAGAAGCAGGAATTAAGGATTGGGCATACAGGAGGAGAAGGAAGGGATAAGTAGGAGGAATGAAGGTATAAAAGGAAGTAAGGAAAGAAAAGGAGCCGAGGAAGGAAGGGACGAGAAGCAGAAATTAAGGAATGGACGTACGGGAGGAGGAGGTGGTAAGGAATGGAGGAATGAGAAGCAGGAATAAAAGCGTGGACGTACAGGAGGAGTAGAAGGTGAGGAAGGGAGGGACGAGAAGCAGGAATGAAGGAATGGACGTACAGGAGGAGAAGAAGGTGAGTAGGGAGGGAAGAGAAGCAGGAATGAAGGAATGGACTTACAGAGGAGAAGAAGGTGAGGAAGGGAGGAACGAGAAGCAGGAATGAAGGAATGGACGTACAGGAGGAGAAGAAGGTGAGGAAGGGAGGGATGAGAAGAAGGAATGAAGGAATGGACGTACAGGAGGTGAAGAAGGTGAGGAAGGGAGGGATGAGAAGCAGGAATGAAGGAATGGACGTACAGGAGGAGAAGGTGGGGAAGGGAGGGACGAGAAGCAGGAATTAAGGCATGGACTTATGGAGGAGAAGAAGGTGAGGAAGGGAGGGACGAGAAGCAGGAATGAAGGCATGGACATCCAGGAGGTGAAGAAGGGAGGGATGAGACGCAGGAGTGAAGCATGGACATACAGGAGGAGAAGAAGGTGAGGAAGAGAGGGTCAAGAAGCAGGAATGGACGTACAGGAGGCGAAGAAGGTGAGGAGGGAGGGACGAGAAGCAGGAATGGACGTACAGGAGGAGAAGAAGGTGAGGAAGGGAGGGATGAGAAGCAGGAATGAAGCATGGACGTACAGGAGGAGAAGGTGGGGAAGGGAGGGACGAGAAGCAGGAATGAAGGCATGACTTACGGAGGAGAAGAAGGTGAGGAAGGGAGGGACGAGAAGCAGGAATGAAGGCATGGACAGCCAGGAGGTGAAGAAGGGAGGGACGAGAAGCAGGAATGAAGGAATGGACATACAGGAGGAGAAGAAGGTGAGGAAGGGAGGGATGTGAAGAAGGTATGGACTTACGGATGAGAAGAAGGTGAGGAAGGGAGGGACGAGAAGCACGAATGAAGGAATGGACGTACAGGAGGAGAAGAAGGTGAGGAAGGGGGGATGAGACGCAGGAGTGAAGCATGGACTTACAGCAGGAGAAGGTGAGGAAGGGAACGACAAGAAGCAGGAATTAAGGATTGGGCATACAAGAGGAGAAGGAAGGGATAAGTAGGAGGAATGAAGGTATGAAAGGAAGTAAGGAAAGAAAAGTAGCTGAGGAAGGAAGGGACGAGAAGCAGAAATGAAGGAATGGACGTACGGGAGGAGGAGGTGGTAAGGAATGGAGGAATGAGAAGCTGGAATAAAAGCGTGGACGTACAGGAGGAAACGGTGGGGAAGGGAGGGACGAGAAGCAGGAATGAAGGCATGGACAGCCAGGAGATGAAGAAGGGAGGGACGAGAAGCAGGAATGAAGGAATGGACATACAGGAGGAGAAGAAGGTGAGGAAGGGAGGGATGAGACGCAGGAGTGAAGCATGGACATACAGGAGGAGAAGAAGGTGAGGAAGGGAGGGACGAGAAGCAGGAATGAAGGAATGGACGTACAGGAGGAGAAGAAGGTGAGGAGGGAGGGACGAGAAGCAGGAATGAAGGAATGGACGTACAGGAGGAGAAGAAGGTGAGGAGGGAGGGACGAGAAGCAGGAATGAAGGAATGGACGTACAGGAGGAGAAGAAGGTGAAGGGAGGGACGAGAAGCAGGAATGAAGCATGGACATACAGGAGAAGAAGGTGAGGAAGGGAGGGACGAGAAGCAGGAATGAAGGAATTGACCTACAGGAGGAGAAGGTGGTCAGGAAGGGAGGGATGAGAAGCAGGAATGAAGGCATGGACTTACGGAGGAGAAGAGGTGAGGAAGGGAGGGACGAGAAGCAGGAATGAAGGCATGTACATCCAGGAGGTGAAGAAGGGAGGGACGAGAAGCAGGAATGAAGGAATGGACATACAGGAGGAGAAGAAGGTGAAGGGAGGGATGAGATGCAGGAGTGAAGCATGGACATACAGGAGGAGAAGAAGGTGAGGAAGGGAGGGACGAGAAGCAGGAATGAAGGAATGGACGTACTGGAGGAGAAGAAGGTGAGGAGGGAGGGACAAGTGCAGGAATGAAGCATGGACTTACAGGAGAAGAAGAAGGTGAAGAAGGGAGGGACGAGAAGCAGGAATGAAGGAATGGACATACAGGAGGAGAAGAAGGTGAGGAAGGGAGGAACGAGACACAGGAGTGAAGCATGGACGTACAGGAGAAGAAGGTGAAGAAGGGAGGGACGAGAAGCAGGAATGAAGGAATGGACGTACAGGAGGAGAAGAAGGTGAAGAAGGGAGGGACGAGAAACAGGAATAAAGGAATGGACGTACAAGAGGAGAAGAAGGTGAGGCGGGGAGGGATGAGACAGAGGAATAAAGGTATGGACGTACAGGAGGAGAAAGTGAGGAAGGGAGGGACGAGAACCAGGAATAAAGGAATGGACAGACAGGAGGCGAAGGGGGTGAGGAAGGAAGGGACAAGAGGCAGGAATGAAGGCACGGACTTACAGGAGAAAGTGAGGAAGGGAGGGACGAAAAGCAGGAAGGAAGGCATGGATGTACAGGAGGAAAAGGTGAGGAAGGGAGGGACGAGAAGCAGGAGTGAAAGCATGGACGTACAGGAGGAGAAGGTGAGGAAGGGAGGGACGAAAAGCAGGAGTGAAGCATGGATGTACAGGAGAGGAAGGTGAGGAAGGGAAGTACGAGAAGCAGAAATGAAGGCATGGTCTTACAGGAGGAGAAGGTGAGGAACGGAGGGACGAGAAGCAGGAATGAAGGCATGGACTTACGGAGGGAAAAAAGGAGAGGAAGGGAGGGACGAGAAGCACAAATGAAGGAATGGACATACAGGAGGAGAAGAAGGTGAGGAAGGGAGGGATGAGACGCAGGAGTGAAGCATGGACTTACAGGAGGAGAAGGTGAGGAACGGAGGGACGAGAAGCAGGAGTGAAGCATGGATGTACAGGAGGAGAAGGTGAGGAAGGGAGGGACGAGAAGCAGGAATGAAGGCATGGATGTACAGTAGGAGAAGGTGAGGAAGGGAGGGACGAGAAGCAGGAGTGAAGCATGGATGTACAGGAGGAGAAGGTGAGGAAGGGAGGGACGAGATGCAGGAATGAAGCATGGACGTACAGGAGGAGAAGGTGAGGAAGGGAGGGACGAGAAGCAGGAATGAAGGCATGGACGTACAGGAGGAGAAGGTGAGGAAGGGAGGGACGAGAAGCAGGAGTGAAGCATGGACGTACAGGAGAAGAAGGTGAGGAAGGGAAGTACGAGAAGCAGGAATGAAGGCATGGACGTACAGTAGGAGAAGGTGATGAATGGAGGGACAAGAAGCAGGAATGAAGCAATGGACGTACAGGAGGAGAAGGTGAGGAATGGAGGGACGAGAAGCAGGAATGAAGGAATAGACGTACAGGTGGAGAAGGTGAGTTAGGGAGGGATGAGACGCAGGAGTGAAGCATGGACTTACGGAGGAGAAGAAGGAAGGTACGAGAAGCAGGGTGAAGCATGGACGTACAGGAGGAGAAGGTGAAGGGAGGGAGGAAAAGCAGGAGTGAAGCATGAACGTACAGGAGGAGAAGGTGAGGAAGGGAGGGACGAGAAGCAGGAGTGAAGCATGGACGTACAGGAGGAGAAGGTGAGGAAGGGAGGGACGAGAAGCAGGAGTGAAGCATGGACGTACAGGGGGAGAAGGTGAGGAAGGGAGGGATTAGACGCAGGAGTGAAGCATGGACTTACAGGAGGAGAAGGTGAGGAAGGGAGGGATGAGACGCAGGAGTGAAGCATGGACATACAGGAGAAGAAGAAGGGAGGGAGGAGAAGCAGGAACAAAGGTATAGACATACAGGAGGAGAAGGTAGTGAGGAAGGGAGGGAGGAGAAGGAGGAATGAAGCATGGACGTGCGGGGAAGAAGGTGAGGAAGGGAACGACGAGAAGCAGGAGTGAAGCATGAACGTACAGGGAAGAAGAAGGTGAGGAAGGGAGGGACGAGAAGCAGGATTGAAGGAATGGACGTACAGGAGGAGAAGGAGAGGGATGAGACGCAGGAGTGAAGCATGGACTTACAGGAGGAGAAGGTGAGGAAGGGAGGGACGAGAAGCAGGAGTGAAGCATGGACGTACAGGAGAAGAAGAAGATGAAGAAGGGAGGGAGGAGAAGCAGGAATAAAGGTATAGACGTACAGGAGGAGAAGGTAGTGAGGAATGGAGGGAGGGAGGGAGGAGAAGGAGGAATGAAGCATGGACGTATGGGGAAGAAGAAGGTGAGGAAGGGAGGGACAAGAAGCAGGAGTGAATCATGGACGTACAGGGAAGAAGAAGGTGAGGAAGGGAGGGGACGAGAAGCAGGAATGAAGCATGGACGTACAGGAGGAGAAGAAGGTGAAGAAGGGAGGGGGCGAAAAACAGGAATGAAGGAATGGACATACAGGAGGAAAAGTAGGTGAGGAATGGAGGGACGAGAAGCAGGAATGAAGGAATGGAAGTACAGGAGGAGAAGGTGAGGAAGGGAGGGACCAGAAGCAGGAGTGAAGCATGGACTTACAGGAGGAGAAGGTGAGGAAGAGAGGGACGAGAAACAGGAGTGAAGCATGGACTTACAGAAGGAGAAGGTGAAGAAGGGAGGGACGAGAAGCAGGAATGAAGGCATAGAAAACCAGGAATAGAAGGTGAGGAATGGAGGGACGAAAAGCAGGAGTGAAGCATGGATGTACAGGAGAGGAAGGTGAGGAAGGGAAGTACGAGAAGCAGGAATGAAGCATGGACGTACGGGGAAGAAGAAGGTGAGGAAGGGAAGGACTAGAAGCAGGAATGAAGCATGGACGTACAGGAGGAGAAGGTAGTGAGGAATGGAGGGAGGAGAAGCAGGAATGAAGGTATGGACAACCAGGAGGAGAACAAGCTGAGGAAGGGAGGGACGATTAGCAGAAACAAAGGCATGGACTTACAGGAGGAGAAGGTGAGGAAGGGAGGGACGAGAAGCAGGATGAAGCATGGACGTACAGGAGGAGAAGGTGAGGAAGGGAGGGATGAGAAGCAGGAGTGAAGCATGGACGTACAGGAGAAGAAGAAGTTGAAGAAGGGAGGGAGGAGAAGCAGGAATAAAGGTATAGACATACATGAGTAGAAGGTAGTGAGGAATGGAGGGAGGAGAAGCAGGAATGAAGCATGGACGTACGGGGAAGAAGGTGAGGAAGGGAGGGACGAGAAGCAGGAGTGAAGCATGGATATACGGGGAAGAAAAAGGTGAGGAAGGGAGGGGACGAGAAGCAGGAATGAAGCATCGACGTACAGGAGAGGAAGAAGGTGAAGAAAGGAAGGGACGAGAAGCAGGAGTGAAGCATGGACGTACAGGAGAAGAAGGTGAAGAAAGGAAGGGATGAGAAGCAGGAATGAAGCATGGATGTACAGGAGGAGAAGGTGAGGAAGGGGAGGGATGAGAAGCAGGAATGAAGCATGGACGTACAGGAGGAGAAGGTGATGAATGGAGGGACGAGAAGTAGGAGTGAAGTATGGACGTACAGGAGGAGAAGGTGAGGAATGGAGGGACAAGAAGCAGGAATGAAGGCATGAACATCCAGTAGGAGAAGGTGAGGAAGGGAGGGACGAGTTGCAGGAATGAAGCATGGACATACAGGAATAGAAGGTACTGGGGAATGGAGGGACGAGAAGCAGGAATGAAGGCATCAACATACAAGAGAAGAAGAAGGTGAAGAACGGAGGGACGAGAAGCAGGAGTGAAGCATGGACATACAGGAATAAAATGTAGTGGGGATTGGAGGGAGGAGAAGCAGGAGTGAAGGCATCGACATATGAGAGGAGAAGAAGGTGAGGAATTGAGGAACGAGAAGCAGGAATGAAGGCGTGGACGTACAGGAGGAGAAGGTAGGGAGTGATGGAGGGAGGAGAAGCAGGAGTGAAGCATGGACATCCAGGAGGTGAACAAGCTGAGGAGGGAAGGGACGAGAAGTAGAAACAAAGGCATGGACTTACAGGAGGAGAAGGTGAGGAAGGGAGGGACGAGAAGCAGGAATGAAGCATGGACGTACAGGAGGAGAAGAAGGTTAAGAAGGGAGGGAGGAGAAGCAGGAATAAAGGTATAGACGTACAGGGGGAGAAGGTACTGAGGAATGTAGGGAGGAGAAGCAGGAATAAAGGTATAGACGTACAGGGGGAGAAGGTACTGAGGGATGGAGGGACAAGAAGCAGGAATGAAGCATGGACTTACAGGCGGTGAAGAAGGTGAGAAAGGGAGCGACAAGAAGCAGGAGTGAAGGAATGGGCGTACAGGAGGAGAAGGAAGGGACGAAAAGGAGGAATGAAGTATGAAAGGAAGTAAGGAAAGAAAAGGAGCTGTTTTCTCTACTGCTTTACCCTTTTTTGCTCCTGTAAACTCCACAAAGAGCTGATCGTCCTCATGGTGTTCTTTGGTGTGATAAACATAGAAACTTACGATTCTTTTGAGATCCAGACAATGTAGCCTCCCTTCCTCCCTGGACCGATGAGTTGCAAAGAACACTGGATGGCTGAAAGACTGTCCGGCGTGAAACAGTGTAATGGCTTTAGATAGGAAAGTTTCCCGTGTGCTGAGCACTAGTTTGTCTGGGAAGCAGGTGGTATATGGTTGTTGGATAGAACGGGTTTGCAACTCACTCATGTCAAGAATATTAGGATCTAATTAAAGCACCACTGTGGCACCACTAAGGGTTTGGGTGGAAATATGTGAGTTGGGCCCTTTAAGAAACTCATCACAATGTGTGATTTGAATAACCGTGGTTAATGAGGTAGCTGCAAAAAAGGGCTAACAAATAATCTTTAACAGTAGTCACTGCATGTCTTTGCTGTGCTAGCAACAGAACAAACTGCAACGCATCAGAAAACGGATCTATAGAAGTTAGATGTGCTGAGACGTACAGAAAAATGCAAACCTTTCCAAGCTTCCAGGATAGATACTTCTGATGGATACAACTACCTGTGGATTCCTCACCTAATAATTCTCCCCATGCGTAGCATTCAACGGAAACTTCTGTCTAGCTCTGCACTTGGACGAGGACTTCACAATTGCCCGACACCACGCGGCTCCGCCTGACGTCATCGTGGCAATAAGAGACCCTCGCCGGCGTGTTGACGTCAGTTCCCTTTTTTCTGTGCCTTCAATAACGGTTACTTTTCTGGCTACCTGTATCGTTCGCTCTTCTAAAGGGATACTTTGTGTTTTTCTCAATGTCGGCTCCAAAGAAATCAGGTTTTAAGCCCTGCAGGGAGTGTGGAGGTCGGATGTCGGTGACTGATCCTTACAACGACTGCCTTTGGTGCCTCATTTCAGATCACGACGTCCAGGAATGCAGCTACTGTCAGAAGATGAATCCGAAGGCATTGAAGGAGCGTGAGGCTAAGCTATTTTTAGCTAAGTCGAAGAAGGAGAGGAAGCGGCACCATGGATCGTCATCAGGGAAGTCGTCTTATAAGAAGCAGCGTCACCGTGACTCTCAGCGTTGGTCCAGGAGTCGGTCGGAGTCGAGGTCTCCGTCGACTCGGCGCCGTAAGTCTTGGGAAGGGAGTCCGACGGTGTCCCCACAGCCATTGACTCCGCAGACGTCCCCGGCGCCGTCAGTCTTCGAGGTTGTGAAGCCTCAAAGTCATCTGGCTTCTCCCGCGCATCCAGGCGCACAAGAGTCCAGCCTGGCGCCGGCTCTGGCTCCTCAAGGCTATCCTTCGTTCCCTGCTCCGGGGACGGATCCGGCAGCATTTCTCAATGCCATGTTTGCCATATTCCAAAATATTGCTCCGGGAGGTGGTGCGCCGTCTGGCCCCACCGGTCCCCTGGCATTCAATCTCGGCGTTCCGGCTCCATACAGGCCGATGCTGTTTATGCCGTTCTGTCCAGCTGGAGACTCTAGCCAAGCGCCTCTGCCGGTGGCGCAGCCGTCGAGGGAGAGACCTTCTACGCCGTTGTCGGAGGAGATGGAACCTAGAGGCCGGATGGCGTCGGATGCAGGGGCTCTGTCCATGGCGCCGGTGGATCCATCTGCGGCATCGTTTGGATCCAGAGATCCTGTCGTGGCGCCTTCCCGGCGCCATTCACCGACGTCGTTGCACTCCATGTCGACGCCGGGGCTGGAGGCCAAGTTGAGATCCAGGCGGAAGGCCCTCTGGTTGCTCGAGGAAAGGGAATATCTGCAACAATTCTTTTAAGAGAGGGAGATCACTGATCCCCAGAGTGAGTTCCCAGGACTGGATACTGCAAGTGGACTTGATACTTCCCCAGAATGGGATCTGGCCTCCCCAGGAGAATATACGGAGGAGGCAGCCACCTTCCAATCAGTAATTAGAAAGGCTGCGACTTTTTTGGAACTTCCCTTACCTACAGCTCAGGTTAAGACCAACCTATTGACGGAAGTTCTGCACCCTGCTACAGCCATGGTGGATCCTCTTTTGCCATTTAATGAGGCTCTTATGGAACCAATCGAAGAGGTGTGGAAGAAGCCTGTCACCTCTTCAGCTGTCAGTAGGTCAGTGGCCAGGCATTATAGGTCTGGGCCGGGGGACCCAGAGTTTTTGTCAAAACATCCTTCGCCAAAGAGTCTGGTAGTGCAGGCATTCTGTTCTTCGAGGTCTGCCCCTGGTTCTTTTCCGGGAGTTCCATCTGACCGGGAATCCAAGCGCATGGAACAATCGGCCAAGAAAGTGTTTTCGTCGTGTAGCATGGCGCTAAAATCTGCCAATGCTACTTGTATTCTTGGCAGGTACATACATGCTATAATGGATGCGGCAAAGACTGTTCTTCCAGACATGCCCCAGGACTTGCATAGCCTACTCTCGGACGCTCAGGCGGTGGCTACGCAAGTCATTCACTCAGGGCTGGATACCACGGACTCTGTTGCAAGAGCCATGGGGACTTCAGTTGCCACCAGGCGTCATGCGTGGTTGCGCACTTCTGGTTTTTCTTCGGATGTCCAGGCCACGTTGTTGGATATGCCTTTTGATGGGGCAAAACTGTTTGGATCTAAAGCGGACTCTGCGCTAGAGCGCTTTAAGGAATGTAGGGCCACTGCTAGGTCACTGGGTCTGCAGGCTGCTTATACCCCGTTTCGATCATTCAGGCGGCTGCAAGTTTTTGGAAGAGGAGCTTCCTTTCGTGGGAGGTCACAGCAGCCGGGGCAACAGTCTTCGAGCCTCCCTTATCGATCGCTTAGGGGGCGGGGTAGGGTCCGCACTAGAGGGGCCACCCAGCAGCAGCACCCTTCCTCTTCCTCCGGAGGGTTGCCACAAGGAAAGCAGCCCTAGTCCTCTTGCCATCGTCTCCCATTTCTCTCTGGTAGGGAGGAAGCTTTCTCTTTTTCTTCCCATGTGGGAGTCCATAACATCAGATTCCTGGGTCATCAGTGTGGTGAGAAAAGGCTATGTTCTTCCCTTTCGGGAGATTCCTCCTCCCTTCCCTCCCCGTCCTTCCTTTTGTTCAGAAGATCATCTCCTGTTGTTGAAGGGTGCAGTAGAGTTGGTTCCGGAGCAGGAGAGGGGTCAGGGGTGCTATTCCAGGTACTTTCTGATTCCCAAAAAGGATGGTCATCTGAGAACTATTTTGGACCTGAGGATTTTGAATTGGTTCCTCAAACAGGAGAAATTCAAAATGCTGACTCTAGTACAGGTGCTTTTTTGGCATTGAACAAGGAGGATTGGATGGTGTCGGTCGACTTGCAGGATGCTTATTTTCACATTCCCATTCTCAAGTCGCACAGGAAGTATCTCCGGTTTCTGATGGATACAACTACCTGTGGATTCCTCACCTCATGAATACTCCCATGGCGCCAGCCTTCGACGGAAATCTTCTTACTAGTCTCTGCACGTCGACGAGGACGTCACTGTCTCGCACGCGACGCCGTCTGACGTCATACAGGCAATAAGAGGTCCTCGACGACGTGCGGACGTCAGTTCCCTTTTTTCCGTGCATTCGAAACGGTTATCTTCGAGGGAGCAACTGTTACTCTTGCGGTTACAGTGTATATCTTGCTGCGTACTCTTTCTCTGTGGAAATAATGTCGCAGAGAAAGTCTGGATTTAAGCCTTGTCGTGAGTGTGGAGGCAAGATGTCGGTGACGGATCCTCATTCCGATTGCCTTTGGTGTTTGAGCTCCGACCACGACGTCTCGACTTGTGATTCGTGTCAGCACATGAATCCGAAGGCCATTAAAGAACGCGAGGCGAAGCTGTTTATGGCCAAGTCAAAGGAGAAGCATCACAAGAAAAAGTCTTCTCCAAGACATCGGCGTCATCGAGACTCCCGGCGCCGTAGAGAATCTCGGCGTCATTCAAGGGAGGCTCGTTCCAGGTCTCCGGATCGGCGCCGGAGGACATGGGAGGTCAGCCCCACGGTGACGCCGCATCCTTCGACGCCGTTGCTCTCTCCGACGTCTCCAACTTCGCCTGGACAGGCGTCGGTGATTGAGGTATTGGAGCCTCAGGTGTTTTCTCCGGCGCAGACGCCGAGGCCGGCGTCGGGGTCGCCTCCGAGTCAGGCACCCCAGTATCCGGCTTTTCCCACCCCTGGAGCCGATAGTTCCGCATTCTTGAATGCGATGTATGCCATCTTCCAACAGATGGCTCCAGGGGGTGCTCCGGCTGGGCCTTTGGCCTTTTCTTTGGGTGATCCTGCGCCTCTTCGGCCGGCACCCTTTATGCCCTTTCTCCCGTTTGGGAACGTGGGCTCGGCGCCAGTGTCGGCGCCGGTGGCCGCTCCGATGGCTTCGGAGGGATTGGCCCCAGGGATTTCCATCCCGTCGACGTCGAGATTTCGGCCTGTGACTCCGGTGGGTCCATCCGTTTCATCTGCTCTTCAGTCGGCGCCGAAGTTACCTGTGGCGCCGGATGCGGCGTCGGTGGCTTCGGAAGATCGGCGCCGATCTCCGACTTCGGCGGAGGTGTTGTCGACTCCGCGGATTGAGCAACGACTGCATTCAAGGAGGCGTGCTCTCCGGGTACTAGAGGAGCAGGAGTACCAACGAGCCCTAGAGGAAGGAGAGCTAGAGGACTCGGGTGATGGGCTGCGTGGACTGGAGTCGGCCAGTGGGCTGGACACTTCCCCTGAGTGGGACCTTTCGTCCCCGGGGGAATATACCGAGGAAGCTGCTTCCTTTCATACAGTGGTACGGAAGGCAGCTAGTTTTTTGGACCTGCCTTTGCCGGTGGTGGAGGCGAAACAAAACCTTTTGACAGAGGTGTTGCATCCGGCCTCAGCCGCGGCGGAGCCTCTATTACCTTTTAATGACGCTCTGCTGGATCCGGTTTTAGAGGTGTGGAAGAAGCCGGCATCTTCCCCAGCAGTTCACAGAGCCGTGGCCAGGAGGTATCGGACGGCTCCAACTGATCCTGGTTTCCTATCTAGGCACCCTACGCCGGAGAGCTTGGTTGTGCAGGCCTCCTGTTCGTCCAAATCAGCGCCTGGTTCTTTCCCGACGGTGCCTGGGGACAGAGACTCAAAAAAGCTAGAGGCGCAGTCGAAGAAGATTTTTTCGTCCTGCAGTCTGGCGTTAAAAGCCACTAATGCGACCTGTATCCTGGGGAGGTATATTCATGCTCTGATGGATGACATCTCCTCTTCGTTTACAGAGCTTCCCCAGGGTCTTTTGGATCTTGTCTCTGATACCCAGGCTGCTGCGACCCAAATTATCCAGACGGGACTGGATACCACCGACTCGATAGCCAGAGCAATGGGCACAACTGTGGTGGAAAGGAGACAGGCCTGGCTACGTAACTCGGGCTTTTCGGCAGATGTACAGTCCACATTGTTGGATCTCCCGTTTGATGGGGACAAACTGTTTGGGGCTAAGGCTGATTCGGCCTTGGAACGTTTTAAGGAGAGCAGGGCCACGGCTAAGTCGTTGGGACTCCAAGCTCCTTCTTCCACGGCCTCTTCCAGATTCTTCAGGAGGTTTCGTGGATTTGGGCGTGGCTCTTCCTCCTCTTCCTTTCGGGGAAGATATCAGCAACCTGCCTCTTCCCATCCCTATAGATCTTTTAGGGGGAGGGGTAGGGTCCGCACCAGGGGAGCCTCTCAGCAGCACTCTGCCTCTTCCTCATCCTCTGGCGGGGTGCAGCAGGGGAAGCAGCCTTAGGCTTCCACCATTTCCCACTCACTCCTCTCCTGTAGGGGGAAGATTACAGCATTTTCTCACCAAATGGGAGACTGTTACGTCGGACACTTGGGTTCTCAGTGTTGTGGGAAAAGGCTACACCCTTCCCTTTCGGGAGTTTCCGCCCCTCATCCCGCCCCGCCCTTCGTATTGTTCACAAGAACACCTCCTGTTGCTAGAACAGGAGGTAGAAGTCCTCCTTTTAAAGGGCGCGGTGGAGTTGGTCCCGGAGCAGGAAAGGGGTATTTCCTGATTCCCAAGAAGGATGGTCGTTTGAGACCAATTCTGGACCTGAGGATCTTGAATTGGTTCCTCAAGCAGGAAAAGTTCAAGATGCTGACCCTAGCACAGGTGCTTTTGGCGTTGAACATGGAAGACTGGATGGTGTCTGTCGACTTGCAGGATGCTTACTTTCATATCCCGATACTCAAGTCACACAGGAAGTATCTCCGGTTTGTGGTGGGATCGCAACACTACCAGTTTGCGGTCCTTCCGTTTGGTCTTACTTCAGCACCTCGAGTCTTCACGAAGGTGATGTCGGTGGTTGCGGCAGAGCTCAGAAGGAAGGGGATAGCAGTATTCCCTTACTTGGACGATTGGTTGATCAAAGCCAAGTCCCCGGAGCTTGTGTTGCGTCATCTGCAGTCAACAACCCAGTTGTTGTTCGACCTGGGCTTTTCGGTGAACGAGCCCAAATCTCACCTGGAGCCCTCTCAGCGCCTCCTGTTCATAGGGGCAGTACTGGATACGACATTGGGTCGGGCCTTTCCTCCGCCTCAGCGGATTCAAGATATTCAGGATTTGGTTCCAATGTTTCGAAATGGAGCGGTAGTTCCAGTCCTCAAGGTCCTTCGTCTGCTCGGTCTTTTTGCCTCCTGCATTCTGTTGGTCACGCATGCTCGCTGGCACATGAGGGCTCTTCAGTGGTGCCTCCGAAGGCAGTGGTCTCAACACAGAGGGGATCTAGAGGGTACTGTCAAGATCTCCAGAGATGCTGCTGTGGATTTGAAGTGGTGGATTGCAAGCAACAATCTTTCACAAGGAAAACCGTTCCAGCAGTCGCCACCAGTGGCCACAGTCATAACGGATGCTTCCACTCTAGGGTGGGGAGCTCATCTGGGGGATCTGGAGATCAAAGGTCTTTGGTCTCCAGAGGAACAGATTTTTCACATCAATCTGTTAGAGTTACGGGCTGTACGTCTGGCTCTCAAGGCCTTCCTCCCTTCCCTTCGTGGTCAGTCGGTACAGGTCCTAACGGACAATACTACCACGATGTGGTACATAAACAAGCAGGGAGGAGTGGGGTCGTACCTTCTCTGCAGAGAAGCTCTTCGACTATGGTCCTGGGCAAAGGACCATCGGATTTGCTTGATAGCAAACCATCTGGCCGGAGTCTTGAACGTGCGTGCGGACAGTCTCAGTCGCCACTTCTCGGCAGACCACGAGTGGCGTCTCCATCCAGATCAAGTCCGTTTAATCTTCCAGAAGTGGGGGTTTCCTCGGGTAGATCTGTTTGCCACTCGAGAGAACGCGCATTGTCCGTTGTTCTGCAGCCTTCAGTATCCGATGCAGGAAGCGTTGGGGGACGCGTTTCAAATGACCTGGTGCGGCCAGTTGCTTTACGCGTTTCCTCCCATACCCTTGATTCCTCGAGTATTGAGGAAGATTCACCAAGACCGGGCTCTAGTAATCGTAATAGCTCCGGATTGGCCAAGGAGGGTGTGGTACTCCGACCTTCTCCAACTCTCAACGTGCCCGCCGCTCCGTCTCCC
Source organism: Pleurodeles waltl (assembly GCF_031143425.1). Taxonomy (NCBI): domain Eukaryota; kingdom Metazoa; phylum Chordata; class Amphibia; order Caudata; family Salamandridae; genus Pleurodeles; species Pleurodeles waltl. The sequence goes on from NC_090440.1 coordinate 1,443,803, forward strand.
TTTCAGGGCAGACCTCCTCTCGCAGTCGCAGGGGCAGGTTCTACACCCCAACCTCCAGAGTCTGCACCTACATGCCTGGAGATTGAACGGGGCAACCTGAGTTCCTTCTCTCTCCCGCCTGAGGTAGTGGATGTTATATTAGCGGCCAGGCGACACTCCACTAAATCTATCTACGCTAATAGGTGGTCTAAATTTGTTGCGTGGTGTGGAGAGAGGCAGATTGATCCTTTACAAGCTCATCTATCGGACGTTTTGTCTTTTGCTCTATCTCTGGCGCAGAAAGGTTGTGCAGTGGCTACCATTAAAGGTTATTTATCGGCCTTGTCAGCCTTCATATGTCTTCCAGACCAACCATCTTTATTTAAATCCCCTATTGTTATCAGATTCTTGAAAGGTCTTCTAAATCAATATCCTCCAAAGCCATTCGTTATGCCGCAATGGGATTTGTCCTTAGTCCTGACTTTCCTTATGGGGTCCCCTTTTGAACCTATGCATTCTTGCCCCTTGAGGTATTTGTTTTTAAAAACAGTCTTCCTGATAGCTATAACATCAGCAAGGAGAGTGAGTGAGTTGCAGGCCTTATCAGTAAAACCCCCTTATACAACTTTTTATGGGGATAAGGTGGTGTTGAGGACCAAGGCTGCTTTCCTCCCGAAGGTTGTTTCACCCTTCCATTTGGCTCAGGCAATTACTTTGTCCACGTTCTATCCTCCGCCTCATCCTTCCAAAGAGGAAGAAAGACTGCACCGTCTGGATCCAAAGAGAGCGTTGAGCTTCTTTATCGATAGAACAAAGGATTTCAGGCTGGAGGATCAGCTGTTTATTGGATACGTGGGCAAGAGGAGAGGAAAGGCAGTCCACAAGAGAACACTATCCAGGTGGGTTGTTCTTTGCATTAAAATATGTTACTCTTTGGCAAAGAAGGATCCTCCTGAGGGCATTAGAGCTCATTCCACCAGAGCTAAGTCGGCCACTTCGGCCTTAGCCAGAGGTGTTCCTGTGGTCGACATCTGCAAGGCCGCAACTTGGTCGTCCCTTCACACTTTTGCAAAACATTACTGTTTAGATTCTGAGGTTAGAAGGGACGGCCATTTTGCACGGTCAGTGCTGCAGGATTTCTTGGTTTGACCATTTAGGCACCCACCGCCGGGCGTGGTACTGCTTTGGGACTCTATTCATGAGGTGAGGAATCCACAGGTAGTTGTATCCATCAGAAGAACGAGTTACTTACCTTCGGTAACGACTTTTCTGGTGGATACATTAGCTACCTGTGGATTCCTCACGGTCCCACCCGCCTCCCCGTTGCCTTTATGGTCTTGCCAAGTAATCCTTGAGTGCGCTCCTCTTGATCTTTGAGGGTGCAATAGATGTATATATATAATATATTTATATATATATAGGTATAGGTGTATATATCTTTATGTATATACTTGGTGTGTGTATATATTTTAAAAGAAAGAGTTTTATATATATATATATATATATGTACATAAAAAAAAAAAAAAAAAAAAAAAAAAAAAAAAAAAAAAAAAAAAGATTTACAGTTATTCATACAATGTGGTGTATTTTTACAATATAATGGATGTTGCTTTGTTCTTTCATTGCATTGCCTGGTTGTTCTCATGCACGTAAAAAATGATTGGTACTGACGTCCGCACGTCGTCGAGGACCTCTTATTGCCTGTATGACGTCAGACGGCGTCGCGTGCGAGACAGTGACGTCCTCGTCGACGTGCAGAGACTAGTAAGAAGATTTCCGTCGAAGGCTGGCGCCATGGGAGTATTCATGAGGTGAGGAATCCACAGGTAGCTAATGTATCCACCAGAAAAGTCGTTACCGAAGGTAAGTAACTCGTTCTTGTGGTAGGATCGCAGCACTACCAGTTTGCGGTCCTTCCTTTTGGTCTTAAATCCGCACCTCGGATCTTCACGAAGGTGATGGCGGTTGTTGCAGCACACCTCAGGAGGAAAGGGGTAGCAGAATTCCCTTACTTTGATGATTGGTTGATCAAAGCCGAGTCTCCGGGGCTTGTGTTGCGTCATCTGCAGCTGACAACCCAGTTGTTGTTCAGTCTCGGTTTTTCAATGAATGTGCCCAAGTCTCACCTAGAGCCCTCTCAACGCCTCCTGTTTATAGGGGCAGTACTGGATATGACATTGAATCAGGCCTTTCCTCCGCCACAGCGGATACAGGACATTCAGGCGTTGATTCCAGTGTTTCAAGAAGGAGCGGTAGTTACAGTCCTCAAGGTCCTTAGTCTGCTCGGCCTGTTCGCTTCTTGCATTCAGTTGGTCACTCATGCATGCTGGCATATGAGGGCTCTTCAGTGGTGCCTCCGCAGGCAGTGGTTTCAACACAGAGGAGATCTCGGGGAGTCGATGAAGATCTCCAGAGACACTGCAGCGGATCTCCGATGGTGGGCTGCGGACGGCAACCTTTCTCAAGGAAAGCCGTTTTCGCTGCCAACTCCGGTGACTACGGTGATAACGGATGCCTCCATCTTAGGGTGAGGAGCTCATCTGGAGGTCAAGGGTCGTTGGTCTCCAGTAGAGCAGAGGTTTCCTATCAATCTGCTGGAACTGCGGGCGATTTGTTTGGCCATCAAGGCCTTCCTCCCTTCCCTTCGCGGTCAGTCGGTTCAGATCCTACCGGACAACACGACCACGATGTGATATATCAACAAGCTGGGGGGTGTAGGGTCGTACCTTCTTTGCAGAGAGGCTCTGCAACTCTGGTCCTGGGCTCAGGACCATCAGCTTTGCGTAGTAGCAAACCATCTGGCCGGGGTTCAAAACGTGCGGGTGGACAGTCTCAGTCGTTTCTTTTCGGACGACCACGAGTGGCGTCTGCATCCGGATCTGATTCTTTACATCTTTCGGATGTGGGGTTTTCCCCGAATAGACCTGTTTGCCAATCGGGAGAACGTGCACTGTCCATCGTTCTGCAGCCTTCAGTATCCGATGCAAGGAGCGTTGGGGGACGCATTTCAGATGTCCTGGTGCGACCAGTTGCTTTACGCGTTTCCCCCCATACCCTTGATTCCTCGGGTTTTGAGGAAGATTTGCCAAGGCCGGGCCCAAGTCATTCTAATAGCTCCGGATTGGCCACGAAGGGTGTGGTATACAGACCTACTCCAACTCTCGCTGTGCCCTCCGTCTCCCTCTCAGGACAGACCTCCTCTCGCAGCCGCAGGGGCAGGTTCTACACCCACACCTCCAGAGCCTGCACCTTCATGTCTGGAGATTGAGCGGAGTAACCTGAGTGCTTTTTCTCTCCCACCAGAGGTGGTGGATGTTCTTTTATCGGCCAGGCGACACTTCACCAAATTGATCTATGCTAGTAAGTGAGCTAAATTTGATCGTTGGTGTGGAGAGCAGCAAATTAATCCCTTAAATGCCCATCTTTCAGATATATTGTTATTCGCTTTGTCATTGGCACAGCGTGGTTGTGCTGTGGCCACTGTTAAAGGCTATCTTTCGGCCCTTTCGGCCTTCTTATGTCTTCCATATCAACCCTCTTTATTCAAATCTCCTTTGGTTTTACGATTTTTGAAGGGGCTTACTAATAGGTTTCCTCCCACTCCTTTTATCATGCCGCAGTGGGACTTGAATCTGGTGTTAACTTTTTTGATGGTCTCTCCCTTTGAGCATCTTCATTCTTGTCCCTTGAGGTATTTGTTTTTCAAGACTATGTTTCTGATAGCCATTACGTCGGCTAGACGTGTTAGTGAACTACAGGCCCTTTCTGTTCACCCGCCATTTACGACTTTTCATAAGGACAAGGTGGTTTTGAGGACCAGGGCGGCTTTTCTCCCTAAGGTAGTGTCTCCGTTTCACTTGGGACAATCCATTACTCTCTCATCGTTCTACCCTCCTCCGCACCCATCTAAGGAGGAGGAAAGACTCCATCGTCTGGACCCTAAGAGGGCTCTCAGCTTTTATATTGACAGGACAAGAGAGTTCCGGTTGGATGAACAACTCTTTATCGGATACGTGGGGAAGAGTAAGGGGAAGGCCGTCCACAAGTGAACGCTCTCCAGGTGGGTCGTTCTTTGTATTAAAATATGTTACTCATTGGCGAAGAAGGATCCTCCTGGGGGGTCAGAGCCCATTCCACCAGGGCCAAGTCGACCTCATCGGCTCTGGCCAGAGTTGTTGCGGTGGCAGACATCTGTAAGGCCGCAACTTGGTCTTCCCTCCACACCTTTGTAAAGCATTATTGTCTGGATTCGGAGGTGCGGAGGGATGGCCATTTTGCGCGGTCTGTGCTGCAGGAGTTCCTGGTGTGACCAGACGGACACCCTCCTCCGAGATGGTACTGCTTTGGGTCTCTATTCATTAGGTGAGGAATCCACAGGTAGTTGTATCCATCAGAAGAGCAAGTTACTTACCGTCGGTAACGCTTTTTCTGGTGGATACATTAGCTACCTGTGGATTCCTCCCGCCTCCCCGTTGTCAGTCTGGTCATACTGGGATCGCCTTGGGTGTGCACTTCAGTGTCTTAATTTCTATGTTTCTATATATGTATGTATATTCATAGTTGCAATTCTGGTTATTTGCAAGTTTTCAAACTGTTCATGATGGTATGCTCTTTTTACGGAGCTCTGTAAAAGTTTTATATAAAGGTTTTCTATAAAGCTTTATTGTTTTTGATCATGGAGTGTTTAGGTTGTCGATGTTTTCTATATGTCTCAAAGGCACGTCAAAAATGGCATAAACTGACGTCAGTACGCCGGCGAGGGCCTCTTATTGCCACGATGACGTCAGGCAGAGCCGCGTGGAGCCGGGCAGTTGTGACGTCCTCGCCGACGTGCAGAGCTAGAGAGAAGTTTCCGTTGAATGCTACACATGGGGAGAATTCATTAGGTGAGGAATCCACAGGTAGCTAATGTATCCACCAGAAAAAGCGTTACCGAAGGTAAGTAACATGCTTTTTAGGTAGATGGGCGTCTAGCTGCCAAAATGCCTTGAATTGCCTCAGGAGGGAGATCAAAAGCAGTCATCTGTCACAACGCAATCTCCACTCATGGAGGTGTAGGTTGCACAGGCCCGAATGCAGAATTGTGCTCTGTTGCTGCGTTCTAAAGTGGCAGTCGAATCAGAGGACAGATGCTTGTGGCCAGAAGTTCAGAATAGCACACTGCCCTGGCACAGTTCAGACCACTGAATTAACTTGTGTCTGATCATATCTGATCTTTTTCAGAACTTTGGACAGAGCAGCTGGAAGTAGGAGAGGGTACAGGAGACCCGAGCTCCATTCCATTCCTTGGCGTCTCCAAGGTAGAAACTCCTTTGGAAGTCCAATGGGAAAAAGCTTGAAAACTGCTCATTCTCAGCAACGTTGAAAAGATCAAGCCAGTGTTTTTACCGTTGCTAGTAGACATTTGTGATTTGACACTGACTCAGTCTGCCCTGGCGTTTAAAGATTATGCCAGTTGGTGTGCGACCAAGGAATCACTCTGATGACTCAACCAGTTCCAGTGGCGTAAACCCTCGTGAAATAGGGCCAAAAACTCCACCCCTGTGTTAGACCTGTCAGCTCTTGGCATGGTTTCCCCTGTCCTTTTGCTTCTGACCTCCTGTTTTTGATCCTGTGCTGAATTTCATTTGTACTCGCTTTAGCACTCTGGGCACTTTACAACTGCTGACTAGTGCTAAAGTGCAAGTGCTCTCTGTCTAAGAGATATTGTTGATTGGTTTGTCCATGATTGGAATATTTGATTTACTATTAAGTCCCTAATATAGTGCACCCTGTGTGCCCAGGGCCTGTAAATCAAACGCTACAAGTGGGCCTGCAGCACTGATTTTGCCATCTACGAGTAGCCCTTCAAACATGTCTCAGATCTGCACTGCAGTGTCTGTGTGTGCAGTTTTAAACTGCCTTTCCAACCTGGCAGATACACCCACTTGCCAGGCCCAAACCTTCCCTTTTACTACATATAAGTCACCCCTAAGGTAGGCCCAAGGCAGCCCCATGGGCAGGGTGCAGTGTATTTAAAAGGTAGGGCAGGCACTGGTGTGTTTTACATGTCCTGATGGTGAAACACTGCTAGATTTGTTTTTCATTATTGCAAGGACTTCCCCATAAAGTCACATGGGGATTGCCTTGAAATATCTTCTAAGTGTAATTTCCCATTGGGAGCAGATAGAAATTTAGAGTTTGAGGTCTCTGAACTCACAATTCAAAAATACATCTTTTGGTGAAGGTTTGGTTTTTAAATTGAAAGTTTGAAAATGCCACTTTTAGAAAGTGAGCATTTTCTTGCTTAACTATTCTGTGCCTCTGTCTGTCTGTGGAATACATGCCTGGATCAGGATGACAGTTGGGCTGTTTGTGCATTCACTCTAGACCAGAGGTCGACAACCTTTTCTGTAATGAAAGTTGCTTCTGTTCGGTGAAACTCATTTAGAGCTACTAATGTTATTAGTTTTCTAATGGTGATCAAGATTACATTAATTGCCACAATATTCAAGGTTGCTACCAGCGATCACCTGAGTGCATCAGGCATGGTTGCCAGCAGTTATGTAATAAAAGCTTTTGCATCTGAAATGCCTCTACATGGGGAATATATAACAGCCATAGATGCAATGCCTCTGGTACCAAGGCGATATGTGTACAAAGTCTTCCTATTGCCATATGACTTATCACTCAAATATCAGCGTTACATATATTTTGGAAATTCAGCCATTTTAATTCAAATATCAGTTTATGAGTTCTGAAAATAAACACATATTCATCTAAGATACATAATTCCAATGTTGGTATATGTATTAATACATCCAAGCAAAAGTTTCTTATTTAATAAGCTGGGCTGCACTCAGAAGAGCTACTTACAGGTAGCTAGAGAGCTACCAGTAGCTCACGAGCTACTCGTTGGAGAAGCCTGCTCTAGACATTCACACAAAGGTGTGCCCTGCATATCCTGATGGCCCATCACCACGCTGATGTGTCTTCCTGAGCTAGAGTGGTGTGAGGAGCTGACACTTGCACCTAAATAGTGCTGTGCCTGTCCTAACACAAAGTAGTCTCCAAACCCCTGGAGTGTGTCTGGGGCCATGGCAGGAATGGCAGAAATAAGTACTGGACCTCTGACCCCACAAAGTTAGAATCCTTCTGCACTGAGGAAATTCTGCCAGGAAGAAGAGCTGGATGCTGTAGGAGCGACTTTGGACCAGGTTATGGTGGAATAGCTTTTGAGTCTGAAAGCACAAGCCGCTCTTCCTCCGAGATTGATGCATGGCGAATCAGCAAGGATGTCGGCACGTAGTTGAAGTTGAGTCAGCAGTAGTCTGACTGGAGCCCTCCTCAGATTCTTGGGGACCACAGGTGTGCTAGAGGGAGCCGGTAAGGTGCAGAATATGGAAGTAACATGGCCTCCTTACAGGCTTTGACATGTGCCATCGCAGAAAGACCCGGGGTCCTGAGTTAGATTGTGATGGGCTGAGGGATTGGCTCCGCATTGGGGGACCAGGACCTCCATCAGGAGGCGTCCTTGTGCCAGCGCATCTTCTCTTGATGAGAGTGGAGGAAAGAAGGGTAGTCAAGTTTGGGCTTCTTATGGTTTTTTTTCTTAGACTTGGGCTTACCCTGAGACTTGGAGTGGGAAGAGGTCCTCTTTCAAGAATGGCCTTAAGATTGAGAACACATTGAGCGCAACCCTACGCGACTTCTGACTGTGTTCAGCGAGGCAGAGCTTAGTCTTGCAGTCTCTGATAGCCGTAAGGTTAATCCGGGTGCTATTGTCCCATGTACCTGGTGGGGATTTGTCACCGGCATCTGCTTATGAAATTCCTTGCAGAGTTTGAAGCCTGTGTTTTTTATGGAGAGATAGGTATCTTGCACATTATAAAAATGTTGACATAAATGCGTTCTTTCAAAAAACATAAAACGAGGGAGCAAGCTCCAGGTCCGTATTGAAGATGCAGAGAAAGGTACTGATGTCAGCACACAGTTATATGTGGCTTCGTTACCACTTTGGGGTGCATGGAGTTGATGCAGAGCCACATGGTGCCACCTACCAGCATTTAAGGGAATTACTGAGAAAAATCTCTGGATCCATTCTTGTGTGCGGAGGTATTCACAAGGGGTCTGAATTACAAAGTAAACTTACACTTTTTTGTGCGTTTGGTATTTTTTTTTCCTATTCACAAATTAAGTTAATATTAAGTTTACAACTCCACACATAAAAAGATATATTAGTCCAGTCTTTTGATCTGCTGATTCTCCACAGTCATGAACTTACTATTAACTTAGTTTGTGAATACAAAAAAAGTATTAAATGTACACAAAAGTGTAAGTTTACCTTTGTGAATCAACTCCAAAGTTAGGAATCTCTGGGTAGAAGTATCCATTAGAAACATTCTTCCCACCCCAAATTTGAATAATGTCTAGTGACCTCAAACATAATAACAGTCTTGTCACCCCGAAACACAAACATTCTTCTGCTCTCAAAATGCAAACAGAGTTTGGATACCAAAATCCATGCAATTCTTTTGAGCGCAAAATCCATAGACACTGTGGACCATAAAGAGCCAACTGTAAACAGGAGCCTTCTGTACAGGTCCATGGTACGTTTTTTCTCTACTTCAAATCCCTCCTGACACCCAGCTGCCTAAGCACATGTGTTACTGTATCTGGCCACAGAATTCGTGAGCAAGTCTCTTGCCTGGATTGTTGGGACCAAACAACCCATCACATCCTGGACCTTGGCATCAAGAGGTCTTATCTTCCCACTCGCACCTGAACACAGGGTATGAAACAGAAGAGTGGCTAATCAGCCATTTAGATGCCATGTGGCCAAACTTGGCTTTCTGGGGGCCTACAGCCCCTTTCAGAGGCGTCCTTAGTTCTCCTGTTAGCTGTTACTGAAGATGGCTCTGTCTAAACAGACAACACTGAATATTTCTAATCCTGCACCACCAGATTCACCAGCCTCTGGAATGTGTCCAGGATATTTATTAATCCAAAGGCCCTAGCCTTGAGCTGGTAGAAGCTGTCAGGTAACACCAACACCATTTTTCTCCATGTCACCTTGCATCAAAGTGATCTGGCAGTACACACTGGTCTGAATAAAAGTTCTCAGGAATGTGGCTGATTCCTCCATAAGAGCATCATCTCAGAAGTGGGATGGGGATCCATCTTTGATAGTGTTGAAACCCTTACAACAGCTAAAGCTCCTTTAGCACTACAAAGTAGGATCCGTGACCACCGGACCTATAGAGAGAAAGAGGACGAGCAGAGAGGTGCTATTTGTAACTTGTGGTCAACGGGGTCTGACTGCTATATTATGACTGATCCAGCGTTGAATTAGTTAACAGTGATGATGATACTAGTAACACATGCTGATGCGTCACATACTGAACCACTCTATCCTCACACACTAGAAGTATCCTGTGCTGCCCAAGCACCATTTTCTCCCCCTCAGAGAACATAAGTCACTTGTTTTCATTCACTAACACCTGCCTTCCTCTCAGTTATCTGGCACTGACTTGTACAAGGGAGGACTTTGTAGTGCAGAGGGCATGAGCAAACCTCGAAGAAGGATACACACAAAGAATGAGGCATGATTAAAAGATTGCACCATAATCACCTCACTGTGTGCAAAGTCTGAGGCGTGGCATGCACAGGACATGGAGTTGAATGCCACATGCGCAGTTTCCATCATCTGGTTGATACCCCTAAACTGTTGACCTGTTGCCCGTGGACCTGTTTTCCAAGCGGCTCCTTCCCATCTCCATTTCATCTTCGTGTTGCAGAAATAACCTGAGGCAAGGATGCTCCCAGTGAATCTGCCTGCCAGTAGCCAGGACCAGCCTATTTGTGACCTGTTCAGCCCTTTGTTTCCTTAGGGTCCGCCTACGTCTTCCTTTGAGAAGCTATCCTTGGTAGGTACCCTCCAACACAACCACCTCACTACCAGGGGCTCAGAGCGGTGCAAGAAAGCCTCTCTGGTCTGCCCTCTGGTAGTTCTTCTCAGGCTCTCTCTAGAAAAGTGTTGGAAAACTCTTGAATATTTGTACTTCATTCACACCGCTGCAGGTGAACACTTGTAGATCTGGAAACTGCCATTAACACTGGAGCCAACCTCCCAAGTGCTTGCAGTGACCCGAGCTGACTCGCATCAGTACAACGCTATTGCACTTTTCCAGATGCCTTGAAACTCGCACCAGCGTGGGGTACCCTCGCCACGCATGCTAGAGTTTTCGCCCAGTAATCCATTTTCATCTCAGTGTCTCTTTATAACAGAGCCTGCAGTTGTTGCACCAGCGGCTTCGTTCAACATTAAAGAAGAGGGGCGGTCATACTCTGTGGACGAGCTGGACTTTGAGGAAAGAGAGAGTGTCGCCAGCAGCGGTGAGTACAATGCATGTACCAGATCTGTATTACAAACAGGAAAACTGGCAGCACACCTGGCTCCTCAGATGTGTTTGGAAGGGTTGGAGCTTATAAACTGGTGGCTTCACCCCACTGTGGTTACCTTCCACTGGATCACTTGTGTTTTCCTTCATCTAAATAATTGGTACTGCTGCTTAGAAACTGTCTGTGTGTGCGTGTGTGTGTGCGTGTGTGTATGTGCGTGCGTGTGTGTATGTGCGTGTGTATGCGGGCGCATGTGTGTGTGCGCGTGTGTATGCGCATGCATGCGTGTGTGTGTATGTTCCCGTGTCTTTATAAATTTATGAGTGCAAGGTATACACCAGCCAGTTATGGGTTCATCCTAATGTGGTTTTAAATGAGAACTATGGAGTTAGAAATACTAACAGGGTCAGCACATTGACCCTGAATCCCTTCCTCCATGTGTAAAAGTGCTGAGCATATCAGAAATAAACCATAGCTTCGTAGTTTGTTTGTTATTTGCATATTTTAAAAACCTTCGGAAAGGTTAGGTTAGTCCCTACAAGGCAAGTATCTTCACATAGGTGGTCATTACAACCCTGGCGGTCGGTGTTAAAGCGGCGGTAAAACCGCCAACAGGCCGGCGAAAAAAAAAATGGAATTATGACCGTGGCGGAAACCGCAACATAGACAGCCACTTTAACACTCCGACCGCCAAGGCGGTACAAACAAACACCGCGGCGGTAGCCGCCAACAGACAGGCGGAGGACAATGTACCACCCACATTATTACAAGCCACCAATCTGCCACCTTTTCCGGGGCGGATTCACCGCAAACAAAAACACGGCGGAAACAGGACTTGGAAGGGAAAACGTTCACCTCTACACATCCCACGAGGATCCAGGATGCCATGGAACCGGAACTTCAGATTCTTCCAGCTCTTATCTTTCTGCTCCTCTACCAGGAGCACAAACGCCGGCAGCAAAGACCTCGGTGAGTAATGCACCTACGACACAGGGGAGGGGAGGGAAAAACAGTGACACACACACGCAACACGCAAAACCCCCAACCTCACACACACACACCAATACATCATGATACGTCACAGTTACACCCCTCAACCCCCCATGGAAGAATGCAAGGACAAAAGGAAATGAGTCAAATGATTGTAATATATACGAAGACAGTAATCAAAAATATATACATATATTAAGATATTCACACTATAAACAAATATATACACCAAGAATACAAGTCCAAGGTATTACACTATCATAGTCCGTGGACCACTGGCCCGAAAAGGCATGGGCAAGGCCCACGCGCAATACCCGAACAAGACGGAGAGAACACTGCTGGGGCATCAGATAGAAATAAAACAGGCACCTCAGGGGGAAAGGAAGGGGGGGCACCTCAGCTGGAGGAGTGCACGACGCCAGATCCACAAGGGGGCTCCATGCCCATTGATGTATCCTGGGGAGTGCAAAGCCACAGTCTCTCAAGTCTCTCCAGTGGGTGGGTTGCCCACTGCTATATCCTGGGGAGTGCAAAGCCACAGTCTCTCCAGTGGGTGGTTTGACCACTGCTATATCCCGGGGAGTGCAAAGCCACAGTCTCTCAAGTCTCTCCAGTGGGTGGTTTGCCCACTGCTATATCCTGGGGAGTGCAAAGCCACAGTCTCTCAAGTGGATAACATTCTCCACTGGTTTCTGGAGGGGGCTTTGTGCCCAGAGTGCTTCATCCTGCCAAGGACAGAGGTAGTTGTGAGAAAGTAGCCTCTTTCTAGCCTTGTTACCCCCACTTTTGGCCTGTTTGTGAGTGTATGTCAGGGTGTTTTCACTGTCTCACTGGGATCCTGATAGCCAGGGCCCAGTGCTCATAGTGAAAACCCTATGTTTTCAGTATGTTTGTTATGTGTCACTGGGACCCTGCTAGTCAGGACCCCAGTGCTCATAAGTTTGTGGCCTATATGTATGTGTTCCCTGTGTGATGCCTAACTGTCTCACTGAGGCTCTGCTAACCAGAACCTCAGTGGTTATGCTCTCTCTGCTTTCTAAATTGTCACTAACAGGCTAGTGACCAATTTCACCAATTCACATTGGCATACTGGAACACCCTTATAATTCCCTAGTATATGGTACTGAGGTACCCAGGGTATTGGGGTTCCAGGAGATCCCTATGGGCTGCAGCATTTCTTTTGCCACCCATAGGGAGCTCTGACAATTCTTACACAGGCCTGCCACTGCAGCCTGAGTGAAATAATGCCCACATTATTTCACAGCCATTTTACACTGCACTTAAGTAACTTATAAGTCACCTATATGTCTAACCTTCACCTGGTGAAGGTTGGGTGCCAAGTTACTTAGTGTGTGGGCACCCTGGCACTAGCCAAGGTGCCCCCACATCGTTCAGGGCAAATTCCCCGGACTTTGTAAGTGCGGGGACACCATTACATGCGTGCACTATACATAAGTTACTACCTATGTATAGTGTCAAAATGGTAACCCCGAACATGGCCATGTCTAAGATCATGGAATTGTCACCCCAATGCCATCCTGGCATTGTGGAGACAATTCCATGATCCCCCGGGTCTCTAGCACAGACCCGGGTACTGCCAAACTACCTTTCCCGGGGTATTACTGCAGCTGCTGCTGCTGCCAACCCCCCAGATAGGTTTCTGCCCTCCTGGGGTACAGCCAGGCTTGGCCCAGGAAGGCAGAACAAAGGAATTCCTCAGAGAGAGGGCTTTTACACCCTCTCCCTTTGGAAATAGGTGTCAGGGCTGGGGAGGAGTAGCCTCCCCCAGCCTCTGGAAATGCTTTGATGGGCACAGATGGTGCCCATCTCTGCATAAGCCAGTCTACACCGGTTCAGGGATCCCCCAGCCCTGCTCTGGTGCGAAACTGGACAAAGGAAAGGGGAGTGACCACTCCCCTGACCTGCACCTCCCAGGGGAGGTGCCCAGAGCTCCTCCAGTGTGCTCCAGACCTCTGCTATCTTGGAAACAGAGGTGCTGCTGGCACACTGGACTGCTCTGAGTGGCCAGTGCCAGCAGGTGACGTCAGAGATTCCTTCTGATGGGCTCTTACCTGTGTTGCTAGCCTATCCTCCTTCCTAAGTAGCCAAACCTCCTTTTCTGGCTATTTAGGGTCTCTGCTTTGGGGAATTCTTTAGATAACGAATGCAAGAGCTCATCAGAGTTCCTCTGCATCTCTCTCTTCACCTTCTGCCACGGAATCGACCGCTGACTGCTCAGAACTCCTGCAAAACAGCAACAAAGTAGCAAAGACAACTACTACAACCTTGTATCGCTGATCCTGCCGCCTTCTCGACTGTTTTCCTGGTGGTGCATGCTGTGGGGGTAGTCTGCCTCCTCTCTGCACTAGAAGCTCCGAAGAAATCTCCTGTGGGTCGACGGAATCTTTCCCCTGCAACCGCAGGCACCAAAAGACTGCATCACCGGTCCTCTGGGTCCCCTCTCAGCACGACGAGCATGGTCCCTGGAACTCAGCAACTCTGTCCAAGTGACTCCCACAGTCCAGTGACTCATCAGTCCAAGTTTGGTGGAGGTAAGTCCTTGCCTCCCCACGCTAGACTGCATTGCTGGGTACCGCGTGATTTGCAGCTGCTCTGGCTCCTGTGCACTCTTCCAGGATTTCCTTTGTGCACAGCCAAGCCTGGGTCCCCAACACTCTAACCTGCAGTGTACAACCTCCTGAGTTGTCCTCTGGCGTCGTGGGATCTTCTTTTGTGACTTCGGGTGAGCTCCGGTTCACTCCTCTTCGTAGTGCCTGTTCCGGCACTTCTGCGGGTGCTGCCTGCTTCTGTGAGGGCTCCCTGTCTTGCTGATTGTCTCCTCACGCAATTGGCCACATCCTGGTCCCTCCTGGGCCACAGCACCATCCAAAAACCCTAACCGCGACCCTTGCAGCTAGCAAGGCTTGTTTGCGGTCTTTCTGCGTGGGAACACCTCTGCAAGCTTCTTCACGATGTGGGACATCCATCCTCCAAAGGGGAAGTTTCTAGCCCTCTTCGTTCTTGCAGAATCCACAGCTTCTACCATCCGGTGGCAGCTTCTTTGCACCCTCAGCTGGCATTTCCTGGGCATCTGCCCAATCTCGACTTTGTTGCGACTCTTGTACTTGGTCCCCTTGTTCCACAGGTACTCTCGTCCGGAAATCCACTTTGGTTGCATTGCTGGTGTTGTTCTTTTTTTGGGGGCAGAATTCCCCCATCACGACTTCTGTGCTCTCTGGGGAATATAGGTGTACTTTACACCTACGTTTCAGGGTCTTGGGGTGGGCTATTTTTCTAACCCTCACTGTTTTCTTACAGTCCCAGCGACCCTCTACAAGGTCACATAGGTTTGGGGTCCATTCGTGGTTCGCATTCCACTTTTGGAGTATATGGTTTGTGTTGCCCCTATACCTATGTGTTCCTATTGCAATACATTGTAATTTTACACTGCTTGCCTTATTTCCTTTTGCTATTACTGCATATTTTTGGTATTGTGTACATATATCTTGTGTATATTTGCTATCCTCATACTGAGGGTACTCACTGAGATACTTTTGGCATATTGTCATAAAAATAAAGTACCTGTAGCGCTGTCATAGCCGGGAGGCCGGGAGGAGAGTCACGCAACAGGGCAGGAGCCCTTTAAATTATCTTCGCGCTCCCGCCGTCGCGGGTAGCGCTGTCACAGCCGGGAGGAGAGTCACGCAACAGGGCAGGAGCCCTTTAAATTATCTTCGCGCTCCCGCAGCGCGGGACGCGCGCGGGCGAAGCCCGGGCCAAGGGCGGGCCCGTCCTTAGCCCGTCAGAGACCGGAGGAGGCTGGGCTGGGCCCCATCTCTTTCACCTGTAGTAAGAGAATTACTTGTTATCTAAGAGTTGTTTAAGAGAGTACAGATTATAGCACCATCCTACTATTCCTAAATTGAGAAGCCTATTCTTCACTCAGCCCTCCCCCCATTAATTCCTCCTCTAAGCTACCCCATTGCGGGCATCTTCCCAATATGGGGAAAAGGAAGGCTATAGATTTACCAGCACAATCCAAGGGTACTAAAATCGCAAAAAAACGCCCAAGTAGACCTTTGAATCCAGCTATACCCAATGGGTTAAACCCATTGGATGAAATAGATCTCCTAGTTAAAGAAGTTGTGTCTATGTTAGGTACACAAACAACTCTAGGGGCAACTAATTTAAAGAGAGGCCCCCCTAACGATAGGAAAATCCCAGAGTTATTTAAAAAGAAGGGGTCAAGGGATCCTACAGATACTATAATAGGGGTAGATGGAGACGGGGGCCCGCATAATTGCAAGGGCCCCCTACCGCTACCCACTTATAACATAGCGAGTTCTCCAGTATCCCAGCTGGGTCTCCCACACGTACCACATACACCAACCCTTCTACCATTGACTCCGGTGATCAAGGTGGTCCCTAGCCTATTCTGTACTAATCGTTTTGAACCTCTATTGGTAATAGAGGACTCGCCCGTGCCCACGAGTGTGCCCAAGTGCAAGTCAGTAGTTGGAAAACCCAACCCTAGTGTTATTTCACCGATCCCCCAGCTCCAGCCAGAAGGCAAAGAACCAGCAGCTAGTAGAGACAACCTGGCTACAGTTCTCCAGAGAGTTGATGAAGTTAAGGGACTGGTTTTAGTATTAATAGATCTTATGAAGAGCAATCGTGCTTGTGCTGGACTTTGTAAAGTCTGTGGGGAGGTCAGGGGGGAAGAAGCCTTCCCATTATCTGCCCCACCAATGGGGACGGAGCTAAGGGACAATTGTTGTCTCCCCACTAGAAGGGGGGCAGCTCTTCTAGGGAGGGAAGACTACCGTTGTGATCCCAATATCGACAACATGAGACCCAGGAGGTCTACAAATGTACCTAGGCACAGAGACCGTCAAGGTAGTTGGTCAAGTAATCTTATTAGTGACAGGGCCAGAGGTAGGACTAGCAAATCCGACCCACCGGAAACTGTCCAAGATTCCAGCCTTACACAACCCCCCAACAAGTCACATAAGACTCCCTCTAACAACATCACTCTCTCCCGATACAATACTGAGAGTATAGTTAATAAAGAACAGGACCTGTTTATAAGTCAGGGAACAAATAAAATCTATTTGACAAATGTTCCAAAACTATCGCCAGGGTTAGCTGAGAATCAAGCTTCCTTGATCAACAAAGTCATACATTGGATACGTTCCCGACGAAGTTGTCTCTCTGTTATTCGTTCTGACATAATATCGGCCAAGAGAAGCAGCATCACAGGGACCAATCTTGACATAATAACTATCTATTTTGAAGACAAGTATATGGTGACACAATTAATGGATTTTGATCGTCGTACCCACTTGGAATATGCAACAATCAGGGAGGGAATTAGACTCATGTTACACCCACAAAATACTGGACAAGCCATGGGACTGGCAGGATCTGATGGTTTAACTAATTCCCGCGGAGGTGCTGCACGAAAGGAAGTTAATCCCAGGCTGTTGCCCAATCCTGTATGACTGACTACTGAACTAGTAACTAATGTGACGGCCTGCTCCAAGGCCTTACATTTTACGGGGGATGACAAAACATTATCACCAAACACTTGTAGTACTGACTCGAGTGTGGTAGACGCTGGATGCACACCTGTGGTGACAAACCAAGATAAATGTACATTAGAACTTATGTCATGGAATGTTGCCGGCCTGGCAAAGAAACTAGATGATGGTGAATGGGCCTCTTTTATTAAAAAAACAGACATATGTTTGTTTCAGGAAACTTGGGCGGAGGATGCCACCAACATAGATGGATTTCTCTCATTTAGTGCACCTGCTATACCTCCAGAGAAGGGGAGGGGCCGGGCAAAAGGTGGGCTCTTATTACTTGTTAACAAGAATTTGCAGTGTGACTACAAGCTTTTGGGAATTGATTCTGTAGATCTAAAAGCCATGTGTATTACGTTTAACAGAAGATTATCAATTGTTATTGTTAATGCTTATATACGATCGGTCCCAAATGGCTCAGAGTCCCATACCCTGGCTATTCTGTCTGAATTTGTAGGCAGCCTCCACCCCTCAACTATTCTAATCATAGCTGGAGATTTTAACTGTACCTTCGAGCCTTCTATTCTCACAAGTGGTTTAACTGATGAAGAAGATGAGCAGTGGGGGATCCCACAACTATCTATTACCCAGCCTTGCAAAAAATCTCGGGTGGCCATGCAATTAGCCACATTATGTTTAAATCATGGCCTTAGGGCCTGTAACGGTAGAACTCCATCTGATATGAACAGCGCACCTACTTTTAAAAGGGGCATGTCGACAAGCACTATTGATTACTTCTTGGTCGATGTTAGGTTGTGGCCCCAATTGGTAGATATGAAAATAGAAGTAAGATGTGACAGTGACCATTTCCCCTTGCTCCTTACTCTTTCTGGAGAAACGTTCAGGAGAACACTTTATAACCATGTCACAATCATTCCGCCATCTTGTTGGAATAACAAATTCACCAAGATTACATGGCCAAAAGTGGTGTCCAACCCTCATCATATCAGAGCAATATATCAGATCTTTTTAAATAATTTGGCAGAGTATGAAGACCAGGCAGTGGGGAATATTCCGATTCTCAAAATACATGACAACATGTATACCCAACTACGGTCTTTTTTTTATAAAACAAGGCGGTCAAAGACACATGAAGGGAAAGGGGCAAGCAAGGGATGGTTTGATGAGAGGTGCTCAAAGGCTAAGTCTGGGTTAAGAGTTGCAGTAATGTCTGGTTCCCAGGGGGAAATTAAACAAGCCAGGTCCCTATACAAAGCAACTTTGTCTTATGCTAAAAAGCAGTGGGAGGATTCTCTGTGGCAGGAATTATTAGATGCTTCCAGAGAGAAGAACAATAAGCGTTTCTGGGAGCTTCTGTCTAAAAGGGAAAATGGAGGTAGGAGTTGTCCCAGCAACCATATCCAACCAGAAAGCTGGGTAGAGCATTTTACTACTCTCTATGCCCTACCAGAGGGCCCAATGGACACCAATGTGGTCCACTCTCCAACAGAATTGTTGGAACCAAATTCCCGTATGGCCCCCCAAGTGGAGTCTCAGTGTGTCCCTGAGCGTTGCCTCATTTTTAAAATAGAAGAGACCCTTGAGGCTATAAATAGCCTAAAACCTGGCAAAGCACCTGGACCAGATAAGCTTCCTGGAGATCTTTATAGATCAGAACCACATATCTGGTCCTGGTATATAAATGCCATCTCAAATAGTATAGCGGCAGGGGGGCAAATTCCAGGTACATGGAAGGGGGCAGAGATCATACCCATTTATAAAAAGGGGAATGCTAATCTCCCAGCCAACTACAGACCAATTAGCCTTATAGACAACCTACAAAAGATCTTTGCAAAACAAATTTTACAGAGGTTAATCAATTGGGTTGAGGAGTACCAAATCCTTTCCCATCTACAGGCAGGGTTTCGTGCAAAAACAAGCACGATAGACCAGGTTTTTCGATTGGCCATATTGCATTGGAAATATGTACTTGTGGCCAAACAATGCCTGTATGTGGTATTTATAGACCTGCGATCGGCTTTTGATTTGGTCCCAAGAGCCAAACTGTGGGAAGTGCTGGGTAGATTGGGAATCCCAGAGGATCTATTACTCCTGTTAAAACGACTGCATGAGAACACTTATGCCCAAGTGAGGTGGGGTGAACAAGGCGAATTGACAGAACGGATTCCAATCAGAAGAGGAGTTCGCCAAGGTTGCGTGTTAGCCCCCCTACTGTTTACTATATTTATCAACGAAGTAGTAAAGGCTGTGTCCACAGGCCAGAATGATGCCCCTTCCCTGAATACACAAAAAATCCCTATCCTGCTCTTTGCCGATGATTCACTCCTCATTTCTAAGACACCAATGGGGTTGCAGACCCTTGTTGACCGGTTTAACCAATTCTGTAGCGATTATGGGCTGGAGGTTAACATTAACAAAACAAAATTGATGGTCTTATCCAAGGGACCTAGGAAAAGATGTTCCATCCACATTGAGGGAGTACCGCTGAAGGAAGTAAGCTCTATAAATTACTTGGGAGTTAGGTTAACCAGTAAACTACTATGGGAAGAGCAGATTACGAAAAGTGCAGGGCTCCTTCAACATAGAGCCTCATCCATATTGCGTTTTTATCAAAGCTCCTTTACAAAGGTTGTTTCCCCAGCAATAAAAATTTACACGGCTAAGGCTCAAAGTGCAGCCCTGTACGGAGCGGAGGTATGGGGTTACGCTAACTGCAATAAGATCAGTGTGGGGGAAAACAACTTTGCAAGGGCTTTAATTGCATGTCCACGCACTACACCCTTGCTTCCATTATTTCTAGATCTGGGGTTAAGCCGAGTAGCAGATCTAGCTACTCTAAGACCTCTCCTTTATTGGATTAGATTATGGACAACCCCCGAACTAGATATATATAAGACCGCATTACTCGATTTACTGAAATGCCAAAATGCTAATACTCTTCCCTGGATTCGCCATGTGGCCCATTGGCTTAGGCTTTTGGGCTTGGGCGACTATTGGGAAAATCCCCACAAATTAGAGAGACGGCACAAAAATGTTTTAAAGTTAACCTATTGGTCTTATGTTAAGGACAACTACATAATCCATAAATCCCATGGTCGCTTAACTAATTCCTTTACTGATATTAAATGGTCCCCAAAGTTTGAATCCTATTTGGATGTGATACCGGACTTGCAAGGCAAGAGCTTATACGCAAGGTTTCGTTTTGGCTCACTGCCCCTGATGTCATTGATTCATAGGTGGGGGTCGATTAATCTTCCCGATACATGCCCTGCCTGTGGCAGTATTTTTGAAACCATTGAGCATTTTATGTTCTTCTGCCCAGCCTATGCGATTCCGCGAACAAAATGGATCCGCAAGATTTGCAGGGACATGGGATTCAAGAATTGCTCCTTGGCTCTACGGGTTCTAAAAAGCCATAATTCAGCTGACGTAATTCTTTCAGTAAGTAAGTATTTAGCAACAGCTTGGCGCATACGTTGCCATCTTCAAAAAGTTATTTAAGGTCTTATCTCTATATAGGTAAGATTTAGAGCCATATGTGCAAATCAAGTTATTGTTTTAATATTTTACACCTATTTACAGACATGTATCTATTTATTTACTTAAGAATTATTATATTCTGTTTTATGTGCTTTTATGGTCATTGATGAACTAAGTTGATGATGAAGATGATCTGGATGAAGTGGGTTGGATAGGGCTTGGAATAGATTTTTCAGACATTATGTAGGTAATCATTATGTGTTTCTGCCATTTTAACACTAGTTTTAGCCATAAAGAGCTATTTTTTATGCATCTGTCTGGTACTCGTGCCATTTTAACATGAATCCGATAACCATTTTAAGTTAATATATAAGCTTTTTATCACACTGTGCTTGTGTCTTAACGATTTGACAGTGCTTAAATTTGCCAAATGATTGTGCCGGTAGTAGGCTCTTTTTGTTAAAGTATGCCATCTAAATTATTAAGGAATTATATTATTATGTAACATCAAATCAGCACTTTAAATTTTTACATCTTGGGTCGGATAGTTTGTATTTATCTTGATGATGATACCATCTGGGAAATATGTATTTTGAAATCACCCCATATTGTTTTAAGAGTTTTAAATATTTGTACTATTTTAACGTTATGAAGCAATTGTCTCAGAAACCCTGGTATCCAAATGTTAAGTTATGTATCGGGATCAACGGTGGATTATAGTAGGCCATTGCCTACAGAAGCTTCTCCTATTCTAAACCTTACTATTTTCAGCCAGTGTAAAAGTATAATGAAGAAAACGTACCTTTTTTGTACAATTTAATATGTAACTTTTATGACCTATGGTCGAATAAAGTATATGATGAATACCTTTATTTTTAGTATATCTGTGTATTGTGTTTTCTTATGGTATTGTGCATATGACACCAGTGGTATAGTAGCAGCTTTGTATGTCTCCTAGTTCAGCCTAAGCTGCTCTGCTAAGCTGCTAGACACCTCTTCTACACTAATAAGGGATAACTGGACCTGGTACAGAGTGTAAGTGCCCCTTGGTACTCACTACAAGCCAGGCCAGCCTCCTACAGTAGTGGATGCCTTTCTCCACTGGTTCTGGAGGGGGCTTTGTGCCCAGAGTGCTTCATCCTGCCAAGGACTGAGGTAGTGGATGTGATACTCCACTGGTTCTGGAGGGGGCTTTGTGCCCAGAGTGCTTCATCCTGCCTGTGGCGGCCTCAGTAGCGTCAGAATCATTGGCGCTCACTGGCCTGCGGTGGCGCCGGTGTCCTGGGAAGCGGTGCTGCTGGCGGCGGTGCCCTGGGCAGCGGTGCTGCTGGCGGCGGTGCCCTGGGCAGCGGTGTCTTGGGCAGCGGTTCTGGTGGCGGCGGTGTTTTGGGCAGCGGTGCTGCTGGCGGCGGTGTCCTGGGCAGCGGTGTCCTGGGCAGCGGGGATGTTGGCGGCGGTGTCCTGGGCAGCGGTGATGGTGGTGGTCTTGTCCGCCGTGCAGATCTTCCCAGACTTACCGGTTTTACTGTGCCCCTTCCCCACCTTGGATGGTGGCGCAGCTGTCTCCAAACCCCAAACTACCCCTGGGAGCAGCTTTGGTGGCTGATTTCTTCCCCTCTCCCGCCGGGCACTGGCCAACTTTTTATGCTTTACAGGTGGGGAACTGTCCGTGCTCTGGCTCCTTGCCACACTGGCTGCCCTGCTGCCTAGCGCACTCCAGGAGCCGGTTACTACTGGCACCACTGGTCCCGCAGATGTTGTGGCTGAGGTGCTGGACTGGGACCTGGAGAGTCGGGCCCTAGGAGACTGAAGGGGTGTGGGAGATGAGGGAAAGAGGTCAAGGTTGGACAGGAAAAATTTCTTAGGAACACTGGGACGGGTAGATGGAGGGGGTTTGGGAGTGGTGGAAGAGGTAGTGGTTGTAGGAGGTGTACGTTTGGTGACTTTGGGTGAAGGTGCATGGGATGGACGCTGTCGTGAGGGGGATGGCTGTTGAGTGGGTGTGTGTCCGTGTTTGTGTACCTTGAGAGGTGGCCTCACAGACACACAGGGGACGTGTGAATGGTAGTGGGGGTGGTGACTGCAAGTGAGCGGGGTGTGGTGGTGGGTGTGCTGGTGATGGACGTAGTGGCTGAGGATGTAGTGCATGCAGGTGTGAGTGGAGACGAGACAGGGAGGGAGGAGGGAGACGAGGAGGAGGGGGACACAGTGGAGGCAGTGGATGTTGGTGTGTCTGCATGTGTCTGATGCTTGCGTGAATGCCAGTGGGATGTGTGGTGCCTATGTTTGCCAGAGCGTCCCTTGTGTGTTGAGATTTGTGCATGCTGGTCTGATGGTGTGCTTGGGATAGGCTGAGGTACAGGGGTTTGGGTCTGGGTGGAGGAAGTTGGAGGGGGAAGGCTAGAGACAGGGACAATGGCTGCCATCAGTGCTGAGGCCAGAGTCTGAAAAGCTCGCTGATGGGCTGCCTGACCA
Source organism: Pleurodeles waltl (assembly GCF_031143425.1). NCBI lineage: Eukaryota > Metazoa > Chordata > Amphibia > Caudata > Salamandridae > Pleurodeles > Pleurodeles waltl. The sequence continues at coordinate 1,466,653 of NC_090440.1, forward strand.
GAGTGAATGCCCTCCAGGTGTGCATTGGTTTGTTGCAACTGCCTCTCTACACCCTGGATGGCATTCAAAATGGTAGACTGCCCAACAGTGAGGGACCTGAGGAGGTCAATGGCCTCCTCACTGAGGGCAGCAGGGCTGACAGGGGCAGGGACAGGGGCTGAGGTGCCTGGGGCGAAGGAGATGCCCACCCTCCTGGATGAGCGGGCACGGGGCAAACGCTGAGGGGCTGCTGGGAGGGTGGGGCTGGTAGGAGGGGGTGGTGGCTGTACCTGTAGATGCAGGGGGCACAGATGGGCCCGCCACCGCAAGGGAGCTCCCATCAGAGGAGGAGTCCGTATCGCTGGTGTCAGCTCCTGTCCCTGCCGTGGAGCTCCCCTCGCCCTCCGTCCCACTGGTAAATTCAGACTCCGTAGTGTCGCCCTCCAGGGCCATGTGAGATGCAGCTCCCTCCTGCTCTGGTGCCACTGCTCCTCCGCCTGATGATGCTAATGCACACAAGAACAGGGAGACCACAAAAAGGGGGGGGGGGAGACAGAAGAAAGACATGTTGAGTCCATGCAGTACTGCTACCGTTGGCAGACAATACAGACACAGAAGCCCCCTGCACTACGCCGCGCACTTGGAGTTCCCTATTCAATCCCAGGGACATGGCTTACAAGGCTATGCCAGATTGCTGCACACATGGATGTCACAGGAGCCTGACTAGGTGTAGTTGGCACTGTACACAGGTGGGGTGGGGTGCCATAGGGCCTGCCTTAAGAAGGGTCCTTGCCTACTAAACTCGCCCTGGCCTAGGGGAACCCACACCCACCTCCCCCACCCAGACACCTACAATGCGCGCTGAATCAACAGAATGAGAATGTGATGCCCTCAAGCGCCCATCCAACTCCGGATACGCCACCGCCAGGATCCGGAACATCAGGGGTGTCATGGTGCGACGGCACCCCTCCCACGTTGGGAGGCCATCCCCAGCTGGGCCTCTGCGTCTTCTTGCTCCAGCGGCGAATGTCCTCTCATCTTTTCCGGCAGTGGTTGATCCACCTGTGGTAGACCCCCAGGGTCCGGATTTCCTTGGCGATGGCACGCCAAATGTCCTTCTTCTGGTGGGCGCTGACCTACAGTAATAGTACAGGGGAAAAAGATAAGTTATTACCGTCCGCACCGTCACAGTCATTGGCCTGCATCCCTACCCTTGGCATGACGCACATGCACTCACCGTCGTTTCATGCACACCTCATTCTCCACCCCCCATCTTTCATCCACCCCACTCCACACAGGCATTGCCCATACAGCATGCTCACAGTGTACTTACCTGTTTGTCTGGAGGACCATAGAGTAGCGTGTACTGGGGGAGGACCCCATCCACGGGTTTCTCCAACTACTCCGTGCTGAAGGCAGGGGCCCTTTCCCCAGACACACGAGCCATTGTCTCTTCCAGACTGAGGTCTCCTGTCGAAGATCAGGCATCAAGTGAGTGAACAGAGAGAAAATGGCGGTCACATCCGGGCGGTGCGTACCGTCACCGCCGGCGTACATCGTCATTGGCTCCTCTGACCCATAGGGTCCAATGTTAACCAATGCAGGATTGTGCTGCGGTCTTCGACCGCCTACTGCGACGGTGTACAACGCCAGCGCAGTTACCTCATATCCCCTTGCCCCACCTTACAGGTCAGGCAGCCGCCATTTCAGGGGCCCACATGGCATTATTTTGGACTGTGTCACACATATCTAGGCCTTGCTTAAACACTAATACAGCCATATGTCGATTTGCAAACATTTTCCGATTAAGTTGTGTTTACGTACCTCAGAGTTGGTTGACTCTCTGCTCGCTGTTTTCCTCCATAGGCAACATCCGCTGGGGAGGTGAGGAGATGGCAGCATCCTCCGGTGTACAGACTGCTGGTGGACCTGTCGACAATGGAGGAGCGACATGTGATCATCACCTACAGACTTGATCGTACCACAATCCTGGAACTGTGTGCCCAGTTGGAGCCAGACCTGATGTCAGCTATCCGCCATCCCACAGGAATCCCCCTTCTAGTGCAGGTGCTGTCAGTACTCCATTTCCAAGCAAGTGGGTCTTTTCAAACTACAGTGGCCATAGCATCAGGGATGTCCCAGCCTATGTTTTCCAACGTGTTGTCCAGAGTGTTGTCTGCCCTGCTGAAACACATGCGCAGCTACATCGTTTTCCCTCAGGTGGAGGATTTGCCTACAGTGAAAGGTGACTTCTGTGCCCTGGGACATATCCCCAACATCATAGGTGCCATTGATGGGACACATGTGGCCTTGGTCCCCCCACGCAGGAGTGAACAGGTGTGCAGAAACCGGAAGAGTTACCATTCAATGAATGTGCAGATGGTGTGTTTGGCCGACCAGTACATCACCCATGTGAATGCCAAATTTCCTGGCTCAGTGCATGACGCTTAGATTCTGAGGAATAGCAGCATCCCTTATGTGATGGGGCAACTCCAGAGGCACTGTGTGTGGCTATTAGGTGAGGACATGGACCCTATACAGTGTGAATAGGTGTCTGGGTCTGGGGATGTCCCTATGAGTTAGTGTGTGTCTAACAGTTGTCCCTCGCCATTTGCAGGTGACTCTGGTTACCCCAACCTGTCATGGCTCCTGACCCCTGTGAGGAATCCCAGGACAAGGGCAGAGGAACGCTACAATGAGGCCCATGGGCGAACTAGGAGGATTATAGAGAGGACCTTCGGCCTCCTGAAGGCCAGGTTCCGGTGCCTCCATAGGACAGGTGGTTCCCTATTCTACTCACCAAAGAAGGTATGCCAGATCATTGTGGCCTGCTGTATGCTTCACAACTTGGCTTTGCAACGACAGGTGCCTTTTCTGCAGGAGGATGGTCCAGAAGGAGGTGTTGTGGCAGCTGTGGAGCCTGTGGGCAGTGAAGACGAGGAAGCAGAAGAAGAGGACGTAGACAACAGGAACACGGTGATCCACCAATACTTACAGTGAGACACAGGTAAGAAGACAACACTGCCTGCTACATCTGATTTAATTCTACTACCTCTCATCTGTCTGTCATTTTCACCCAGTGTATGGTCACTGAGTTGTCACTTTCCCTTACGATTTCACAGATGTGGGTACCACTGTGTGACATCTGCTTTGTTTCCACATGGACTAGAGCTGTGTGACATAGGTATGTTGACAATACAGTGGACATTGCTATTTCCCTCAGTTATTGCAAATACACAATTGTGAAAGCGCAGACTGACTCCAGATTGTTTTGTGATTTAAGGGTGTTTATTTAAGTGCTAAATTGTGGAGGGGGTTGTAAAATGGTCAGGGGTGATGGTGGAGGAATGTCCATGGCAGAGTCCAGTCTATTAGTCTCACAGGTGCATTGTCCAAAGGGGCATAGGAAGTGGAGCTGGGGCAGTTTAAGGAGGTCATTTTGACCTCGGCGGTCTTTTTCCAAGACCGCCGAGGGACCGCCGTGCAGAAGACCGCCAGTGGTGGCGGTCTGCCGCTCGCCCTATTATGACCGTTGGCAGCTCTCCGTCCTTTTACGGATGGAAAGCCGCCAACAGCCATACTGGCGGGAGGCGGGGAAGTGGAGGTTGCTCCACCGCCATGCCAACAGAACACCGCCCAGCGAATCACGTCCTGTGATTCGCCGTGGCGGTGTTCTGTTGGTGGTGTGGTGTCGGCGGAGCTGCCCCCATGGCTCCCGTCCCCTCCCGAAGGATCGTCAGACCAGGTAAGTCGATCGTCCGTGAGGGGAGGGGGGTGGGGGGTGTTGTGTGGGTGCATGGGGGTGTGCGTCTGTGTATGTAGAGGGGGTGTGTGAGTGCGTGTATGCTTGCGGGGGTGTTGTGTGTATGGGAATGAGTGCGTGTATGTCTGTGGGTATGTCTGTATGGATGTGTGCGTGTATGTTTGAATGTGGGTGTGCGTGTCTGACTGTGTGTGTGGATGTAGGCATGTATGTCAGCGTGTGTGCATGTAAGTGTGTAGGTGGTGCCTGCGTGCGTGTCGTGTGAGTATGGGTAATGTGATGTTGGGGGTTGGGGTGGGGAGGGGTGCCCTGCCACCTTTGGGGGGTGGCAGGGGTGGTGGGGGGTAGGGGAGGGAGTCGGTGTGGGGTGGGGGAGACCCCTATCAGTGCCAGGGAAGGAATTCCCTGGCACTGATAGTGCTTACCGCCATGGATTTCATGGTGGTTCAAACCGCTGGAAATCCACGGTGGTAAGCCGGGTCCAAATACCGCCGGCGGTCTAGTGACGGCCGCTGGGCTGGAGACCCAGGTCTCCAGCCCAGCGGTCATCTCCGCCCTGGCGGGCGGAACTGAGAACCGGCAGATGACCATGGCGGTAACCGCCATGGTCATAATTCCACAAAGTAAGACCACCAGCCTGTTGGCGGTCTTACCGCCGGTTCTCCGCCTTCCGCCAGGGTCATAATGACCCCCTAAGTATGGACAGGGTGACAAAGTGGGACAGAAGGATGACATTCAGGGTGGGCTCATTTCTTGGCAGGGGTCTTGGCATTGTTCTCTGTCTTGGTCCTGGATCTCAGGGACCTCTTGCGGGGTGGTTCTCCATCTGCAGGGGGTGGGTCGTGCTGGTGTCGTGGTCCTGTGGCGGTGCCTCCTGTCCACTAGCGCCGGCGGAGGTGGTGGGCAGTTCATCGTCCAGGCTAGTGTCAGGAGCCCCTTGTTGTGCCACAGTGTCCCTCCTGGTGTTGACGAGTTCCTTCAGCACCCCTACAATGGTGCCCAGGGTGGAATTGATGGATTTGAGTTCCTCCCTGAAGCCCAGATACTGTTCCTCCTGCAGCCGCTGGGTCTCCTGAAACTTGGCCAGTACCGTTGCCATAGTCTCCTGGGAATGGTGGTAGGCTCCCATGATGTTTGAGAGGGCCTCGTGGAGAGTGGGTTCCCTGGGCCTGTACTCCCCCTGTCGCACAGCAGCCCTCCCAGTTCCCCTGTGTTCCTGGGCCTCTGTCCCCTGAACCGTGTGCCCACTCCCCCCAGGTCCCTGGTGTTGGGGTGGTGTGTTAGCCTGGGTTCCCTGTAGTGGTGGACACACTGCTGATTGACGTGTCCTGGGGACAGAGGGATGGGCCCACTGGGTGGGTCCTGTGCTGGTGTTTCCAGAGGGGGGAAGCTCCGTAGTGGCCTGTGCCAGTGTGAGGGGAACCAACTGTCCCAAGATCCCAGATGGGCCGGGCTGGTCATCTAGAACCAGTTGGACAGAGCTGCTGTCATCACTGTGGGCCTCTTCTGTGGGTGGAGTGGACATGTGTGGACCCTCCTGTCTGGTGACGTTGGGTAGGGGTCCTGCAGGGGTGTAAAAGCATGATTATTGCATCTGTGTGTGCCATGGTGTGCAATGGGTGGGTGACCCTGTACCCCAGTGCTTGCATTCCTGTGTAGGACCTTGTGTGATAATGGTTTAGGGGGGTGAATGGGTATGTGCAGTGGACATGCTTTGGTGATGGGTGTCCATGTTTTGGTGTTACATTCAGGGCTTGGGATGTGTGGTTTGTGATATTGGAACATACGTGAGGAGTTGGAGTGATGGGGGTGAGGGCGAGGGTGGGGGTATGTGATGGCATGCAGGTGGGGTGGGGGGGATAAGGTAGTAAAGATTTGCCTTACCAGAGTCCATTCCTCCAGCTACTCCTGCGAGGCCCTTAGGATGCAGTATAGCCAAGACCTGCTCCTCCCATGTAGTGAGTTCTGGGGGAGGAGGTGGGGGTCCGCCGCCAGTCCTCTGAACCGCAAGGTGGTGTCTTGAGACCACGGAACGCACCTTCCCCCGTAGGTCGTTCCACCTCTTCCTGATGTCATCCCGTGTTCTTTGGTGCTGTCCCACTGCGTTGACCCTGTCCATGATTCTTCGCCATTGCTCCATCTTCCTAGCTATGGTGGTGTGCTGCACCTGTGATCCAAATAGCTGTGGCTCTGCCCGGATGATTTCCTCCACCATGACCCTGAGCTCCTCCTCAGAGAACCTGGGGTGTCTTTGCGGGGCCATGGGATGGTGTGGGTGATGTGTGGGGTGGTGTGTGTTGTGATGTGTGGGGTGATATTTAGAGGTGTGTTGTGTGAGATGCTTGGATGTTGTGTGAGTGATGGAGTAAGGTGCCTGTGGATGCTATTCTTTCTGGTGGTGTGTCTCTCTGGCCTTCTGTCGCAATTGTTGACGTAAGGGTTTGTGGGTGATGTGGGTGTGTGTTTTATATTGTATTGGATGTGTGGGAGTGGTGTGTGTATGTGTATCAGGTGTGTGTATTTCGATTTGTCCAATGTGGATGTGTTTTTTAAATGTGTGTGTATTTTGAGCGCAGCTGTGTGTACCGCCAATGGAATACCGCGGTTGAAAGACCGCTGCGTGGATTCGTAGGTTGTGATAGTGTGGGCGTATTCCTGTTGGCGTGACGGTGGAGGTTTTGTTATTGCCCATTTATCACTGACCTTTGGTGTGGCAGACTTGTGTTGGTGTCTGGATTTTGGCGGATTCCGAGCTGTGGGTCATAATGACCGTGGCGGAAATCCGCTGCCGCGGCGGTGTATTGGCGGTCTTCTGCACGGCGGTAAGCAGCTTTTACCGCCAATGTTGTAATGACCCCCATAGTTTGGAAAGCCATTGCCTGCTGGGAAGGGCAGTGAAGGTGTTTCAAGAGCATATATGCCATCTGCTAGTTTTTGCTCATTCTGTAATCACTACACATGCCTTTTACTTCAGTGGTCGTAGTGTAAGTCATAATTTAGTTGTTTAGATTTGGCCTACTTCATGAAAATGTATGAGCTTAATTATAGTTTGGTTGATGGCTTATTACATCTAAACACAGTGTATATCCCGTCTGCCATCTTACAAGTGCCATACTCGATAACACACTTAAAAAACATAGGATTGTGCAATCCCTGTATTGCAAGCCTGTCTCTAATTTCTTTATAATCACTGGCTTGTGATGCACTCAGTCTCCACTCATACAGAGAACACTCCAGAGGTCAACTGTAATAACTTATTACAGTTGAGTTCTGATGTTGCAATGCCTGCTGCCAGCAGCCGAGGTGGAAAGCAGGTCAGGTCACAGAGCATGGCTGAAGAACCTGCTGTGAAAACGAAACATTGCGTTCGATGGCATCTGTCGCTGGAGATACACATGTTTTGCATAGCTCGCCATCTGGTGTTGGGTCGGAGTGTTACAAGTTGTTTTTCTTCGAAGAAGTCTTTCGAGTCACGGGACCGAGTGACTCCTCCTTTTGTCTCCATTGCGCATGGGCGTCGACTCCATCTTCGATTGTTTTTTTTCCGCCATCGGGTTCGGACATGTTCCTGTCGCTCCGAGTTTCGGAATGGAAAGTTAGTTAACTGTCGGAAGATTTCGTCGGTATTGTTGCGCTCGGGATCGGCTTAGATAGGATCGACATCGCATCGAAGTTTCGACAGCTCCGGTGCCCTTCGGGGTAACTTTCGATCCCCCGTCGGGGCCTAGTCGGCCCGACCGCGTGTCAGACAACGCAGATGGAACGGACCCCGTTTAGTTTCTGTCCGAAATGCCACAACAAATACCCGTATTCAGACCAGCATTTGGTCTGTAACCTGTGCCTGTCGCCCGAGCACAGTGAAGAGACTTACGAAGCCTGTCGTGCGTTCCGGTCCCGAAAGACACTCCGTGACCGTCGAGCCAGAAGACTTCAGATGGCGTCCACGCCGACAGCGCACCGAGAGTTCGAAGAACAAGAGGAGGAAGAAGCCTTCTCGATACACGAATCGGACTCCGAGGAATTTGACGATCAAAGAACTGTGAGTAAGACGTCGAAGGCAACACACAAAACAAGTGATAAGGCCCAGGGGACGCCACTGCCACCAGGCCATGGCTCGACCCATAAATTCGGTGACCGACCTTCGGCACCGAAAAAGCCCGAAACAGTGCAGAGATCGTCCGACTCCGGTCGAGACACCGGCACGCAGCCTGCTCGGGACCGAGACAGTGCTGCTGAAAAAGATCGACGCCGAGATAGCGGTGCCGAGACGGCTCGACGCCGAGACAGTGGCACCGAGGAAGATCGACGCCGAGAGGTTTCGACTCCAAAAAATAAAAAAGTCACCTCGGAGCCGAAAAAGAGTACAGACAGGGTTTCGGTGCCAAGACGACCAGCAACCGACCCAGCTACCGGTTCCTACTCAGAAGAGCAATCGCTCTCCTCTCAGATGCGAAAGCCTAGGTTTGAGGAAGAGTTGCAATCCACCGAAGTGGACCATATGCAGAATCGTATTTTCATACAGGAAGGAACAGGGAAAATAAGCACCCTTCCCCCAATTAAGAGGAAGAGGAGACTAGAGTTTCAAACAGACCTAGCACCACAACCAAAAATGGTGAAAAAGGTAACTCCGCCACCCTCTCCTCCACCTGTAACTAACGTTTCACCAGCACTAACTCCATCACATTCCCCAGCTCACACCACCACGAGCCAAGGTGACCAGGACCAGGACGCTTGGGACTTATACGACGCCCCAGTGTCGGACAACAGTCCAGAGGCGTATCCCATGAAGCCCTCACCACCAGAAGACAGCACGGCTTACTCACAAGTGGTAGCTAGAGCGGCAGAATTCCACAACGTAAACCTCCACTCAGAACCAGTCGAGGATGACTTCTTATTCAACACCCTCTCCTCCACCCACAGCTCCTACCAAAGCTTGCCTATGCTTCCAGGAATGCTTCGGCACGCAAAGGACATCTTCAAAGAGCCGATCAAGAGTAGGGCAATAACACCAAGGGTGGAAAAAAAGTATAAAGCGCCTCCCACAGACCCTGTTTTCATCACCTCACAGCTGCCACCAGATTCCGTAGTGGTAGGAGCAGCTCGCAAGAGAGCCAACTCCCACACTTCTGGGGATGCACCACCCCCAGATAAAGAGAGCCGCAAGTTCGATGCAGCTGGAAAAAGAGTCGCAGTACAAGCTGCAAACCAGTGGCGCATCGCTAACTCCCAAGCACTACTTGCGCGCTATGACAGAGCCCATTGGGACGAGATGCAACACCTCATTGAGCATCTACCCAAGGAAATGCAAAAGAGGGCAAAGCAGGTGGTTGAGGAAGGACAAAACATATCAAATAATCAAATACGCTCCGCTATGGACGCAGCGGACACAGCTGCGAGAACAATTAACACATCTGTGACTATAAGAAGGCACGCATGGCTACGAACGTCTGGTTTTAAACCAGAGATACAGCAGGCAGTGCTCAATATGCCATTCAACGAAAAACAACTGTTCGGACCAGAAGTGGACACGGCGATTGAGAAACTGAAAAAAGACACTGACACTGCTAAAGCCATGGGCGCACTCTACTCCCCGCAGAGCAGAGGCACTTACAGCACCTTCCGCAAGACAACCTTTAGAGGGGGGTTTCGGGGTCAGGCCACACAAGGCAGCATCTCACAGGCAACACCGTCCAGCTACCAGGGACAGTACAGGGGAGGCTTTCGGGGCCAATACAGAGGACAATTCCCTAGGAATAGGGGAAGATTTCAAAGCCCCAAAACACCCACAACCAAGCAGTGACTCAGATGTCACTCACCCCCCCACACAACACCAGTGGGGGGAAGAATAGGTCAGTATTACCAAGCATGGGAGGAAATAACTACAGACACTTGGGTCTTAGCAATTATCCAACATGGTTATTGCATAGAATTTCTACAATTCCCTCCAAACATAGCACCAAAAGCACAGAATGTATCACAACAACATTCAGACCTTCTGGAAACAGAAGTTCAAGCATTATTGCAAAAGAACGCAATAGAACTAGTACCAAAGACACAAACACAGGAGTTTATTCACTGTACTTCTTGATACCAAAAAAAGACAAAACACTGAGACCAATCCTAGACCTCAGAATACTAAACACCTACATCAAATCAGACCACTTTCACATGGTGACGCTACAAGAAGTGTTACCATTGTTAAAACAACAGGAGTACATGACAACCTTAGATCTCAAAGACGCGTATTTCCATATACCAATACATCAGTCTCACAGAAAATACCTCAGGTTTGTATTCAAGGGAATACATTACCAATTCAAAGTATTGCCGTTTGGTTTAACAACCGCGCCAAGAGTCTTTACAAAATGTCTAGCAGTAGTGGCTGCACACATCAGAAGGCAGCAGATACACGTATTCCCGTATCTAGACGACTGGCTAATCAAGTCCAACTCACTGACAATGTGCTCACACCACACAAATCAAGTCATACAAAACCTCTACAAACTCGGTTTCACCATCAACTATGCAAAATCGCACATTCTGCCGTGCAAAGTACAACAATATCTAGGAGCCATAATAGACACAACAAAAGGATTAGCCACTCCAAGTCCACAAAGAATTCAAAATTTCAACAATATCATACAACGCATGTACCCAACACAAAGAATACAAGCAAGGATGATATTACAACTCCTAGGCATGATGTCCTCATGCATAGCCATTGTCCCGAACGCAAGACTGCACATGAGGCCCTTACAACAGTGCCTAGCATCGCAATGGTCACAGGCACAGGATCACCTTCTAGATCTGGTGTTAATAGACCGCCAAACATACCTCTCGCTTCAATGGTGGAACAGTATAAATTTAAACAAAGGGCGGCCTTTCCAAGACCCAGTGCCACAATACGTAATAACAGATGCTTCCATGACAGGGTGGGGAGCACACCTCGATCAACACAGCATACAAGGACAATGGGACATACATCAAGCAAAACTGCACATAAATCACCTGGAACTGCTAGCAGTTTTTCAAGCACTAAAAGTATTCCAACCGATCATAACTCACAAGTACATTCTTGTCAAAACAGACAACATGACAACAATGTATTATCTAAACAAACAGGGGGGGACACACTCACCGCAGCTGAGCCTTCTAGCACAAAAAATATGGCGCTGGGCAATTCACAACCACGTTCGCCTAATAGCACAGTTTATTCCAGGGATTCAGAATCAACTGGCAGACAATCTCTCTCGAGATCACCAACAAGTCCACGAATGGGAAATTCACCCCCAAATTCTAAACACTTACTTCAAACTTTGGGGAACACCTCAAATAGACTTATTTGCAACAAAGGAGAACGCAAAATGCCAAAACTTCGCGTCCAGATACCCACACAGGCAGTCTCAAGGCAATGCCCTATGGATGAACTGGTCAGGGATATTTGCGTACGCTTTTCCCCCTCTCCCTCTCATTCCATATCTAGTAAACAAGTTGAGTCAAAGCAAACTCAAACTCATACTGATAGCACCAACATGGGCAAGGCAACCTTGGTACACAACACTGCTAGACCTATCAGTAGTACCCCACGTCAAGTTGCCCAACAGGCCAGATCTGTTAACACAACACAAACAACAAATCAGGCATCCAAACCCAGCATCGCTGAATCTAGCAATCTGGCTCCTGAAATCCTAGAATTCGGACACTTAAACCTCACACAAGAATGTATGGAAGTCATAAAGCAAGCTAGAAGACCATCCACTAGACACTGCTATGCAAGCAAATGGAAAAGGTTTGTTTGCTACTGCCATCAAAATCAAATTCAACCATTACACGCATCTCCAAAGGATGTAGTGGGCTACTTACTACACTTACAAAAATCGAACCTGGCCTTCTCTTCCATTAAAATACACCTAGCAGCAATATCTGCATACCTGCAGATTACCCATTCAACTTCACTATTTAGGATACCTGTCATTAAAGCGTTTATGGAAGGCCTCAAAAGAATTATACCACCAAGGACACCACCCGTTCCTTCATGGAACCTCAACATCGTCTTAACAAGGCTCATGGGTCCACCCTTTGAGCCTATGCATTCTTGCGAGATACAATTCCTAACATGGAAAGTTGCATTTCTCATCGCCATCACATCTCTAAGAAGAGTAAGTGAAATTCAGGCGTTTACAATACAAGAACCTTTTATCCAACTACACAAAAATAAGGTAGTCCTAAGAACTAATCCGAAATTCTTACCAAAGGTTATTTCTCCATTCCACCTAAATCAAACGGTGGAACTACCAGTATTCTTCCCACAGCCAGATTCCGTAGCTGAGAGGGCACTACATACATTAGATGTCAAAAGAGCATTAATGTACTACATTGACAGAACAAAGAACATCAGGAAAACTAAACAGCTATTTATTGCATTCCAAAAACCACATGCAGGGAACCCAATATCAAAACAAGGTATAGCCAGATGGATAGTTAAGTGCATCCAAATCTGCTACCTTAAAGCAAAACGACAGCTGCCCATTACACCAAGGGCACACTCAACCAGGAAAAAAGGTGCCACCATGGCCTTCCTAGGAAATATTCCAATGCACGAAATATGTAAGGCAGCCACATGGTCTACGCCTCACACATTCACCAAACACTACTGTGTAGACGTGTTATCTGCACAACAAGCCACAGTAGGTCAAGCCGTGCTAAGAACCTTATTTCAAACCACTTCCACTCCTACAGGCTGAACCACCGCTTTTGGGGAGTTAACTGCTTACTAGTCTATGCAAAACATGTGTATCTCCAGCGACAGATGCCATCGAACTGAAAATGTCACTTACCCAGTGTACATCTGTTCGTGGCACCAGTCGCTGGAGATTCACATGTGCCCACCCGCCTCCCCGGGAGCCTGTAGCAGTCCGGAAGTTAGCTTCAACTTTGTACATTTGTAAATATATTATTTAGACCTTAAATAGGTACATACTTAGTCACTCCATTGCATGGGCACTATTACTACAACACAACTCCTACCTCACCCTCTGCGGGGAAAACAATCGAAGATGGAGTCAACGCCCATGCGCAATGGAGACAAAAGGAGGAGTCACTCGGTCCCGTGACTCGAAAGACTTCTTCGAAGAAAAACAACTTGTAACACTCCGACCCAACACCAGATGGCGAGCTATGCAAAACATGTGAATCTCCAGCGACTGGTGCCACGAACAGATGTACACTGGGTAAGTGCCATTTTCATTTTGTTTCTTCTGCTCTGTTTTTCTACTTGTATAATGTCAATCTGAAAGGAGAGATTTATGGCAATATGTTTATTTTGTACACTCCTAAGGTATATATGGAAAATTTAGAATATTTCTCTATATTTTACTTTGTGTTTTTTAATCGCTTGTATTAAACTGAATCTAAAATCTTTTTGCATCAAACATCTATCAATTTTTTATATGTTAAATTTTGGACTAGAAATTCTATGATTCTAATTTTATTCTTCATGTTTGCAAACGTTCTCCTATATGAAAAAGCTACGCACCAATGATTTACGTGGTTTGTGGTAAAGGTGATGGTGTGACCAAGTATTATAAGGAATAAAGTACTCCCTGCCATACATTATAAGAATATTGAGAGTCTCTGCGGAATTACCCCTACCTAACCTTAGAAAGGAAGTCTGCCTTCAGCATCCTTCCTCTGTTTGGTCATGGAACTCCTTGGTGACTTGCAGTATCCTTATAATGTATGGCAGGGGATACTCTTTCCACATATAACACAGCGGATGGGGCGTCCTCCACATTTGTGATGGACTATCCTGTCCTCCATACTTTGAATGAAGCGCTTGATGCATCCCAGTTTGCATGATGCCACTCCATTAAAGGCAATGTGTCATGTTGGAATTACATCGCAAATATGATTTATAATCCAATAACTGTATTTCTTGCAGCAGTGTTTGCATTTCACAATACTGATGTGGAGCAAAAGCTGAAGGATTATCATTTCTCAAAGAGAGAAGAAAGCAGTGTCTGCCCGAATGCAGGTAAGTTACAAACATTACAATTTCCCTAAATTACAAAGAGGGCACAGTGAAGAAAGGCCTCCCAGAAGTTAAACCTCTCCGCAGGCTTTTAGAGATGGAACAACCGGACCTTGAATGGTTTGCAAACATCTACATATGTCCTGGCAGCACGTGGTTTTCCACTCCACCGCGTTATTTAAAAACAGCTGCTAAGATGTTAAACCCTAACTTCCCAAAAAATGTCCTGGAAGGGAAGGCAGGAGTGGATGAGGAAAGGTGAGAGAAGGACAAAATGTGTAATTCAAACTGTCAGGCTGATAAACAAGTTTATAGGCAGCTGACAAAGTCCAAAGAACACACAGGGACAAAGTGCCTCTTTGTTTGGCGGAGAGCTAACTCTTCGTAGTCTTGCCATATTATCTATTCAAGGATTCACGTTGGCACAGATTTCAGTATGAAGATGCTTGAGGCACAATCACATAGCTGAAATTACGACCCACATCGTCACTGTAGACATTACCTCGTGGTAGTTTACACAGTGGTATTGTGGAATGTGCACTATACATCTACCCAACGAGGTAGCACTTACTAATTAGCCAGTAGAAAGTACTCCAGTTGGGTAGACATTTTGCGCCAAACTACGGACTCTCTTTGGATAAATAAGCAGGTGAAAATCCATTTTGTCATGGATGCTCATTTCACAAAAATTAAACCTCAACCGGAAGCTCTAACAAATATAAACATAGCATGTGCCCCAGGTGAATCTTGACATCTGTAAAGGACAAATCCTTCCAACTTCTTGAACTTATCCAAGGCAAAGCAAGTTTGTTTTCTCTGCAATTCCACCTTGAAAAAAAGATCTGAAATACTTGATGGCTGTGAATTCATTCTTTCTCTGTTGGAGAGCAATCTCTTCTGTAGTGGCTGTGACGAGTGTGATCTTTCCTCCGGTCCTCTTCTGTGAGAGCAGAGTTCATCGTTAACTCTTTTAATTACTGCGAGTATGCAAATGCACAAAATGATCTAGAAGCTCCATGCATTTGGCAGAAGGCCCTGCGTGGCACGTGTGGGCAGCCAAACCCCCCACCCTCCCTGCTACGTAAAAAAAAAATATATAGAAATTCACAGGAAAAACAAAGGTTACAGGAATGTTATGGGTTCTATATTTACAAGCACAAACCATAGAAATTCAGCTGTTATAGTTAGTTATTTCAAGTAACTATAGTTTGCTCCCTAAGGTTACTATTACTTGCGCCTTCACCATGCACAGCTAATTACCCCAGATATTACATCACTCGGCATCTTTTATGGCATCATTGATGATATCAATGTAACATTTGCAATAAAATAATTGATGAGAAAACTGTGCATGGTGAGGGAGCGAGTTATATTAACTTTAAATAACTGTAACAGCTAATAGATATAGTGATGTAGATACAGATATGTAAATGTCCGTCCGTTGTATCGAGTTTTGTTGTAAAGTCATACAACCACCTCATGGGGCTCTGGCACCGACATCCATGTCAGTTCCTTCCTGAAAAGTTTCAGGGTGCTCTCTAAAGCAGGGGCCGAGTAAAAAGTGGGGTGTCTCAAAACTAAATTCCCGATGCAGTTTCCATTGACTCAATACCTCCAAAACATCTGATCAGAATTACGCCAAATTTAGCAGGAAGCAAGATCTTGCCAGAAAGCACACTTTTTTGCACTTAGGCCATCAGCGCTCTGATTGGCTGACCGCTACATCAACAAAAATGTTACAGTGGCCATTACAAGTCTCTGGGGAGTCTCCTGTCCTGGAAATGTGTAAAAAAAAATATAAAAATATATAAGGGTCAAGTTGGGGATGCCCTACGCCACCTCAGCCCATATGTGACCCCTCTTGGGGCCAACATGAAAACAATCAGGGTTTTTGCTGCGATCCCACGGCTGCCACATTTTATCTATGAATGACCTTATTTGTTTTTCTTTTTTTCTTTTTTTTTAGTTTTACAAAAAGGGAGGGGGTGTGTGTCTGTGAGGGAGGGGGCTCCTTCCTTGAGCCAATTACACCCCAATGGATGCCAACAGTGTGGGCTCTGGATGGGCAACAGGATACCCGCCTATTTCTTTTTTTAAATGACCAGTTTCCACTGGGGGAGCCGGCAGGAGCCATGGTGGCAACGGGACTCCCCTCCCCCCCCAACCCCCAACTAAATCAAGATTGTGGGTGCCCCACCTGACAGAGGAGAGTGAGTGTAAAAACATGCTCAAACATATCATGAGGGAGAATGATTTACAACAGCATTGTGATGCTGGTTCTGCTATCACACTATGGGGCATCCTGAAAAATGTGTTTTCATAACAGGTTCTGGAGTGACAACAGTGACGTCCATCGGTATTAATGAGGATGGAGAAACGTATCCCATTGATATCCAAGACTGTCAGAGAAGAGAACACGTTACCAATCCTTCAGGTGAGAGAAAGTGAAACACCCTTCACCAGTAAAATATGTAAGGCTCAGCTGAGAATGTGTTTTATATCGTGAGGCGTGGTCTGTAGTGAAATAACAGAGAGAGTCTGCTGAGAAAGGTGGCATACCTTGGGAGTGAAGCTGCAGTGAAACCTGTGAGAGGGTCGCTGAGAAGAGTGTCATACCTTGGGAGTGAAGCTGCAGTGAACCCTGTGAAAGAGCTGCTGACTCCATCACAGCAGTATGTAGGTGGCAGAGACCCCATCTCAGAGAGCAGTGCGTAGGTGGCAACAGACCCCATCTCAGGGAGCAGTGTGTAGGTGGCACAGACCCCATCTCAGTGAGCAGTGCATAGGTGGCCACAGACCCCATCTCAGTGAGCAGTGAGTAGGTGGCCACAGCCCCCATCTCAGGGAGCAGTGTGTAGGTGGCCACAGACCTTATCCCACTGAGCAGTTTGTAGGTGTCCACAGATCCCATCTCAGGGAGCAGTGTGTAGGTGGCCACAGACCTCATCCCACTGAGCAGTTTGTAGGTGTCCACAGATCCCATCTCAGGGAGCAGTGTGTAGGTGGGCAGAGACCCCATCTCAGTGAGCAGTGTGTAGGTGGCCACAGACCTCATCCCACTGAGCAGTTTGTAGGTGTCCACAGATCCCATCTCAGGGAGCAGTGTGTAGGTGGGCAGAGACCCCATCTCAGTGAGCAGTGTGTAGGTGGCCACAGACCTCATCCCACTGAGCAGTTTGTAGGTGTCCACAGATCCCATCTCAGGGAGCAGTGTGTAGGTGGGCAGAGACCCCATCTCAGTGAGCAGTGTGTAGGTGGCACGGACCTCATTTCAGTGAGCATTGCGTAGGTGGAACAGACCCCATGCCAGTGAGCAGAGTAGGTGACTACAGACCTCATATCAGTGAGCAGTGTAGTGACCACAGAGCCCATCTCAGAGAGCAGTGCGTAGGTGGCCACAGACCCCCCTCTCAGTGATCAGTGTGAAGGTGGCCACAGACCCCATCTCAGTGAGCAGTGCATAGGTGGCCACAGACCCCATCTCAGTGAGCAGTGCGTAGGTGGCCACAGAGCCCATCTCAGTGAGCAGTGTAGTGACCACAGAGCCCATTTCAGAGAGCAGTGGGTAGATGACCAGAGACCCCATGTCAGAGAGCAGTGTGTAGGTGGCACAGACCCCATCTCAGTGATCAGTGTGTAGGTAGGCAGTGACCCCCCTCTCGGTGAACAGTGTGTAGGTTTTCACAGACCCCATCTCAGTGAGCACTGCATAGGTGGCCACAGACCTCATCTCAGTGAGCAGTGTAGGTGGCCACAGACCCCATCTCAGAGGGCAGTGTGTAGATGACCAGAGAAATGTTATAGACAGACACATTAGCTCATAAGGCTTTCCTCAAAGCTAGTAGCCTTTGCTGTGCCAGGGGTTAATGAGTCCACGACTAAATCAGAGCATTGATTGATCTGTCCCTGGTTTCTAAGACACCCTCTCCATAGAGGATAGCCCATGGTTCAGGGAGTGAATCTTGTATCTCATAGGCTGTGGTCCCACAGGTAGGGAGTCCCTACCTTAGAACTGACCACATCTCGTGAGCTTGAATCAACGAGGGGTCACCAAACGTAGAGTCCAAGGGAGACAGAGTATCGGTGCTGACGAGTTTAGCAGCTTCTTCGAATCACACATTTCTTACCAGAACATCAAATGCCCACAACTAATTACAGATATGCATCTGCGTTGTGAAAGGACTTTATTAAAACATGCACCTGCAGCTCTTCCCCACCAGCACCTGCTTTTCTGGCCCCTGTTTTGAAGCCTATAACGCTGTTCACGATGAGCAGGCAGAAGAAGCTATGAATGAGACTTCCTCAGCAGCATTGTCCAATGGGATCCTACACTAACTGATGCTCTGTAAGGGCTTGTAGGAGTGTGCCCAGTCCCAGCAGGGAGGGGTTGTTTGAATTACTGCTTGCCTCGACATTTTTACACAGATCTGACGTTCACCTGTAGTCCGATGCGTTGAAGGTGGCCTTATTTCTCGCTGTTGGCCAAAAGACGTATTGAAAATCCTCTGGTCATTTATGAAGGCTGCATTCCCAAGCTGGAGCCTGTAACATCATCTTGTGCACCTTTGGATAAGGATGGGTAAAACGTTGATTCAGCTCTCGCCCTCGCACCTGTGCCACGGTAGTGCCGAATCCATCTTGGCTCGTTGCATCACAAGATGCTGAGAGCTCGGGCTGCAGTTCTTTTTACTCATCCTGCTCTTGTGCTGTTGTGTTGTGTGCCACAGGGACCTTCAGTTTGGATATGAATGTGGGCGTGAGACACCAGGCTTGCTGTAATTTGTCATTTCACTCCTCAAGGAATGTAGGGGAACATTCTGGATCTTAGTAGGAGAACATTCTGGATCATACCTTCTGTGGGAAGGTTCTCATGTTGGCTTTCAAGTAGCGTAGATCAGTGGTTCCCAACCTGTGGTCCAGGGACTAGTGGGGGTCTGCAAAGCCCCCTCTGGGCGGTTTGTAACTCCCTAGAAAATTAGTTAATATTAACAGGTTGATAAAATTGTCAAGGATTGTGAAATTGGATGCTTAAAATTCAATTAATGTCCCCAGATTGATTTGTGGGAGCAGTGCAGATGCATCAAACAGAATATAGTATGGACGATGTGTGGCTTCAATTGAATTTAGAAGAACTCCAACCTTCCTATTAAAATTCTACTTTTTTAAAAGTTTTATTTGTTTGCAAATTAAATTAGATGTGTTATCATTTGTTTATGTGTTTGATGACATGCTTGTTTCTGTATTTTTTTGTGTGTTGTTTTGAGGTTCAAATCATCAACAATGTTTAGACCAGGGTCCCTGCCTTCCAGTAATGATTCAGTGGGGGTCCCTGGGGTCCAGTAGTGACGGGTCCTCAGATTCCAATAATAATTCAGTAGGGGTCCCCGGTTCCAGTATATTAAAGTGGGGGTCTATGAAGGAAAGTGCTTCTTTTGACATGGTTAGTCCCCACCGTTTTGCCTAGTATTTGATGTGGTTTCAAAGTTGTAGTGCCCAGGGCCCCTGCCTAACAGGTTCCCTGGGCCAGATCTTTTTCCCCAAACTGTTGTGATGCATTGACACAATTGGCAACACCTTTAGCTGCCACTATAAGTCCCTAGTAAATGGTACTTGGGTACCCAAGACAATGGGGTACTAAGGGTAAGCCCCTGAGTGCAGCAGCACAGATTGTACCACCCTCAGGAACCCTGCATCCAAGTATGTTCAGCACTGCCAGTGCAGGCTGAGTGTCCTGGTGCAATCCTAAAATGCAAACATGACATGGCACGCAGTCTGTGTGGCCTGTCACTACACACTGCATACAATATAGGTAAGCCACCCCTCTGGCAGGCCTTCCAGCCCTAAGGCAGGGTGCACTCTAATGCATGAGCATTATGCCCCTACTGTGACCTTGCCAAACCTAAAACCTAGTTAAGTGTACAGAGCAGTCATTTGAAATGCATGTGCTGCACACCGGTCAGTATGAGTTTCACAGCTACATGATGGCGACTTTGGATTAATTGTTCTGAGTTGTTTGATACCAAACAACCCAGGGTTCAAACAGGTACCAGTATTGGGTTTATTGCAAAACGTACCCAGAGGCCACTTAGAGGTGACCCCTGCAAAAGCTAACTAACTCTGGCACGGTTGCTGACTGGTCCTAACCAGCCTGCCACCATCAGACAAGATTCTCCTCCAGGAATGTGCACTGCCCTGCCTGTGAGCTTCAAAGTGCTTGCGGCTCTGAAACGCGACCCCAGCCCTGCTGTTAGCAGGAGATGCCTGCCCCTGTTCCCAGTAGGAAAATGAACAAAGGTCAGGAGGAGTGGTCAGTCCCAGCTTGCACCACCCCTAGGGTATTGCATGCGAGGTGACCCCTCCATTTCATTTTCCTCCATCTTGCATGGTAGGAAAATAGCCAATCTGGGATAGGGAAGTGACCTCAGCCCATAGGAAGTGGTCACATAGTGGTTGTAGCCACCCTTAGGTAGATGGCCCATTGGTCACTACCAGGAACTCCCCTAACTGCCCACTAAATGCAGTATTTAGTGGGCACCCCTGGAACTGCAAATCAGATTTGACGGCAATACGAAGGCCAGCAAAAGAAAAGACCCAAGGCTTGAAAACTGAAGTCCTGCTGCACCAAGAAAAAGGCACCAAACCCTGCCTTCTGCACCCAGGACTTCAACAGTCGCCACTGAGGATTTGACTGGACATCGGACGGAGTCTAAGAAACCCCAAAGGACCTCCAACCTTCTGAAAATTGCCACAGACCTCCGTCTAGATTGAAGGCATCACTCCCTGCAACCAAGAAGAAGAAACCGGTGAAGTCCAGTTCACTGACCGGCTGCTAAGCAAGGAACTGGACACAGCAGCCTGACCAAATTTCACCTGACGGACCCAGAGGTCAAATCCTGCAAGTGTGCCAAGTTTGGTGGCACTGCGACTTCCAGTGCCGAACCGTGCAATAGCCAGGGGTACTGGACCCTCAACATCAGACACCCAAAAGAAACATCCACTGCTGACTCTCCGAGGAACAGAAGCAAGCACCAGTCGAGGGACTTCAGGACAAGTTAATACCACCCCGTGGCCCTGTTGACCTTCAATCCACCCTCAAAGTGACCTGCCTCCTGATTCCAAGGGCACCTTTGCACACAGCTCTTGGCTGGCCTATCTGCTCTGCACCCAGCCTCCCTGGCCCCTGCACAGGAGAACCAGCTGTGCTGTAAGGGTCCACCACCCCTTGCGACCTCCACACTCCAAGAGGACCCACCGGGCTCACTTTGAAGTCTGCTTGTGCAGTGTTGTTCCAAGTGGTCCCCCGCAGTGGTCCTGCACCAGCTCCAAAGACTTTCAGCAGCTGCTCCCCCGGAACCGGGAGCCGCCCAAACTTCTCTGGCTGGTCCGCAGGATATCTCGACGACCTTGGCCTAAAAACAGAAGGAGACTTTGGTAAACGCACTGCCTGGTTTTATATCCCAGTGATTCCTATGGTGCATAATCACGCACCGAAACACAAGATTTTAGAAACTTTGAAAATGCATAACTTAAAAAGTACTTACCCGATTTTGATGATCTTGGTCTTAAAAAATTTATAAAAATCTGAAGTATTTTTTAAATTGGCCTCAAGTTATTCTTTAGAGTGTGTTCACATTTATTGATACTGTGAGGACAACGTATGCTTAACACTTCTCCAGGATTGGCCTAACTGCTCGACCAAGCTACTATAAAAAAAATTAGAGAATTAGCTGGTCTAGTTTTTACCTCTGTAAGCCAAGGTGGGCTTGCTTGGGCTATCTGCACAGTGTGCCTAGCTTTGCACACTATATAGAGAGCCAGCTTTCTGCAGTCCACAGAAGTCAAAAGTTAACAGAGACCGTTCCTGTGCTGCCTCCAACTCTGGGGAGCGAGCCGTAGTGCTGAAGATGAGACGGCGAGGAGGCCCACGTTTGTTCATTGATGGTCATGCTGCTCTGCTTCTCTACTTGAAACCGAATGTGTTTGCTTGAAGTCAGAATCGCATATTCTTCATACTTACTCAAGCATGAAATATCCCAGATCTCATAAGACCCTTCGTACATGTTCATCTGATGCCAAGTGTGCTTTCAGTCGCATGTAACCCGGAAGGCAACAACTGTGCAGAAGATGTGACATTCACAGTGAACCTGAGGCCAAGCCCAGACCCAGGCAAAGTCACAGTAATGCAGATAGTCACAAGCAGCAGCATCTGCTCATCTGATCCATCCTCGTCCCTTTCTCACCCAGGTTAAGGATGAGACAGTACTACATCTATTCTTTTTTGTGATTGAGAGAGAGGAGCATTTTTCCTCCTAAATTTCTACTTAAAATGTTTTAAATAACAGCTACAAGAACATTATAAACACAGCTTTACAATTTCTTTTTATGTCTGTTTTCATCACTTGTGTGAAGTTGGTGTAGTTCGAAACGGACTAGTGCAGTGTTTAGCCTACATGCCCCTTCGGCAAGTGCAGAAGTAGTAAAGGTGGATCCCCAAACCCTCTTGTGTCTGGGCGAGAAGTGAGGTGTGAGGCCTGGGCTCAAGTAGAAGGGACATTGCACCCGGCTTACAAGAATATATTTATTAGTGTGTAGGATAGGGTGGTTTGTAGTTGTGGTTTCTCACCACACCGCCCATGCCATCCTGTGAGTCCGAAGGAAAGGAGACTGTGATATGATTAATAAATTACTGAAGTGTCAGATTTACACTATACACTCTTTGTCTGTCCCACTGAATGATGGCGGTCTGCTCCTCACCATGCCTTTACTCTGATCACATGTGAACATGTTATTCTGCACAGTGTTCCATGTGTTTACGGATAATCTTTATTTACTTCTATTGCAACAGGTAATCAAGGCGTGCACGGAAAGAAAAACGTGGGTCGCTTGAACTCTAAAGAGAAATCCTCATTGTGCAAGCCAGCAACAAAAAAGCTCAAATCCAATGTTGTCCAAAGAGCTTATGAGGGAAGCATTTCCATGAGCCAAATGTGGCCAGGAGGTGCTCAGGAACTCGGACTAGAAACACCACAGTGGCAAAGTGTGTGTGACCAGCTAGAACGTAGCAGTAAACATCAAATGGCACCAAGTGTACACAGATTAGAAACGTACAGTACACATGAGAGTACACCAGAAAATGTGAACGTCATCCATTTGAACCCTTTACAGAGCTTCATGCCACACCCAGGACCTGAACGAGAGCAAAGACTAAAGAGAAACAGCGAGATTGGGCTTCAGCTACCGCACAAAGGGAAAGGAAGATATATGTGTACGGAGTGTGGTAAAAGCTTTACTCTGATGCCCAATCTGATCAGGCATGAAAGAATTCACACAGGTGAGAGGCCCTATCACTGCACCATGTGTGGGAAAAGCTTTAATCAAAAGGAAGTGCTTCATAGGCACCAGAAGATGCATACAGGCGAGAGACCGTATGCGTGTGACGAGTGTGGAAAAAGCTTCAAACGAAAGGACCATCTGCTCGGACACCAGAAGAGACATGCAAAGATGCAGCAGAATACTGACCCAACTCTTTTGGAAATTGTGTGAATGCATCAAATGCCAGATTAAGGTGAATTCTGGTCTCAAACAAAAGATGGCACCACACATTGGGTGTACCAAAGCCTACATTTAACAAGGTAACTGCTGTACAATGTTGCACCACAAAAGCTAAACATACAGCTATGGCCACAAACTGTTTTGTAATAAATGAGCCTTTCACATCCAGATACGCAAGGATGTCAATGTGTGCGCAAAAGACAGACAATTTGCCAGTTGTTTGGTAGCAGCAGGGAATAAAAAGCAAACTTTAACATTGACATACCTCAGTGGTCTTTGACACAATACATGTGGTCTTTGGCATAATACAGGTACTAAGGTTAGAACCCACTATTAATTTCAGAATAGTTTTACAGCTATTCCTGGTGCACACTGATTAATGGGGGAGCTTGGCCCCAATATGCAGTGAATAAAAAGAGGCCTGGAATAGAGACAAGAACTCACAGACCGATTCCTTATAGGCACCTGGAGGCAGAGCCCTTACTAGCTCCACAAGACAAAACCTTTCCTAGCACCCAGAGACAAAACACTTACTAGCACCTGGAGACAGAACACTTGCCAGCATCTGGAGACAGAACGCTTACTAGCACCCAGAGACAGAACGCTTACTAGCACCCAGAGACAGAACGCTTACTAGCACCCAGAGACAGAACGCTTACTAGCACCCAGAAACAGACCCCTTACTAGCACCCAGACACAAAACCTTTATTGGCATTCAGAGACAGAACCTTTACCAGCACCCGGTGACAGAACACTTACCAGAATCCGGAGACAGAACCCTTACTAGCACCCAGAGACAGACCCCTTACTTGAACCCAGAGACAAAACCCTTACTAGCGTCCGGAGACAGACCCCTTACTAGCACCCAGAGACCGACCCCCTACTAGCACCCAGAGACAGACCCCTTACTAGTACCCGGAGACCGACCCCTTACTTGCACCCAGAGACCGACCCCTTACTTGCACCCAGAGACCGACCCCTTACTTGCACCCGGAGACCGACCCCTTACTTGCACCCGGAGACAAAACCCTTACTAGCATCCGGAGACAAAACCCTTACTAGCATCCGGAGACAGACCCCTTACTAGCATCCGGAGACAGACCCCTTACCAGCATCCGGAGACAGACCCCTTACTAGCATCCGGAGACAGACCCCTTACTAGCATCCGGAGACAGACCCCTTACTAGCATCCGGAGACAGACCCCTTACTAGCACCCAGAGACAGACCCCTGACTAGCACCCAGACACAAAACCTTTACCAGCACCCGGAGACAGACCCCTTACTAGCACCCGGAGACAGACCCCTTACTAGCACCCAGAGACAGACCCCTTACTAGCACCCAGAGACAGACCCCTCACTAGCACCCAGACACAAAACCTTTATTGGCACCCGGAGACAGACCCCTTACTAGCACCCAGAGACAGACCCCTTACTTGAACCCAGAGACAAAACCTTTACCAGCACCCGGTGACAGACCCCTTACTAGCACCCGGTGACAGACCTCTTACTAGCACCCAGAGACAGACCCCTTACTAGCACCCGGAGACAGACCCCTTACTTGAACCCAGAGACAAAACCCTTACTAGCGTCCGGAGACCGACCCCCAACTAGCACCCAGAGACGACCCCCTACTAGCACCCAGAGACAGACCCCTTACTAGCACCCAGAGACCGACCCCTTACTTGCACCCAGAGACAGACCCCTTACTAGCACCCAGAGACAGACCCCTTACTTGAACCCAGAGACAAAACCTTTACCAGCACCCGGTGACAGACCCCTTACTAGCACCCGGAGACAGACCCCTTACTAGCAAGCAGAGACAGACCCCTTACTAGCACCCGGAGACAGACCCCTTACTTGAACCCAGAGACAAAACCCTTACTAGCGTCCGGAGACCGACCCCCAACTAGCACCCAGAGACCGACCCCCAACTAGCACCCAGAGACCGACCGCCTACTAGCACCCAGAGACAGACCCCTTACTAGTACCCGGAGACCGACCCCTTACTTGCACCCGGAGACAGAACCCTTACTAGCACCCGGAGACAGACCCCTTACTAGCATCCGGAGACTAGCACCCGGAGACAGACCCCTTACTAGCACCCAGAGACAGACCCCTTACTAGCACCCAGAGACAGACCCCTTACTAGCACCCAGAGACAGACCCCTTACTAGCACCCAGAGACAGACCCCTGACTAGCACCCAGACACAAAACCTTTACCAGCACCCGGTGACAGACCACTTACTAGCACCCAGAGACAGACCCCTTACTAGCACCCAGAGACAGACCCCTCACTAGCACCCAGACACACAACCTTTACCAGCACCCGGTGACAGACCACTTACTAGCACCCGGTGACAGACTCCTTACCAGCACCCGGAGACAGACCCCTTACCAGCACCCGGAGACAGACCCCTTACCAGCACCCGGAGACAGACCCCTTACCAGCACCCGGAGACAAAACCATTACTAGCACCCGGAGACAGACCCCTTACTAGCACCCGGAGACAAAACCATTACTAGCATCCGGAGACAGACCCCTTACTAGCATCCGGAGACAGACCCCTTACTAGCACCCGGAGACAGACCCCTTACTAGCACCCAGAGACAGACCCCTCACTAGCACCCAGACACAAAACCTTTATTGGCACCCGGAGACAGACCCCTTACTAGCACCCAGAGACAGACCCCTTACTTGAACCCAGAGACAAAACCTTTACCAGCACCCGGTGACAGACCCCTTACTAGCACCCGGAGACAGACCCCTTACTAGCACCCAGAGACAGACCCCTTACTAGCACCCGGAGACAGACCCCTTACTTGAACCCAGAGACAAAACCCTTACTAGCGTCCGGAGACAGACCCCCAACTAGCACCCAGAGACCGACCCCTTACTTGCACCCAGAGACCGACCCCTTACTTGCACCCAGAGACCGACCCCTTACTTGCACCCAGAGACAGACCCCTTACTAGCACCCAGAGACAGACCCCTTACTAGCACCCAGAGACAGACCCCTTACTAGCACCCGGAGACAGACCCCTTACTAGCACCCGGAGACAGACCCCTTACTAGCATCCGGAGACTAGCACCCGGAGACAGACCCCTTACTAGCACCCAGAGACAGACCCCTTACTAGCACCCAGAGACAGACCCCTTACTAGCACCCAGAGACAGACCCCTTACTAGCACCCAGAGACAGACCCCTTACTAGCACCCAGAGACCGACCCCTGACTAGCACCCAGACACAAAACCTTTACCAGCACCCAGTGACAGACCCCTTACTAGCACCCGGAGACAGACCCCTTACTAGCACCCAGAGACAGACCCCTCACTAGCACCCAGACACAAAACCTTTATTGGCACCCGGTGACAGACTCCTTACTAGCACCCAGAGACAGACTCCTTACTAGAACCCGGAGACAGACCCCTTACTAGCACCCAGAGACAGACCCCTTACTAGCACCCAGAGACGGACCCCTTACTAGCACCCAGAGACGGACCCCTTACTAGCACCCAGAGACGGACCCCTTACTAGCACCCAGAGACAGACCCCTTACTAGCACCCAGAGACAGACCCCTTACTAGCACCCAGAGACAGACCCCTTACTAGCACCCAGAGACAGACCCCTTACTAGCACCCAGAGACAGACCCCTTACTAGCACCCAGAGACAGACCCCTGACTAGCACCCAGACACAAAACCTTTACCAGCACCCGGTGACAGACCCCTTACTAGCACCCAGAGACAGACCCCTTACTAGCACCCAGAGACAGACCCCTCACTAGCACCCAGACACAAAACCTTTATTGGCACCCGGTGACAGACCCCTTACCAGCACCCAGAGACAGACCCCTTACCAGCACCCGGAGACAGACCCCTTACCAGCACCCGGAGACAGACCCCTTACCAGCACCCGGAGACAGACCCCTTACCAGCACCCGGAGACAGACCCCTTACCAGCACCCGGAGACAGACCCCTTACCAGCACCCGGAGACAGACCCCTTACCAGCACCCGGAGACAGACCCCTTACTAGCACCCGGAGACAGACCCCTTACTAGCACCCAGAGACAGACCCCTTACTAGCACCCAGAGACAGACCCCTTACTAGCACCCAGAGACAGACCCCTTACTAGCACCCAGAGACAGACCCCTCACTAGCACCCAGACACAAAACCTTTATTGGCACCCGGTGACAGACTCCTTACCAGCACCCGGAGACAGACTCCTTACCAGAACCCGGAGACAGACTCCTTACCAGAACCCGGAGACAGACTCCTTACCAGAACCCGGAGACAGACCCCTTACCAGCACCCAGAGACAGACCCCTTACTAGCACCCAGAGACAGACCCCTTACTAGCACCCAGAGACAGACCCCTGACTAGCACCCAGACACAAAACCTTTATTGGCACCCGGTGACAGACCACTTACTAGCACCCAGAGACAGACCCCTGACTAGCACCCAGACACAAAACCTTTACCAGCACCCGGTGACAGACCACTTACTAGCACCCAGAGACAGACCCCTTACTAGCACCCAGAGACAGACCCCTCACTAGCACCCAGACACAAAACCTTTATTGGCACCCGGTGACAGACTCCTTACCAGCACCCAGAGACAGACTCCTTACTAGCACCCAGAGACAGACCCCTTACTAGCACCCAGACACAAAACCTTTATTGGCACCCAGAAACAGACCCTTTACCAGCACCTGGTGTCAGCAAATCACAATCACAAAATACATTCAGGCTGCATGTCTGGGGTTCATAGACTGTTTTCAAAATGAGATTTTGGAATTATGTTTCAAAGTAAGCTTTATAGGGAAGTGGCAGGTTTATAGAAACACATTGTCCCTCTGCACTGAAGGATCCAACTACAGATCTTCCATCTTTGGAAGTACCTGTACTATTATGTGGAATGTCTCCATCTTGTTTAAAGGCATTATTTGCTGCCATTACCATGAAAAGAGATTTAGTGGGCATTAGACGCTGAGGTTATGCCCGTTCAGAAAATCACAACAGGAATAGTTGAAAAAGTTCTAGATTTAAAGCAGTGTAAGAAGTTGGGTTGCTGGTTTAGGGGGGTGGGACCATACTCAAGCAGCAATCACGTTTCTCTCGTAGGGGATCTCCATTGATAGTCATAAGCATTTGAATAGTTCCGCCCACGTGCCGAATCCTGGAGCACTTCATTACATAGTCTCATCTTGAGTGTAGATGTTCGCCTTGCCTCAGGAAGGCCTGCAGAGACACTTAGGAAAGAACATAGTACGCAGCCCAGGCAAACAGGCTACAGTGGTGTAATTCCTCAGATTGTACGTAGACAGAAAGGGTTGAAAACACCCTTCTAAATGTATAATTTGAGGTAAATGTTTACTCCAGACCTCAAATCTCCTTCACAAACCTGTTTTCTGGCAAAGTAAGAGTTGAAAAATAGAAATGCAGTGTAGCCCCCATAGGATGCTATTATGTGAGTGGAAAACAGTGGCTGTGCCTTTAAGGCTTCAGAGACCACCTGTATCCCATCATGCTCAGCAGGAGACTGTTGCCTCAGTTATTCTCGCAGTGATCGGTAAGTCCAATAGTATTCTCTGTTCTGTCCACCTGGGAGGAGGGAGGGTTGTTTATGACTTTAATGGAGATTCCCCTACACGAGAACCCGAGTTATAGGTAAGAAACTATTCCTTCTCTCGTAGGGAATTTCCGTTGATAGTCATAAGCATTTGAATAGAATAGCAAGTCCGTCTCCCAATAAACGCGGTGGAAAGAACAGAGGAGAGAAGATCAGACTGGGCAAATAAATTCCTGAGGGAAGCTTGTGCCTTAGCATCGGAGGCCAAACAGGAGTGCTTGGTGAATGTGTGAACTGATCTCCATGTAGCTGCCTTACACATTTGAGAAATAGGTACATTCTTCATCAAAGTGGTTGTAGCTGCTTTGACTATTGTCGAATGGGCCTTAGGTTTTGCCATTAAAGGCTTGTTGGCCTTTTAGTAACAGAAAAGTATGCAGGATACTATCCGACATGAGATGGACTGTTTGGAAGTGGCCAAACCTATGGGGATCGACCCTTACTTTATACAAAGCTGGTCCGATCTGCACAGGTTGCGCGTCTTGTCTAGATAAAACCTCAAGACCCTCCTTACATCCAGGGAGTGAAGGGTTCGCTTTGCTGGAATAGAAGGAGTCTGGAAAAAAAAGTGGGTAAAGAAATTGTTTATTGACATGGAAATCCAAAATAACTTTGGGAAGAAATTTCAAATGGGTTCTGAGAACTACCTACAAGCTGATGTAATAGCTACTAGGAAAGCTACTTTCCAAGATACACCAGGTCAGAGACTGTTTCAGGTGTGGAGGAAGAGATATCTTGTCCTCCCAGCTTCCCGATGCTTGATCATACTGATCCTCAAGACATTCTTGAAGGGGATGCATGTGAAGGCATGCATTCGGAGTGAAGAAGTTACATGAGGCCATGAAGCCGAGGAGAGAGGAAACTGACCTCACCATGGGATAAGAGGCTTTCATTGGAGTGTGACATTTCCGACGGATCGATGTGAGTTTCTCCTCTGAAGGAGAAGCTTTTGCCATTACGGTGTCGAGAGTGGCTCCTAAGTATTGCAGAGTCTGCACTTGTGTGGAGAGCGACCTGCTGTGATTGATGTGTCAGACCCAACTGCTGAAGCACTTCACAAATCCAGTTGTACTGATGCTAGGTGTCCTGTGAGGTTGAAGCTTTCATCAGCCAATCGTCTAGATAGGGGTAGATAAAAACTCGGTGCCTCCTGAGATGTGCAGCCACTACTGCAATGCATTTGGAGAAGGTTCTGGGGGCTGATTTGAGGCCAAACAGAACAACTTGGTATTAATAGTAGTCCTGCCCCACTACAAACCTCATAATGTGAGTGCTTCTTTGCGATAGGTATGTAAAAATACACAACTTGGAGGTCTATAGAACAGAGCCAATCTCTCTTACATAGTTGAGAGTAAATATGATGTAATGCCAGCATATTCAATTTTCCCTTTCAAATCTACTTGTTGGCTGTTTTTAAGTCCAGAGTAGGCCTGTACTCGTTCCTGTCTTTTTACATTACCAGAAAACATTTGGAGTGGATTTTTGTGCCCCGTTGTTTGTGGGGAATGACCAGCGCATTCTTCTGAAGCAAGATGTTGACTTCCTTCCGAAGCACGGGCAAATGATGGTTGGATTGCTTCTGTAGGATGGTTGGGGGAGGGCTGGTGAATCTGAGAGCATACCCATTCTGATCAATATTGAGCACCCAGGAATCTTGTGTGATTTTTTGCCACTCTGCCAGTTAGTGTGAGATGCTTCCCCCTACCGGAGTAGGGAAAGGAAGAGGGGGAAGGGAAGTTTCATTGTTTTGCCCCTTTGTTGCTTTTTCCCCTTGGGTGGGTTGCTGTGAAGGTTGCCCTCTAGTTTGCCTTAACTGGTGGTGTTGTTGTTGGGAAGGGCACTGCTGCTGCATCTGCTGGCAACCCTGGTACCAATGAGGGGCTTGAGCCCCCTCTGAGGGTAAAAACGGCATTGGTAATGCCTGAATGGATGTCTTAGTTCTTTTGGTCTTTCAAGGCTGACTGCCTTCAGAGTTTCCATTTCCACTTTCATGCAAACCATTTCAGCATTCATGTAGCAGCCAAAGAGGGTAGATCCTGAAAATGGAAGGTTCAAACTCTGTTGTTGTGACTCTGACTTTAATGAGGTGAGTTGTAGCCAGGAGTGACGTCTCAAGGCAATACCAGGGCAGTATTCATGTGCCACCAACAAAGACGAATCTGTTGCTGCACTGATTATTTTGTTGGACACCATGAGCCCTTCATCCGAACCGCCAAGAGAACCGCCTTCAAAGACCGAATCAACAACAACACACACAGCCACAAGGAGCTCTTTGGAAACTCTCCAACCCCAGCACCAACGCCAACGACATCCAGCCATCTCAAGATCTCTGAGACTCCCTAGCCTCCTACTTCCACCGCAAGATCGTAGACATCCACGACAGCTTCAGCACTCAGACCTCCCCGGCAACCACCGACACCACAGACTCACCACCGACCAGCCTCCTGCTCGCCTGTACCCCCGTCAACGACAACACCCTCGAAATCATGAACACCACCCACTCCGGCTCACCATCCGACCCCTTCCCTCACCACATCCTCAACAAAGCAAGCTCCGTCATCGCACCCCAACTCTGGAAGATCATCAACTCCACCTTCCTGGAGAGCTGGAAATACCCCGAGATCAACGCCCTCCTCAAAAACCCTAAGGTGGACCCAAAGGACCTCAAGAACTTCCGGTCTATCTCTCTGCTCCCCTTCCTGGCAAAGGTCATTGAGAAGGCTGTCATTAGGCAACTAACCCGCCTCCTCGAGGAGAACAACACCCTGGACCCTTCCCAATCTAGATTCCATAGCAAACACAGTACCGAAACTGCCTTTATCGCCGCCACCGACGACATCAGAACCATCCTGGACAGCGGCGAAACCACAGCCCTCATCCTCCTGGACCTCACAGCCCCGTTCAACACCGTCTGCCACCACACCCTACGCACACGCCTCAGCAATGCAGGAATCGGTGATAGAGCCCTGGACTGGGTCACCTCCTTTCTCACCGGCAGAACCCAGAGAGTCCGCCTCCCCCCATTCCACTCCGAAGCCACCAAAATCATCTACGGCGTCCCTCAGCCCAACCCTCTTCAATGTCTACATGTCCCCGCTCGCTAACATCGCACGATCTCACAACCTCAACATCATCTCATACGCCGACAACACCCAGTTGATCCTCTCCCTCACCAAGTATTCCGCCAAGGCCAACATCCACGAAGGAATGGAGGCCATCGCCGAATGGATGAAGAACAGCTGCCTTAAACTCAATTCTGAGATGGAAGTCCTCATCTTCGGCTCCACCCCCTCCGCATGGGATGAGTTTGGTGGCCTGCCACTCTCTGATCCGCTCCGACTCCCACTGACCACTCTTGGAACCTAGGATTCATCCTGGACTCCTCATTATCCATGACCCAGCAAGTCAAAGCCATCTCCTCCTCCTGCTTCAACACCCTCCGCATGCCCCTAAAGATCTACAAATGGATCCTCACCGAAACCAGAAGAGCAGTCACCCAAGCCCCCGTAAGCAGCAAACTGGTCTACGGCAATGCCATCTATGCAGGAACCACGGTCAAACTCCAGAAAAGGCTGCAACGCATCCAGAACGCTGTGGGGCTCTGTCTGTGCCTTTTTTCTTCCACAGGATAGACACTAGTCAAACTGGGAAGGCATGATAAATGCAAAAAATGCCTCAAAATCCTGTCAGGAAAAGTGTTGAAAGGCAAGAGACTGACGAAAAAGGTTGACTGAACCAATTTAAATGTAAATTCACATGTCAGTTTTGAAGAAAAAAAGGCTAAAAGGTCAAATTCAGTACTCCAGGATCCTGTTACCAGGTACCTGAAAAAAGAGCTGAGGCAATTGTCACCTGCTGAGCAAGATGGGATACTGGTGGTCTCTGCAGCCTTAAAGGCACAGTCGCTGTTTTCCACTCACATAATAGCAGTCTGTGGAGCTACACTGCCTTTCTATTCTTCATCTCTTACCTTGTCAGAAAACGAGTTTGTGAAGGAGATTTGAGGTCTGGTGTGAACATGTACCTCAAATTATATATTTATAAGGATGTTTTTAACCCTCTTACATACATAGCACCCTGCCCATAGGGCTAGCTAGGGCCTACCTTAGGGGTGACTTATATGTAGTAAAAGGGGAGATCCGGGCCTGGCAAGTAAGCTTAGATGCCAGGTCCCAGTGGCAGTAAACTGCACATGCCTGTGGCAGGTTTGAAATTTCTGTGGGTGGCGCAAGCAGCGCTGCAGGCAAACTGGTAGCATTTAATTTAAGGCCCTGGGTATATGGATAGCACTGTAAAGGGACTTACAGGTAAATTAAATGTGGCAATCGGGTATAAGCCAATCATACCAGGTTTACAAGGGAAAGCACATCCACTTTAGCACTGATCAGCAGTGGTAAAGTGCCCAGAGTCCTAACGTCAGCAAAATGGGTCAGAAAAAATAGGAGAAGGAAGGCAAAAGCTTGGGGATGACCCTGTAAAAAGGGCCAGGTCCAACAACTGTATATAAACAAAGTGGATAAATGTACAATTGAACATTTTAGAACGTACTATAAACGTCAAAGAATTTGAAATTGGAGGCTGAAAATTAAATGAGTATCCTCAGATTGATTTGTGGGAGCAGCGCAGGTGCATCAATCAGAATATAGTATGGACGTTGTGTGGCTTCAATTGAATTTAGAAGGCTCTAACTATTAAAATTATTATTTTTGTATTTATATTTGTTTGCAAATTAAATCAAATGTGTTATCATTTGTGTATGTGTTTGATGAATGCTTGTTCCTGTATTTCTATGTATTGTTTTGCGGTTCAAATCATAGACAGTGTTTAGGCCGGGGTGCCAGGCTTCCAGTAATGATTCAGTAGGGGATTCCTGGATTCCAGTGATGATAATGTGGGGGTCCACAGAATTCAAAAGATTGGGAACCACTGATCCAAAATATCAGTAACACCACTAACGCCACACCAAAGCTTTTCCACAATGACCTTAGTATTGGAATTTGGACATCGTGAGGTATATGTGTGCATAGCATGTGTGGCTATGGATGCAAAGGCTCTGCACACTCCTGCAATCTAGTGTTGGGCCCGGATGTTTGAAACTTGTTTTTCTTTAAAGAAGATCTGAGTTTCAAGAGCTGCTCTAATTCCTATACCAGGATAAAGCCCCAATCTCAGATTTGTTGCTTTCACCATCAGGTTTGAATTTTTGACTGCCACTTCTGGAACAGATGCATTCTTCACCGGATTCTCCTGGACCAGCATTGCTATTCTCTGAATTCAGCAAATTTGAAAACAGTTCTTGTCTAGACCATTCCACTTCGGAAGGCTCTTCACCAGTGCCCGAGCAACTGTTTGACACACCGTGCCCAACAACTTTTTGATGCATCATAACTGGGCACCCAAACCAACAAAAGACATCAACAGGACTGCAACACCCTTTAGGTCGTATTCCAGAAAATGTCTGTGTGTTGTGGAATACATGCCATTTCCAGTTATGCTGAGGATCAACACCAAGGCCCTCATTACAACCCTGGCGGTAAATCCTGCTTACCGCCATGCTGACATCCGCCAACATACCGTGGCTGCGGCGGAAATCCGCTACAGGTATTACGACCCACATCTCGTAATCCGCCACAATACAGACACCC
The DNA here is from genome assembly GCF_031143425.1 of Pleurodeles waltl. NCBI lineage: Eukaryota > Metazoa > Chordata > Amphibia > Caudata > Salamandridae > Pleurodeles > Pleurodeles waltl. The sequence goes on from NC_090440.1 coordinate 1,501,259, forward strand.
ACACAATTCCGCCACACCAAAGGTCAGTGATAAACTGGCGATAGCAAAACCTACACCGTCATGCCAACAGGAATACGCCCACACTATCACGACCCACGAATCAACGCGGCGGTCATTCAACCGTGGTAAACCATTGGCGGTACACACCGCTGCGCTCAAAATACACACATTTACAAAACACAACCACATTGGACAAATCAAAATACACACACCTGATACACATACACACACCACACCCACACACTCACACCACTATAAAACACACACCCACATTACCCACAACCCCTTACAACAACATTTTTTGAAGAAGCAGAGAGAGAAAGTATAGCAAAGACAACACCAGCATCCACATGCACACAACACCATCACTCATACAACGTCCACACACCTCAAAGAACACACCCCAACACAACACATCACACAGCACAACAAACATCACCTCACACATCACCCACACCACATTATGGCACCTCAAAGACACCCCAGGTTTTCTGAGGAGGAACTCATGGTCATGGTGGAGGAAATCCTCCGGGTATAGCCACAGCTATTCGGATCTCAGGTGCAGCAGACATCCATTGCAAGGAAGATGGAGCTATGGCGGAGAATTATCAACAGGGTCAACGCACTGGGCCAGCATCCAAGAACAAGGGATGACATCAGGAAGAGGTGGAACGACCTATGGGGGAAGGTGCATTCCGTGGTATCCAGACACCAGGTAGCCGTACAGAGGACTGGCGGTGGACCACCACCTCCTCCCCCACAACTAACAACATGGGAGGAGCAAGTCTTGGGGATCATGCATCCTGAGGGCCTCGCAGGAGTAGCAGGAGGACTGGACATTCAGTTAGTAATATAGGGAGCCACCTGTCAGATGGAGGCACTGGAACCTGGCCTTCAGGAGGCCGAAAGTCTGCTCTATAATCCTCCTTGTACGCCCATGTCCCTCATTGTAGTTTTCCTCAGCCCTTGTCCTGGGATTCCTCACTGGGGTCAGTAGCCATGACAGGTTGGGGTAACCAGAGTCACCTGCAAATCTTGAGGGGTATCTTTTAGACATACACAAACCCTTAGGGACTCTCCCATACCCAGACACCTATTCAAACTGTGTGGGGACCTTGGGCTCACCTATTAGCCACACACGGTGCCTCTGGAGTTGGCCCATCACATAAGGGATGCTGCTATTCCTCAAAATGTAAGTGTCATGCACTGAGCCGGAATACTTGGCATTCACATGGGGGATGTACTGGTCTGCTAAACACACCATCTGCACATTCATGGAATGGTAGCTTTTGCGGTTTCTGTACACTTGTTCATCCCTGCGGGGTGGGACATATGCCACATGTGTACCATCAGTGGCACCAATGATGTTGGGGATATGTCCCAGGGCATAGAAGTCACCTTTCACTGTGGGCAAATCCTCCACCTGGGGGAAAACAATTGGCTGAGACATCCCTGATGCCATGGCCACTGTTGTTTGAAAGGAACCACTGGCCAGGAAATGGAGCACTGACAGGACCTGCACTAGAGGGGGGGGGAATTCCTGTGTGATGGCGGATAGCTGACATCAGGTCTGGCTCCAACTGGGCACACAGTTCATGGATTGTGGCTCGATCAAGCCTGTAGGTGATAATGAGGTGTCTGTCTTCCATTGTCGACAGGTCTACCAGGGGTCTGTACACCGGAGGATGACGCCATCTCATCATCTGCCCCAGCGGATGTGCCCTATGGAGGAGAAAGGTGAGCAGAGGGTCATATACCACATAGGTTGCACAAGGGTTTTTTGCACTATTGTGATTTAATCAGTGTGTGGCGCTGTCTGTCCGTATTCCTGCCCAAAAGTGCTGTGACGCTGCTAGGTGCCCTGCCATGTGCCCCCCTGAAATGGCGGCTGCCTGACCTGTAAGGAGGGACAAGGGGAAATGATGTAACAGCACTGGCGTTGTGCAGCGTCGCAGTAGGCGGTCAAAGACCGCTGCGCAATTCAGCATAGGTTATCATTGGGCCCTATGGGTTCCAGGAGTCAATGACGATGTACGCCGGCGGTGACGGTACCCACCGCCGTAGACGTGACCTCCATTTTCTATCTCTTCACTCACTTGATACCTGACCTTCAACAGGAGAGGACCTACACTGCAAGTGCTGCTGTGACCTGAGTCTGGAAGCGACAATGGCTACAGTGTCTGGGGAAAGGGCCCCTGCCTTCACCGCAGAGGAGTTGGACAACCTGGTGAATGGGGTCCTCCCCCAGGACACGCTACTCTACGGTCCTCCAGACAAACAAGTGAGTACACTGTGCGCATGGTGGATGGGACATTAATGTATGGAGTGGCGTGGATGGAAGATACTTGGGGGGCTGGGGGCTGTGGCCTGCATGTGAGGATGGTCAGTGTATGTGTATTTCTGGGCATGGGTGGGAAGTTGGGGCCAATGAATAAGAATATCCGGACGGGGGAGTAAAATCCATTCTTACTTTACCTTTCCTATAGATCAGTGCCCACCAGAAGAAGGGTATTTGGTGTGCCGTCGCCAAGGAATATGCGACCCTGGTGGTCTATCACAGACAGAGCACCCACTGCCGCAAGAGATGGGAGGACCTGCGCCGCTGCTTTAAGAAGACAGCGGCGGCCCAGCTGGGTATGGCCTCCCAACGTGGAAGGGGTGTCCGTTGCACCATGACCCCCCCTGATGTTCCGGATCCTGGCGGTGGCATATCTGGAGTTGGATGGGCACTTGAGGGCATCACAGCAGCCACAAGGGGGTGAGTACAGTCTCATTCAACTGACTCTGCTCATTACAAGGTGTCTGGGTGGGGGAAGTGGGCTGTGGGTTCCCCTAGGCCAGGGCGAACTTGGTGGGGTAGGTCCCTTGTTAGGCAGGCTCTGTGGCACTCCAATCCCAATAGTAGCAGTGGCCATCTACACCTAGTCAGGCTCCTGTGGGTTCCAGGTGTGCAGAAAATGGGCTTAGGCATTGTCCCCCATGGATGATTTTCCTAAGAACTGTTAGTGCATGGCCTAGTGCATAGGGCTGCTCCCTGTGTGTTGTGTCCGCCAACAGTGGTGTTGTTGCTGACATTAAATATGTGTATCCCCTGTCTTTCCCCCCCTTTTTGTTTTGTCACCCTGTCCTTGTGTGCATTAGCATCATCTGGCGGAGGAGCAGTGTCACCGGAGCAGGAGGGAGCTGCAACCCACATGGCCCTGGAGGGTGAATGTACGGAGTCTGAAGGCACCAGAGGGACGGAGGGCGAAGGGAGCTCCACGACAGGGACAGGAGGGGACACCAGCGACGACTCCTCTGATGGGACCTCCCTTGCGGTGGCGGGCACCTCTGTGCCCACTGCAACAACAGGTACAGCTGCCACCCCCCTACCAGCACAGCCCTCCCAGTAGTCCCTCAGCATGTTTCCCGTGCCCGCTCATCCAGGAGGGTGGGCATCTCCTTTGCCCCAGGCACCTCAGGCTCTGCCCCAGTCAGCCCTGCTGCCCTCAGTAAGGAGGCTATTGACCTCCTGAGATCCCTCACTGTTGGGCAGTCAAGCATTCTGAATCCCATCCAGGGTGTTGAGAGGCATTTGCATCAAACAAATGCATACCTGGAGGGCATTTATTCTGGCGTGGCGGCCCAACAGAGAGAATTTCAGGCTCTGGCCTCAGCACTGATGGCAGCCATTGTCCCTGTGTCCAGCCTCCCCCCTCCAACCTCCACAACCCCGACCCAATCCCCTCTACCTCAGCCTATCCCAAGCACACCATCAGACCAGCATGCACACTCATCAACACACAAAAGTGTCTCAGGCAAACATAAGCACCACACATCCTACAGGCACTCACACAAGCACCATACCCATGCACACACACCAACATCCACTGCCTCCACTGTATCCCCCTCCTCCACATCCTCCACCTACCTCCCTGCCTCGTCTCCACTCACACCTGCATACACCACATCCTCATCCACTACCTCCATCACCAGCACGCCCACCACCACACACCACACACCGCTCACATGCAATCACCACCCCCACTACCATGCACACGTCCTGTGTCCTCTCCCAGTGTGTCTGTGAGCCCTCCTCCCAAAGTACACAAACACCAGCACACACCCACTCAACAGCCATCCACCTCACAACAGGCTCCAGCCCATGCACCTTCACCCAAACTCAGCAGACGTACACCCACTACAACCACTACCTCTTCCTCCACTCCCAAACCCCCTCCATCTTCCATCCCAGTGTGTCTAAAAAACTTTTCCTAGCTCCCATTGACCTCTTCCCTACACCCCCCCACCCCCATCCTTCCCCTGGAGCCAGGATGTCCAGATCCCAGCCCAGCACCTCAGCCACAAAATCCTCGTCCAGTGTGGTCCCTGCAATTCTGGGAACATCGAAGGCTGCACCGATCAGGGCTGCCAGTGTGCCACCTAGTGAGGCCAAGGACCACCCTATTCCGCCACCTGCCAAGGTAAAGAAGGGGCCCGCATGCCGAAGAGAAAAGCCTCACCAACCACCCAGCAAGGCCTCTTCCAGAACCAAAGAGGACAGTGCCAAGGTCCCAGCAGTGACTTCCAAAGTGGGGAAGGGACACAAGGGCAGAGGGAAGTCAGCTCAGGGCATGGAGTCTCCGGGTGAGGGACTGGTGTCACCCCTTCTGCAAGACAGATCAGCAATCTGTACGGCGGTGGCCACCTGCACCTGCAAGTCTGCTGCCTCATCTACAGTCACCAGCATCATCCCCAGTGGGCACCCTTCCGAGACTGCACGGCCTGGTGTCTCCCTCCACAAGTGCAGAAACCTGTACCACCGGCAGCATCTTCGCGGCAGCCACCGCCACCTGCCCCGCGACGTGCCCAGCCACTGCCACTACAGCGGACATCAGCAGCATCCCCAGTGGGCAGCTGTCTGAGGCTGCAGGAGACGTCCTGGACCCTGCACACAGTACATGAGGTACCACAACCAGCACTGCCACTACCAGCAGTTGACAGGCTAAGTCACCGCAGGGTGGAGTGTGGCTCTGCCTCCATGGAGTATCATGCTACCTGTTCCCTGAAAATCTCATGGCTCAGACACCCAGGTGAGGGAATGGGAACTGCCACACCCCAGGTGCAGCATCACTGGGCACAAAGCCCTCTCCAGAACCAGTGGAGAACAGCATCCACTACCCCAGTCCTTGGCAGGATGAAGCACTCTGGGCACAAAGCTCCCTCCAAAACCGGTGGAAGAAGCCACCCACATAAGAGACTGTGGCTTTGCACTCCCCTAGGACCAAGCAGTGGGCAACCCGCCCACTTGAGAGACTGTGGCTTTGTTCTCCCCAGGACCAAGCAGTGGGCAATCCACCCACTAGAGAGACTGTGGCTTTGTACTCCCCAGGACCAAGCAGTGGGCATGTAGCCCCCTCGAGGAGCAGTGGCGTCGTCCCATCATCCGGCTGAGGTGCCCCCCCTCCCCTTCCACCTGAGGTGCCTGTGTTTTTCTCAACCTGATGCCCCTGCAGTGTTCTCTGTTTTGAGGCAGGTGTCATGTGTGGGCCTCGCCCATGCTTTTTGGGACCACTGGTCCACGGACATTTCATGGAACAGTATACAGACTTGTGTACTTGCTGTAAATATTTGTATATACTGATGACTTCAAGTTATCTTGGCCTATCTGAATTTTCGATTATTACACTTGTTTAAATCATTTCATTTGGTCCTTGCACTCTTCCAGGGGGTGACGGGGTGTATCTGTGATGTAATTGGATGTGTTTGTGTGTATGGTGTTGTGGGTGGGGGTGGGGGTGTTGCGTATTCCGTGTGTGTTTCACTCTCTTTTTCCTCTCCCCTGTGTGCTAGGTGCAGTACTCACGTGGTCGTCGCCGGCGTCTTTGATGTTCCTGGTAGATGAGGAGGTAGACCAACATGGGAAGGAGCTGTAACTCGGGCTCCATGGTGTCCTGGTTCCTCGTTGGGTGTCATGTGGTGAGTGGTTTCCGTTCCAAAGACTGTTTCCGCTGTGCTTTTGATGGCATTGGTACCGCCCCGGAAAAGCTGGCGGATTGGTGCCTTGTAATAGTGTGGGCGGTACATTGTCTTCCGCCTGTCTGTTGCGGTTACCGCCGCAGTGTTTGTTGCTACCGCCGTGGCGGTCACAATGTAAAAGTGGCTGTCTGTGTTGGCGGTTTCCGCCTTGATTGCGATTCCATTTTTTTTACCGCCAGCCTGTTGGCGGTATTACTGCTGCTTTATCACCGACCGCCAGGGTTGTAATGAGGGCCCAAGTTCCCTTAGTCAGACCAACACAGTATGTCTAACCTCTGCGTAGCCCCGAAACACAACAAGGCTTCATGCAGTGCTTTTCAGGCATTCTAGCATTAGAAAACCGCCAAGCACTGAACAGAAAAACTGTAAACTTCGTACTTGTATAGCGCACTACTCACCCGTTAGGGTCTCAAGGCGCTGTATGCATACCGCTGTGGAACCCCTCCTGGCTTTTCCCTGTGAGGTGCTCACTCCTGGGCAACCTCCAATGTGAAGCCAGGCATCCCAGCGCTGTTGGGGCCGTTGTGGAGATTAAGCAAGCTATTGCCCAGAGTTACAGAGTGGGACCCATGAATTAGATTAGGCACCGATGCGAGAATTATCAGGTCCGAGGAAATTGAGTCCAAGACCCTCTGAGGCGGGAATTGAACCCTGGTCCCGGACCAGATTTCTGCATCAGGGTCTGCCTCTCTAACCATTGAGCCACACTTCTCCACACAGAGAGACTTTGGGTGCATCACAAAATGTTGCGCCAACCTTAATCTGAGGCCCCAACATCTTTGGGACAGTAGATCTTTTTGGGACAGAGGAAGACCAAGTGGGTCAATCCAATGATCCAGCCACAAGGCCGGAAGTGGTGCAGGAAGGATCAGAGATGCTGTCCTCTGAGACCTCTGGCGTTGAGCATGAAGAGGCAGAGAATCTACCCCAGAAGCCATACGAAGTTCAGGTCCACGCCTAATGCCCCAGTCCTGCCACATACTCAAGATTGTCAATCATTTCAACTTCCAAAGCGTCTTTATACTGAAGCAGAGCACCACTCCCGTGGATGTCGGGCACTGATCCCCGAATCTAGTATGCAAAGGCTCACATCTATAGGTCTTGCTCTGCCAATGGGAGTCCCCTCAGTTCCATGAGCCTGCTTCAACACTGAGCAAGCCCCCACCCAAGGGTCCCAAACCATGCTGTCCATCAATGCCCCATGGCCACCTCTAAAAACAAGCTTCAGAGCTAAAGTTGATGCCAAAACCAGCCACATGACCAGCAGAAAATACCTCTCAACATCTGAGCTCTCACAACACTGAGGGATTGATCCTTTTACAGCTGCCGTAGGTCCTCGACAAGGCAGAAAAAAAATACATCGACCCTCCAATGGGGACGCTCTTGAGCTCACAAACATGCTCTTCCATATCCCTGTGAAACATTGAATGGCCTTGGAGGAGGAGATATCATTGGAGCCGCTCACACCTCTATTCTCAAGAGGGTGAGAGACAAAGCCACAAGTCTTCCGCCAAATCCCCATGTCTCTAGTCATTCCCCTCCACCACTGCTGCCATCACACCTTTACACACCTTCACAGTCTCACTCTACACTGTTCCCTTCTGAATCTGTTCACACATACTCAGACCCTGGTAGCCATACCATCCTCCAGGCCCTTACTGTGAGCCCTTAGCACCCAGGGAAGGGGAGAACCCATGGGAGGACTATTAGGTTGATCCTCCTGATGCCACAAACCTGGACCTTTACCCCACAGAGGCTCCCCTGGCTGATGGCGCCACCACTAATAACGCGGTAGTCCAGCGGGCCACCCACCATCCCAATGTGAACTTGCAGGTGGTGCAAGTAGAATATGATCGGTGGGGTATAACTTTAAGAATCCACAACCAGTAAGAAGAACAGCTTTAACCAGATCAGACCCTATCCCATTGTGTAATAGATTCCATCCTCTTACAACCTTGGAAGATCTAGATTGACTTAATAATAAGAAGAAAGTCCTTTCCCATGAATTGGTACAGGAAGTACATACAGAAGGACCTGACATGATTAAGGAAGATATGTCCCACATAGTGGCACCTGTAAGAAACATAATAGGAATTCAGATAAACCAGAGTAACTCCCCTACAAATGTAATTCACTCAATAGATGGTGGCATACCTATTCGAATTCTGAGTGACCAGTATTGTCAACTTCAACAGAAAGCGGAAATAGCCTTACTTTATTGGAATATTGCAGGTCTAACTAATAAGATCAGTAACGAGATCTGGGTGAACTTCACAGAAGATTTTTCATGTATATGTCTCCAGGAGACTTGGCTACTAAATCCTGTCCATATAAACGGCTATAAAACATTCCACACACACCAGCCGCACAGACCAGACATGGCAGGCCAAAAGGAGGACTATGCACATATATTTCTAATAAGTTATGCCTACAGAATTTAGAAATGCAATCTACGAGTTTGTACTACCAAATGATAGAGAGTAATTTGGATCATAAGACTCATCTAGTAATCATTAACTTTTATAATAATTCATCTCCAGGAGAATTTTCTAATATTCTAAAGGCGATGGGAGACGATCTAAAAAAAATATGCGCAAATAATAGATGCAAGATTTTCATTATTTGGGGTGGTGATTTTAATATCCATCCCTGTAAAGAAATCTCGGAAAAGGTATGTGGCTGGGATCCTGAAGGCACCGGTTTAAGACTTCATTTCTCACATACTATCCAAGGAGATGCAATGAATTTAATGGCTCAAACTTACAACTTGTCTTTTGTAAATGAATTATACTTGGATGAATCTCAGTTTAAACCAACTTATAATGGAAGGGGTGCTAATACTGTGATTGATTATGTTTTAATGTCAAACCATTTTGCACACTATCTTACGAACTATATTTTGCACAACATTGCAATTAGTGATCATTTTCCCCAGAGCTTGAACCTCTCACTAACCCCTCTTATTTCGGCTAAGGGTGATAAGGTCACGCTGGTAAACGACATTGAATTAGTTCCGCGCAATGGATACACGCTGCGATGGTCTCAGACAGACCCAAAGATCCTACTGAAACAGTTAATATGTGATTGCAACCAAGCCTTTGCAGACTGTCTCAGGGAGAATCTAGACTCAGGAAAATGTTTAGGTGCTTTTACACAGATCACGCAAGCCATAAAAGAAGCTCTTACTATTAGAAGAGGTAAGATGGGACAGAAAAGGGAAACGGGTTGGTTTGACCATAATTGTACAAAAGCGCATAAGAGACTAAAAAAGGCCTTAAGTGCCCCAAAAAAATGCCTGACTGAAATACGTATGTGTAGACAGGAACATAAGACAGCCATGAAGAAAAGGAAATTGATCTTGAAAAAAACCTTGTGGGAAACCTTACATAAAGCAAGCTGTACGAAGGATAATATCCTCTTCTGGAAAACAATAAATTCTCCTGTGCTAGGGGATAGAGATACCCCTAGGATGGAAATCGCAATTTTGGAAGAGGACTGGATTGCATACTTTTCCAAGTGATATAAACCCCACAGATTCCGTAAAGGGCCCAGGCCCCCAGGAAGGCCTACGTTTGACCATAACTCCTCAGTTCAGCCTAGAGGAGGTAGTGGAAGCCATAAATTCAAGCAAAGCAGGGAAAGCGCCGGGTCCCGACGGCGTTCCGATAGATTTATATAAAGCCAATATACAGCTATGGGGTCCTCTACTGACGCAGACATTGAGGGCCATTTGTATTCAAGGACCCTTACCATCATGGCGAGACTCTAATATTGTCCCAATATATAAAAAAAAAAAAAGGTGATCGCCTCAGTCCAGCCTGCTATAGGCCAATCTCCCTGCTGGATAGATCAGCTAAACTAGCAGGGAGAATCATTCTGAACAGACTGCAAATATGGGCAGAAGAAAAGGGTGTTTTATCTCCAGTACAGTATGGCTTCCGCAAAGGAATTGGTACAGTGGAACAGAGCCTGAATTTAAGCAATATTATTGGAAAATATACAAGGATTAGAGCAGGTAACTTGTATCTGGCCTTCATAGACTTATCATCAGCATTTGACTGTGTACTACATGACAAGCTATGGGACATCTTAAGCAGCATGGGGGTAGAACCAACTATAATTAAATTCATACGGGGATATATACACAGGGTGTAGAGCAAGAGTAAGGTACGGGTTAAGAGGGGAATACACTCGCCCTTTTGGGATACATAGAGGAGTGCGCCAAGGCTGTGTTCTTGCTCCTTTCCTGTTTTCAATGTATATAAATCATTTAGAAAGTGAATTGATAAGTAAATGTAAAGATCTACCCCAATTGGGAAATCGCACTGTCCTGGTATTACTCTATGCGGATGATGCAGTACTCATGGCCAGGACCCCACTAGCTCTTCAGAAACTTTTAACTACCTGTATCACTTTTATATCAGACTTGGGACTCACCGTTAATCGTTCCAAAACGTTTATTATGAACTGTGGTGGGAAACGCGGTAAGATTTACAATACCACCATCCAGGACGGGAGGGTCGAAATAGCTCTAACATTCTCATATTTGGGCATAATGTTTGACAAACAGGGTTCTTGGGTTAATTGTATGAAAACGAAAAGAGATCAGAATATTAAAACAATGGCGGCTTTAAGGCTTTTTTCAAAAAGGCTTGGGGGGATTATCCCGCTGAACATGATAAAAATCTATAAAGCCAAGTATATTCCGGCTGCTATGTATGGGTCAGGAATTTGGGGGTATATTAATTGTAACCCAGTTCAGACGGTGGAAAATTACTTTCTCAGATACCTGTTAATGGTACCAAATGGTACATCATCGTATATCAGCCACTCGGAGCTGGGGGTCCCCTTTCTAGCTGACTTGATAAAGATCCAATCATTATTGTTATGGCATAAAGTCTGGACTTCTGAACACACTGGATTAAATAAGGCCATTCTGTCTGACTGCATGGTGTCAACATACTCATGGAGGGTCCCCTGGTTGAGATATATTATGACCTTTTTTGAAAATATGGGTAATAAAGATTACTACACAGTCTTGTTGGGAAACATCACCAGGAAGGAATTGAAGGCCCTGGCATTAAAGTATTTAGAAGAATTGCAATGGGATGCAGAATCAAAAAAGGCCAGTGCTATGTCTAACCAATTAATTTTGTCGGCGGAGGGCATGCAGCCCTACCTGGTAAATGTGGTAAATCACCGACACCGTTTTGTTCTACCTAGACTAAGGTTAGATACTTTTTACCGCTTAATAACCTTCCCAACTATGAATGACTGGAGCACCACTCTAAGGGCATGTCCTTGTGATGAAAAGGCCTCTCAAACTACGATTCATGTGGTCTTATTTTGTAAATTCTATGCTAAGCAGAGAAAGCGCCTATTGGTGCCTCTTTTAAGATTAATTAATTTGCCCCAGTGTCGCACTGCGTACGTTAGCCTTCAGGTTTTATCCTCTATTGAGATGTGCGGAATTTTGGCTGACTTTTTATGTTCTGTATTAACTATAAGAAAGTCAATGGGGGTAGTGGTGTAATTGTAACCAGCTCATTTAAATATTTGTGAATGGGAAATTTAATGTTATGCATTATTATTATTTTTTTCTTCTTGTTATTTATCTTTTTATTATTTTATTCTATTGTATTAAAATATTTAGATGTGTTATATTTGATACTTTTATGACTTGCTGAAAGTCGAATAAAGTTATTACTACTACTACTAGAATATGGTTTCCTCAAGAGCCCTTGCCAAAAACTGAAAGATCGGGACTGTACCTGCCTATGCTTAGAGGCATGATGAAAACTGTTTCCAAAAGATTCTAGGAACCGATTAAAGAACAGACATCACTGAAAGAGTGGAAAAGAAATTGAAGCTAGTAATGGATGAACTATTGTACATCTGGGTTTAGTTCCACTCAACTCACTTGTGGTGCACACAGCATGCAAACGTGCCTTGGTGCAGGCAACAGGTGATGCACCTCAACCGGACCAAAAAAGTAAAAGGATTGATGCTGCTGGTGCATCGCCAACTCCCTTGTCCTGCTCTCCATTTAAGACAGACCCCTCAAGATGAGGCTTCTCCCTGACTGGTGCAGTAAAAGGGCTGGTAGCAGAAGGCAAAGTCATATCTAATGCCAACATTAGATGCTCTTTGGATGCTGCAGACACGGGCCTGTACGCCTATTGCATTGTGTGCTACAAGATGATGTTCACAAACCTATGTGTGGAGTTTACACTTCCATCTCCCCTATCTTTTTCTGTGCAGGAACTCTGCAGATAAAAAAATATGTTGTAGTAAATATAGGAGGGGCAGATGGGAAAGGCTAGAAAATGGAGAATACTTGCTACAAAAGGGGAGAGTAATGAACGGTTAAAGAGGAGTCTTGGGAGTACATTCAACGATCCACGGAAGAGAAAGCACATTCTTATTTACAAACTGCACTTCTAAAGTTACTATGGCCAAAAAGGGACCCAAAACAGTGGGAAAGTTCTCCCCCCTAGAGCTGGTAGCTCTGCAATGCAATGTGTTTACATTACATCCTAAAAATGTACATAATACATAATCAAAGTATAAAATCATCCTCTTAATAAAAACTGCCCTGATGCACCTAATCGATTATTCATAATCCCATGGGTACCCAATTACGTTCTGCTTAACTTAACCCTTACGCTCCAAGCACTGTGCAAGCATTTGGCCTTTGCACACACAATTGATTCATTGCTGTCTGATTTTGGGATCCTTAGCATTACCTCAATTGTTCAAGCACCCAGTTTTCTTCAAGTGGGAAGCAATCAGGATCTCCTGTTAACAGCATAAGCTGGACAAAAAAAAACCTAAAGTGAGCTGCCGTTTCTCATGAAGATGTGCAAGGTGGGCAAATAGATGTTAAATGAGTCACTGAACACCACTTACTATGTAAGGCATTAACAGGTAAAGGACCATTTCTGAATTTCAAAAATAATGCTCTAGCTTCAGGATGCTCGGTCTTATCCAGGAACTGCTCGAAACTCAGTAAGCACTTTCCTTTGAGAAACTTTTCCAATAAACTTCCCACTCAGGACTCCTTATGCCACTTTTTGTTAATGTGCAACCAAACCATTTGTTTGATCACTCCCTTCTTCATTGATTCATAGTTGTTCCACAGCTCACCCATATCTAAGTTATGGAACATTTTTTTCCAGATAGAACCAGGATGCAAACTACTCTGGTTCAACTTGGGGCCTGATTTAGAGTTTGGCATACAGGTTACTCTGTCACAAACATGGCGGTTGTTCCGCCTGCCTTGTTAAGATTCCCAGAGGATATAATAGCACGTAATACAGCGTACGGGATATCCGTCACATTTGTGACAGGGTAACCCATTCACCGAAATCTAAATCAGGCCCCAAGTCTATTATTTCCATAGGTGCCTTTTTATATGGGCCCAATTCCTTACTTCACCAGAGTCTTATCCAGTAAGGAAAGGGCCTGAGATTTGCAGTGTGGCCAATGTGCTCTGCACAGAGGGAAGCAATTGTAATGGAATCAAGGGAGCATTCTGCGGAAGGCGAAGAGAGAACTTGTATGTCTGTTTTCATTTATGGCTAATTTTGTCATATCTCAGTCATAAGGTGCAAAGCCAACCGCTTTGTCACAAAAGATCTCTGGAACAGGTGATATTGGGTGAAAAAATGAGGTTTTTAAATCTCTGAGTACTGTGCGTGCTCCATGCTGTAGAAGTACCTGCCTTTTAGTATTCTGCCCCGCCCATGAGGAAGAATCGACCAGCCATATCACTAGGAAATCGAACTCCTTTACTCTCTCAAGAGGGGCTGCTCCTCAGATAAATCTTTCCACTACATGGTCTATAGGGGTTAAAACTCATAAATTGCATCCCATTAATTTCTAATCCGTAAAAGTCACAGTAAATTTAACTAATAAAATTTGTAAGCCTGCTGGTGTTCTTGATATTAGTTGCTGGTCATCCACTTAATTTGGGAGATTCATTATTATTGTTACATAATTGTTCAGTTACCCCATTGATATAAAGAGTGAACGGTGTAGGGGCTAAAACACATCCTTCACGGAGTCAACAGTGACTCCAGATCTCCCCTTTTTTCCAAACAGACCATAGCTTTGACCTGGGCAGCAGATTGAAGGCTGCCTCAGATCTACAAAGACCACATGTAGGTGCTGCTGCTTTAGCTAAATGGTCCTACAGGCCAGTAAGGAAAAGTGGATTGCGTGGTAACATATTTATGATGCCCTTCGCACCACCTTGTGCCACATTTGTGTCATTTCTTTTTACATAAATGTGGCATTAAGGTGGCATTTCGCACACAACATATTTGAAAACAATAGGTCTTCCTGTGCTTTGCTGCATTAGCGCCATAATTTATGGTGCTAATGTGGACACGACAGTCTTTGTGTGCCATATTGTAAGTACAGCGCTCACATGGTGTCGTTAGGGGGGGGCACAATGGGGTGGTAGAAAAGTGGCACATCATGAATGATGCACCACTTTTCCATAAATGTGCCCCTTGGTCGATTGTGCTTGTGTCACCCCTGAATCCTGGGATAGAACCTGTGCACCCTGAGTCCAATGTAACACTTCAGTCAGGGTCTGTCTGCAAACAATTGTTTGGACAGTATCTGTCAGACTAGATTGGTCTGTAATAGGCTGGAGTATCCCTAGTCCTTGTCTTAAACATGAGAAGTATGTCTGCCGCTTTACAGATGTCCGGGACTGCTGCCGCTATCCAGTTAGTCAGTGCATTAATATATGGCCCACAGCTGGCTCAAAGGAATCTAATCTGCGTGGATCGAATCTAAAGCAGCCGCTTCTCCCATCTTCGTGGAGTCTACAGGTGCTGATATGTGTCTCCAGGGTGAGAATCAGATGGTGCGTTTGACCTCCCTCCCTCTCCCGGGGCCCCGGATACACACACGGGGATTGATGCAGGGACCTTGGGCCATATGGAGGGCTTTAAAGGTCTTTATCCTTGCCTTGGGTTGCATGTAGAGCTCCTCTACCCTCTACTACCTTGGGAAAAAAGTGCAAGAATCCTTTGCTATCTTTGCTTTTTCAAGTGGTAGCCAAGTCCAGCCAGTGGGTGCCTCCTCCCTCTCTTACTACCGGTTTCCACGTCCTTATATTCTTCTCTTGCGGCTACTACTGAATCTTCACTGCACCGTCAGCAGCCTGGAGTAGTTATGTCTTGCCTTCCTACCAGAAGTATTGTACTATAGACCTCCTTCATCCTTGCACTTCTAGCTGAGACTCTCCTAAAAGCTGATCTTCGAGGGTGTCAGCCACGGGCAGTGTATAGATATAATTGGGGTGATATTGATGGGGTGCTTGAGTAAGGTTCTAATATCTCTGCTACTGTTGAATACATAGTATCATATTTACTGGGGCATTCAGTGATACATGACCATTTAATACTCCTATTATTGTGGTGAAAACCCAGTGCAAATAGGGTGTCAGTTGCGGAGGCATGTTTATTAGGGTGGGAGAGAGAGGGCCTTGTGGTCACTATTCTCTGTCTCTGACCCTCATGTCTCCCCTACTTGCCCATAGGCGTAGATCCGGCTCTGTCTAGTCAATGCTGCTTGTATGCTCAGCCCTCAAAAAGGAAGGCTCAGCATCACAGCCTTATAAGGAGCAGCCATTGCCGACCCCAGCCCACATGAGAGGACTGAAGCTACCTGTGAAGCCACCGGAGGTGTCTTCTTCAAGAAGGGAGCTCTTAGCTCAGGGATGTCCCATTTCTTATCCTCTTCTTTCATTGAAGCATATACTGGGCCAGATTTACAAGTCACCTTTAGTGACGCTCCGGTGGCGCTATTTACTGCGCTGTATTTACAAGGTGGCGTTAAAACACTTTTTGTGGCTTAACGCCACCTTGTACGTAAGGCCCCTTCACACGCAGCACTTTGCGTGGAAGGGGCATGTAATAGGTGTTCTGTGGGCATTCCACCGCAACACCCATTACATTTTGACGCTGCCCCAAATTTCTGAGTTTTCTTAACTCTGAGGCAGGGCCAAAAATGGAGTGGCATTAGCATGACGCAATGAGGAGAAATGCTTTAATTTCACCTAATTTTCTGCTTTTATTATGTGTGCTGCATTCTGCAGCACACATAGCAAGAGCTAAAGGCCATGAATTATTGTTTTTGTGCATGAAAGGGACACCTTCCTGCACAAAAACAATTTCCCGCGCAACGCAGCCATGCTTGCACCATGGTGCAAGGGTGGCTGCGTTGGTGCTCAGCAGCTGATTTAGCGCAGGGAGAAACAAAGGGGTGCACCGTGTTCTTGTTAATATGGCAAATCCCTGTGTTTCTAAAGTGACGAACTCCAGCGCTGTCAATTTTGGCACATTGTTTTATGGGGTTCGAAAGTCTTGTTGAAATCATCCGCAGTTACCAAAGGATAGCTAACAATATCCTACTCCAAATATTTGTGTAACGATTGTATACATTAAAGAGCTTCGTAATGGGCGTCTTGGCAAAGAACACGAAGAGCCCTAACATTTCATATCAAGTAATTAAATTTTTATAGCTAATGACGCGGTTATCCAAATGGTTGATCCCCCGGCGTGAACTGTATTTTTCCACTCATAATCTAGGTATCCTGGTCTATATAGGGCTGATCTTCCCATGTTTCCTGAAAGAGGCATAAAAAATACTGATCAATGAAATTGCCCCAGTAGGGATCCCCAGGCTAGGATCTTAATCTCGCCATGTTCCAAGATATTAGCTTATTTACTTTCTGATCCAGTACTGGTGCATCTTCATTAACAACGGGCTCGAGATCCTGAGACCTCATCGGCGACTCGACCCACTGGAGCTATCCTCAGTACTTCCAGAGTCCATACTGACCATGCAACCTAGAGGGCTCATCTGCAGGGCGCTGGGAGATGAACATCCTTTATTCTGCAATGGGGGGAGTATTAAGTCAGTCTGTTTCTCTCAAATTTGAGCTCAGGGAACACCCCACGATCGTATTTGGTGTGTTCCTTTCCCCCTTGCTCACCTTTTGGGGTGCGCTATGAAAATCACTGGGACCAGGAAGAGTGTGCCGAACAGGAGGGTGCCTATGTTTAAACCAAATACTTTTGACATTTGCAGGACTAGTGCGTAAATCAAGATCCACCAAGCCTTCCAAGAACCCTGTTCCTCTGATTTTAGCACAATGTGATCATATGGGCCTTTTATTGGTGAAACATACTCAACATTTAGAAGAACTGCTTCTATCACAGAGCAGCATTGACTGTAGTGTCTAATACAGCGAATTAACTTATTCTTCAGTGAGTCCTTATTTTCTTTGAACCCAAGAGGAAGCATCAAAACATTAATCATATACAGTACATTACTGCTTCTCGCAGGTATGCAACATTGATTAACTAATGCACTCTGCATTTGTTGTCGGAGCAAAACTTCAGATTTTTCTTTACCCTTTTTGGGGCATTACCTTGAGCTTGCTTTTGAATACCTTTACTACTCCATTGAACAGGTACCTGCACCGAGAATAACCTTTCACTAATAGAACCTATAAAACTCGTCACTTCCTACCACCCCATGAGGATTCGGCACAGCAGATGCTACATCAGTAGCTACAGATTGAAGCTTTGACCGTTGAGACTGTGCAGAGGATATTCCTTAGTCCCACTAGAGCAGTCCATTATTACCTCGAACCTCATGGATGTATACATATTCTGATTGCAAAACAATTTACAAATGACTAAGATAATCTGTGGGAAATCAGCATTGTGATTCTGCCTTTTGATCTAAAATAAGCACAGAGAGGCTCCACGAACATCATGGCACCAGTGATTTCTACAGCTCCATCTCCAGGAAATCCCGGTTTACCGGACGACTGACTAGGACTGACTACGCCATGCTCCTTCCAAGACAGAGGCTCTTTGAATCTTAAACAGGACAGATCAGGACTTCTTTTGACATTGCCAAGTGTCAACTCCTTCCCTCGATCGATCTCAAATTTATCAGGGCAAGATTTTGAACCAGGTTGGAGAAATTCTTTCTCAGGAAGAAAGAATCATTTGCCTCCAGACTGTAATCAGGCTTCTCTTGAGGCTCTCAGCAGACATCAAAAAGGAGTTGATGTGGTGGTTGATCCTGAATAAAGTCCCTAAGATCCAACACCATTCTGGCCAGGCCCCCCATTCTATCTTAAAAAACACTTCTCCCGATTTACGCCAACTCATTGTCATATCTATTATGAACAATAATAACATGAATGTTGTTTGCCCTTATCGTTCATAGAACAAACAGAGTGTCAAGTCATTCTGATAATGACATAGATATACACCTGATGCGATACCCAGTCTGGAGCAACTGTTCCTCATCAATATGTCAGGGCCATCCTTAGATAATTCCTCAAAGCGGTGTAGTCTGCATTGATGTCCAATTGTGTCAACGATACACCTAGGACTCTTTCCCTGGAGTCTGTAATCTATGTACATTTCTTGAATTATGTTAAGTTTTTCATCCCCGATAATAATTAGTATTTAAGGACCACCAGTTGGCCCCTTAGGTAGAGAGGTTCTTTGCCCCATATTGTCCTGCAATATACCGTCTGAGACGATCTTGGTGATTGCAGGCACCCAGAAAAGAGGATGCATCTCGTTTGACGCTGATAAGTTCCAAGTACCCTAGGGAGGCTGCTACTGCAGTACTTTTGCCTTTCAAAGGAAATGCTTCCTCCACAGCACTTCCGATAACAACAGCCTGAGCTGTCAATAAGGTATGCAGTGCGCCACTTCTCCCTAAGAAACTCTAGACTGCAAATTACATGCTCTCCTAGGGTAGAGTATAGAAGTAGATTTTACAGTGTTAGGCTTTTAGATGACATTTTCAAACATGTTAGAAATGTTACTTTTGTTGTTGTTTACAACATGCCTTCTTGCTGTTTTTGTGATATCCTGTGTGATTATTTTAGATGTACTAAGAAAGAGGTTTGCCCTGTTGTATTAAATACTTTTAGTTAAAAGTGACTTTTTTCTGAGTGCTGTGTGTGTGATACTTTGAAGAGCGAAATAGGTTTACTGTTACCACAGTGCCCCCAGATGCCTTTCCAGTGAGTAATCCAAAAACAATGACCTCACTTCAGATATGTATTGGGTGGGGTTCCGCGGGTTACAATAACCTGTTTTTCACATTCAGCGCGGGTGCATTGAACTAAGTTCACCTGTGTCACCTGAGGGTGGGAAAGCAAACCTTCTATAACTGCACCAGAGTCATAGTTTATGCAACAGTTGGTGCCCAATGTGGGGCCCATATCTTAAGGTTATGCTCTTGAGTATTTCTCTCACTATTCACACACACATATACAATTATTACGTCCTTATGGAGATGTTTGTAGTAATCATGGTTGCCTCCTACTGGGGACAAGAGAGCACCTATTTCCATAGGTTTATCAAGCTTTACTTTTTAAAGGTTATTCCCCATTCTGTGTGTTTTCTAATCCTTTGATTCCATTTTCAAATGAATCTATTCACCATGGAGTCGATTACAGGGACTCAGCATCTCGAGCTGTCACTGTTGGTTGTACGTGATTTCATGGAAAAACATTTTAATGGAATTCCATTATTGAGAACCCATTTCATCTAAATGGTTTAATGGAGATTTTCAGGATGAATACCATTTAATAGAAACCAATTAATAGAATGTCTTTTTGTCAAAATTGGCTTCTGCATAATTAATTTTTAAGATCTAAATGAAATGTTAGAAGGTATTAGTTTCAGAAATATTTTCATTGAAAGTACATCGGGACACTATTTTGAATTTGTATCTTCTACATTGACAAGCAATTTGGATCCTTTAAATCGCTCAACCCTAACCACCCCTACACACTATCCATCTCTAACCCCAAAAAAGCCTCTTCACGTATAAACTACACGCATCACTGACCCCTAAACTTTACCCATCCCTGAATACTAAATAACCTTTCTAACTATAAACTCCACTAATTTCTGAACCCTAAAACACTCTTCTTACCACTAAACTCCACCAGTTCTTGACCCTCCCATCCCTGATCTATTAATATCCTGCACCACCTCTAAACTCAGTTCAAGCCTGAACCCTAAAAGACCATCACCAACACTGAAAACCGCCCATTTGTGACCCCTAAAATCTCTCACCGCCCGTAAATTTCCATCCCTGACCCCTAAAAACCCTTTCTACATATAAACTCCATTTATCCCTCATCCCTTAGAACCCCATACCACTCTAAACTTCACCCATTCCTGATCACTAAAAACCCTTTACCACCCTAGAACTCTACCCATCACTGAACTCTAAAAACACTCACCAGCTCTAAACTCCACCCATCTGTACAACCTAAAATACCTCAACATCCCTACACACAACTCATTGCTGAACCCTAAAAACCAGTTCACATCCTGATACCTTAGTACCTTCTGAGGTGGTCGGGGTGCTGAAATACATGGTCGCCTTATGCAGGAGACGGTGCAGTTTGTACAGTGTACTTTGAGTTCTTGCCCTGCACTCACAGCAGGGTCAGTAACCCCCAACACAAGGATAAACTATTAGTCCTCAGACTATGATAAGATGGCTTTCTGGATTGCTTCCAAAACTAATCAGTTGGAAGTGGTGTATCCATACACCACCCTCCCAGGATATTGACCATGTGTCTTTCTCTTGGGATGGTGCTGCCTGTAGAGGTGTGTAAATCTTGAGTGGCATATGTGCACACACCTGTAGTCCTACACCTGGCACACCTTCATTAACAGTACTCCCTAATGTACTGAAACAGGTACAGAATGAACATGGTGCAGCACCAGTACTAGACGTAGGTATGAAAATAATGGGAAACCTTTGCACAGTTTCCTCAGATCTGGCTATACCCCAGAAGCTGCTCCAGATCGCGAACGGGAACTACCTAGAATAATTGCAGATATTTACACCTCTACGGATCATGGTACCTTAGGTACATGAGCCGTTAAACCATATTTAAAACCTGAAAGCAACTCTGAAATTTCCATTAATGAGAAATGTGCACCAGAAGACAAGAAGAAACTAAGGGAAGAAGAGAAAAGACAGACCGGATCACCTGCATCTCTGGAATCGCGTAGGGGTGTTAGCAACTTGAGGGACTGCAAGAAAATCAAAAAGCCTTAATGGTATTAGCATGGTGTTCTTCCCATTCTTTTCAGGACACTGAGAGTGTCAGGAATCCCCAAGGTGCCTCCTGCATTATCTGTCAGCATCCCCAGGGATTAGGGTTAAATCATATCTCTGTTCTTGGTTAAACCTTCATGTTTCTAAGTAAACATAATGGGCTGTGTTACACAATTGGTTTTATCAATGCTTGCTTTACAAATGCTTGTTTGCTAATGTGAGCAGGTGTAGATATGTGCTTCTAATTGGGTGTGGTGTAGACATGTGCTTCTCATTGGGTGTGGTGACTCATCCACCTGTGGAAACTCAACTGCCTTCCTGATTGGCTATAAATAGCAGAGTGAAGCATGCCTCCCTGCTTGGCTTTGTTTTGCTTCCTGATCTCAGCATCTGATTTGGCATCCAGCCCCTGCTGCCATCCTCGTATTCAGGACTTTTGAGGCAATCTTTTCTTCGTTCCTGTACCAGCTGACACCAGGCATTACTCCAGCACTCCGGAAAAGACTGCAGCTAAGTGACTAATATTCTCCAGGGAGTTTGTTCTTTGAGCGCCGCACTTTCCTAGAACAGCTGGTGTACTTCAGACCTCGTATTTTGGCAGAGTGCTTATCTTGAAGAGACCAATGCATTTCTGAACATTCTGCATTATTATTGTAGTTACTTGTCTAAATGTGCTTCAGGAAATCTGTTTGAGCTCAAGGACTACAAAAAGTGACAGTGCAATTTTAAAAGAGCATTTACGTGACTTTTCTTTCTCTAATAGCATAACTCTTGGATTTAAATTGTGTCATTCATGCCTGTGTTTCAGGTTTGAGGAAATTGCTTTTGAAGGGTTTTTCACACATACAGTGAAACCAAACCACACTATGCCACCCTCACTGTTTAAACCCAGAGTGGACATTTGCAATTCTTGGATTGTTTTTGTTCCTTTTAGTTTAACCCTATGCATGCAGGAAAGTTATATGTGATATAATTAATGCCCTTGTTTGTCTTTCTTGTGCATGATAAGTGCAACCACAGTTCTAATTGTAGTGTGCAGTGAACCGCTGTGAAGCCAGCCCTAGTGCTGCAGTACTTATTGCTATGGTACTCAGTTTGGGTTTTTGGTAATGCAGTGTTAGTAATTGTGTCAACAGTCATTATTATCCACAAAAAATGCTGGAGCATCCCGGTGTTCTTCTACTGCTCCCGTGCCCATATCAGAAAGAGAGATTCAGTTTCAAGGAAGTTGAGTGCACTAACTCTACTATCACTATGTCAACAACAACCTGCCCCCCGAAGATACAGGGTGCCTAGCTGGACCGGCAGGACGTGGCAGTGTTTTATCTTTCTCTTCCACTCCCCCTTTCCTTTAGGGACACCTGCTGGTGTTTCTGTGTCCACCAGGAAGTGCTGAGAGGTGTTCCAGGAGATAGGGGGGCATACCATCGCCCCTGCAGACATCCTGCTTTTCAGGTGAGTGGCCTGTCTCGACAGACAGTAAATAAACCAAGAGATGGAGTTTATCTGAGTATTGAAGAAAGGAGGAGTATAGCAGGAAAAGTGAAGCCAGACACAGGAAAGAGGAGGGAAAAAGAACTCTAATAAAGAAGAGGAAAATAGCAGGACCTTCTAAAAAATACCATGCTGTAATAGCTATGAGTCTTTTTGCGGAACAAGACTTGGGAAAGATCGCTTCTAGACAGCACAACTGAAGTCACGATAGTGCATCAGACACTTAAGAAATTTCTAATGCAAATCCAACAAGTGAATATATTGTAGGAAAGTACCATCTTGCCTGGCATGTTACCCCCATATTTCACTGTATATATGTTGTTTTAGCCTATGTGTCACTGGGACCCTGCCAGGAAGGGCCCCAGTGCTTATAAGTGTGCCCCGCATGTGTTCCCTGTATGATGACTAACTGTCTCACAGAGGCTCTGCTAACCAGAACCTCAGTGGTTATGCTCTCTCTGCTTTCCAAATTGTCACTAACAGGCTAGTGACCAATTTCACCAATTCACATTGGCATACTGGAACACCCTTATAATTCCCTAGTATATGGTACTGAGGTACCCAGGGTACTGGGATTCCAGGAGACCCCTATGGGCTGCAGCATTTATATTGCCACCCATAGGGGGATCTGACTATTCTTACACAGGCCTGCCAGTGCAGCCTGAGTGAAATAACGTCCACATTATTTCACAGCCATTCACCACTGCACTTAAGTAACTTATAAGTTACCTATATGTCTAACCTTCACCTGGTGAAGGTTGGGTGCAAAGTTACTTAGTGTGTGGGCACCCTGGCACTAGCCAAGGTGCCCCCACATCGTTCAGGGCACATTCCCCGGACTTTGTGAGTGCGGGGACACCATTACACGCGTGCACTGTACATAGGTCTCTACCTATGTACAGCGTCACAATGGTAACTCCGAACATGGCCATGTAATATGTCTAGGATCATGGAATTGTCACCCCAATGCCATTCTGTCATTGGGGGACAATTCCATGATCCCCCGGGTCTCTAGCACAGAACCCGGGTACTGCCAAACTGCCTTTCCGGGGTTTTCACTGCAGGTGCTGCTGCTGCCAACCCCTCAGACAGGTTTCTGCCCTCCTGGGGTCCAGCCAGGCCTGGCCCAGGAAGGCAGAACAAAGGACTTCCTCAGAGAGAGGGTGTTACACCCTCTCCCTTTGGAAATAGGTGTCAGGGCTGGGGAGGAGTAGCCTCCCCCAGCCTCTGGAAATGCTTTGATGGGCACAGATGGTGCCCATCTCTGCATAAGCCAGTCTACACCGGTTCAGGGATCCCCAGCCCTGCTCTGGCGCGAAACTGGACAAAGGAAAGGGGAGTGACCACTCCCCTGACCTGCACCTCCCAGGGGAGGTGCCCAGAGCTCCTCCAGCGTGCCCCAGACCTCTGCCATCTTGGATTCAGAGGTGTGCTGGCACACTGGACTGCTCTGAGTGGCCAAGGCCAGCAGGTGACGTCAGAGACTCCTTCTGATAGGCTCTTACCTTTCTTACTAGCCTATCCTCCTACCTAGGTAGCCAAACCTCCTTTTCTGGCTATTTAGGGTCTCTGCTTTGGGGAATTCTTCAGATACCGAATGCAAGAGCTCACCAGAGTTCCTCTGCATCTCCCTCTTCACCTTCTGCCAACGGATCGACCGCTGACTGCTCAGGATGCCTGCAAAACCGCAACAAAGTAGCAAAGACGACTACTGCAACCTTGTATCGCTTCATCCTGCCGGCTTTCTCGCCTGTTTCCTGGTGGTGCATGCTCTGGGGGTAGCCTGCCTCCTTCTTGCACCAGGAGCTCTAAAGAAATCTCCTGTGGGTCGACGGAATCTTCCCCCTGCAACCGCAGGCAACAAAAGACTACATCACTGAGCGTGGTCCCTGGAACTCAGCAACTCTGTCCAAGTGACTCCCACAGTCCAGTGACTCTTCAGTCCAAGTTTGATGGAGGTAAGTCCTTGCCTCCCCACGCTAGACTGCATTGCTGGGTACCGTGTGATTTGCAGCTGCTCCGGCTCCTGTGCACTCTTCCAGGATTTCCTTTGTGCACAGCCAAGCCTGGGTCCCTGAAACTCTAACCTGCAGTGCACAACCTTCTGAGTTGTCCTCCGGCATCGTGGGACTCCCTTTTCTGACTTCGGGTGGACTCCGGTTCACTCCTCTTCTAAGTGCCTGTTCCGGTACTTCTGCGGGTGCTGCCTGCTTCTGTGAGGGCTCCCTGACTTGCTGGGCGCCCCCTCTGTCTCCTCATCCAAGTGGCGACATCCTGGTCCCTCCTGGGCCACAGCAGCATCCAAAAACCCTAACCGCGACCCTTGCAGCTAGCAAGGCTTGTTTGCGGTCTTTCTGCGTGTGAACACCTCTGCAAGCTTCTTCACGACGTGGGACATCCATCCTCCAAAGGGGAAGTTCCTAGTCCTCTTCGTTCTTGCAAAACACCAAGCTTCTTCCATCCGGTGGCAGCTCCTTTGCACCCTCAGCTGGCATTTCCTGGGCATCTGCCCACTCTCGACACTGTTGCGACTCTTGGACTTGGTCCCCTTGTCTTACAGGTACTCAGGTCCGGAAATCCACTGTTGTTGCATTGCTGGTGTTTGTTTTCCTTGCAGAATCCCCCTATCACGACTTCTGTGCTCTCTGGAGGTTGTAGGTGCACTTTACACCTACCTTACAGGGTCTTGGGGTGGGCTATTTTTCTAACCCTCACTGTTTTCTTACAGTCCCAGCGACCCTCTACAAGTTCACATAGGTTTGGGGTCCATTCGTGGTTCGCATTCCATTTTTGGAGTATATGGTTTGTGTTGCCCCTATACCTATGTGCTCCTATTGCAATCTATTGTAACTTTACATTGCTTGCATTACTTCCTTTTGCTATTAATGCATATTTTTGGTATTGTGTACATATATCTTGTGTATATTTGGCATCCTCATACTGAGGGTACTCACTGAGATACTTTTGGCATATTGTCATAAAAATAAAGTACCTTTATTTTTAGTATATCTGTGTATTGTGTTTTCTTATGATATTGTGCATATGACACCAGTGGTATAGTAGGAGCTTTGCATGTCTCCTAGTTCAGCCTAAGCTGCTCTGCTATAGCTACCTTCTATCAGCCTAAGCTGCTAGAAACACCTCTTCTACACTAATAAGGGATAACTGGACCTGGCACAAGGTGTAAGTACCTCTGGTACCCACTACAACCCAGGCCAGCCTCCTACATATATATGAGGTGAAACTCTAGGCAAACGTGTAAATCCTCCTAATAGGGTTTATGATTTAAACTTACAGATTGAGGGGAACAAATAACGCACTGTTGAAGCAATCGTATGGTTCTATCTATTGGATGACTATGATATCATACTAGCCACAGAAGACTTGCCTCCGGGCTTTGTTAGGGGAAGCAGCCTGGGTGGAGGAAGTCATTAGGATAGTCTTCTCTTCCATACTACCATCAGGGAGATTTACACCTGAAAAATAGGACCCAGCATTATACAGAAACCAAGCCAGGTGATATAGGGAATCTGTTCCGCATGTTATTCCTTTACGCAGTGAGCAACGAGCACAGGCTGAATATCCTTTGAAGCCAGATGACCAGAATGTGTTCCTTTTTCCCATCTCCAAACCTGACGGCTTCTTTAGGGTAGTCTTAGCCTATAGGAATTTGAATTTGCATATGTGAGCATACACAGTGCAAAATGCTCATAACACAGGTTTAATGACCAACTTGGTGTGGAAAAATATCTAAAACGAGCCTAAATATTTACAATGGGTTCTTTAGCTAGAATATAGCACCTGAAAGTAGATATATAACTGCCTTTAGTTGTGACTGGGTGCAATTTCTTTTTTTGATGGTTGCCAGTGGCCTATAAGAATAGTCCTGGCTTGTTCCTGGTGCGCTTTATGGAGAGCTTACAACCAGATCCCAAGGTATTTTCATGTATATGTAAGATATCTATCTCATAGACAATTATTTAGCTTTACACCTGACCCGAGTGCACAGGGTTGTAACCTTGTTAACTTCCCATAGTTACAAAATGAATTTCAAGAAATCGAGGATTATCTACCGGATGGTGACCTTCCTAAGAGATTAATTATCTAACATGGGCAAGGGTCTTGTTCCTGGTTTCCTCCAGAAGTGTACCACCTTGCAACCTCTCAATACACTGAAGAAATTGCAGTCCCATCTGGGATGGCCCCACTATGGGCATACTTCCTTCACTATGTTGAGCAAGTGAAGCCCATGTACGAACTGATTTCTCCCATGTTTTTAGTAAAACGATGGACAAATCTGCACACTGCTGTCTTCCATGCTCTGCAAGCAGACATGCGTGAGACTAAGGGCCTGATTATGACTTTGGTGGTCCCTCCATGGGACTGCCAAAGCCACAGGAAGGCTGCCACTACCATGTCAGTGACCCCCCCCCCCCCGACTGTATTACAATGTTCCCTCTGGACTGACCGGCGGGAACATTGTATTTGGAGTTTCCTGCCGGGCACCTCGTAATACAGTGTTCCCTTAAGGGAGCCAAGGCCAATACTGTAGCACCCCAGCACCATTGGAATGCAAAGCAGACAGTGTGCATTTGGATGGTGCTGGGCGGGGGGGGCACTGCCCTGCCCAAAGGCATGGGCAGTGCAGGGGCCCCCCTGTGGCCCCCTGCACTGGCTTTCCACCAGCCTTTCCATGGCAGGGTGACTGCCTTGGAAAGGCTGGCGGTAAGTGGGGTTGTAATCAGCCAGGTGGTGCCACTGCCCCCCTTGAGAACCATGTTCCTGGCAGGGACTTTGGTCCCCTGGTGAGTCTGCCCACCAGGGTTGTAAGTGGCACTTAGACCACCTCAGTTGTGAAGGTCCGACAGTCACAGTGAGGCTGGTGGTCCTTGGACCGCCAGCCTCATAATGAGGCCCTGAATGTTACAAACTAGAGATAATAAGATCAACCTAGTTATAAGTCATAACCAGTCACTTTGGTTCTACCCATGTGACCTACAATGAAGGACTGACTGTTTCCAGAGTATACAAGTCTCACTAATATTCCTTAGCCAAAGCACATTTAGCTTCTTTTGAAAAACTCCTTGCAGCTGTGCACACAGCTTTCTTGATGTAGCGCCCTTTGGCACAGGGAAAACACTGATTGTTGTTTCTCCTGCAAAGGTGCTAGAGGCAGCAGACAAAGCAAGCTTTCCAAATGCTTGCGCCTTACACCGGTGGTGGGTGCAGTGGGCCTCTTCTTTAAGTGCTGTGAATGTAAAGTTCCAGAATGATCCTACTCTTCGTATACAAGATTTTCTCCAGTATGACCAACATTTCATTCCAACTCTACGTATTGTACCTATTGAGTCTTACCAGGCCATATTCATATCTCTGCTCAACCTGTGGCAGGAACAAAATGCAAGTACTCCGCAGCCTGTGCAGCGGAGCAAGGTGTCATGAAAGATGGTGAGTTCCATCCACAGCGTACCCACACTAAAATATTAGGTGACAGCACTGCACAACACTCAGAGCTTCATGTCCTGTTACTGGCATTACAGAGGGCTGATTTGTCACTTCCCACACTTAGGGCATGATTTACAAGGCCCTTACGCCCCTTAGTGCCACATTTGTGGCAAAAACATTTCTGCAAATGTGACGCTAACGGGCCACTACCATAGCGCCATATTTACAAGGTGGCTTAAAGCAGGTGCTAAAATGAGTCTTCCATTGATTTCAATGGGCCTCTTAACACTATACTGGATTAGCGTAATTGTTTTTATGCTAATCCAGTATAGCATTAAAATAGCGTAAAAAATTTTACGCTATTGCCCCTTACATGCGCCATGGTGCGCCATATTGTAAATATGTCAATACCATGGTGGCGTTAGGAGACGCATGGGGGCTGCAAGAAAAGTGGCGCACTTTCTTGTAAATATGGCCCTTAGAGTGTCTGACTCATCATTCTTTGTGCGAGGTTAGAATGTTGATTTGCAACATTGGCATTTCAATGGATTCCAGGATTCAAAGGGGAAAACCTATCAAGAATAAACAGCTTTGCGGAAAGAGATAGCTGTCTTACAAGTTATGATGCCTTTTGTCCATGTGAAGCCCACTTTGGGCCATCAGCGAGATAATGTTCATTACAAACGGAACTATGCAGCCGGCCGAGTTGCAAAGGCTGCAATTCAGACTATTGGAGTATAGTCGAACACTAAATGGGAGACCCATACTATTCCCACTCCAATTTAAACCAATTTGGGTGAAGGCTATGGACACTAAAGAGGTTAAATTTACAATATCCACTTCAAAATAAAACAAAATTTCAAATTTGATTACTATTAACATGAATATATTGTTAAAAATATGTTCTACATTCATAAACTTTGAGAAATACAAATAAATAAAATCCCTAATACAAAATGAACAATCATAAATGTAAAACATATTTTTTGTAATTTTATAATTTAGATTTATTTAAAAAATCTTACTTAAAATTGAAATGCAATTAAAAAATGGTATAAAATTATACAAATGTCCTAAAAATAATGTAATATTCAAAATATACCTCTTTAAAAAAAATGAAAATATTTTCAATATTTTATCATATTTGATTTTTGATTATAAAACACAATATTGTCACGTATGCTCTTATTATTCTAGTGAGACTACTGGATTTGAGCATCCGAATCGCCTGCGGTGTGGGAAACTGAGTGTTAACCCAGTACAGGTGACACCTGTCACCCTAATCCGGGTTTTTCTCCAGCTAACTAACAGTGCCTCATCTCTGCCCAAGGGCAGGGATGATTGGGCTTCCGAGTGCATGACATAATTGACTCCTTAAGGAAATCGTGGTAACTCAGGTCTCATCCGTTTTATCTCAGTATCATTAGTCTCACATACACAATGACAAACAGAGGCAGTATATGTTTCAATAGGGTTTTAATGAAGCAACTGCATCTTAGATAACAAAGCATGTACTGCAATAACCAGGACGATACAACATGACAGAATTAGAGTTGTGACAAGGAGAGTGAAACATAGAAATAACACTACCATATTGTCACTAGAGTCAATAGACTAATTCCTACCTTGGCTACAATAGAGCACAGCATGTGAAGCTCTAGTTCTGCCCTTCAGGTTCCCCTGGGAAGACATAATCCCCCATATCTGAGCAAAGTCCTGAAGTCTGCATAAGCAGCTGTAGCGAAGCGTTCAGCAATCAGTATACAGTTGTGGTCCTCTAGCTGGAATCTCCCTCTAACGTGTGAGGGTAAGGAAGTGTTTTTATAATAAAACAGCTGATGTTCTGAGAAAATGTCCCTACGTAAAGATGTGTGTTTTTCTATTGATGCCGGAGACAAAACTTTTACCAAGTTCACCGGCAGCATTGAAAGAAGCACAGAATGATCAAGAATGTCTTGTTTGAGAACGTAGTGCTGGCCTAGGCGAAAACAGCTAGATAGAGAGGAATAAAGCAAGACCGCAAAAGTGGCTATTGTTAAAATAATAAATTAAGCTAAATAAAATATATCTAGGTTAAAGTGCACAGCGGCAGGCCTAGTATGCTAAAATAACGTGCATGGAGCTATAACTAAAATGTCTACACAACAATATCATTAACATACATCTTAATTCATATCAAATTAAAACATTGACATAGTAAACTACATTTTAAAATTCCAAACTATCAATTTCTATTAACCTATAACCAAACTATAAAACTATTAAAACAATATTTTGATGTCCTAAGACAAATTCACTCTATGACCCTCATTATGACCCTGGCGGTGAGTGATAAAGTGGCGGTAATACCGCCAACAGGATGGCAGTAAGTCCCGCCAAATTATGATCATGGTGGTGATATCTCCCATAGACAGCCAATGTACCATACCATCTGCCAGGGCGGGAACAACACTCACCACGGCGGTAGCCACGCGGAAGACAAAGTAACGCCCACCATATTAAGACACAACAAACCTCCACCTTTTCTGGTGGTACCAACACCAACAAAAGCCTGGCGAAACAGAGATCAGAAGTGATAGGACTCGCCACTGGAGACACAGGGAAGAACTACGCCTCCATGGAACCCGATCTGCAAGTTTTTCTGATGCTCTTCTACGTAATGCTCCACCTGGAACACCAATGCCGAGGTAGGTGACGATGGTGAGTACAGCCGCCTAGCACACATGGGAGGGTGGGAGGAAAACGAGAGTGAGACACACACGCACAACACACACCCAACATACACACAACCAGCTGCACATGTAAACCAATGGCACAGGACACACGGCATAATAAAACATGGACTAGATTGCTGAAGTACTGACAATGTATTAGCATAGCAAAACCCACCACACAAACCAAATATATTTACAGATGTACATAAAGAGGCAATGCCCAGTCCAAAGTCATAAGGGCACACAAGGCCACAGGGCAAAGTCCAAGGTCCAACCTGTATCCTGACACATCCGTAGAGACCACTGCAGGGGCATCATTTTGCGAATGGGAAGGCACCTCAGGGGAATGGGGGGGGCACCTCAGCCGAAAACGGGAACTTCCCCACTGGTTCTGGAGGGGGCTCCATGCCCATTGCTCTGTTCTGGGGAGTGCAAGGCCGTAGTCTCTGGAGTGGGTGACTTCCCCACTGGCTCTGGAGGGGGCAGTATGCCTATTGCTCTGTCGTGTGGAGTGCAAGGCCACAGTCTCCAGGTGGATGACTTGCCCACTGGTTCTGGAGGGGGCTCCATGCCCATTGCTCAGTACTGGGGAGTGCAAGGCCACAGCAGTCTCTAGAGTGGGTGACTTCCCCACTGGTTCTGGAGGGGGCAACTCTCACAGCAGCCCCTGGACTGTGGCCTACTTGGCGTCCGCTGGCGGTGATAGCTGCACTGCGGCGGTGGATGGAGGAGCCTCCCGGGCAGCCCCTGCACTTTCTGATGGCTGCACTGTGGTGGTTGATGGAGGGGCCTCCTGGGCAGCCTCTGCACTCTCTGATGGCTGCACTTTCTAAGCTGGCGGGGGGGGCCTTGTGACAGCTGGTGGTGGTGGAGGTGTCAGCCTTACAGCCTCCGCAGGCGTAGAGTACTTCATCTCCTCCAATACAGGGGGTGTGGATCCCTTACCCTTCCTGGCAGGGGTGGATGGGCTCTTCCTCTCTCTGCCTGGTGGTGCAGACTCCTTCCCCTTTTTCACAGGTGGTGCAGACGCCTTCCCCTTCTTTAGAGGTGGTGCAGGCCCCTTCCCCTTCCCTGGTGGTACTGGCTCCTTCCCCTTCTGTGATGGAGGTGTGGTATCCTTATCACCACAAGTAGGTGGTGCTACCACTGTCCCCGTGGACTGTTTGGCTGAGGTGCTGGGCTGTGTCCTTGGTACCCTGCCCATACGAGCAGGACAGGGGGAAAGGGTAGGGAAGAGGTCAAATTGGGAAAGGAAAAGCTTTTTAGGGATGGTGGGGCGGGACGAGGGAGGAGTAATGGGAGTGGAGGATGAGGGAGTGGTTGTTGGAGGTGTATGTCTGCTGGACTTGGGTGCAGGTACATGGGCAGTATGCTGATGTGAGGTGGGTGGCTGTTGGGTGTGTGAATGCTTGCGTTTGTGTCCTTTTAGGAGTGGGGACAGACAGGGTGGGAGAGGACAAAGGGGATGCATGCATGGCTGTTGTGAAGGTGTCTGCCAGTGAGGTATGTGTTCTGCTTGGTGTGGTGATGCTAGTAGTGGATGTTGATGAAGTGCATGCAGGTGTGAGTGTGGACGTGACTGGGAGGGAGGTGGTGGAGGAGGGGGAGACAGTGGAGGCAGTGGATTTTGTCATGTCTGCTACTGTATGGTGTTTGCGTGAGTGCTTGTGGGATGAAGTGTGTTTGCCTGTGCCACTCTTGGGTGTTGTCTTGTGTGCATGCTTGTCTGTATTTTTGCCTGGAATGGGTTGGGGTTGAGGAGAATAGGACTGGGAAGTGCTAGTTGGAGGGGGATGGTAGAAGTAGGGACAATGGCTGCCATCAGAGAGGAGGCAAGAGCCTGAATCGATCTCTGTTGGGCCGCCAGTCCACCGTGAATGCCCTCCAAGAATGCATTGCAATTCTGCATCTGGGATTCCAGTCTCTGGATGGAATTCACAATGGTTAACTGCCCTACAGAGATGGATCTCAGGAGGTCAATAGCCTCCTCACTCAGGGCAACAGGGCTGACTGGGGCAGGGCCTGAGGTTCCTGGTGCGAAGGAGATGCCCACCCTCTTGGGTGAGCGGGCACTTGCAACTCGCTGATGGTTTACTAGGAGGGCGGTGCTGGTACGGGGGTGGCGGCTGTATCTGCAGCTGGGGTGGTCACAGAGGTGTCCGCCACTACCAGGGAGCTCCCATCGGAGGAGGTATCAGAGTCTGTGTTATCTCCTCCAGTCTCCATCGGTGGACTCTGTCTCCAGGCTCCTGTAGGATGCAGCTCTCTCAGTCGCCGGTGCCTCTGCTTCTCCGCCAGATGATGCTAATGCACACAAGGACAGGATGACAAAACAAGAAGGGGGAGACAAAGGATACACTTGGTCAATGACTGCACCAATACCACCATTGGCATGCACATCACCATCACACACAGGGAACAGGCTTAAGCACTATGCATTGCACTACCAGTGATATGGCTAGTCACTAAGGCAAGATGAGGACCGCATACCGCCAACTGCAGCACACCTGGGACCCATGATTCCCTGCCTGAAATGGACTGCTAACAAGCTAGGTTACCTGTATTTGCCATGCAACCATTACCCTTCAGTTGAGCCATGCTGCATTGTCTGGGATGCCCTCAGGGGCACCCATTAACACACATCCACCACTCGGATACTACCCCACCAGCCAAGATATGTAATGAAACCCACTGCACTCACTCCCTTGTGGCTGCTGTGATTGCCTCAAGCGCCCATCCAGCTCAGGGTAGGCCACCGCCAGTATACAGGCCATCAGGGGGTCAGGGTCTGACGGGCACCCCTTCCTCGTTACAAGGCCATCCACAGCTGGGCCTCTGCGGTCTTCCGTACCCAGCTTCTCAGGTCCTCTCACCGTTTCTGACAGTGGGTGCTCTGCCTGCCGCAGACCCCTAGGGTCCGCACGTCCTTGGCGATGGCACGCCATTATCCCTTCTTTTGATTGGCGCTGACCTGTAGAGGTAATAAATACAAGAGAGCTCCATTAAACAAACAGTCCAGCCTGTCACACACATGGCCCACCATACCGGATTCCATCACCATTGGCACACACATAGGCCATCTCACAACATGTACACCGCCAACAGAGAATACACCCCCCACCCACCCTTACATGATGCCTTCACACACATCTCCATGCATCCATGCCACATGCATTGTGGCCAAAGTGTACTCACATGTTGGTCTGGAGGCCCATACAGCTGTCCTTACTGGGGTAGGGCCCCATCCACTAGTCGCTCCAACTCCTCCCAAGTGAAGGCAGGGGCCCTTTCCCCGGTCACAGGGGCTATAGTAGGTTCCAGACACAGGTCACAGCAGCACACGCAGTGTAGGTCTTCACCTGTTGAAGGTCAGGAAACAAGTGAAGATTGAGTTAGCAAATGACGGTCACGTCCGTAGCGGTGTACACCGTCACCGCCGGCGTACATCCCCATTGGCCACTTTACTCCATAGGACACAATATTATCAAATGAGGAATTGCACGGCGGTGCAAGACCCCCTACTCCCACAATGCCCAACGTCGGCAGAATTACCTCACTTCCACCTGTCTCTCTATACAGGACAGGCTGTTGCCGTTTCAGGGGGGTGGGGGGGGGGGGGGAACAGGCCTATCGACAGTTACTGTGTCACAGGTTAAATAGGCACATACTTCGACATTGACACTGTCCCAATACATAGGTGCACCATGTGGACTGATGTTGTGGTTTAGTTGTTCAAATTGTGACAGCCTACTCACTCTTGTGTCTCTTAGATACCTACCGCTGCGGATGAATAGGAGGTGGAGACAAATCCCAGTGTACAGACTCCTGGTGGACTTGGCTACACTGGAGGACAGGTCCATTATCCTCACCTATAGACTGGACAGGGCCACTATCACAGAGCTGTGTGCCCAATTGGAGTCTGACCTGATCTCAGCTATCCGTCATCTGACTGGGATCCCCCCTCTTGTGCAAGTACTATCAGTGCTCCATTTCCTTGCGACAGGTTCTTTCCAAGTGACAGTGGGCTTGGCAGCAGGAATGTCACAGCCAATGTTCTCAATCGTGCTGGCAAGAGTGTTGTCTGTCCTGGTAAAACACATGTGCAGCTACATAGCTTTCCTCCAGTTGGAAGATTTGGCCACTGTGAAGGCCGGATTCTATGCAATTCGACATATCCCTAATATTATTGGGGCGATTGGCAGGACACATATTGCGTTTGCCCCCCCCACCCCCCACCCCGCCAGAATGAACAGGTGTACAGGAATCGTAAGAGTTTCCACTCCATGAATGTGCAGATGGTGTGCCTGGCGGACCAGTACATCTCCCACGTCAATGCTAAGTATCCTGGGTTGGTGCATGATGCCTTTGTCCTGAGGAATATCAGCATCCCAAATGTGATGGCCCAACTACAGAGGCACAGGGTGTGGCTTATAGGTGAGCCTTGCTCCCCACTCAGTGTATGTTAGTGTATGCCTCTGGTGTTAACCTCATAGGATAGTGTATGGCTAAATGTTGTCCCTCAATACCTGCAGGTGACCCTGGCTACCTAAACCTATTGTAGCTGCTGACCATGGGCGAACCAGAAGGATCATTGAGAGAAACTTCGGCCTCCTGAAGGCCAGGTTCAGGTGCCTCCATCTGACGGGTGGATCCCTGTGCTACTCACCCGACAAGGTCTGCCAGATAGTAGTGGCATGCTGCATGTTGCACAACCTGGCCCTCAGACGCCATGTACCTTTTCTGCAGGAAGAGGAGACTGGAGATGCCCCTATGGCTGCAGTAGACCCTGATGACAGTGAGGATGAAGCGGCTAAGATGAGGATGAGGACAACAGAACCAGTTATCCATCAGTACTTCTAGTGACACACAGGTGAGTCAGTGCAACTTCACATTTCAATGACTATTGGTGTATTCTGTGTGGCATGATGGCATTACCCACTTTTTACCTCTACTTACTGTCGTCTATGGATTATCATTTTACAGATGTTAGTGCAATGACAACTGTGTACTGATGTGCTGTCTACAGGCGCTACAGGTCATTATTTCTATGCTCTCACACTGTACAGTTCATTTGCAACCGATGTAACTGTTTACATTAATACACTGTTTCAACACATGACATTCAAATATTTGAGTTGTGTTCAAGGGTGTTTATTGTAGTGCTACAAAATTGAGGGGAAAGTGCAATGGAATTGGGTGATGATGGAGGAAAGTCCAGGGTATTGTTCCAGTCTGTTTGTAGCACAGGTGCGGTGCCCAAGTGGCCATAGGAAGGGGAGCAAAGGCAGTTCAAGGTGGACAAGGTGACAGGGTGGGACACAAGAGGGACAATCAGGAGAGTCTCATTTCCTGGCGGTGGTCTTGGCAATTGTCTCTGGCGTCTGTCTGGGTTGCAGGGAACGTTTGCGGGGTGGTTCACCTTCTGCAGCGGGAGGGATGCTGGTGGCCTGTGGGTCCTGTGGCGGGCCTCCTGGCCACTAGCGGTAGCGGAAGTGGAGGGCTGTTCAGTTCACTGGCTAGTGTTAGGGGCCCGCTGATGGGCTATTGCCTCCCTCATGATGTTGGCCATGTCTGCCAGCACCCTTGCTATGGAGATCAGGGTGGTGTTAATGACCTGCAAGTCCTCCCGGATCCCCTGATACTGTCCCTCCTACAGCCGCCTGTTCTCCTGCACGTTGTCAAGGATCTGGCCCATCGTATCCTGGGAATGTTGGCAGGTTCCCAGGATCTCGGAGAGTGCCTCCTTGAGAGTCTGTTCCCTGCTCCTGTCCTCCCCCTGGCGCACAGCAGTCCTCCCCCTGGCGCACAGCCAGTCCTCCCCCTGGCGCATAGCAGTCCTCCAAGTGTCCCTGTTTGCCTGTGCCCCTGTCCACTGAATGGTGTGCCCACTGCCACTGACCCCAGGTCCCTGATTGTCTTGGGGGCGAGGTGTGGCCTGGAGTCCCTGTACAGGTGAGCACACTGCTGATTGATGTGTCCTGAGGACAGAGATGTGGGTACACTGGGTGGGTGCTGTGGTGTTGGATCCTGATGGGGGAGGCTCTGTGGTGGACTGTGATTGTGCTTGGGTGACCGACTGTCCAGTGGTCCCTGATGGGCCAGGTAGGTCCTCCAGATCCTGAAGTCCAGAGTTACTGTCATCACTGGGGGCATCTTCTGTTGGGAGACTGGATAGTTGTTGCACCTCTTCGCCACTGACATTGGCTGGGGTACCTGTGGGGATGTAAATGATGTATTATGCTTCATGTGTATGACATATTGTCCATCCCTGGCTTCCCCTCTATCGTTGGTGTTGCCCTGCCACCTTTTGCCCGTGTATGGTGATGTATTGTGGGAATGTTAGTTTCCCTATGCTGTGCATGCTTTAGTGATGGGTGTCCAGGCAGGGCTGGGAGTGTGGTGTCCATGCATTGGTATAGCATGCAGGATTTGGCATTGTGGTTAGTCATATGTGTAGGTGCAGTGTGTGGGATGGAGTGGAGTGGAGTGAGGGTGAGGGGGTGTGATGGCATGCAGGTATGGGGGTGATAAGTGGTAAATGTTGACTTACCAGTGTCCAGTCTTCCAGCTACTGCAGTGAGTCCCTCAGGATGCAGGATTGCCAAGACTTGCTCTTCCCATGCTGTAAGCTGTAGGGAGAGAGGTGGGGTCCACCGCCAGTCCTCTGTATGGCGAGCTGGTGCCTTGCTGCTATGGAATGTACCTTCCCTTGTAGGTTATTCCACCTCTTCCTCATGTCGTCCCTTGTTCTTGGGTGCTTCCCACGGCATTCACCCTGTCCATGATTCTCCGCCATAGCTCCATCTTCCTGGCAATGGAAATCTGCTGTACCTGTGCTCCAAAGAGCTGGGGCTGTACCCTGATAATTTTCTACACCATGACCCTTAACTCCTCCTCAGTGAAACGGGGGTGCCTTTGTGGTGCCCTGGATGTTGTGTGGTGTGTGTTGCTGAGAGTGTATTGAGTAATGCGGTGGGGTGTGTGATGTGGAGTGCGTGAGGGATGTATAGGTGTGAGTGGTGTGTGTGTCTAGCTGTCTCTGTGCTGTTTGTGTCAATCTCCTGTCCGTAATTGTTGTTGGGTAATTGTGGGTAATGTGGGTGTGTGTTTTATAGTGGTATGGGTGTGGTATGTGTATGGGTGTCAGGTGTGTGTTTTTTTTGTATTGGCAAATGTAGTGTTGTTTTGTATGTGGGTGTCCATTCTGAGCACAGCAGTGTGTACCGTCAGTGGTTTACTGCCGTTGAATGTCCACCGCAGTGATTCGTGGGTCATAATGTGATGAGCGTTGTTTTGTTGGCGTAACGGTATGAGTTTTGGGACCACCAGTTTATTACTGACCTTTGGTCTGGAGGATTTGTGTATGTGGCTGTATTCTGTCGGATTGGTGTGTGTGTGTCATAATATGGAAAACGGATATCTGCCACTGCGGCGGTATATTGGCGGCCGTCAGCATGGCGGTCAGCGGGATTTTCCGCCAATGTCAAAATGAGGGCCGATGTGTCCTATCCTTCCTTTTCTGCCAACCATACGTTATGCATCTGATGTTTTAAAGTCTATCAGGCATTTACTAGAGATTTAAGACCAGATCCATCGCGTCAGTTGTTGATTGCCAATCTCTTCTGCCACCTTGGCTAGGTGGGTACGTTGGTTACTGGCTGATGCCGTAATTCATGCATGAAAATTCTGTGCTCATTCGGTGAGAGGAGCTATGGCCTCTAAGGCATATGACCTAGGATCTCGGCTTGAGGATATCATGAAAGTTGCTGACTGGTCAGCAGACTCTACATTTAAAACGTTTTGACCGTAAATCAATTGTGGATTTTGGTTCTGTTTTTGTGGGACAGCTTTGATCATGCATAAACGAGGCCTTTGGTCATGACATAGAATAAAAAAAATCTTCTAGCTGTTGACTCAAGAATTTTAAATTCTATTAAGGAGACAGAGGAAAGGTTTATCCCACCCAGGTCTAGAGTTGAATGAGGAGACTGTTCCAAGTCTTTGCTGTAATGTAGGAGAAGCGTCCTCCACTTCTGCTTCTGTAGATGCAGGGAGTATGGGGCAGTGATAAGAAGTGGGAGCATAGGCTTCTCGCCTGTTGGTGGCGGTTCAGGAGGTGGTTAATGTTTGTGGGTCCTTGGTTGTGTAGGGCTTCGTGTGTGCGGGTCAGAGGATTGAATTGACATTTCTGCTGTATGTGGAAACATTGGAGTTGCCTGAGGTTGGGTGTGATGTGGGTTGATCGAGGGAGGTTGAGGATGAGTCTGGCTGCAGCGTTCTGTAAAGTTTGAAGTCTTTGTACGAGGTGTGCAGCAATTCCTATGTAGAGGGTGTTGCCGTAGTCCATTCGGCTGTTTATAAGGGCCTATGTCACGGTGCATCTTGTGTGCAGTGGTAGACACTTAAAGATGTTATACACCTTGCGCAGAGTGAGGAAGCAGGTGGAGGAGACAGCTTTGATCTGTGATTTTATGGCAAGCTTGTTGTCAGTGATGATTCCAATGTTCCTGGGTGGTTTGAGGGTTTGGGTGTGGGTCCTAGGTCTGATGGCCACCAGGAATCATTCCATGAGTTACTACTGTTGATGAAGATCAGTTCCTCCGTTTTGTCCATGTTCATCTGCAGGCCGTTCTTCATCCAGTTTGTGTTGCTTGTCATGCATCTGTGTTAATTGGTCCTGGTTGTGGTAGGGTCGTCAGTGAGTGAGAGGATGAGTTTGGTGTCGTCTGTGTAGGAGATTATGTTGAAACCGTACAATCTGACAATGTAGGCTCTGGGGATCATGTATGCACTGTAGAGTGTGGGACAGAGGGATGAACCTTGAGGGACATAACAGTTGATTTTCTTGGGTTCGGCGGTGAAAGGTGGGAGGTGGATCTTCTGTGTTCTTCCGATGAGGATGATTTGAGCCATCTGAGCGTGTCTCTTTGGATTCCAATGTGATGGAGCCTTGCGATCAGCATGTGGCATGATTCGGGTTTGAATGCCGAAGAGAGGTTGAGGAGGATCAGAAATGTTTCTCCTCAGTCGAGGAAGGTTCGGATGTCAGCGATAACTGCTATCAGGGTGGTCTTAGTGCTGTGATTGCTGCCGAAGCCAGATTGGAAGGCGTTGAGTAGCTGGTTCTTCTCTAAGTGTGTCATGAGTTGCTTGTTGATGATCTCTCCCAGTACCTTTGCTGGAAAAGGGAGCAGGGAGACTGGGCAGTAGTTTTTGAGTTCACTGGGGTTGGCCGGGTTTTTTTTTTTAGTAATTGTCTGACTTCAGCATGTTTCCAGGCATCCGGAAATGTTGCGGTGGTGGTTCAGGAATTGAGCAGGGTGGTGAGTTCCTGGCCGATCCTTTTGTTTCCGAGATTGGAGATGTGGTGCGGGCATGGCAGCGCTTGAGTGGATGGATTTCATGATGGAGGTGTGGTGTCCTGGGAGAAGAGGAAGTTACAAGTGTTCAGCCTGTGGTTTGTGTTGGTTGCAGTGGTCGAAGAGGGAAGTGCAGAGTTGGTGTATCTGTAGAGGAAGTCCGTAGGTGTAGGTTAAGGTTCAAACTTTTCTATGGTTGCGATCTCTTCATGGAAGAAGACGGCATAGTTGTCACATAGCTCTTGCAAGGGTGTGATTTTTTTTTAGCTGGTAGCCATGTTGAAAAAATCCTTAACAATATTGAAAAACTCCTTGATGTTGTTGACACTGGTTTTAATGCTTGTGGCTAGGGCTCTCTTCCTATTTGCCCTCAGCAAGTGGTGGTAGAGGTTGAGGGAGGTCTTGAAGGCTGCCCTGTCGGAGGTGTCCTTGCTGGGCCCCCAACTTCTTTCCAGCGGTTTGCTGTCTCGTTTTACAGTTCTAAGTTCTCGGCTGGCCCTTTTGGAGGATTTTCTCTTGTTGTTGGTCTTGATGGGGACGATGCTGTCAGCGCAGTTGGTAATCCAGGCGTTAAAGTTCTTAACTCCCTATGCAAGGTTGGTGGCGGTGGAGGGTGTAGGAGGCTGGCCTGGCTTATAGTGCGTACCTTGTAGTACTTACACCTTGTGCAAGGTCCAGTTATCCCTTATTAGTAGAATAGAGGTGTTTCTAGCAGCTTAGGCTGATAGAAGGTAGCTATGGCAAAGCAGCTTAGGCTGAACTAGGAGACATGCAAAGCTCCTACTATACCACTTATATCATATGCACAATATCATAAGAAACCACAATACTCAGAGTTACTAAAAATAAAGGTACTTTATTTTAGTGACAATATGCCAAAATGTATCTCAGAGGATATACTCCCTTAGGAGGTAAGTAATATACACAAATTATATACACACAAACCAAAATCACGTAAGTAACAGTTAGAAAAGTAGTGCAAACAATGTAGAACACAATAGACTGCAATAGGAAGAAATAGGCCTAGGGGCAACACAAACCATATACTCCAACAGTGGAATGCGAACGACGAATGGACCCCAGGACTAGTGTAGTGTGTAGAGGGTCGCTGGGAGTATAAGAAAACACTAAGGGTGTCCAAGATGCCCCACAGCAAGACCCTGAAAAGTAGGAGTAAAGTTACCCTAGTACCCCAGAAAGACAGTAAAGTCGAGATAGGGGATTCTGCAAGGACAACAACTGACTGCAAAACACTGAAGACGGATTCCTGGACCTGAGGACCTGTAAAGGAAGGGGACCAAGTCCAAGAGTCACGCAAGTGTCCAGGGGGGGCAGGAGCCCACTAAACCCCAGATGAAGGTGCAAAGGGTTGCCTCCGAGTGGAAGAAGTCAAAGATTCTGCAACAACGGAAGGTGCCAGGAACTTCTCCTTTGGCCAGAAGATGTCCCACGGCGTGCTGGAGGATGCAGACTTGTTTCCACGCAGAAATACCGCAAACAAGCCTTGCTAGCTGCAAGAGTCACAGTTGAGGATTTTGGGTGCTGCTAGGGCCCAGGAAGGACCAGGAGGTCGCCCCTTGGAGGAAGAGACAGAGGTGGCGCTCAGCAACACAGAGAGCCCACACAGAAGCAGGCAGAACCCGCAGAAGCACCTGAGCAGGCACTTAGAAGATCTGAGGACAGCGGTCGACTCAGAGTCACAAAAGAGGGTCCCACAACATCGGAGTCCAACTCAGCGAGTTGGGCAATGCAGGACGGAGTGCTGGGGACTGGGTTAGGCTGTGCACGAAGGAAGTCTTGCAAAAGTGCACAGAAGCCCGAGCAGCTGCAGTTCACGCAGTACACAGGATTACTGTCTGGTGTGGGGAGGCAAGGACTTACCTCCACCAAATTTGGACAGAAGGGCCACTGGACTGTTGAAGACACTTGGACCCAGCTCCTGTGTTCCAGGGACCACGCTCGTCAAGATGAGAGGGGACTCAGAGGACCGGTGATGCAGAAGTTTGGGCCTGCGTTAGCAGGGGGAAGATTCCGTCGACCCACAGGAGATTTCTTCTTGGCTTCCAGTGCAGGGTGAGGCAGACAGCTCTCAGAGCATGCACCACTAGGAAACAGTTGAGAAAGCCGTCAGGATGAGGCGCTACAATGTTGCTGGTAGTCTTCTTGCTACTTTGTTGCGGTTATGCAGGCGTCCTGGAGTAGTCAGCGGTCGATCCTTGGCAGAAGTCGAAGAGGGAAGTGCAGAGTTGGCGTATCTGTAGAGGAAGTCCGTAGGTGTAGGTTGAGGTTCAAACTTTTCTGTAAATGGTTGCGATCTCTTCATGGAAGAAGACGGCATGGTTGTCACATAGCTCTTGCAAGGGTGTGATGTTGTTTTTAGCTGGTAGCCATGTTGGAAAAATCCTTACCAATATTGAAAAACTCCTTGATGTTGTTGACACTGGTTTTAATGCTTGTGGCTAGGACTCCCTTCCTATTTGCCCTCAGCAAGCGGTGGTAGAGGTTGATGGAGGTCATGAAGCCTGCCCTGTCGGAGGTGTCCTTGCTGGGCCCCCAACTTCTTTCCAGCGGTTTGCGGTCGATCCTTGGCAGAAGTCGAAGAGGGAAGTGCAGAGGAACTCTGGTGAGCTCTTGCATTCGTTATCTGGTGCGATGCCCACAGGAGAGACCCTAAATAGCCCAAAGAGGGAGATTGGCTACTGAGAAAGGTACGCACCTATCAGGAGGGGTCTCTGACGTCACCTGCTGGCACTGGCCACTCAAAGCTGTCCATTGTGCCCTCACACCTCTGCATCCAAGATGGCAGAGGTCAGGGACACACTGGAGGAGCTCTGGGCACCTCCCCTGGTAGGTGCTGGTCAGGGGAGTGGTCACTCCCCTTTCCTTTGTCCAGTTTCATGCCACATCAGGGCTGGGGGGATCCCTGAACCGGTGTAGACTGGTTTATGCAGAGAGGGCATCATCTGTGCCCTTCAAAGCATTTCCAGAGGCCAGGAGAGGCTACTCCTCCCAGGCCCTTCACACCTATTTCCAAAGGGAGAGGGTGTAACACCCTCTCTCAGAGGAAATCCTTTGTTCTGCCTTCCTGGGACCAGGCTGCCCAGGC
This sequence comes from Pleurodeles waltl, assembly GCF_031143425.1. Classification (NCBI taxonomy): domain Eukaryota; kingdom Metazoa; phylum Chordata; class Amphibia; order Caudata; family Salamandridae; genus Pleurodeles; species Pleurodeles waltl. The sequence goes on from NC_090440.1 coordinate 1,544,536, forward strand.
CCCAGGGTGGCAGAAACCTGTCTGAGGGGTTGGCAGCAGCAGTAGCTGCAGTGGAGACCCCGGAAAGTTAGTTTGGCAGTACCCGGGCTCTGTGCTGGAGACCCGGGGATGCATGGAATTGTCCCCCCAATACCAGAATGGTATTGGGGTGACAATTCCATGATCCTAGACATGTTACATGGCCATGTTCGGAGTTACCATTGTGACGCTACATATAGGTATTGACCTATATGTAGTGCATGCATGTAATGGTGTCCCCGCACTCACAAAGTCCGGGGAATTTGCCCTGAATAATGTGGGGGCAACCTGGCTAGTGCCAGGGTGCCCACACACAAAGTAACTTTGCACCTAACCTTCACCAAGTGAGGGTTAGACATATAGGTGACTTATAAGTTACTTAAGTGCAGTGTAAAATGGCTGTGAAATAACATGGACGTTATTTCACTCAGGCTGCAGTGGCAGTCCTGTGTAAGAATTGTCTGAGCTCCCTATGGGTGGCAAAAGAAATGCTGCAGCCCATAGGGATCTCCTGGAACCCCAATACCCTGGGTACCTAGCTACCACATACAAGGGAATTATAAGGGTGTTCCAGTGGGCCAATAAGAATTTGTTAAAATTAGTCACTAGCCTGCAGCGACAATTTTAAAAGCAGAGAGAGCATAAACACTGAGGTTCTGGTTAGCAGAGCCTCAGTGATACAGTTAGGCACCACACAGGGAACACATTTAGGCCACAAACTTATGAGCACTGGGTTCCTGGCTAGCAGGATCCCAGTGACACATATCAAACACACTGACAACACAGGGTTTTCACTATGAGCACTGGGGCCCTGGTTAGCAGGATGCCGGTGAGACAGTAAAAACACCCTGACAAACAGGCCAAAAGTGGGTATAACAAGGCTAGAAAGAGGCTACCTTCCTACAGAAGGGTAGGAAGGCATTCGTCCAGCTGGTCTCTGAGATTTTGTTCCAGCTGTGGTAGGGTGCGCTGGTCATCCTGAGTGTGGTGGTGAAGGGATTGGAGATGCTGAAGTGGATGATGGAATGATCGGTCCATGTGAGTTCTGTGATGTGGCTGTACTTGACACGGTTGCTGGGTGTGAATATGGGGTCCAGCGTGTGTCATGCGGTATTCTTGGAGTTATGGACGATCTATGTCAGGAAAACTATTGCCAGCGTCGTTAAGTTCTTCCCGCAGCAAACATGATTCCCCTTTTCCTTGTAGCCACGTTGGTTGCAGCGGTGTATTCACTCCTGAATGCTCTTGCAGAGGCTGTTCTTAGAACTAGCTTCTTCAGGTTTAACTGCCACTCAAGATGGTGGCTGCAAACCCTTGTGAGGTCAGCGCTCTAGTGTTTCTACTTTGGTCTTGTGCTGTAGCTTTCCTCCAGCTGTTTCTCTCTGGGAGCTGTGTACTTTAACTGTCATCCTGAGGAGAATGAGCAGTGTTCCTGAGGTGCTTCGTTTCATAGAGAATTCTTCCAGTTTTGAGTAATGAATTATTTTTCTTGTTACGGTGTGCACACTGTAGGAGGCTGGCCTGGCTTGTAGTGGGTACCAGAGGTACTTACACCTTGTGCCAGGTCCAGTTATCCCTTATTAGTGTAAAAGAGGTGTTTCTAGCAGTTTAGACTGATACAAGGTAGCTATGGCAAAGCAGCTTAGGCTGAACTAGGAGACATGTAAAGCTCCTACTATACCACTGGTGTCATATGCACAATATCATAAGAAAACACAATACACAGAATTACTAAAAATAAAGGTACTTTATTTTTATAACAATATGCCAAAAGTATATCAGTGAGTACTCTCAGTATGAGGATAAGTTATATACACAAGATATATGTACACAAACCAAAATTATGCAGGTAATAGCAAGAAAAGTAATGCAAGCAGTGTAAAGTTACAGTAGATTGCAATAGGAGCACATAGGTATAGGGGCAACACAAACCATATACTCCAAAAGTGGAATGCGAACCACAAATGGACCCCAAACCTATGTGAGCTTGTAGAGGGTCGCTGGGACTGTAAGAAAACAGTGAGGGTTAGAAAAATAGCCCACCCCAAGACCCTGAAAGGTAGGTGTAAAGTGCACCTACTACCCCCAGAGAGCACAGAAGTCGTGATAGGGGGATTTTGCAGGAAGAACAAACACCAGCAATGCAACAACAGTGGGTTTCCGGACCTGAGTACATGTAAGACAAGGAGACCAAGTCCAATAGTCGCAACAGTGTCGAGAGTGAGCAGGAGCCCAGGAAATGCCAGCTGAGGGTGCAAGGACGCTGCCACCTGTTGGAAGAAGCTTGGAGTTCTGCAAGAAAGAAGAGGATTAGGAACTTCTCCTTTGGAGAATGGATGTCCCACGTCGCGATGAAGCTTGCAGAGGTGTTCCCACGCAGAAAGACCACAAACAAGCCTTGCTAGCTGCAAGGGTCGCAGTAGAGGTTTTTGGGTACTGCTGTGGCCCAGGAGGGACCAGAATGTCGCCACTTGGAGGAGGAGACAGAGGGGGCTCCCAGCAGGTCAGGGAGCTCTCACAGAAGCAAGCAGCACCCGCAGAAGTACCTGAACAGGCACTTGGAAGAAGAGTGAACCGGAGTCCACGCGAAGTCACAAAAGGGAGTCCCATAACGCCGGAGGACAACTCAGAAGGTTGTGCACTGCAGGTTAGAGTGTCGGGGACCCAGGCTTGGCTGTGCACAAAGGAAATCCTGTAAGAGTGCACAGGAGCCGGAGCACCTGCAAATCAAGCGGTACCCAGCAATGCAGTCTAGCGTGGAGAGGCAAGGTCTTACCTCCACCAAATTTGGACTGAAGAGTCACTGGACTGTGGGAGTCACTTGGACAGAGTTGCTGAGTTCCAGGGACCACGCTCATTGTGCTGAGAGGGGACCCAAAGGACCAGTGATGCAGTCTTTTTGTGCCTGCGGTTGCAGGGGGGAAGATTCCGTCAACCCACGGGAGATTTCTTCAGAGCTCCTGGTGCCGAGAGGAGGCAGGCTACCCCCTGAGCATGCACCACCTGGAAACAGTCGAGAAAGCCAGCAGGATGAAGCGATACAAGGTTGCTAGTAGTCATCTGGCTACTTTGTTGCAGTTTTGCAGGCGTCCTGAGCAGTCAGCGGTCGATCCTTTGGCAGAAGGTGAAGAGGGAGATGCAGAGGATCTCTGATGAGCTCTTGCATTCGTTATCTGGTGAGATCCCCAAAGCAGAGACTCTAAATAGCCAGAAAAGGAGGTTTGGCTACCTAGGAAGGAGGATTGGCTACCAAGAGAGGTAAGAGCCTAACAGAAGGAGCCTCTGACGTCACCTGCTGGCACTGGCCACTCAGCGCAGTCCAGTGTGCCACAGACACCTCTGTTTCCAACATGGCAGAGGTCTGTACCACACTGGAGGAGCTCTGGGCACCTCCCAGGGGAAGTGAAGGTCAGGGGAGTGGTCACTCCCCTTTCCTTTGTCCAGTTTCGCGCCAGAGCAGGGCTGGGGGATCCCTGGACCGGTGTAGACTGGCTTATGCAGAGATGGGCACCATCTGTGCCCATTAAAGCATTTCCAGAGGCTGGGGGAGGCTACTCCTCTCCAGCCCTCACACCTATTTCCAAAGGGAGAGGGTGCTACACCCTCTCTCAGAGGAAGTCCTTTGTTCTGCCTTCCTGGGCCAGGGCTGCCTGGACCCCAGGAGGGCAGAAACTTGTCTGAGGGGTTGGCAGCAGCAGCAGCTGCAGTGGAGACCCCGGAAAGGCAGTTTGGTAGTACCCGGGTTCTGTGCTAGAGACCCGGGGGATCATGGAATTAGACATGTTACATGGCCATGTTCGGAGTTACCATTGTGACGCTGTACATAGGTAGTGACCTATGTACAGTGCACGCGTGTAATGGTGTCCCCGCACTCACAAAGTCTGGGGAATTTGCCCTGAACGATGTGGGAGCACATTGGCTAGTGCCAGGGTGCCCACACACTAAGTAAATTTGCACCCAACCTTCACCAGGTGAAGGTTAGACATATAGGTGACTTATAAGTTACTTAAGTGCAGTGGTAAATGGCTGTGAAATAACGTGGACGTTATTTCACTCAGGCTGCACTGGCAGGCCTGTGTAAGAATTGTCAGAGCTCCCTATGGGTGGCAAAAGCAATGCTGCAGCCCATAGGGATCTCCTGGAACCCCAATACCCTGGGTACCTCAGTACCATATACTAGGGAATTGTATGGGTGTACCAGTATGCCAATCTGAATTGGTAAAATTAGTCACTAGCCTGTTAGTGACAAATTTGGAAAGCAGAGAGAGCATAATCACTGAGGTTCTGGTTAGCAGAGCCTCAGTGAGACAGTTAGGCATCACACAGGGAACACATACAGGGCACATACTTATGAGCTCTGGGGCCCTGCCTGGCAGGGTCCCAGTGACACATAGACTAAAACAGTGCTTGAAATGGAAAAATTAAAGTGCAGGTACTCTGTGCCAGAGTACCTGCTTGTTTGTGAGAAGTGCCGATACTCTCCAATTAAAAGTATTACGGGTTTCTTGAGATGTGCCGGTACTATCCCTCTCAAAATAAAAAAGTGCCGGTACTCAGTACTGGACAGTACGGGCCCATTTAAACAACATATATACAGTGAAATATGGGGGTAACATGCCAGGCAAGATGGTACTTTCCTACACAACCCTCCCCCCCCCAAAACGAATAACAATAAGACTAGCCATGACCTGATGAGTCTTCATTGTCTAAGTGGAAATATCTGGAGAGTCCATCTGCATTGGAGTGGGTACTCCCAGGTCTATGTTCCACTGTATAGTCCATTCCCTGTAGAGATATGGACCACCTCAACAATTTAGGGTTTTCACCTTTGATTTGTTTTAGCCAAAGTAGAGGTTTGTGGTCTGTCTGAACAATAAAGTGAGTACCAAACAGGTATGGCCTCAACTTCTTCGGTGCCTAGACCACAGCAAAGGCCTCCCTCTCTATGGCAGACCAACGCTTTTCTCTAGGGGTCAACCTTCTGCTGATAAAAGTAACTAGTTGATCCTGGCCCTCAGAATTCAGTTGTGATAAGACTGCCCCTAGCCCTAATTCAGATGCATCAGTTTGAACAATGAATTTCTTGGAGTAACATCAGCTTTTTAGGACAGGTGCAGAGCACATGGCCTGTTTGAGCTCCTCAAAAGCTTTCTGACAGCTAGCTGTCCACAATACATTTTTAGGCATCTTCTTACTGGTGAGATCATTAAGAGGGGCTGATATGGAGCCATAGTTTTTAATGAATCTCCAGTAATACCCAGTAAGGCCTAGGAAGGCTCTCACCTGGGTCTGTGTTGTAGGGGGAACCCAATCCATGATTGTCTGGATTTTCCCCTGAAGTGGTGCAATCTGTTCTCCACCTACCAGGTGTCCCAGATAAACCACCTTTCCCTGCCCTATCTGGCACTTTGAGGCCTTGATAGTGAGGCCTGCCTTTTGCAGGGCCTCCAAAACTTTCCAAAGGTGGACCAGGTGCTCATCCCAGGTGGAGCTAAAGATAGCTATATCATCTAGATATGCTGCACTAAAATACTCCAACCCTTGTAGGACTGTGTTCACCAACCTCTGAAAAGTGGCAGGTGCATTCTTCAAACCAAGGGGCATCACTGTAAATTGGTAGTGCCCTCCTATAGTTGAAAATGCAGTTTTAGGTTTAGCATCCTCAGCCAATTTGATCTGCCAATACCCTGCAGTCAAATCAAAAGTCCTTAGATACTTGCCAGATGCCAGTGTATCTATGAGCTCATCTTCCCTGGGTATAGGGTGAGCATCAGTTTTTGTTACCTGATTGAGTCCTCTGTACTCAACACAAAACCTCATCTCCCTTTTTCCATCTTTTGAGTGAGGCTTTGGTACAAGCACCACAGGACTCGCCCATGGGCTTTCAGAAGGTTCAACCACTCCTAGATCAAGCATTTTCTGAACCTCTTGTTTTATGCAGTCCCTGACATGGTCAGATTTTACTGTTGACAGGCAAGCTGTCTCTAGTAGCAATTGTGTGTTCACACCAAGATGTGGTGCCTGGCACAGTTGAAAAGAGTTCAGAAAATTGTCCAAGGAGATTTATGCAGCTGTCTTTCTGTTCTGCACTCAGACAATCTGCTAAAACTACTCCCTCCTCTAAAGCATCCTCTTCAGTGGAGGAGAAGAGATCAGGGAGGTCACTCTCTTCTTCCTGTCCTTCATCTGTTGCCATGAGCAGGGTGAGATCAGCCCTGTCATAGCAGGGTTTTAGGCGGTTGATATGAATCACCCTAAGAGGACTCCTGGCAGTGCCCAGGTCTACCAGATAGGTAACCTCGGGGTCCACTCCATTTGTCTTGGAGTGCTCTTGGGGCCACAGGCTCCAATACCCACACCTTCTGTCCTGGTTGGTACTGAATCAGAACAGCCTTCTGGTCATGCCATTGCTTTTGGAGCTCTTGGCTGGCCTGAAGGTTTTTACTGGCCTTTTTCATGTACTCGGCCATTCTGGATCTTAGGCCAAGTACATAGTCCACTATGTCCTGTTTGGGAGCTTTTAAAGGTTGTTCCCAACCCTCCTTCACAAGTGTTAGTGGACCTCTTACAGGGTGTCCAAAGAGGAGTTCAAAGGGGCTGAAGCCCACTCCTTTCTGGGGTACCTCCCTGTAAGCAAAAAGAAGGCAAGGTAACAGGACATCCCATCTCCTCCTGAGTTTTTCAGGGAGACCCATTATCATACCTTTGAGAGTTTTATTAAACCTCTCTACCTGTCCATTAGTCTGTGGATGATAAGTAGTGGTGAATTTGTATGTTACACCACATTCCTTCCACATAGCTTTCAAGTATGCAGACATAAAGTTGCTACCCCTGTCTGATACAACCTCTTTTGGGAAACCCACCCTGGAAAAGATTCTCAGGAGGGCTTTTGCCACTGCAGGTGCTGTAGTGGTCCTTAGAGGAATTGCTTCAGGATATCTTGTGGCATGGTCCACAACCACCAAGATAAACCTATCGCCTGAAGCAGTAGGAGGGTCAAGGGGGGATAACTATGTCAACCCCTTCCCTTTTAAAGGGGACCCCAACCACAGGTAGTGGAATAAGGGGAGCCTTTGGTGTGCCACCAGTCTTGCCACTGGCTTGGCAGGTCACACAAGACTTACAAAAGTCTTTTGTGTCCTCTGACATCCTAGGCCAGTGAAACAGGGGGACAAGCCTTTCCCATGTTTTGATCTGGCCCAAACGCCCAGCCAAAGGAATGTCATGTGTCAGAGTTAGGAGGAACTCTGTACTGCAGGGGAATGACCAATCTCTTGGCTGCTCCAGGTTTTGGGTCCCTTGCCTCTGTGTACAAGAGGTTGTCCTCCCAGTAAACTCTGTGTGAGTCACTGACATCCCCATTTTGCTGCTTGACAGCTTGCTGTCTGAGACCCTCTAATGTGGGACAGGATTGCTGTGCCACACTCAGCTCTTCCCTGGCTGGCCCCCCTGCACCCAAAAGCTCAGCAGTGTCTGCTGCCAGCTCATCTGGTGAAGGTTCTGCACAGGTAGGAAATTCTTCTTCCTCAGAAGAAGAATCATCTGTAGAGGGAGGGATAGTGGGTAGGGATTTACCCTTGCTACACCTAGCTTTAGGGATTACTTGGTCCATTGTTCCAGGATCCAAGTTACCCTGTCCTTTTTGCTTTTTGGCCTGAGCCCTTGTCAAAGCAAAAATATGCCCAGGAATGCCCAGCATTGCTGCATGAGCCTCCAACTCCACTTCTGCCCAAGCTGATGTCTCTAAATCATTCCATAGTAGACAGTCTACAGGTAAAACAGTGGCAACCATAACTTTCTTTGGCCCAGTAACCCCCCCCCCCCCAGTTGAGATTCACAACAGCCATGGGGTGGCTAAGAGTGTTGTTATGAGCGTCTGTCACTTGGTACTGCTGACCAAGTAGGTGTTGTTCAGGGTGAACCAGTTTCTCTATCACCATGGTAACACTGGCACCTGTGTCCCTGTAGGCCTGAACCTCAACACCATTTATTAGGGGAAGTTGCTTGTACTTATCCATATTAAGGGGACAAGCAACCAAGGTGGCCAAATCAATGGCACCTTCAAAGACTAACACAGCCTCTGTGGTCTCCCTAACAAGACCAACCCCAACTAAATTACCAAAAGTGAGCCCAGCTACTCCAGTGGATTGGCTATTAGTAGGTTTGCTCCCACCACCACTGCTATTACTAGGGGCACTAGAATTTGCAGTAGGGGTTGTGGTAGTGGGAGGATTGGTGTTTTTCTTTGGACAACAGGCATCAGTTGTCCAATGGCCTTTGACTTTACACAAATAACACCAAGGCTTTTTAACTTGATTATTGGAAGAGGATTTGGACCCACCACCCCCACCAGAGGATTTTTGTGGGCCTGGTGAAGAGACAGTTTTACTTTTGTCCATACCCTTGTCAGAAGACTTACCATCCTTCTTCTTGCCATCCTTGTCACCCCCTGTATGAACTTTTCTGTTCACTCTTGTTCTGACCCATTTGTCTGCCTTCTTTCCCAATTCTTCGGGAGAGGTCAGATCTGAGTCCACTAGATATTGGTGTAACAAGTCAGACACACAGTTATTCAGAATATGCTCTCTCATAATAAGATTATACAGGATTTCATAGTCAGAAACTCTACTGCCATGTAACCACCCTTCCAAGGCCTTCACTGAACAGTCAACAAAGTCTATCCAGTCTTGTGAGGACTCTTTTCTGGTGTCTCTGAACGTAATCCTGTATTGTTCAGTGGTTAAGCCAAATCCATCCAAGAGTGCATCCTTCAAAACTGCAAAATTGTTAGCATCAATTTCTCTAACAGTAAGGAGCCTATCCCTACCCTTTCCATTGAAAGATAGCCACAATATAGTAGCCCACTGCCTCTGAGGGACCCCCTGTACCATACAGGCCCTCTCAAGTGCAGCAAACCACTTGTTGATGTCATCCCCCTCCTTGTAAGGGGGGACTATCTTGTGCAGATTCCTGGAATCATGCTCTCTAACAGGATTACTATCAGGAATACTGCTGCTGCCACCATGGGGTCCAAACCACAATCTCTGTCTCTCCTTCTCCAGGTCTAGGGATTCCCTATCTAAGGCCAGCTGTTGCTGTTTAAGCTTCAGTCTGGTCTCTTCCACTCTTATCTTTTTGAGTTCCCTTTCTAACATGTTGTCTTCAGGGTGGGTGGGTTGGGAATGCTTGGACACAGAAGATAAATTGGAAATAACAGAGGGAGATCTGTCCCTAACTGACTGAACCCTAATAACCTGGCCTCCAGGAATAAAGACACCCCTGCTATGATGGGAACCTCCATTACTACCAGCATTACTAGGTGGCCTGCTAGGAGGCAGATTTGGAACAGAACCCTCCCCGCCTCCCTCAAGGAGATCCCCTGAGTCAGAATGGGAGCCTTCTATTAACCTCTCATATGAAGTGCCTGCTTGGGACTCATCATTCACAATAAGCATGTTATATAGAAACTCTTTTGTAGGGTTCTTTCCTATCACTAAACCGCTATCTAAGCAGAGACTCCTTAGGCTCTTGTAATTCAAATTGTCATAGGTAGTATTGACCATTTTAAGAGCAGAGTCATCATCAGACATGATAGTAAAACGTTTAGAGACAGTGAGAAGAAAGAAAAAGTTTCAGAACTTTTTAAAGAACAGAGAAAAAAAACTTTTTCTAACTTTTAGAAGTTTAGAGAAACTTTTCAGAACTTTGTAAAAAGTTTGAGAGAAGAAAAGCAAAACTTTTTGGTTAGGTGTACATACACTGAACCTGTTTTGTATATTATTCTCTTATGAAAAGTACACAATGACAAAGTGGTAAGTAGTTACAAGTACTTATCCCACCGCTGCACAACCAATGTAGGAGGCTGGCCTGGCTTGTAGTGGGTACCAGAGGTACTTACACCTTCTGCCAGGTCCAGTTATCCCTTATTAGTGTAGAAGAGGTGTTTCTAGCAGTTTAGGCTGATAGAAGGTAGCTATGGCAAAGCAGCTTAGGCTGAACTAGGAGATATGTAAAGCTCCTACTATACCACTGGTGTCATATGCACAATATCATAAGAAAACACAATAAAACAGAATTACAAAAAATAAAGGTACTTTATTTTTATGACAATATGCCAAAGGTATATCAGTGAGTACCCTCAGTATGAGGATAAGTTATATACACAAGATATATGTACACAAACCAAAATTATGCAGGTAATAGCAAGAAAAGTAATGCAAGCAGTGTAAAGTTACAGTAGATTGCAATAGGAGCAAATGGGTATGGGGCAACACAAACCATATTCCTCAAAAGTGGAATGCGAACCACGAATGGACCCCAAACCTATGTGAGCTTGTAGAGGGTCGCTGGGACTGTTAGAAAACAGTGAGGGTTAGAAAAATAGCCCACCGAAAGACCCTGAAAGGTAGGTGTAAAATGCACCTACTACCCCCAGAAAGCACAGAAGTCGTGATAGCGGGATTCTGCAGGAAGAACAAACACCAGCAATGCAACAACAGTGGGTTTCTGGACCTGAGTACCTGTAAGACAAGGGGACCAAGTCTAATAGTCGCGACAGTGTCGATAGTGGGCAGGAGCCCAGGAAATGCCAGCTAAGGGTGCAAGGAAGCTGCCACCTGTTGGAAGAAGCTTGGAGTTCTGCAAGAAAGAAGAGGACTAGGAACTTCTCCTTTGGAGGATGGATGTCCCACGTCACGATGAAGCTTGCAGAGGTGTTCCCACGCAGAAAGACCGCAAACAAGCCTTGCTAGCTGCAAGGGTCGCGGTAGAGGTTTTTGGGTGCTGCTGTGGCCCAGGAGGGACCAGGATGTCACCACTTGGAGGAGGAGACAGAGGGGGCGCCCAGCAGGTCGGGGAGCCCTCACAAAAGCAGGCAGCACCTGCAGAAGTACCTGAACAGGCACTTGGAAGAAGAGTGAACCGGAGTCCACGCAAAGTCACAAAAGGGAGTCCCACGACACCGGAGGACAACTCAGAAGGTTGTGCACTGCAGGTTAGAGTGTCGGGGACCCAGGCTTGGCTGTGCACGAAAGAAATCCTGGAAGAGTGCACAGGAGCCGGAGCAGCTGCAAATCACGCGGTACCCAGCAATGCAGTCTAGCGTGGGGAGGCAAGGACTTACCTCCACCAAACTTGGACTGAAGAGTCACTGGACTGTGGGAGTCACTTTGACAGAGTTGCTGAGTTCCAGGGCCCACGCTCGTCGTGCTGAGAGGGGACCCAGAGGACCAGTGATGCAGTCTTTTGGTGCCTGCGGTTGCAGGGGGAAGATTCCGTCGACCCACAGGAGATTTCTTCAGAGCTCCTGGTGCAGAGAGGAGGCAGGCTACCCCCAGAGCATGCACCACCTGGAAACAGTCGAGAAAGCCGGCAGGATGAAGCGATACAAGGTTGCTAGTAGTCGTCTTGCTACTTTGTTGCAGTTTTGCAGGCGTCCTGAGCAGTCAGTGGTCGATCCTTTGGCAGAAGGTGAAGAGGGAGATGCAGAGGAACTCTGATGAGCTCTTGCATTCGTTATCTGGTGAGATCCCCAAAGCAGAGACCCTAAATAGCCAGCAAAGGCGGTGTGGCTACCTAGGAAGCAGTATTGGCTACCAAGAGAGGCAAGAGCCTATCAGAAGGAGCCTCTGACGTCACCTGCTGGCACTGGCCACTCAGAGCAGTCAGGTGTGCCACAGACACCTCTGTTTCCAAGATGGCAGAGGTCTGGTACACACTGGAGGAGCTCTGGGCACCTCCTCTGGGAGGTGCAGGTCAGGGGAGTGGTCACTCCCCTTTGCTTTGTCCAGTTTCGTGCCAGAGCAGGGCTGGGGGATCCCTGAACCGGTGTAGACTGGCTTATGCAGTGATGGGCATCATCTGTGCCCATCAAAGCATTTCCAGAGGCTGGGGGACGCTACTCCTCCCCAGCCCTCACACCTATTTCCAAAGGGAGAGGGTGGTACACCCTCTCTCAGAGGAAGTCCTTTGTTCTGCCTTCCTGGGCCAGGGCTGCCTGGACCCCAGGAGGGCAGAAACCTGTCTGAGGGATTGGCAGCAGCTGCAGTGGAGACCCCGGAAGGGCAGTTTGGCAGTACCCGTGTTCTGTGCTAGAGACCCGGGGGATCATGGAATTGTCTCCCCAATGCCAGAATGGCATTGGGGGGGACAATTCCATGATCTTAGACATGTTACATGGCCATGTTCGGAGTTACCATTGTGACGCTGTACATAGGTACAGTGCACGTGTGTAATGGTGTCCCCGCACTCACAAAGTCCGGGGAATTTGCCCTGAACGATGTGGGAGCACCTTGGCTAGTACCAGGGTGCCCACACACTAAGTAACTTTGCACCCAAACTTCACCAGGTGAAGGTTAGACATATAGGTGACTTATAAGTTACTTAAGTGCAGTGGTAAATGGCTGTGAAATAACGTGGACATTATTTCACGCATGCTGCAGTGGCAGGCCTGTGTAAGAATTGTCAGAGCTCCATATGGGTGGCAAAAGAAATGCTGCAGCCCATAGGTATCTCCTGGAACCTTAATACTCTGGGTACCTCAGTACCATATACTAGGGAATTATATGGGTGTACCAGTATGCCAATGTGAATTGGTCACTAGCCTGTTAGTGACACATCTGGAAAGCAGAGAGAGCATAACCACTGAGGTTCTGGTTAGCAGGGCCTCAGTGAGACAGTTAGGCACCACACAGGGAACACATTCAGGGCACATACTTATGAGCACTGGGGCCTTGCCTGGCAGGGTCCCAGTGACACATAGACTAAAACAACATATATACAGTGACAAATGGGGGTAACATGCCAGGCACGATGGTACTTTCCTACACACACCAGCTACGTTTTCTTCTTTGAAGAAGCTGATTTTTTTCCTTCTTCCAACAACTGGCTATCGGCTTTCTGAGGAGAACTTCAAGCAACTGCAGTAATTAATCCTTTTGTATGATCCAGACTTGCGACTATATATATGTATACATATATTCAAGAACTAGTTCACAAAGATGCCAAATCAGGCTTTTCTTCAACAGCAACAGGTGTTTCCCATTTTCCCATAAATCACTGTAGACAATCCAGACCCTTTGCATTTCGGGCAAACTGCCCTTCCTCAGGGGTAACTGTGGGACAAAGAATCCCATCACAACCAGTGCTACCCAACACACAATCAAAATATGGCATATTTAGTTTTATGGAATAGACCCGCCCAGACACAAAGTGAATACCAGTACTAAGACGTGTAAAACAATTAAAATTAAAATCAAATAGCCACGAGCTGTTATGTGACCCCGAGTAAATCAAAGGTGTTTCATAAACATGTTCTGTGCCGTAAACCCCACATCAAACTCATGCATGAAAGAAAACCAAAATGTTTAAACTCCTAACCTGGAAACTGCAACATGAATCATGCACAAAAATATGCTCCGTGCACCAAACCTACATCTTAAACCCATAATGTGTCTGATCTGTATGTAAGAAAGTGCCTCTTTTGTCATGTTAGCTCCCACTTTTTACCTGGTATATGACATAGTTTCAAAGTTGCAGGTGCCCTGGTCCCCTGTAAACAGGTTCCCAGGGCCAGGTCTCTTTCCCAAAACTGTTGTGATGCATTGGCACAATTGGCCACACATTTAGTGGCCACTATAAGTACATAATAAATGGTACTTAGGTACTCAGGGGATGGGGTACTAAGGGTAGGCCCCTGAGGGCAGCAGCACAGTTTTAGGATGGCACCAGGACACTTATTGCAGGCTGTGTGTCCTGGTGCCATCCTAAAATGCAAACATGACTACACACTGCAAGCAAAATAGGTAAGCCACCCTTCTGGCAAGCCATAAGGCCTAAGGTACGGTGCACTATAATGCATGTGTGGGCACAGGTGCATGAACAATATGTCCCTACTATGTCCTTGCCAAACCTGGGACATAGTAAGTGTACATAGTGGCCATTTTAAATGCATGTGCTGGACACTGGTCTGTACGAGTTTCACAGCTACATGATGGCCACTCTGAACCCTGGGTTGTTTGGTATCAAACAACTCAGAACAATAAATCCAAACTGGTACCAGTATTGGATTTATTGCAAAATGTACCCAGGGGCCACCTTGGAAGTGACCCCTGAAAAACTAACTAGCCCTGGCATGGTCCCAACCAGCCTGCCACCACCAGACAAGATTCTGTGACTCTGCGGTGAGGGCCTTTGCTCTCTGGGACCAGAAAACAAAGCCTTCCTTTACACCTCCTCCGCCAGCAGTGTGCACTGCCCTGCCTGCAAGCTTCAAAGGGTTTGCCACCCTTGAAACTCGACCTCCAGCCCTGCTGCTAGCAGCAGATGTCAGCCTCCATTGCAAACCGCCACTTTTGGTGGGAGCAATGGTGGGAAAATGGTCAAAGACTAGGAGGAGTGGCCACCCTCTGCCTGCACCACCCCTCAGGTGTACCAAGTGAGGTGACCTCTCCATTTCATTTTCCTCCATCTTGCATGGTAGGACAATAGCCAATCAGGGTTACAGATGTGACCTCTCCCCTCAGGAAGTGGGCGCAAACTGGGTGTAGCCACCCGAAGGTAGATGGTCCAATGGTCAATACAAGGTACACCCATAAATGCCCCCTAAATGTAGTATTTAGTGGGCATCTCTAGACCTGCAGATCAGATTCAACAGACACAAGAAGGCCAGTGACAAAGAATACCCAAGGCTCGAGAACAGAAGTCCTGCTGCGAGAAGACAAAGGCACCAAACCCTACCTGCTGCACCCAGGACTCGACAATCTCCCTCCAGAGTGAAGGCATCACTCCTTGCAACCAGCAAGCAAGATCCAGTGAACTTCAGATCACTGACCAGCTGCTGGCCAAGCAACTAGACAGAGCAGCTGGACCAAATTTCCCCCAATGTACTAGGAGGACAAACCTTGCAAGTGTGCTAAGTTTGATGGCACTGCAAGCTCCAGTGGCTGAGCCGTACAAAAGCCAGGGGTACTGCACCCCCAACATCGGACACCAAGAAGAAAAGTCCACTGTGAGAGAAGGCCTCTTTTTGCATGGTTACCCCCCACTTTGTGTCTGATGTTGATGTGTTCTAGAAGTTGGTAGTGCTCAGGGCCCCTTCTAAGCAGGGCCCCTGGGCCAGAGCTCTTTCCCTAAATCTGTTGTGATGCTTGGCACAATTGGATACACTCTTACGTATCCCTGTAAGACCCTAGTAAATGGGTACCCCAGTACCCAGGGCATGAGATAGTAGGAGTAAGCCCCTGAGGGCAGCAGCACTGATTGTGCCTCCCTCTAGGGCCCTGCACCCAGATACCCCCAGCACTGCAAGTGCAGGCTGAGTGTACTGGGGCAAACCTAAAAATATGCAAACTCGGCATGGCACACTCCCCTGTGTGCCCTGTCCACACTACACTGTGGGGGTCATTCTAACACTGGCGGTCGGTGATAAAGCGGCGGCCAACCCGCCAACAGGCTGGCGGTCCAAAAAATGGAATTCTGACCCTGGCGGGAACCGCCAACACAGACAGCCACTTTAACACTCCGACCGCCACGGCGGTACAAACAAACAGCGCGGCGGTCACCGCCAACAGCCAGGCGGCAGACAATGTACCGCCCACACTATCACAACTCACCAATCCGCCACCTTTTCCGGGGCGGGAGCACCGCCGATAAAAACACGGCGGAAACAGACTACGGACGGGAAAACGCTCACCACTACGCATTCCACGAGGAAGGAGGACAGCATGGAACCCGAATTAAACATCCTACCTGCTCTCGTCTACCTTCTCATCTACCACGAGTACGAAGTCCGGCGCAGACGACAACGGTGAGTACTGCACCTACGACACACGGGAGGGGGAGGACGAAAGGTTACGGCCCCACACATATGCGACCCCCCCCACCCCCAACTATGTACACACCAATGCAGAGCAACAAGTCACAGTGACCCCACCCAAACACCCCTGAAAAATGCTAGGACATAATCAAATTTGGAATAAATATTTATGTACAAAAAAGCTCCTGAAAAGTATCGTAAAACCATGAAAGATATTTACAAGAAAACAAATTATATACACATCAGTGTATAACTGAAGTAACAAGTCCTGCACATCCTACGAATTCATCATGTCCGTGGGCCAAAGTTTTGCGCAACAAGGGCAAAGCCCACACAGGAGACCTGAGTCCTTTGGAGAGAACACTGCAGGGGCATCAGATGTAAAAACTACAGGCACCTCAGGGGGAAGGGAAGGGGGGGGCACCACAGCCACATGAGTCCACGACGCCAGATCCACGAGGAGCCACCATGCCCCCAGTGCAAAGCCACAGTCTCTCAATGTCTCTACAGTGGGTGGGCTGCCCACTGTACCATCCTGGGGAGTGCAAAGCCACAGTCTCTCAATGTCTCTACAGTGGGTGGGTGGGCTGCCCACTGTACCATCCTGGGGAGTGCAAAGCCACAGTCTCTCAATGTCTCTACAGTGGGTGGGCTGCCCACTGTACCATCCTGGGGAGTGCAAAGCCACAGTCCATCAGGTGGATGACAGTCTCCACTGGTCAAGGAGGAGGCATGGTGGGCACCGTGAACCATAAACAGTCCTTGAGACGGCGGTGCCCAGCGGAGCGGTGCTTGAGAAGAAGGGCCCAGCAGAGCGGTGCTTGAGACGGCGGTGCCCAGCGGGAGCGGTGCTTGAGAAGAAGGGCCCAGCGGAGCGGTGCTTGAGAAGAAGGGCCCAGCGGAGCGGTGCTTGAGAAGAAGGGCCCAGCGGAGCGGTGCTTGAGAAGAAGGGCCCAGCGGAGCGGTGCTTGAGACGGCGGTGCCCAGCGGAGCGGTGCTTGAGAAGAAGGGCCCAGCGGAGCGGTGCTTGAGACGGCGGGGCCCAGCAGAGCGGTGCTTGAGAAGAAGGGCCCAGCGGAGCGGTGCTTGAGAAGAAGGGCCCAGCGGAGCGGTGCTTGAGACGGCAGGGCCCAGCGGAGCAGTGCTTGAGACGGCGGGGCCCAGCGGAGCGGTGCTTGAGAAGAAGGGCCCAGCGGAGCGGTGCTTGAGAAGAAGGGCCCAGCGGAGCGGTGCTTGAGAAGAAGGGCCCAGCGGAGCGGTGCTTGAGACGGCGGTGTCCAGCGGAGCGGTGCTTGAGAAGAAGGGCCCAGCGGAGCGGTGCTTGAGACGGCGGGGCCCAGCGGAGCGGTGCTTGAGAAGAAGGGCCCTGGTCAGCGGTGCTCTTCTGCACAGCGGGCCCTGTTCAGCGGTGCTGTTCTCCACGGCGGGGCCCTGTTCAGCGGTACCTGTCTTCACGGCGGGCCCTGTTCAGCGGTGCTCTTCTCCACGGCGGGGCCCTGTTCAGCGGTACCTGTCTTCACGGCGGGGCCCTGTTCAGCGGTACCTGTCTTCACGGCGGGCCCTGTTCAGCGGTGCTGTTCTCCACGGCGGGGCCCTGTTCAGCGGTACCTGTCTTCACGGCGGGCCCTGTTCAGCGGTGCTCTTCTGCACCGCGGGCCCTGTTCAGCGGTGCCTATCTTCACGGCGGGGCCCTGTTCAGCGGTGCTCTTCTGCACCGCGGGCCCTGTTCAGCGGTGCTCTTCTCCACGGCGGGCCCTGTTCAGCGGTGCTCTTCTCCACGGCGGGGCCCTGTTCAGCGGTACCTGTCTTCACGGCGGGCCCTGTTCAGCGGTGCTCTTCTCCACGGCGGGGCCCTGTTCAGCGGTACCTGTCTTCACGGCGGGCCCTGTTCAGCGGTGCTCTTCTGCACCGAGGCCCCTGTTCAGCGGTGCCTATCTTCACGGCGGGGCCCTGTTCAGCGGTGCTCTTCTGCACCGCGGGCCCTGTTCAGCGGTGCTCATCCAGCAGGTCAAGGGAGCCAGACCTGGCCTGGACTCCCTGCTCAGTCGCCCTCGGACCGTGATGCTTCTGGACCCTTCGGGGACGGACTCCTGGCCTCCTTAGTGTCCTCCTTCCCAGCTGGGATGTGGCATGTGGGGTCCACCTTCTCCGCGCTCCTGCTGCCCTTCCGCTCCTTTGATGGGGCTCTCGGGCCCTTGCCTCCCCTAGATGGTGTGGGTGGTGAAGTGGCCGCACATTGCTCCTTGGGGGAAGCCCTGTCGGTCCTCGCACGGCAGCCCTTGTTTTTGCGGGTCCTCTTGCCGGGGGGGGGGGCTGGACGTGTCCTTGCTGCTGATCGATGTGTCACTGCTGGCAAAGGGTGGGCTCCAGAACCCATGCACAACAGTGACACCCGAAGCTGGGCTGGTGGTGGCTGCGGTGCTCTTGGGACTCTTTGAAGATGGATGGGGGAGCTCATCGGGGGGAAAGAGGTCAAGGTTAGCCATGAAAAGTTTTTTAGGGCCAAGGTAAAGGGTAGGAGAAGTGGAGATGGAAGTGGAGGTAGAGGAGGTGGTTGTAGGAGAGTCAGGTGTGCTGTCATTGGGTGAAGGTGCTGGTGCTGTAGGCTGTTGTGAGGTGGTTGGCTGTTGGGTGGGTGGCTGCCTGCGTTTGTGTGTCTTGGAAGAGGGGGTGACAGACACAGTGGGAGAGGACACAGGGGACGTGTAAATGGCAGTGGGGGTGGTGACTGCACGAGTGTGGACTGTACTGGAGGGTGAGGTGGTGATGGAAGCACTGGCTGATGTTGGGGTGCATGCAGGTGTGAGTGTAGACGTCACAGGGAGGGAGGAGGGAGACGAGGAGGAGGGGGACACAGGGGTGGCAGTGGCTGTTGGCATGTCTGCATCTGGGTGTTGCTTGGGTGAGTGTTTGTGGGATCTGTGGTGCTTGTGTTTGGATGAGCTGCTCTTGGGTGTTGAGGTGTGTGCAGGCTGGTCTGATGGTGTGGATGGGATAGGCTGAGGAACAGGAGACAGAGAAAGGCTGGAGGCAGTAAGAAGAGGGAGGCTGGAAACAGGGACAATGGCTGCCGTCAGTGCTGAGGCCAGAGCAGTGAACGCTCGTTGATGGGCAGCCTGACCCGAATGAATGCCCTCCAGGTACGCATTGCTCTGTTGCACCTCCCTCTGCACACCCTGGATGGCATTCAAAAGGGTCGTCTGCCCAACAATGAGCGTCCTTACCAGGTCAATGAGCTCCGCACTGAGGGCAGCAGGGGCAGCAGGGGCTGAGGTGCCTGGGGCGAAGGAGACGCGCGCCTTCCTGGGCGAACGGGCACGGAGCGAAGACTGAGGGGCTGCTGGGAGGGCGGTGCTGGTGCGCTGGGTGGCGGCTGTACCTGTAGAGGCGGGGGGCACGGATGTTGCCACCACCGCTAGGGAGCTCCCATCCGAGGACGTGTCGCTGTCGCTGCTCTCACCAGCGGTCCCCGTCGTGGTGCTCCCCTCGCCCTCCGGATCAATGGTGCCGTCGGTGTCTGTTCCTGGGCACACCGGGGCCTTGTGTCCTGCAGCTCCCTCGTGCTCCGATGCCAAATCTCCTCCGCCTGATGATGCTGATGCACACATGCACAAGAAGATGAAGAGAAAGGGTGGGGGGAGAAAGAAGAAGACCAGGTTGAGTGCATGCAATGTCAACACCGTTGGCGGAGAGGACAGACACAGGAGCCTAATGCACTAAGCCGCGCATTCGGGGTACACTACTCAGTACTACTGACTAGGACAACAGGCCAAGAGACGTCAAACGCGCACATGGGAGATGCTGGACCTTCAATGGCTGTACTTGTCACCCTACAGAGGTGGGGGCCGGGGACACAGGGCCATGCCTAAGGGAGAGGACTACACTACAGAAAGCGGCCTGGCCTAATGTCACCCACAGCCCTCCTCCCCCACCCAGACGCCTCCACTGCGCAGAAAGATAGGAGAATGTGCTGATACTCACCCCCTTGTGTCTGCTGTGATGTCTTAAAGCGCCCATCCAATTCTGGGTAGGCCACCGCCAGGATCCGGGACATCAGGGGGGTCATGGTGCGACTGGCACCCCTCCTAGGTTGGGAGGCCATCCCCAGCAGTGTCTCTGCGGTCTTCCTTGTTCCGCGGCGGATGTCCTCCCACCTCTTGCGGCAGTGGGTGCCCCGTCTGTTGTGGACCCCCAAGTTCCGGACTTCCTTGGCGATGGCACGCCAAATCTCGATCTTCTGATGGGCGCTGACCTATTTGACATGTACAGGGTGGAAAGGAGGAAATCATCAATGACCTGCATGTTAGATGTGATTGCCCCCCCCCACCAACTTTGCCATATGGCACATGCTCTCATCTGTCGGGCGTTACACTCCTCATTCGCCCCCCACCCCACCAACTTACATCCACCCCAATCCACACAGGCATAGCCCATTCCATGTGCACCCGGTGTACTCACTTGTTGGTCTGGAGGACCGTAGAGTAGCGCATACTGGGGGAGGACCCCATCCACGAGCTTCTCCAACTCTTCTGTCGTGAAGGCAGGGGCCCTTTCCCCAGTCGCAGCAGCCATTGTATCTTCCAGACCGAGGTCACAGCAGCACTTGCAGTATAGGTCCTCTCCTGTGGATGATCAGGTCTCGAGTGATTAAGCAGATGGAAAATGGCGGTCACGCCCGCGGCGGTGCGTACCGCGGCGGTGCGTACCGCGACCGCCGGCGCACATCGTCATTGGCCCCTGAAACCCATAGGCTTCAATGTTAACCAATGCGGCTTTGCGCCGCGGTCTTCGACCGCCTACCGCCACGGTGTGCCCCGCCAGCGCATTGACCTCACATCCCATTGTCCCACTTCACAGGTCAGGCAGCCGCCATTTCAAGGGCCTACATGGCTTAATTCTGACTGCGACACACAGGCCTAGGCCTTGCATTGCCACACATACACGCCTTTCAACCCATTGCCATTCTTTAACTGTGCAAGCTGTCTGTACGTACCTGTGGTTTGGCTGACTCAGTGCTCCATGTTGTCCTTCCTAGGCACCGTCCGCTGGGACTTGCGATGAGAAGGAGGAATCCTCGCGTGTACCGACCGCTGGTGGACCTGTCGACAATGGAAGAACGCCATATAATACTTCGATACAGACTTGACCGTGCCACTATCCATGAACTGTGTGCCCAGCTGGAGCCAGCCCTGATGTCCCCCATCCGCCAACCCACAGGGATTCCCCCTCTGGTGCAGGTTTTGTCAATCCTCCATTTTTTGGCAAGTGGGTCATTCCAGACAACAGTGGCCATGTCATCTGGAATGTCTCAGCCTATGTTTTCAAAGATATTGAAAAGAGTGTTGTCTGCCCTGATGAAACTCATGCGGAGCTACATCATTTTCCCAGAGGAGGGTGACTTGCCTACAGTGAAGGGTGATTTCTATGCCCTTGGACATATCCCCAACATCATTGGTGCCATTGATGGGACCCATGTGGCTTTGGTACCCCCAAAAGACGATGAGCAGGTGTACCGAAACAGGAAAAATTACCATTCTATGAATGTGCAGGTGGTCTGTTTGGCTGACCAGTACATCTCCCATGTAAATGCCAAGTTCCCAGGGTCAGTGCATGACGCGTATGTGTTGCGAAATAGCAGCATCCCCTATGTGATGGAGCAGCTACAGAGACAACGTGTGTGGCTAATTGGTGACTCTGGTTACCCCAACCTGCCTTGGCTACTGACCCCAGTAAGGAATCCCCGGACCAGGGCAGAGGAACGGTACAATGAGGCCCCTGGGCGAACTAGGAGGATCATCGAAAGGACATTTGGCCTCCTGAAGGCCAGGTTTAGGTGCCTGCATATGACAGGGGGATCCCTGATGTACTCACCAAAGAAGGTGTGCCACATCATCGTGGCCTGCTGTATGCTTCACAATCTGGCATTGCGACGTCAGGTTCCTTTCCTGCAGGAGGATGGTGCTGATGGTGGTGTTGAAGCTGCTGTGGAGCCTGCGGAGAGTGAAGAGGAGGAAGACTCAGAGGACGACACAGACAACAGGGACAGAGTAATAGAACAGTATTTCCAGTAGCACACAGGTAATAATCACCCATGCCATTTTACATTTCCTGAAAGCCTCCTGCATCTCAACTTTGTCGGTTTCCCCCCAGACCTATGAACATGATGTTTGATTTTCCCTTCCCTTTTCTGTGCTGTATGAGCCACTGCGTGACCTCGGCTTGGTTGGCCCATGGACTAATGCTAAGTTACCTCGGTATGTGTAATTCAGAATGTTAACAATACGTAATTGATATGTAATCTGTCATACATTTGTAAATAAGACAGGCTGAGTCCTGAATGATTTCAGTGCAATGTGTGATTTATTATTAGTGCATAGTTATTGGTACATGATAGTGAAACAGTGATGGGTGGGGGTGGAGTAATGTCCATGGCGGAGTCCAGTTCTCAGTCTCACCGGTGCATTGTCCATATACCTGTGGCAGGATGGAGCAGGGGCAGTTCAAGGTTTGACAGGGTGGCAATGTGGGACAGTGGGAGGACTTCAGGGGGTATGTGATGCTGGCGGGGGACTTGACATCCTACTCTGTCGTTTTTTTTTATCTCAGGCTCCTTTTGCGGGGCGGTTGTTGTTCAGCAGGGGGTGGGGTTCTGGTGGGCTGTCGTTGTGGTGGGGCCTCCTGTCCACTAGCGCCGGCGGAGGTGGTAGGCTGTTCCTGTTCCTGGCTAGTGACAGGGGCCCTGTGTGATGCCACATGGTCCCGAAACGTGTCCTCTATGCGGTTCAGGGCCTGGACTATGCTCCCCATAGCGGTTGAGATGTTGTTTAGTTGGTCGCTGAACCCCATGTAGCGTTGCTCCTGCTGTGCCTGGATCTCCTGGAACCTGGCCAGTACCGTCGCCATCGTCTCTTGTGAGTGGTGGTAGGCAGCCATGATGGTGGTGAGGGCCTCTTGGAGAGTGGGTTCCCTGGGCCTCTCCTCCCCCCCCTGTCGCACAGCAGCCCTCCGAGTTGCCCTGTTTCCCTGGGCCTCTGTCCCCTGGACGGTGTGGCCACTCCCACTGCCCCCAGGTCCCTGTTGTTGTTGGGTTGGTGGGTTACCCTGGGGGCCCTGTAGTGGTAGACACACCGCTGCTTGACCTGTCCTAGAGACAGAGGCATGGGCCCGCTGGGTGGGAGCTGTGCTGTTGTTCCCAGAGGGGGTTGGGTCTGCAGTGGCCTGTGTCTGGGTGAGGGGAACCGACTGCCCAGGGGTCCCCGATGGTCCGGGCTGGTCGTCAGGTTCCAGGTCGACAGAGCTGCTGTCATCACTAGTGGCCTGTTCCGGGGGTGGGATGGACATTTCTGGTCCCTCCTGACCGGTGTGTTGTCGTTCGGGTCCTGCATGGGGTAAGAGGGTATGGTTATTGTTTCTGTGTGTGCATTTGCTTGCGTTTTATGGGTGCCCTTGTCCCCCAGTGCTGGCATTCCCTTGGGGGAGGTGTTGTGAGGGTGTTTTGTGGGGGGGGGGGTGGGTATGTGCAGTGGTCATGCTTAGGTGATGGGTGTCCATAGTTTGGGGGTGGCATGCAGGGGTTGGTGTTGGGTGGGTTGTGCTGGGGAGACATTCTCAGGGAGGATGTGTGCTGGGGGGTTGGGGGTGAGGGAGGGGGTTAGCATGCTGGGGGGGGGTGAAGTGGTTGGCCTTGTACTTACCAGAGTCCATCCCTCCGTGTACTCCAGCGAGGCCATCAGGATGCAGGATGTTGAGTACCTCTTGCTCCCATGTTGTGAATTCGGGTGGAGTGGGTGGGGGTCCCCCGCCAGTCTTCTGCACTGCGATGTTGTGTCGCGAGACCATCGAGCGCACCTTCCCCCGTAGGTCGTTCCATCGTTTGCGGATGTCCTCTCGATTTCTGGGATGCTGTCCCACCGCGTTGACCCTGTCCACGATCCGCTGCCAGAGCTCCGCCTTCCTTGCTATGGTGGTGTGCTGGACCTGTGAGCCGAAGAGCTGGGGTTCCACTCTTATGATCTCCTCCACCATGACCCGGAGTTCTTGGTCCGAAAAGCGTGGGTGCCTTTGTGGTGCCATGGGGTGGTGAGTATGAGGTGTGGGGTGGTGTATGTGATGATGTGTGTGTTGGTGTGTGGTGCTTTGTGCTTCTATGTGGTGTGTGTGATGTTGCGGTGTGCCTCTGTGTGTCTGGCTCTCTATTCTATGATGTGTCTCTCTCTCTCCTTCGTCTCTGGTTTTTGTTGGTAGGGGTTTGTGGGTGATGTGGGTGTGTGTTTTATATGGTATTGGATGTGTGGGAGTGGTGTGTGTATGTTGTAGGAAAGTACCATCTTGCCTGGCATGTTACCCCCATTTTTCACTGTATATATGTTGTTTTAGTTGTATGTGTCACTGGGACCCTGGGAACCCAGGGCCCCAGTGCTCATAAGTGTGCCTAAATGTGTTACCTGTGTAGTGACTAACTGTCTCACTGAGGCTCTGCTAATCAGAACCTCAGTGGTTATGCTCTCTCATTTCTTTCCAAATTGTCACTAACAGGCTAGTGACCATTTTTACCAATTTACATTGGCTTACTGGAACACCCTTATAATTCCCTAGTATATGGTACTGAGGTACCCAGGGTATTGGGGTTCCAGGAGATCCCTATGGGCTGCAGCATTTCTTTTGCCACCCATAGGGAGCTCTGACAATTCTTACACAGGCCTGCCACTGCAGCCTGAGTGAAATAACATCCACGTTATTTCACAGCCATTTTACACTGCACTTAAGTAACTTATAAGTCACCTATATGTCTAACCTTTACCTGGTAATGGTTAGGTGCAAAGTTACTTAGTGTGAGGGCACCCTGGCACTAGCCAAGGTGCCCCCACATTGTTCAGAGCCAATTCCCTGAACTTTGTGAGTGCGGGGACACCATTACACGCGTGCACTACATATAGGTCACTACCTATATGTAGCTTCACCATGGTAACTCCGAATATGGCCATGTAACATGTCTATGATCATGGAATTGCCCCCTCTATACCATCCTGGCATAGTTGGCACAATCCCATGATCCCAGTGGTCTGTAGCACAGACCCAGGTACTGCCAAACTGCCCTTCCTGGGGTTTCACTGCAGCTGCTGCTGCTGCCAACCCCTCAGACAGGCAGCTGCCCTCCTGGGGTCCAGCCAGGCCTGGCCCAGGATGGCAGAACAAAGAACTTCCTCTGAGAGAGGGTGTGACACCCTCTCCCTTTGGAAAATGGTGTGAAGGCAGGGGAGGAGTAGCCTCCCCCAGCCTCTGGAAATGCTTTGTTGGGCACAGAGGTGCCCAATTCTGCATAAGCCAGTCTACACCGGTTCAGGGACCCCTTAGCCCCTGCTCTGGCGCGAAACTGGACAAAGGAAAGGGGAGTGACCACTCCCCTGACCTGCACCTCCCCTGGGAGGTGTCCAGAGCTCCTCCAGTGTGCTCCAGACCTCTGCCATCTTGGAAACAGAGGTGCTGCTGGCACACTGGACTGCTCTGAGTGGCCAGTGCCACCAGGTGACGTCAGAGACTCCTGCTGATAGGCTCCTTCAGGTGTTAGTAGCCTATCCTCTCTCCTAGGTAGCCAAACCCTCTTTTCTGGCTATTTAGGGTCTCTGTCTCTGGGGAAACTTTAGATAACGAATGCAAGAGCTCATCCGAGTTCCTCTGCATCTCTCTCTTCACCTTCTGATAAGGAAACGACTGCTGACCGCGCTGGAAGCCTGCAAACCTGTAACATAGTAGCAAAGACGACTACTGCAACTCTGTAACGCTGATCCTGCCGCCTTCTCGACTGTTTTCCTGCTTGTGCATGCTGTGGGGGTAGTCTGCCTCCTCTCTGCACCAGAAGCTCCGAAGAAATCTCCAGTGGGTCGACGGAATCTTCCCCCTGCAACCGCAGGCACCAAAAAGCTGCATTACCGGTCCCTTGGGTCTCCTCTCAGCACGACGAGCGAGGTCCCTCGAATCCAGCGACTCTGTCCAAGTGACCCCCACAGTCCAGTGACTCTTCAGCCCAAGTTTGGTGGAGGTAAGTCCTTGCCTCACCTCGCTGGGCTGCATTGCTGGGAACCGCGACTTTGCAGCTACTCCGGCCCCTGTGCACTTCCGGCGGAAATCCTTTGTGCACAGCCAAGCCTGGGTCCACGGCACTCTAACCTGCATTGCACGACTTTCTAAGTTGGTCTCCGGCGACGTGGGACTCCTTTGTGCAACTTCGGCGAGCACCGTTTCACGCATCCTCGTAGTGCCTGTTTCTGGCACTTCTCCGGGTGCTACCTGCTTCAGTGAGGGCTCTTTGTCTTGCTCGACGTCCCCTCTCTCTTCAGGTCCAATTTGTGACCTCCTGGTCCCTCCTGGGCCCCGGCAGCGTCCAAAAACGCCAAACGCAAGATTTGCGACTAGCAAGGCTTGTTGGCGTCCTTCCGGCGGGAAAACACTTCTGCACGACTCTCCAAGGCGAGAGGGATCCGTCCACCAAAGGGGAAGTCTCTAGCCTATTTCGTTCCTGCAGAAACCTCAGCTTCTTCTGTCCAGTAGAAGCTTCTTTGCACCCGCAGCTGGCATTTCCTGGGCATCTGCCCATCTCCGACTTGCTTGTGACTTTTGGACTTGGTCCCCTTGTTCCACAGGTACCCTAGATTGGAAATCCACAGTTGTTGCATTGCTGGTTTGTGTCTTTCCTGCATTATTCCTCTAACACGACTATTTTGTCCTTAGGGGAACTTTAGTGCACTTTGCACTCACTTTTCAGGGTCTTGGGGAGGGTTATTTTTCTAACTCTCACTATTTTCTAATAGTCCCAGCGACCCTCTACAAGGTCACATAGGTTTGGGGTCCATTCGTGGTTCGCATTCCACTTTTGGAGTATATGGTTTGTGTTGCCCCTATCCCTATGTTTCCCCATTGCATCCTATTGTAACTATACATTGTTTGCACTGTTTTCTAAGACTATACTGCATATTTTTGCTATTGTGTATATATATCTTGTGTATATTTCCTATCCTCTCACTGAGGGTACACTCTAAGATACTTTGGCATATTGTCATAAAAATAAAGTACCTTTATTTTTAGTATAACTGTGTATTGTGTTTTCTTATGATATTGTGCATATGACACTAAGTGGTACTGTAGTAGCTTCACACGTCTCCTAGTTCAGCCTAAGCTGCTCTGCTAAGCTACCATTATCTATCAGCCTAAGCTGCTAGACACCCTATACACTAATAAGGGATAACTGGGCCTGGTGCAAGTACCCCTTGGTACTCACTACAAGCCAGTCCAGCCTCCTACATTGGTTGTGCAGTGGTGGGATAAGTGCTTGAGACTACTTACCACTCTTGTCATTGTACTTTTCATAAGAGAAAAATATACAAAACAAGGTCAGTGTATATACACATAGCCAAAAAGTTTTGCATTTCCTCTTTTCACTCTTTTCTAAGTGCTGAAAAGTACTCCTAAACTTTCAAAAAGTTCTTAAAAGTTTAAAAAGTTTTTTTCTGTCTTTCCAAAAAGTTCTGAAAACTTTTTTCTCTTTTTCTATCACTTTAACTCTCTCTAAAAATGTCTGGCACAGGCCAAAGTGTTGATCTGTCCAAACTTGCATATGACAACCTTAGCTGGAAAAGAGCAAGGAGTCTCTGTATAGAGAGAGGTTTGAGTGTAGGGAAGAATCCTTCCTTGGAACTGTTACTTAACATGCTTAGAGAACAAGATAAGGCCATAGGTGCCCCATCTGTTGAAAAAGTACCTAATAGTTCCCAATCTGATTCAGGGACTCCCCCAGGAAAAGATTCAGGAAATAAACTTCCTAGCCTGCCCATTACTAGACAATCTAGCATAGATGGTAATGATGATGAGCCACACCAAATAAATAGTGTTGTCTCACATCATAGCAAAAGCATTTATTCTCACCATACTGGTAGTAATGTTTCTGTAAACCAAGCTGTTAGGGTGGCTTCTGTAAGGGACAGGTCTCCTTCTGTTCATTCCCATCATAGCTCTGTTTCTAGAAATGTCCCTCCCACCAACCCTGATGACAGAATGTTAGAGAGGGAACTCAATAAGTTGAGGGTGGAACAAACCAGACTGAAGCTTAAAAAGCAACAGCTGGATTTGGATAGACAGTCTTTTGAATTAGAGAAGGAAAGACAGAAGTTGGGTTTAGATACCCATGGTGGCAGCAGCAGTATTCCCCATAGTCATCCTGCAAAAGAGCATGATTCCAGGAATCTGCACAAGATAGTTCCCCCTTATAAGGAGGGGGATGACATTAACAAGTGGTTTGCTGCACTTGAGAGGGCCTGTGTTGTACAGGATGTCCCTCAAAGGCAGTGGGCTGCTATCCTATGGCTATCATTTAGTGGAAAAGGTAGGGATAGGCTCCTTACTGTGAAAGAAAATGATGCTAATAATTTCCAAGTTCTTAAGAATGCACTCCTGGATGGTTATGGCTTAACCACTGAACAGTACAGGATAAAGTTCAGAGAGACCAAAAAGGAGTCTTCACAAGACTGGGTTGATTTTATTGACCATTCAGTGAAGGCCCTGGAGGGGTGGTTACATGGCAGTAAAGTTACTGATTATGACAGCCTGTATAACTTGATCCTGAGAGAGCATATTCTTAATAATTGTGTGTCTGATTTGTTGCACCAGTACTTGGTGGACTCTGATCTGACCTCTCCCCAAGAATTGGGAAAGAAGGCAGACAAATGGGTCAGAACAAGAGTGAACAGAAAAGTTCATACAGGGGGTGACAAAGATGGTAACAAAAAGAAGGATGGTAAGTCTTCTGACAAGGGTGGGGACAAATCTAAAAATTAGTCTTCATCAGGCCCACAAAAACACTCTGGTGGGGGTGGTGGGTCCAAATCCTCCTTTAATCAGAACAAGGAAAAGAAACCATGGTGCTATTTATGTAAAATAAAAGGCCATTGGACAACAGATCCCAGTTGTCCAAAGAAAGGCACCACAGCTCCTACCACTACAACCCCTACTGCTACACCTAGTGTCCCTACTAATAGCAGTGGTGGTGGGAGCAAACCTACTAATAGCCAATCCAAGGGAGTAGCTGGGCTCACTTTTGGTAATTTAGTTGGGGTTGGTCTAATTAGGGAGACCACAGAGGCTACTTTAGTCTCTGAAGGGGCTATTGATTTAGCCACTTTGGTTGCTTGCCCCCATAACTTGGAGAAGTACAAGCAACTAACCCTAATAAATGGTGTTGAGGTCCAGGCCTACAGGGACACAGGTGCCAGTGTCACAATGGTGATTGAGAAACTGGTGCACCCTGAACAACACATACTTGGACACCAGTACCAAGTAACCGATGCTCACAACATAACACAAAGCCACCCCATGGCTGTTGTAAATCTCAACTGGGGGGGGGGTAACTGGTCCAAAGAAAGTTGTGGTAGCTTCAGATTTACCTGTAGACTGTCTATTAGGGAATGATTTGGAGACATCAGCTTGGTCAGATGTGGAGTTGGAGGCCCATGCAGCAATGCTGGGCATCCCAGGGCATATTTTTGCTTTGACAAGGGCTCAGGCCAAAAAGCAAAAAGGACAGGGAAGCTTGGATTCTGGAACAATGGACCAAGTGCTCCCTAAAGCTAGGGCTAGTAGAAGCAAACCACTTCCTACTATCCCTCCCTCTACAGTGGATTCTAATTCTGAGGAAGAAGAATTCCCTCCCTGTGCAGAACCTACACCAGAGGAGCTGGAAGCAGACACTGCTGAGCTTTTGGGTGAAGGGGGGCCTGCCAGAGAGGAGCTGAGTGTGGCACAGCAAACCTGTCCCACATTAGAGGGTCTCAGAAAAGCAAGCTGTCAAACAGGCTAATGGGGATGTCAGTGACTCTCACAGAGTTTACTGGGAGGACAACCTCTTGTACACTGAGCATAGGGATCCTAAACCTGGAGCTGCCAGGAGATTAGTGATTCCTCAGGAGTACAGAAAGTTCCTCCTAACACTGGCACATGACATTCCCTTAGCTGGGCATCTAGGACAAATGAAAACTTGGGACAGACTTGTTCCCCTGTTTCATTGGCCTAGAATGTCTGAGGACACAAAGGAATTTTGTAAGTCCTGTGAAACCTGTCAAGCCAGTGGCAAGACAGGTGGCACCCCAAAGGCACCCCTTATCCCACTGCCTGTGGTCGGGGTTCCCTTTGAAAGGGTATGGGTTGACATAGTTGGCCCCCTTGACCCTCCTACTGCTTCAGGCAATAGGTTTATCTTAGTGGTAGTGGACCATGCCACAAGATATCCTGAAGCTATTCCTTTAAGGACCACTACAGCACCTGCAGTGGCAAAGGCCCTCCTGGGAATATTTTCCAGGGTGGGCTTCCCAAAGGAAGTAGTATCAGACAGAGGAAGCAATTTCATGTCTGCATACTTAAAGGCCATGTGGAAGGAGTGTGGTGTAACGTACAAGTTCACAACACCCTATCATCCACAAACAAATGGACTGGTGGAGAGATTTAATAAAACTCTCAAAGGCATGATTATGGGTCTCCCTGAAAAACTCCGCAGGAGATGGGATATCCTTCTACCATGCCTCCTTTTTGCCTTCAGGGAGGTACCCCAGAAAGGAGTGGGCTTCAGCCCCTTTGAACTTCTTTTTGGACACCCTGTTAGGGGTCCACTCACACTTGTAAAGGAGGGTTGGGAACAACCTTTAAAAGCTCCTAAGCAGGATATTGTGGACTATGTACTTGGCCTCAGATCAAGGATGGCTGAGTACATGAAAAAGGCCAGTAAAAACCTTCAGGCCAGCCAAGAGCTCCAGAAGCAATGGCATGATCAGAAGGCTGTTTTGGTTCAGTACCAACCAGGGCAGAAAGTGTGGGTCTTGGAGCCTGTGGCCCCAAGAGCACTCCAAGATAAATGGAGTGGTCCCCACACAATTGTTGAAAAGAAGGGTGAAGTCACCTACTTGGTTGACTTAGGCACTGCCAGGAGTCCCCTTAGGGTGCTCCATGTCAACCGCCTGAAACCCTACTATGACAGGGCTGATCTCACCCTGCTCATGGCAACTGATGAGGGACAGAAAGAAGACAGTGATCCTCTACCTGATCTCTTCTCTTCCACAGAACAAGATGCTCTTGTGGAAGGTGTAGTTTTGGCAGATTGTCTTACTGCTGAGCAGAAAGACCATTGCATAAATCTCCTAGGACAATTTTCAGAACTTTTCTCTACTGTGCCAGGCACCACTTCTTGGTGTGAGCACACTATAGATACTGGAGACAGTTTACCTGTCAAAAGTAAGATCTATAGGCAGCCTGACCATGTCAGGGACTGCATAAAGCAAGAAGTTCAGAAAATGTTGGAACTAGGAGTGGTTGAGCACTCTGACAGTCCATGGGCTTCTCCTGTGGTACTGGTACCAAAACCCAATTCTAAAGATGGAAAGAAAGAAATGCGGTTTTGTGTAAACTATAGAGGTCTCAACTTGGTAACCAAAACTGATGCTCACCCTATACCCAGGGCAGATGAGCTTATAGATACACTGGCATCTGCCAAGTATCTAAGCACTTTTGATTTGACTGCAGGGTATTGGCAGATCAAATTATCAGAAGATGCTAAATCTAAGACTGCATTTTCTACCATTGGAGGACATTACCAGTTTACTGTAATGCCTTTTGGGTTGAAAAATGCACCTGCCACTTTTCAGAGGTTGGTGAACACAGTCCTGCAAGGGCTGGAAGCTTTCAGTGCAGCATATTTGGACGATATAGCTGTCTTTAGCTCCAGCTGGGATGATCACCTGGTCCACCTATGGAAAGTTTTGGAGGCCCTGCAAAAGGCAGGCCTCACTATCAAGGCTTCAAAGTGCCAGATAGGGCAGGGTAAGGTGGTTTATCTGGGACACCTTGTTGGTGGGGAACAGATTGCACCACTTCAGGGGGAAATCCAAACTATTATTGATTGGGTTCCCCCTACCACTCAGACTCAGGTGAGAGCCTTCCTAGGCCTCACTGGGTATTACAGGAGGTTCATTAAGAACTATGGCTCCATTGCAGCCCCTCTTAATGACCTCACATCCAAGAAAATGCCTAAAAAGGTATTATGGACAGCAAACTGTCAGAAAGCTTTTGAGGAGCTGAAGCAGGCCATGTGCTCTGCACCTGTCCTGAAAAGCCCTTGTTACTCTAAAAAATTCTATGTCCAAACTGATGCATCTGAATTAGGAGTAGGGGCAGTCCTATCACAACTTAATTCTGAGGGCCAGGATCAACCTGTTGCTTTTATTAGTAGAAGGTTGACCCCTAGAGAAAAGCGTTGGTCTGCCATTGAGAGGGAGGCCTTTGCTGTGGTCTGGGCTCTGAAGAAGTTGAGGCCATACCTGTTTGGCACTCACTTCCTTGTTCAGACAGACCACAAACCTCTACTTTGGCTAAAACAAATGAAAGGTGAAAATCCTAAATTGTTGAGGTGGTCCATATCCCTACAGGGAATGGACTATACAGTGGAACATAGACCTGGGAGTAGCCACTCCAATGCAGATGGACTCTCCAGATATTTCCACTTAGACAATGAAGACTCATCAGGTCATGGCTAGTCTTATTGTCCTTCGTTTGGGGGGGGGGGGTTGTGTAGGAAAGTACCATCTTGCCTGGCATGTTACCCCCATTTTTCACTGTATATATGTTGTTTTAGTTGTATGTGTCACTGGGACCCTGGGAACCCAGGGCCCCAGTGCTCATAAGTGTGCCTGAATGTGTTACCTGTGTAGTGACTAACTGTCTCACTGAGGCTCTGCTAATCAGAACCTCAGTGGTTATGCTCTCTCATTTCTTTCCAAATTGTCACTAACAGGTTAGTGACCATTTTTACCAATTTACATTGGCTTACTGGAACACCCTTATAATTCCCTAGTATATGGTACTGAGGTACCCAGGGTATTGGGGTTCCAGGAGATCCCTATGGGCTGCAGCATTTCTTTTGCCACCCATAGGGAGCTCTGACAATTCTTACACAGGCCTGCCACTGCAGCCTGAGTGAAATAACGTCCACGTTATTTCACAGCCATTTTACACTGCACTTAAGTAACTTATAAGTCACCTATATGTCTAACCTTTACCTGGTAAAGGTTAGGTGCAAAGTTACTTAGTGTGAGGGCACCCTGGCACTAGCCAAGGTGCCCCCACATTGTTCAGAGCCAATTCCCTGAACTTTGTGAGTGCGGGGACACCATTACACGCGTGCACTACATATAGGTCACTACCTATATGTAGCTTCACCATGGTAACTCCGAATATGGCCATGTAACATGTCTATGATCATGGAATTGCCCCCTCTATACCATCCTGGCATAGTTGGCACAATCCCATGATCCCAGTGGTCTGTAGCACAGACCCTGGTACTGCCAAACTGCCCTTCCTGGGGTTTCACTGCAGCTGCTGCTGCTGCCAACCCCTCAGACAGGCAGCTGCCCTCCTGGGGTCCAGCCAGGCCTGGCCCAGGATGGCAGAACAAAGAACTTCCTCTGAGAGAGGGTGTGACACCCTCTCCCTTTGGAAAATGGTGTGAAGGCAGGGGAGGAGTAGCCTCCCCCAGCCTCTGGAAATGCTTTGTTGGGCACAGAGGTGCCCAATTCTCCATAAGCCAGTCTACACCGGTTCAGGGACCCCTTAGCCCCTGCTCTGGCGCGAAACTGGACAAAGGAAAGGGGAGTGACCACTCCCCTGACCTGCACCTCCCCTGGGAGGTGTCCAGAGCTCCTCCAGTGTGCTCCAGACCTCTGCCATCTTGGAAACAGAGGTGCTGCTGGCACACTGGACTGCTCTGAGTGGCCAGTGCCACCAGGTGACGTCAGAGACTCCTGCTGATAGGCTCCTTCAGGTGTTAGTAGCCTATCCTCTCTCCTAGGTAGCCAAACCCTCTTTTCTGGCTATTTAGGGTCTCTGTCTCTGGGGAAACTTTAGATAACGAATGCAAGAGCTCATCCGAGTTCCTCTGCATCTCTCTCTTCACCTTCTGATAAGGAAACGACTGCTGACCGCGCTGGAAGCCTGCAAACCTGTAACATAGTAGCAAAGACGACTACTGCAACTCTGTAACGCTGATCCTGCCGCCTTCTCGACTGTTTTCCTGCTTGTGCATGCTGTGGGGGTAGTCTGCCTCCTCTCTGCACCAGAAGCTCCGAAGAAATCTCCCGTGGGTCGACGGAATCTTCCCCCTGCAACCGCAGGCACCAAAAAGCTGCATTACCGGTCCCTTGGGTCTCCTCTCAGCACGACGAGCGAGGTCCCTCGAATCCAGCGACTCTGTCCAAGTGACCCCCACAGTCCAGTGACTCTTCAGCCCAAGTTTGGTGGAGGTAAGTCCTTGCCTCACCTCGCTGGGCTGCATTGCTGGGAACCGCGACTTTGCAGCTACTCCGGCCCCTGTGCACTTCCGGCGGAAATCCTTTGTGCACAGCCAAGCCTGGGTCCACGGCACTCTAACCTGCATTGCACGACTTTCTAAGTTGGTCTCCGGCGACGTGGGACTCCTTTGTGCAACTTCGGCGAGCACCGTTTCACGCATCCTCGTAGTGCCTGTTTCTGGCACTTCTCCGGGTGCTACCTGCTTCAGTGAGGGCTCTTTGTCTTGCTCGACGTCCCCTCTCTCTTCAGGTCCAATTTGCGACCTCCTGGTCCCTCCTGGGCCCCGGCAGCGTCCAAAAACGCCAAACGCACGGTTTGCGACTAGCAAGGCTTGTTGGCGTCCTTGCGGCGGGAAAACACTTCTGCACGACTCTCCAAGGCGAGAGGGATCCGTCCACCAAAAGGGAAGTCTCTAGCCTATTTCGTTCCTGCAGAAACCTCAGCTTCTTCTGTCCAGTAGAAGCTTCTTTGCACCCGCAGCTGGCATTTCCTGGGCATCTGCCCATCTCCGACTTGCTTGTGACTTTTGGACTTGGTCCCCTTGTTCCACATGTACCCTAGATTGGAAATCCACAGTTGTTGCATTGCTGGTTTGTGTCTTTCCTGCATTATTCCTCTAACACGACTATTTTGTCCTTAGGGGAACTTTAGTGCACTTTGCACTCACTTTTCAGGGTCTTGGGGAGGGTTATTTTTCTAACTCTCACTATTTTCTAATAGTCCCAGCGACCCTCTACAAGGTCACATAGGTTTGGGGTCCATTCGTGGTTCGCATTCCACTTTTTGAGTATATGGTTTGTGTTGCCCCTATCCCTATGTTTCCCCATTGCATCCTATTGTAACTATACATTGTTTGCACTGTTTTCTAAGACTATACTGCATATTTTTGCTATTGTGTATATATATCTTGTGTATATTTCCTATCCTCTCACTGAGGGTACACTCTAAGATACTTTGGCATATTGTCATAAAAATAAAGTACCTTTATTTTTAGTATAACTGTGTATTGTGTTTTCTTATGATATTGTGCATATGACACTAAGTGGTACTGTAGTAGCTTCACACGTCTCCTAGTTCAGCCTAAGCTGCTCTGCTAAGCTACCATTATCTATCAGCCTAAGCTGCTAGACACCCTATACACTAATAAGGGATAACTGGGCCTGGTGCAAGGTGCAAGTACCCCTTGGTACTCACTACAAGCCAGTCCAGCCTCCTACATATGTGTTTCAGGTGTGTGCCTTTCAAATTGTCCAATGTGGTAGGGGTTTGTAAAGGTGTGTGTATTTTGACCGCGGCGGTGTGTACCGCCAATGGAATACCGCGGTTGTATGACCGCCGCGTCGATTTGCCGGTCATAATGGTATGGGCGTATTTCTGTTGGCGTGGCGGTGGAGGTTTGGTCTTCTCCAGTTTACCGCTGGCCGCTGATGTGGCGGACTGCAGTGGAGGGCGGATTTTCGGAGGTTTTGCAGTTGTGGGTCAGAATGTCCGTGGCGGTTGACCGCGGCCGCGACAGTATTGTGGCGGCCTTCTGACCGGCGGTAAGCGGCTTTTACCGCCGAGGTCAGAATGACCCCCTGTATGTGTTATGGATAAGTCACCCATCTAGTAGGCCTTGCAGCCCTATGTTAGGGTGCACTATACTATATGTGAGGGCATAATTGCATGAGCAGTATGCCCCCACTGTGTCCTTGCCAGACCTGGGACATAGTGAGTGAACAGAGCAGCCATTTAGGTACATGTACTGGACACTGGTCAAACAGGGGTTCCCCAGCTACATAATGGCCACGCTGTACCCTGGGTTGTTTGGTATCAAACTACTCAGAATATTAAATTCAAACTGGTACCAGTGTTGGATTTAACCCTAACTGTACCCTGGGGTCACCTTTGAGGTGCCCCCTGCAAAAGCTAACTTTACTGGCATAGTTGCTGACTGGTTCCATCCAGCCTGCCACTCTACACGGCCAATATACAAACCTGAGGGAGAACTATGGCTCTCTGGTTTGTAAGACAATGCCCTTCCTGGGTGGAGGAGCTAAAACCCCCACCCTCAGGAATGTGCAGCACCCTGGTGGTGAGCTTCAAAGGGCTACTGCCCCTGAAACTCGAGCCTCAGGCCTGCTGCTAGCAGCAGAAGGCTTCCCCCCTTGCAATCCTCACTTTTGGCGGGACAAAGGCGGGAAACCAGACAAAGGGTAGAAGGAGTGGCTTCATTGAGCATGCACTACCCCTAGGGGCTTGCAGGTGAAGTGGACCCTACATCTCATTTTTCTCCAAGTTGGATGGCAGGAAAATATCCAATAGGGATTAGGGAAGTGACCCTTCCCGCAGGAAGTGGTCACCGTAGTTGGTGTAGCCATCCAAAGTTAAGTGTCTCATTGGACACTACCAGGTTCCACCTAAAATGGCCACTAAATTCAGGGCCATATTTATACTTTTTGACGCAAAACTGCGCTAACGCAGTTTTGCATCAAAAAAATTAGCGCCGGCTAACGCCATTCTGAAGCGCCATGCAGGCGCCGTATTTATTCAATGACGTTAGCCGGCGTTAGCCGCCGGTGCTGCCTGGTGTGCATGGAAAAAAACGGCGTACACCAGGCAGCGCCGGCGTAGGGGGAAAATGGAGTATGGGCGTCTAAAAATGGTGCAAGTCAGGCTGAGGCAAAAAAATCGCCTCAACCCGTTTTGCGCCATTTTTTTACGACGCCCAACCCCCATTGAAATGACTCCTGTCTTAGCAAAGACAGGAGTCATGCCCCCTTGCCCAATGGCAATGCCCAGGGGACGTATGGCCCCTGGGCATGGCCATTGGGCATAGTGGCATGTAGGGGGGCACAAATCAGGCCCCCCTATGCCACAATTTTTTTTTTTTTTTAAATACTTACCTGAACTTACCTTAATGTCCCTGGGGTGGGTCCCTCCATCCTTGGGTGTCCTCCTGGGGTGGGCAAGGGTGGCAGGGGGTGTCCCTGGGGGCAGGGGAGGGCACCTCTGGGCTCATTCTGAGCCCACAGGTCCCTTAACGCCTGCCCTGACCCAGGCGTTAAAATCCGGCGCTAATGCGGGTTTTTTAGACCCGCCCACTCCCGGGCGTCATTTTTGCCCGGGAGTATAAATACGGCGCATATGCATCGGAGTCATTTTTTAAGACGGGAACGCCTACCTTGCATATCATTAACGCAAGGAAGGTGTTCACGCAAAAAAATGACGCTAACTCCATGAACTTTGGCGCTAGACGCGTCTAACGCCAAAGTATAAATATGGAGTTAGTTTTGCGTCGAATTTGCGTCGAAAAAAACGACGCAAATTCGGCCCAAACGGAGTATAAATATGCCCCTCAGTATTTAATGGGCTGCCCTAGATCAAGATTTTAGATTCATCTGGAAGAAAAGAAGACAGCACCAAAGAACCCGACAGGACGAGAACAGACGACCTGCTGCACCAGAAGAGGCTCCAAGAACCCTGCTTGCTGCACCACAGTCCTGACAAATGCTGCTGCAGAGGAGCTGACCACTGGACTGATCTCAAAAGACCCTGAGGACCTCCAGGCTTCACAAATAGCCCGAGAACTCCCTCCTGAGTGGAGATAACACTCAAGAAACCACAGGAACCTGCAAGGAACCTCAAACCAGTGAGCGACACTTCACCGACCGGACGATATCTCTGCAACCAGAAGTTGCAGTTGGACCCCATGACACACCAATGACAGCCCGGATGAGACCTGCAAGTGTGCCAAGTTTGATGGCACAGCTCCCTCCCGTGGCCGAGTTGTGGCAATACCCCAGGTACTGACCAGTGCATGGCAGACATCTTCATAAACAGCTCTCTCAGAGCTGCAACTGGACCAGGAGGAAGTCACAGTCAAGGGACTTCAGTGGCACCCCAGACCTCTCACCGGATAACTAACGACATCCTGCAGGGCCCCAAGAAGAAGACTTACCTCCAGCTCCAAAGGGTTCCATTGCGCACAGCATCCAAACCTCCAAAACGCCCTGCACCTGGCCGCCCTGAGCCTTGCATTGCGGGACCTGCTGTGTGCCTCAGGTCCCCAACTCCTTGTGACCTCAACAGCCCAAGGGGACCCCCCAGGCACCAACTTTAAATCTGAAAACCAGCTTCTTTTCCAAGTGGCCTCTCCAGGTGGCCCTTTGCCTGTGCCAAGAGGTTTTTCAACGCTGCTCCCACCGGAATTGGGAGCCGCCCGAGGCTCTCCAGCTGGCACAGCGTGCCCACCGACCACTCCGGCCAACCTGCAAGAGAAGAGACTGGTATCCCAACTGTAGGATTTTTGTATGCATTTTTTAAAGTAATTGCGTATTGATACCTTTGGTGCGTAATTAGGCACAGAAAGACTAACTTTATTAAAACTTCAAAAAGTCAAAACTCAAAAAGTACTTAAGGTATTCTAAAGGTTTTGGTCTTAAAATGTATATAAAAGTCTGAAATATTTTTATAAATTCTGATCTCGAGTTATTCATTGAGTGTGTGTGGTGCATGACTGGATTGGTGAGTACAGCAAATACTTAGTACATCTCCTGGATTAGCCTAACTGCTCTACCACCTACCTTAAAAATTGGAGCATTTGGGTGGTCTAATTTTACCTCTGGAAACCAAAGTGCGGTTGCCTGGACCCCCTGCATAGTGTGCCTAGTTTTGCACACTACATAGAGGGCCAGACATTTGGTGTATCAGAGGTGGGATAAAAACTTTGGCCCTCATTATGACATTGGTGGTAAATCCTGCTTACTGCCACTCTGACGGCCGCCAACATACCGCTGTGGTGGCAGATATCCTTTAACCATATTATGACACAGACACACCAATCACGACAGTTTACAGCCACATACACAAATCCGCCAGACCAAAGGTCAGTGATAAAGTGGCGGTACCAAAACCCATACCGTTACGCCAACAAAATAACACCCACCACATTATGACCCACGAATCACCACAGCGGACATTCAATGGCTGTAAACCATTGACAATACATACTGCCACGCTCAGAATGGACACCGACATACAAAACAACACTACATTGGACAATACTAAATACACACACCTGACACCCATACACACACAACACCCACACCACTATAAAACACCTACCCACAATACCCACAACCCTTTACAAACAACAATTGCCACCAGGAGACTGAGAAGAAGAGCACAGAGACAACTAGACACACACACTAATTACACCCATACACCCCTCACGCACTCCACATCACACACCCCACCACATTACTCAACACACTCTCACCAACACACATCACACACCACCCATGGCACCACAAAGGCACCCCGTTTGAGGAGGAGTTAAGGGTCATGGTGGAGGAAATTGTCAGAGTAGAGCCACAGCTGTCTGGAGCACAGGTACAGCAAATATCCATTGCCAGGAAGATGGAGCTATGGCAGAGAATCATGGACAGGGTGAATGCCATGGGACAGCACCCAAGAACAAGGGACGACATCAGGAAGAGGTGGAACGACCTACAGGGGAAAGTATGTTCCATGGCAGCAAGGCACCTGCTCACCATACAGAGGACTGGCGGTGGACCCCCACCTCCTCCCCCACAGCTCATAGCATGGGAGGAGCAAGTCTTGGCAATACTGCATCCTGAGGGACTCGCTGGAGTAGCCAGGGGACTGGACACTGGTAAGTCAACATTTACCACTTATTCACTCCCCATACCTGCATGCCATCACACACCCTCACCGACACTCCCAGCACTCTACTCCATCCCACACACTGTACCTACACAACTCACTAACCCCAATGCCAAGCCCTGCATGCCATACCAATGCATGGACCCCCCTCCCAGCCCTGCATGGACACCCATCACCAAAGCATGCACAGCATGGAGAAACTAACAATCCCACAGGACATCACCATACACAGGCAAAAGCAGGCAGGGCAACACCAACTATAGAGGGGAAGATATGAATGTACAATATGTCACACACATGAAGCACAATACATCACTTACATCCCCACAGGTACCCTAGCCAATGTCAGTGGAGAGGAGGTGCCACCACTATCCAGTCCCCCAACAGAAGATGTCCCCAGTGATGACAGTAACTCTGGACTTCTGGATCTGGAGGACCAACCTGGCCCCTCAGGGACCACTTGACAGCCGGTCACACAAGCATAATCATACACCACCACAGAGCCTCCCCATTAGGATCCAACACCACAGCACCCATCCAGCATACCCAAACCTCTGTCCCCAGGACATGTCAATCAGCAGTGAGCATACCTGTACAGGGACCCCAGGCCACACCTCGCCCCTGAGACAATCAGGGACCTGGGGTGAGTGGCAGTGGGCACACCGTTCTGGGGACAGGGGCACAGGCCAACAGGGACATTAGGATGATTGCTGTGTGCCAGAGGGAGGACAGGACCAGGGAACCGACTCTCCAGGAAGCCTACCAACATTCCCAGGACACGATGGGCCAGATCCTTGACAATGTGCAGGAGAAAAGGCGGCTGCAGGAGGGAAAGTACTACCCTGATCTCCATAGCAGGTATGCTGGCAGACATGGCCAACATCATGAGGGAGGCAACAGCACACCAATGGGCCACTACCACTAGCCTGTCCATTAACCTGCCCTCAACGTCCGCTGCCGCTATTGGGCAGGAGCCCCAGCCACAGGACCCTCGGGCCACCAGCACCCCTACCCCTGCAGAAGGGACCACCCCGCAAACATTCCCTGCGACCCAGACAGAAGCCAGAGATACTTGCCAAGACCACCGCCAGGAAATGAGACTTTCCTAATTGTCCTCCTTGTGTCCCACTCAGTCACCTTGTCGACTTTGAACTGCCTTTGCTCCCCTTCCTATGGCCATTTGGACACTGCACCTGTGCTACAAACAGACTGGAACAATACCCTGGACTTTCCTCCATCATTACTCCATTCCATTGCACTTTCCCCTCAATTGCTTAGCACTACAATAAACACCCTTGGAAACAACTCGACTACTAGTATTTCATGTATTGAAAATCTGTATTGATGGAAACAGCTACATCCATTGCAAATGAACTATACATAATGAGAGCATAGAAAGAATGACCGGTAGCTAGCTGCAGTGATCACATCAGGACATTGTTGTCATATCACCAACATCTGTAAAATGATAATCCATAGGTGACAGTATTTAGAGGTATAAAGTGGGTAATGCCAGCATGCCACAGCCACACAGAATACACCAATAGTCATAGAAATGT
Organism: Pleurodeles waltl; assembly: GCF_031143425.1. Classification (NCBI taxonomy): domain Eukaryota; kingdom Metazoa; phylum Chordata; class Amphibia; order Caudata; family Salamandridae; genus Pleurodeles; species Pleurodeles waltl. The sequence goes on from NC_090440.1 coordinate 1,585,972, forward strand.
AAAGTTGCACTGTCTCACCTGTGTGTCATTGGAAGTACTGACGGATGACTGATGTTCTGTTGTCCACATCCTCATCCTCTGCCTTCTCATCCTCACTGTCCTCACGGTCCACTGCTGCAACAGGGGCATCTCCAGTCTCCTCCTACTGCAGAAAAGGTACATGCCATCTGAAGGCCAGGTTGTGCAACATGCAGCATGCCACTACTATCTGGCAGACCTTCTTAGGTGAGTAGCAGAGGGATCCACCTGTCAGATGGAGCCACCTGAACCTGGCCTTCAGGAGGCCGAAGGTCCTCTCAATTATCATTCTGGTTCACCCATGTGCCTCATTATAATGTTCTTCAGCCCTTGTCCTGGCTTTCCTCACAGGGGTCAGCAGCCATAATAGGTTTGGGTAGCCAGAGTCACCTGCAGGGATTGAGGGACAACATTTAGTCGCAAACTATCCTATTAGGTTAACATCAGAGACATACACTAACATACACCGGGTGGGGACCAAGGCTCACCTATAAGCCACACCCTGTGACTCTGTAGCTGGCCCATCACATTTGGGATGCTGCTATTCCTCAGGACAAAGCCATCATGCACGGACCCAGGATATTTAGCATTGGCGTGGGAGATGTACTGGTCCGCCAGGCACACCATCTGCACATTCATGGAGTGGAAACTTTTACGATTCCTGTAAACCTGTTCATTCTGGCGGGGTTGACAAATGCAATATGTGTCCCGTCAGTCACACCAATAATATTGGGGATATGTCCCATTGCATAGAATCCGGCCTTCACTGTGGCCAAATCTTCCACCTGGGGGAAAGCAATGTAGCTGCACATGTGTTTTACCAGGGCAGACAAGACCCTTGCCAACACAATGATGAGAACATTGGCTGTGACATTCCTGCTACCAAGCCCACTGTCACTTGGAAAGAACCAGTTGCTATGAAATGGAGCACTGATAGCACTTGCACAAGAGGTGGGATTCCAGTTGGATGACGGATAGCTGATATCAGGTCAGACTCCAACTGGTCACACAGCTCTGTGATTGTGGCCCTGTCCAGTCTATAGGTGAGTATAATGTGCCTGTCCTCTTGTGTAGCTAAGTCCACCAGGTGTCTGTACACGAGGGTATGTCTCCATCTCCTATTCATCCGCAGCAGTAGGTATCTAAGGGACATAAGAGTGAGTAGGCTGCCACAATTTGAACAATGGAACCACAACAGCAGTCCACATCGTGCAGTTACGTTTTGGGACAGTGTAAATTTCTAAGTATGTGCCTATTTATCCTGTGATGCAGCAATAATCGATAGGCCTGTTCACCCTCCCCCCTGAAATGGCGACTGCCTGTCCTGTGAGGAGGGGCAGGTGGAAGTGAGGTAATTGCACCAATGCTGGGTGTCGTGGTGGTAAGCGGTCGTGAACCGCCATGCAATTCCTTATTGGATAATATTGGGCCCTATGGAGTACAGTGGCCAATGGGGATCTACGCCGGAGGTGACGGTGTACACCGCCGCGGACATGACCCACATTTTCTAACTGAATCCTCACTTGTTTCCTGACCTTCAATAGGAGAAGACCTACAGTGCATATGTTGCTGTGACCTGTGTCTGGAACCTACCATGGCCTGCGTGACCAGGGAAAGGGCACCAGCCTTCACTTCAGAGGAGTTGGAGCAACTTGTGGATGGGATCCTACCCCTGTACAGACTGCTGTATGGGCCTCCAGACCAACAGGTGAGTATACTGTGGGCAAAATACATGTGGCATGGATGCATGGTGATGTGTGTGAAGGCATTGTGAAAGGAGGGGGGAATATCTGTTGGTGGTGTACATGTTGTGCATTGGGCAATGTGTGTGCCAATGGTGTTGTAAACGGGTATGGGGGGGCCAAGTGTGTGACAGGTTGGACTGTTCGTTTAATGGTGTTCTCCTGTCTTTATTGCCTTTGCTGGTCTGCGCCCATCCAAAGAAGGGAATATGGCGTGCCATCGGCAAGAAAATGCAGACCCTGGGGGTCTGTGGCGGGCGGAGCACCCACTGTCGGAAACAGTGGGAAGACCTGAGACGCTGATCACGGAAGACTGGGGAGGCCTGGCTGGGGATGGCCTCCCAAAGAGGAAGGGGTGCCCGTCGGACCCTGACCCCCCTGATGGCCTGTATACTGGCGGTGGCGTACCCTGACCTGGATGGGCGCATGAAAGAATCACAGCAGCCACAAGGGGGTGAGTACAGTGGGTATCATTATATATTTTGTCTGGTGGGATGGTATCCGGTTGGTGGTTGTGTGTTAGCGGGTGCCCCTCAGGCCAGGCCAGACATTGCAGCATGTGTCCTCTGAAGGGTAATGGTTGCATGGCAACTACAGGTAACCTAGCTTGTTAGTAGTCACTTTCAGGCAGGGCATCGTGGGTCCCAGGTGTGCTGCAGTTGGGGGTGTGTGCTCCTCATCATGGCTTGCTGACTAGCTATATCACTGGTAGTGCAATGCATATTGCATAGGTCTGTTCCCTGTGTGTGAGGGTGCTGTGTACGCTAACAGGGGTGTTGGTGCAGTTATTGACCCAGTGTATCCTTTGTCTCTCTCCCCCCCTTTCTTGTTTTGTCATCCTGTCCTTGTGTGCATTAGCATCATCTGGCGGAGGAGGAGGGGCACCGGTGACAGAGAGAGTTGCATCCCACAGGACCCTGGAGGCAGAGTCCACCGACACCAAGGGAACCAGTGGGACGGAGGGCGAGGGGAGCACCATGGCGGAGACTGGAGAAGACAACAAAGACTCTGATACTTCCTCCGATGGGAGCTCCCTGGTGGTGGCGGACACCTCCGTGACCACCCCAGCTGCAGGTACAGCCGCCACCCCAGTACCAGCACCGCCCTCCCAGTAGCCCCTCAGTGAGTTGCCCGTGCCTGCTCACCTAGGAGGGTGGGCATCTCCTTCGCCCCAGGCACCTTAGGCCTTGCCCCAGTGAGGCCTGCTGCCCTGAGTGAGGAGGCTATTGACCTCCTGAGATCCATCTCTGTAGGGCAGTCAACCATTGTGAATGTCATCTAGGGGCTGGCATCCCAGATGCAGCAATTCAATGATGCATTCCTGGAGGGCATTTACAATGGATTGGCTGCCCAACAGAGATCAATTCAGGCTCTGGCCTCCTCTCTGATGGCAGCCATTGTCCCAGTTTCTACTGTCCCCCCTCCAACTACCACTTCTCAGTCCCACTCCCCTCAACCCCAACCTATCCCAGACACATACAGACAGGCATGCACACAAGGCAACACACAAGAGTGGCACAGGCAAACACAAGCCCCACCCTTCATCCCACAGGCACTCACATAAACACCATACAGTTGCAGACACAACAATATCCAAAGCCTCCAGTGTCTCCCCCTCCTCCTCCTCCTCCATCCCCTCCCAGTCACATCCACACTCACACCTTCATGCACTACATCTACATCTACTACCAGCATCACCACACCAAGCAGTACACAAACCTCCACCACAACCATGCACGCGTCCCCAGTGTCCTCTCCCTCCGTGTCTGTCCCACCCCCTCCTAAGGGACACAAACACAAGCATTCACATACCCAACAGCCACCCACCTCACATCAGCACCTGCACCCAAGTCCAGCAGACATACACCTCCAACAACCAGTCCCTCATCCTCCACTCCCATTAGACCTCCCCCTCCCCTCCCAATGTCCCTAAAAAGCTTTTCCTTTCCCAATTTGACCTCTTCCCTACCCCTCCCCCCGTCCTGCACATATGGGCAGGGTACCAAGGACACAGCCCAGCACCTCAATCAAACAGTCCACGGGGACAGTGGTAGCACCACGTATTCGTGGTGGTAAGGATACCAGACCTACAACACAGAAGGGGAAGGAGCCAGCACCACCAGGGAAGAGTGTGACGAGTCTTGCACCACCAGGGAAAGGTCTGGTGGGGCCTGCGCCACCTGTGGATAAGGTGAAGGGCCCTGCACCAGCTGTGAAGAAGGGGAAGGAGCCTGCACCAGCTGTGAGGAAGGGGAAGGAGCCTGCACCAGCAATGAAGAGGGGGAAGGAGCCTGCACCAGCTATGAAGAACGGGAAGGAGCCTGCACCAGCTGTGAAGAAGGGGAAGGAGCCTGCATCAGCTGTGAAGAAGGGGAAGGAGCCTGCACCAGCTGTGAAGTAGGGGAAGGAGCCTGCATCAGCTTTGAAGAAGGGGAAGGAGCCTGCACCAGCTGTGAGGAAGGGGAAGGAGCCTGCATCAGCTGTGAAGAAGGGGAAGGAGCCTGCACCAGCTCTGAAGAACGGGAAGGAGCCTGCACCAGCTGTGACTGAGGGGAGGGAGCCTGCACCAGCTGTGAAGTAGGGGAAGGAGCCCGCACCAACTGTGAAGAAGGGGAAGAAGCCTGCACCAGCTGTGAAGAAGGGGAAGGAGCCTGCATCAGCTGTGAAGAAGGGGAAGGAGCCTGCACCACCAGGCAGAGAGGGGAAGAGCCCATCCACCCCTGCCAGGAAGGGTAAGGGATCCACAACCCATGGGCAGGACAAGACGAGGCACTCTACACCAGCAGAAGCTGTCAGGCTAACACTGACACCTCCACCAGCTGTCACGGGGCCCCCACCACCAGCTGTGGAAGTCCAGCCAGCGGACAGTGCAGGGGCTGCCCAGGAGGCTCCTCCAACTACCACCACAATGCAGCCATCGAACAGTGCTTGGGCTGCCCAGGACGCTCCTCCAACCACCACCACAATGCAGCCATCGGACAGTGCAGGGGCTGCCCAGGAGGCTCCTCCAACCACCACCACAATGCAGCCATCGGACAGTGCAGGGGCTGCTCAGGAGGCTCCTCCAACCACCACCACATTGCATCCGTCACCGCCAGCTTACGTCATGTAGGCCACCCTCCAGGGGCTGCCGTGCGGGCTGCCCCCTCCAGAACCAGTGGGCAAGTCACCCACTCCAGAGACTGTGGCCTTGAACTCCCCAGGACAAATCAATGGGCATGTTGCCCCTTCCAGAACCAGTGGGAAAGTCACCCACTCCGCAGACTGTGGCCTTGAACTCCCCAGGACAAAGCAATGGGCATGTTGCCCCTTCCAGAACCAGTGGACATGTCACCCACTCCAGAGACTGTGGCATTGAACTCCCAAGGACAAAGCAATGGGCATGTTGCCCCTTCCAGAACCAGTGTGCAAGTAACCCACTCCAGAGACTGTGGCTTTAACTCCCCAGGACAAAGCAATGGGCATGTTGCCCCCTCCAGAACCAGTGTGGACGTTCCCGTATTCAGCTGAGGTGCCCCCCATCCCTCTGAGGTGCCTTCCCACTTGCAAAATAATGCCCCAGCAGTGTTCTCTCTGGCTGTGTCAGGAAACAGGTTAGGCCTTGGACTGTGCACTGTGGCCTTGTGTGCCCTCATGACTTTGGACTTGGCATTGGCCCTTTATGGACATTTGTGTATATTTGGTTCATGTGGAGGATTTTGCTATGCTAATACATTGTCGTTACTCCAGCATTATGGTCTGTGTTTTATTATGCTGTGTGACGTGTCCTATTGGTTTACGTGTGCAGCTGGTTGTGTGTATGGTGTGTGTGTGTGGATGGTGTGTGTCACGTCACTCGTTTCCTTCCCACCCTCTCTTATGTGCTAGGCGGCTGATCTCACCGTCATTGTCGTCGTCTTCGTCGGCGTTGGTGTTCCAGGTGGAGCATAACGTAGAAGATCATCGGGAAGACTTGCAGTTCGGGTTCCGTAGCGGAGTAGTCCTTTTGCTTCTGAGCTCTGTTTCCGTCAGGCTTTTGTTGGCATTGGTGCCACTGGGGGTTTCCGGTGTCTTAATATGGTGGGCGGTACTTTGTCTCCCGTTTGGCTGTTGGCGGCTACTGCCGTGGTGACTGTTGTTTCCGCCGTGGCGGTTGGTGTGGGACATTGGCTGTCTATGGGATTTATCTCCGCCATGGTCATAATTTGGCTGTAGTTACTGCCAGCCTGTTAGCGGTATTACCGCCACTTTATCACTCACCACCAGCGTCGTAATGAGGGCCTTTTTGTTTGCTGATACCACGTTTTCAATTGTGTAAACACATGATTAACTCTAAATTGTCTTTAGAAAATTGTTTTAGATTTTTTCTAATTGACTACCAATTTTTACAACTTTTTGAAAAGTAATTGATAGGGCCCTGGTTCGGTCCCTACAACTTTAGAAAAAGTTTAAAAGTCTTTGCTTTAGTTGGTTATCCAAAAAGGCGAACTCTAAATTCCAAAAAGGTCCCAACTTTAGTAAGATAAAAATGTCTGACTCAGAGTCCAGAACCTGGAAGTTCAACCTGGAACCTTATGATGCAAATACCTATGACCAATTAAGGGGACTCTGCGCGCTGTGCAAGATTAAAACTGGGAAAATCCCCAAAACAGAGAAACATAGCTTTCTGGTGGCCCAGTATTAAAGAGATCACCCCCCAGCTATTGATGATGATACATCTGAGGTGGATGAAGAACATGTGGACAATGGGGACGGGGGTAGCTCCTCTTCTCACACAAGCTCTAGAGCACCCACAGACACAGACTGGATATTGCCAGGCTGACCAAAAGACTGGCTTTAGAAAGTCAGCTTTTGGAGATAGAACAGCAAAGGAAATAGTTGGGCTTGGCACCTATCTTGGCACCCTCTGTTGGCAGCATACAAGTGTTGAAAGAAAAAGCTTTCAACATCAAACTCCCAAAAGGAGTTGTCCCTCTCTTCACTGAAGGGGATGATATAGTGAAATGGTTTTCTGCCTTTGAAAGAGCCTGTATTGGGTGGGGAACTGAAATGAAACACTGGGGTACACTGGTGTAGGAGTTATTCTCAGGATAGTGCAGGGATAGGCTCCTGACACTGAATGAGGTAGACTCTAAGGGCCAGATGTATGACAAGGTTTTGCACTCGGCGAGTGCAAAAACGTGGTCTACGATGCACGAAAGGCATTAGTAGACCAAAAATAAGAAATCACTATTTTTGCGTTGCAAGCTGGTTTTGCGAGTCGCATTTTGCGATTCGGTATTTCCAGTAGGAAATTGCGAGCCACAAAATGCGATTCGCAAAATCCAAGTCGCAAAGAGATGCATCAAAAAATCGCAAATTACGATTTTTCGCAGAATGGCATTTTGCACATGCAAAATACCATGAACTGAAACCAGGTGGTAACCAAGTGCAACCTATATAAAGAGGCCCAGAATGCCTCAGACTCTTCCACAATGGCTGCACTCTACGTCATGGCGAGGAGGATGAGGATCTTGGCAGGTTTGAGGAGAGGGAGGAGGAGACAGGAGCGCATTTTCAGAGTGCGCATTACACTTTTTGACCTGACAGAGGAGGAAATATATGAGAGGTATAGGTTGAACTCAGCCATGATACTTGACCTGATAGCTGAGCTACAACCCATACTGCAGCGCAGAACACTAAGGACTCATAGCATACCCACCCATGTGCAGGTATTATGCTCCCTACACCTACTCGCCTCAGGGAGCTATCAAGGGGTCATAGCAGCAGCTGGAGGGGTCTCACAGAGTACCCTCTCCAGATTTTTTTATTCTTTCATCAACGCCATGCTGAGCAAACTACAACATACATCAGATTCTCCCACACCCCACAGGAAATACAGCAGACAAAAATAGAGTTTTACCAGACAGCACAGTTCCCCTATGTCCTAGGTGCCATAGATGGCACACATGTGGCAATATGTCGACCATCAGCCACAGAGTATGTGTAGCGAAACCGTAAATACCAACATTCCATTAATATTCAGGTGATATGCAATGCCTCCTATATCATAACAGATCTCGTGGCCAGGTACCCAGGGAGCACACATGATTCGTACATCTTTCGCCACAGCGGCATTCACACAAGACTGCTAGCTGGGGAGTTTGGTGAAGGATATCTACTAGGTATTGTCCCTCTGTACACTGGCGCATTTATGCCGTTGTGACGTCAGATGGCTCACTTACTCATTATACCCTCTGTTCCTTCCAGGAGACAGTGCCTACGCAGTGCGCACCTACATGATGACGCCCTACCTCAATCCTACAACACCACCAGAACGGAGATACAATGCAGCACATAGGGCAACCCAAAACGTGGTGGAGCGCACATTTGGACTGCTGAAGAGTCACTTCCGGTCCCTCCACATAAGTGGAGGGGCACTACAGTACAGTACAGAGACTACATGTAGAATAGTGGCTACTTGTGCAATCTTGCACAATATAGCTACAGCCAGGGGCATACCTATAGAAATCAGTGACACTGAATCAGATGAGGATTACAATCCCATGCCACCTCTACAGCAAGCAGACAGGACCAGTGCAGCAGAGGGGAGGCAGAGGCGTGCCGACATCACACACAGCCATTTCAGACGTGAGTATGAATGACACAAATCCACTGACAACTGTACCTGTAGTGATATAAATGTATTACCTTACGTCAGGTAATGTATGAGTGAGTAATAAATGAAACAGGTGATGTGACAAACGCAAAACAACTAATGACCAGAGTCATGCACTATTTCCTCATAGTGGCAACAGTAGTCTAATGGGGGCAAGAGTAATTTTTTTCTCCCACGCACACCACTCGGGTGCCCAGTTACGTCACTGGCACCTCTATTGTCACGTTCAGTGGCAGTGCTGTGTCTGGCACTGGGCCGTCTGGTGTCTGCTGCTGGTACGGCAACACTGCTGAGGCTGGAACTGTCCTCAGTGTCCCCCAGTGCTACCTCACTTGGAGTGGCTGATCTTTGTCCCATTATGTGTTCTATCACATTTGTGATCTGAACAAGTCCCTGGACAACGTCCCTGCTCCTATGTGCAGCCTCCAAGGGCGATCAATGCAGTGGAATTTGCCATCCTGTTAGAAAACCTGCAGTAGCTGCCAAACATTGTCCGGAATCTGTGCTCCTGTCTGCGCCGGCTAACTCTCTCATGCCGCAGCTCCTGGCAGAGGTCACGGATAGCACTTGTAAGGTCCCTGGTGTCCTCTGAAGCCTACACCTGTCCCTCACGCAGCTGTACAATATTGCCATTGAGTGCGTCCAGTTGGCGATGCAGGCCCATCATGTTGCGGTTGTGTTTGCGCAGGTTTCGGTCTAAACTAAGGATCCGCTTATTTTTCAGACGCTGCTGCTGCAACATAGCAGCTTCAAGGCCCCCCGAATAAGGAGGGACCCTCACCCGCCTCATGATGTTGTGCCCGGGACTCCGTCGCAATCCTGCGTGGTGCTGTTGTTGGCTGACCCCTGCCCTCCAGAATCGGGCTGCGTCTGTCTGGTGCTGATGGTGTGCTTGGCCCTTTCTGCTGCTCATCCGAGTTGTTGCTGAGCTCTGGCAGTGGCAGTGCCCTGGGCCTGCGTCGGACAGTCGACATGTGGAGGGACCCACTGGTGTTTGAATTTGAGGGCTGATGGGTGGCTGTCTCTCCTACACATGTTGATGGTGTGGCTGCTGGGCCTGGCCCACCTGCAACAACAATATGCAGCATGTCAGTTCTGTATGTTACATTATGTGTCAGACAATGGCAATAAAGGTACAGGTACTGCTCTACACGGTGTTGTGTGTGTTGTGTTACTTTGGGTGTCACTATACTTAATTACATTGTTGTGCTACTTTCAGTACTAGTTTGTGGACTGCCACTCTCTAAATGCATTGTTGTGCTGCTTCTAAGATGTGGACTGGACTACTTCACACACTGCTTCACATTACATGCTAATTCCTAAGGGGCTTTTGTGCATATACATATACAATATAGCGCCTACCTTGGCTGGTACTCGGTGTGCCGGAGGTGTCGATGTCTGTGACCCCAGTCACAGCTTCAGGGAGGAGTGTGGACTCCACTAGGTCCTCCAATGGTGTTGATGGTGCTTCTGTTGGTGGTCCGCCACCTGTACCCCTGGCCTCCGCAAGTCTCCTTGCCAGCCTCTCCTTTGCACAGGAGCGCAGGTCGTACCACCTTTTTTTGATCTCTTCGATGGAGCGCTGTGCCACTCCAATGGCGCAGATTTTGGACTGTATGTCCAGCCATAATCTCCTCTTTTCACTCTCAGGCACCTGGAGTGAGCTTTTTCCGAACAGGCGGTCATGGCTCCTCACCACCTCCTCAGTTAGAACTTCAAGCTCCTGTTCACTGAATTTCAGCTTGCGCTTTCTTTCAGCCTTCTCCTGTGCTTGGCCTGGGGTGTCCATCCTGGCTCAGGTGTTCTTGCTCCTTCTGAGTGCTGCTCTGTGTGGCTGGGCTGCTCTCTCTCAGGATGCTGGTTTGGGTGTGGCACCTGAAACCTCCTGGGATGATTCATTTCCTGCTGGTGATGTCATCAGGCTCCTCCAGGTGTGCATTCTCGAACTTTCTCGCATTTTGCAATTTTTTACCGAATCGCAAAAAAAACGCAATTTGCGATAATGCAAATTGTGGTTCGGTAAATGGGCCTCGCAAACCACAAATAGCGATTTTTAAGAAATCGCTATTTCCGATTCGCAATTTTGTTACATGGCCAATTGGGACGCTTAAAAATCGCTATTTGCGAGTCGCAAGCTCCAGTTTTCATACATATGGCCCTAAATCCTATAACCTTATGAACGGTACCCTGATTGAAGGTTTTGGATTTACAACTGAAGAGTACAGGATAAAATTCAGGGAAGCTCGAAAATCCCAGAGCCATACCTGGGTTGACTTTGTGTACTATTTAGTAAAAATGCTGGGTGGTTGGTTAGCTGGGGACAAGGTACAAGATTATGATGGGATGTATGATTTATTTATGAAAGAGCATCTGTTGAGTAATTGTTCCAATGATAGACTAAATCAATATCTGGTAGACCTGGGTCCACTTTTCCCTCAAAAATTGGGGAGGAAGGCAGACCATTGGGTTAAACCTACCACTGCAGGGGGAGACTAAAAGAAAGAGGCCAAGGGAAAGATGTGAGCCAGGGTAAAAACAACAAAAAATCTTCTTAAGGCCCCCAAAAATCTGTACAGAAGGGTGGGCCCAGAGACTACTCACAGTCCAGGGGAGGGTACAAAGGGAAACACTTTGACCCCAGCAAGGCTTGGTGCCAAGACTGTAAGACAAAAGGGCACCGAACTGGAGACTCTAGGTGTAAAAACAAAAAGAATGCCTCTAGTCACCCTGCAGTAAATGCAGTTGCCAATATCCAGATGGGGTCAGAGGTATGGCCTGACCATGTCAGGGTCCCCAAAGAGGCAACCTTAGTCATTGAGGGTGGGGTAGATATATCCTGTGCTGCCTGGCCAAGTAACATGAACAAATACAGGCAGCACCCTGTGAATGATGGGGAAAAGACAGAAACCTTGAGGGATACAGGACCTAGCATCACTATGGTGTCTCAGCACCTGGCCCTGTCAGGAAAACTATTGCCAGTGTTGTTAAGTTCTTCCCTCAGCAAAAACGATTCCCCCTTTCCTTGTACCCACGTTGCTTGCAGCGGCGTCCTCACTCCTGGTGGCTCTTACTGAGGCTGTTCTTAGAACTAGCTTCTTCAGGTTTGACTGCCACTCAAGACAGTGGCCGCAAATCTTTGTGAGGTCAGCGCTCTAGTGTTTCTACCTTAGCCTTGTGCTGAAGCCTCCCTCCAGCTGTTCCTCTCAGGGAGCCGTGCACTTCAACTGTCATCCTGAGGAGAATAAGTAGTGTTCCTGAGGCGCTTCGTTTCATAGAGATTTCTTCCAGTTTTGAGTAATTAATTCTTTTTCTTGTTACGGTGTGCACACCAGCTACTATTTCCCTTCTTGAGAAGCTGAATTTCTTCCTTCTTCCAACAACTGGCTATCGGCTTTCTGAGGAGAATTTGTTTTCGCTTAACAGAACATCAAGCAACTGCAGTATGGAATCTTTTGTATGATTTCCTGACTAGCCAATATATATATGTACATATATATATTCAAGAACTCTTTTCCTTGCAGACTTGTCAGACTTAGAGACAAACCTCAGTGCTCAGATTCATTTCTAGAGACTGTGAGTGAGAAAGCTGAACCTTGAGAAGGAGTTTTAGTTTCCTGTAAAAGACATTAATAGTTTGTATATTAGTGAACTGTTGAGCTGTTCTCCAGAGAGCCTTGGATACCTCTGACTCCTGAAGAAAAGAAGATATTAAGATAACATTGTTCTCTTAGAGAGAGGCTAGTCTCTCAAAAGTTGCAGGTTAGGAGAGCGATAGAATTGGGTGAATGTGAATGGCTGAACAGTTGAATGCCCAGTAGGAATGTAGTTATCTATGCTCTTATCACCCGACTGCAGGTCCTTCCTTTAAAGAAATCCCAATAGGAAGAAAGGTGCAGGTTACAGAGGCACTCACTGAATATCCTATCTTCAGGTGGGAAGGACAGGCTGGAACTGGATCTGGAGGCGGGATCTCTTTTTCTGTTCCTATTCCCCTTTCCCCCAGCGGATGCAGGGTTCAGATAATCAGTTAAAGTCTGAGCATGCATCTGTTGGAGGGAGTTGGGTAAAAGGCATCTGCTCCTGTGGAAGTTTGATTTAATGGGTAATCTTCTGACATGTCCCCTCAACTCAGTTCCTGGTAGGGAGATCTTATTTTTCAACACTGCTGACAGTGTGACTAAGTTCCACCCCATTACTATGGTAAACTTTGAATGGGGAGGAGTAGCAGGGTAAAAAGAAGTGGTTGTGTCCTCATCCATCCCTATAGAGTGCCTACTTGGTAATGATCTGGAGCATTCCCCCTTGGGTGAGGTAGAGCTTAAGACCCATGCAGCAATGCTTGGAATCCCTGAGTGGGCTTGTATCAAGACTAGGGCACAGAACAAACTTCAAAAGGGAGAGCTGGATCCTGAAATAGTGGACCAGCCTCCCAAGAGAGAAGGCAAGAAGACTGGGGGACCAGCTTCAAAACTGATCACAAGCCAGGACACCTCTTCTCAGGAAGAAGAGTCACCCTCCTTAGAAATAACTGAGCGTGAAGAATTTGGGCCTTATTATCCAGAGCTCTTGGTCCCAGGAGGACCCTCCAGGGAAGATCTGTGCCAGAGACAAGAGAAAGAGAGTGTCCCACTCTTGAAGGCCTAGGACAGCAAGCTGCTCAGGATGAGCTAGGAAATGTCAGTGGTACCCACAGGGTCTACTGAGAGGAGGGGCTCCTGTACACAGCGGCCAGAGACCTCAAGCCTATACTTTCTTCTCACTTTAGTCCATTATACCCTCCTAGCAGGGCATCTGGGCCAGAACAAGACATGGAGTAGGTTAGTCAACCACTTCTACTGGCCAGATATATCACAAAAAGTGAAGGACTTTTGTCAGTCCAGTCCTTCATGCCAAGCCAGTGACAAGGCAGGTGGGCACTTAAAGGTCCCCTTAATGCCACTACCTGTGGTTGGGGTTCCCTTTGAGAGGGTAGGGGTTGACATTGTTGCCCTCCTTGACCCTCCAACAGCATCAGGACATAGATATATTTTAGTGGTAGTGGATCATGCCACTAGGTATCCTGAGGCTATTCCCCTTAGGACAATCTCTGTACCTGCAGTTGCCAAAGCCCTCCTGGGTAACTTTACCAGGATGGGGGTTCCCTAAGGATGTAGTATCAGACAGAAGTTCAAACCTTATGTCTGCATACTTGAAACATGTGGCAGGAATGTGGAGCGACTTACAAATTCCCTACCCCATAACATCCACAAACAAATGGGCTGGTAGAAAGGTTCAACCAGACCCTAAGAGGCATGATTGGAGGACTCCCTGAAAAGCTCAGAAGGAGATGGGATGTCCTACTTCCATGCCTGCTGTTTGCTTACCGAGAAGTGCCACAAAAGGGAGTAGGTTTTTCACCCTTTGAGCTTTTGTTTGGGCACCCTGTTAGGGGACCACTAAGTCTTTTGAGAGACCTCTCAAAGAGCACAAACAGGACATTGTGGACTATGTGTTTGGCCTACGTTCCAGAATGGCTGAGTATATGGAGAAAGCCAGCAAAAATCTTCAGGCCAGCCAAGAGCTGCTATGTTGGAGTATCAACCATAGCAGATATTTTGGGTGTTGGAGCCTGTTGCTCCAAGGGTCTTCCAGGACAAATGGTCTGGGCCCTATCCCATTCTTGTAAGTGAACAGAGCAGCCATTTTTAAAGCATGTGCTGGGCACTGGTCAGTACGAGTTTCACAGCTACATGATGGCCACTCTGAAGTCTGGGTTGTTTGGTATCAAACAACTCAGAATGCTAAATCCAAACTGGTGTACCAGTATTTGACCCTGGGTAAAAAATGTACCCATGGGTCACCTTCGAGTTGCCCCCCTGCAAAAGCTAACTACCCTGGCATGGTTGCTGGCTGGTCACAACCAGCCTGCCACCACCAGAGAAGGTTCTTGAACCCTAGGGTGAGAAATCCTGCTCTCTTGGTCCCAGAACAAAGCCCTCCCTGGGTGGAGGTGCAGACACCCCCTCTCTCAGGAACGTGCACTGCCCTGCTTGTGAGCTTCAAAGGGCTTACCATCCTTGAAACTCGACCCCACAGCCTGCTGCTAGCAGCAGATGGCCGCCCCCTTGCAAGCCCCCACTTTTGATGGGAGCAACAGCAGGCAACCACACAAAGGACAGGAGGAGTAGTCATCCCCAGCTTGCACCAACCCTAAGGTGTTGAATGCACGTAACCCCTCCATTTTATTTTCCTCCATCTCACATGGAAGAAAAATAGCCAATCAGGGGTAGGGAAGTGACCTCTGCCCACAAGGAAGTGGTCACTTAGTGGGTGTAGCCACCCTAAGGTAGATTACCCATTGGTCACTACTAGGTACTTCCCTAAACACCCACTAAATACGGTATTTGGTGGGCATACCTACACCAAGAAGTCAGATTCCAAGGACAAAAGAAGACCAGCAACAAATAAGACCCAAGGCTTGAGAACTGAAGTCTTGCTGCACAAAGGAAAGGCACCAAACCCTGCCTGCTGCACCCAGGATTCGCCAGTCACCGCTGAGGGTTTGCTTGGATACTGGGCAGACTCTACAAAATCCCAGAGGACCTCCACTCTTCAAAAATCATCAAAGATCTCCCTCCAGTGAAGACATCACTCTCCTGCTACCCAAGACCAAAGACCCATTGAAGGCTACTTCACTGAGTGGTTGCTGATCAAAGAACAGGATGCTGCAGCCAGACCAAGCTCCACCTGATGGACCGAACCTCCAGTGGCCGAACCGTACAATAGCCCTAAGTAATGGTTCCCTAATGTCGGATGCCCAGAAGGTTAGTCAATTCTGGACTGTAAAAAGGCCAGGAGGAAGCCCCATTCAAGGGACTTCAAAAACCACCAGGACCTCTCACCAGAGTACCTCTGCTGACCTGCAAGCGACCCTCAAAGAGACCTACTTCCTACTTTCAAGGGCACCTTTGCACACAGTTCCTGGCTCACCGATACACTCTGCACCCAGCCGCCCTGTTCCATGCACTGAAGATCCAGCTGTGCCCTAAGGGTCCCCCACCCCTTTCGACCTCAACTTCGCAAGGGGACCCACAGGACTAACCTTTAAATACACCTGTGCAGTGCTAACTAGGTTCTAAGGGTCAGAGCTCTTTCCCTAAACGGTTGTGATGCATTGGCATAACTGGCAATACATTTATCTGCCAATATAAGTCCCTAGTAAATAGTACCTAGGTACACAGGGCACAGGGTACTAAGGGTAGGCTCATGAGAGCAGCAGCACTGATTGTGCCAGCCTCTAGGGCCATGCATCCAGATGCACCCAGCACTGCCATTGCAGGCTGAGTGTCCTTATGCAATTTCAAAATGCAAACTTGACATGGCACACAGCATGTGTGCCCTGTCCACCATACACTGCATGCACTATTGGTAAGACACCCCTGTGGTAGGCCTTCCAACCCCAAGGCAGGGTGCACTATACTATATGTGAGGGCATAGCTTCATGAGCAATATGCTCCCACTGTGTCCTTGCCAAACCTCGGACATAGTGATTGAACAGAGCAGCTATTTTAATACATGTGCTGGACACTGGTCAACACAAGTTTCCCAGCTACATGATGGCCACTCTGAACCCTGGGGGGTTTGGTATCAAACAACTCAGAATGATAAGCCCAAACTGGTGCCAGTATTGGAGTGATCCCTAAATGTACCCAGGGGCCACCTTAGAGGTGCCCCCTGCAAAAGCTAACTATCCTGGCATAGTTGCTGACTGTTCTATCCAACTGCCACCTCGAGACAGCCAGTATACAAACCTTGGGGGAGAGCCCTGCCTTTCCGGTTTGTAAGACAATACTCTTCCTGGGTAGAGGAGGTAACACCCACTCCCTCATGAATGTACACTGTCCTAGCGGTGAGCTTCAAAGAGCTTACTGCCTGTGAAACTCGACCCCCAATCCTGCTGCTTTATAAATGTTTTTTTTTTATTTGCTGCTAGCAGCAGCTGGCCTCCCCCTTTGCAAGCCCTCACTTTTGGTGGGAGCAAAGGTGGGAAACCTAACAAAGAGTAGCGGGAGTGGGCTCACCTTGCATGCACCACCCCTAAGGTTTTGCCTGCGAGGTGGGCCCTCTGTTTCATTTTCCTCCATCTTCGATGGAAGGAAAATAGCCAATCAGGTTTAGGGAAGTGACCCCTCCCATAGGAAGTGGTCACTAATGTGGGTGGAGCCACCCAAAGGTAAGTGTCCCATTGGACACTACCAGGTTTCCCCTAAAATGCCCACTAAATTCAGTATTTAGTGGGCATCCCTAGACCAAGAAAACAGATTTGAAAGGGCAAAGAAGACCAGCACCAAAGAAGATCCAAAGCAAGAGAACTGTGGACCTGCTGCATGAAGAAAAGGCACCAATCCCTGCCTGATGCACCCTTGACCCGACAATCCCCGCTGCAGAAGAGCTGGACACTGGCTGACCTCAAGAAACCCAGAGGACCTCTAGGCTTCACAAATCACCCAAAATCTCCCTTCTGAGTGGAGGTACCACTCTGCAAACCAACAAAGACCAACAACCCAGTGAGGGTCACTTCAGTGCCCGGCTGATTTCTCCCGAACTGGAAGTCACAACTGGATCCGATGATGCACCGTCAACCACCAGGAAAACCCCGCAAGTGTGCCAAGTTTGCCAAGTTTGGTGGCACTGCGCCCTCCAGTGGCCGAGTCGTGCCAATACCCCAGGTACTAGTCAGTGAATGTCAGACACCAAGAAAACCAGATCCCCCAAAGCTGAAAAAGGACCAGGAGGAAGCCACAGTCGAGAGCCTTCAGGAACACCCGGACCTCCTGCCAGAGTGCCCCCGTTGTCCTGCAAGCACAGCTCCAAGGGACTCCATTGCGCACAGCTAATGGATCAAGAAGTCGCCCTGCACCCGGCCACCCAGTGCCCTGCAACGAGGAACCAGCTGCGCCCACAGGGTCCCACACCGCTTGCGACCTTGTCATCCCAAGGGGACCACAAGGCACCAACTTTAGATCTGCAAGAACCACCCTTTCCCAGGTGGTACCCCTAAGTGGCCCTGTACCTTCTCCAAGAGACTTTCCAACACTGCTCCCACTGGAACCAGGAGCCACCCGAGCCTCTCCAGCTGGCACAGTGTGCCCACTGATGTCTTCGGCCAACCTGCAAAAGTGGAACCTGGTAACATAACTGTGCAATTTTATATGCATTTTTTTAACTGACTGCCTATTGATTCCTATGGTACGTAATTACGCACAGAAAGACTGCATTTAATTAACTTCAGAAATTCATAACTTCAAAAGTACTTAACCAATCTTAATGATCTTCATCTTAGAAATGATATAACAATCTGAAGTAGTTTTGTAAATTGGTCTTGAGTTATTCCTTTGAGTGTGTGTGTGGTGCATAATCAATACTGTGAGTACAACAAATGCTTTACACTTCTCCAAGATTAGCCTAACTGCTCGACCAAAAATTAGAGCATTAGGTGATTTAGTTTTTGCCTCTGGAAACCAATGTGTGGTTGCCTGGACCCCCTACACATGGTACCTAGTTTTGTACGCTACATAGAGGGCCAGCCTCCTACAATGTGTCACTAGAATAGTAATCTATTAATGGGCTGCCTGAATATGAGTGGGTGTGTCAGTGGGTGTATGAGTGGGTGTGTTAGTAACTGTATGAGGCTGTGAATACCTCATTAGTGTATGGGTGAGTGAGTGGTTGTGTCAGTGGCTGTTTGACTGAATGAATGTCTGTATATACGTTTATGCATCTCTGAATAAGTATGTGAGTAGATATGTGTGTGGGCATTTAAGAGTTTGTAACAGCAAATGAGTGGGTATATGTCTGCTTGTTTGGATGATGTCATCAGTGATGTCATATGAGATGTCATCAGTGATGTCACTGACCATGTCATGAGCATGAGGCCAACCCCGTATAAGCACATAACGTTGCCTTCTCCCGTGCACAGTAGGGGTTGCCCGCAAGTGCTGGCTTGCAGCCGGTGCCAACGGCCAACCTCCCTAACCACCCAACCCGATGTTGTGCACGGGCCTTTGCACATGCACGGCAGAAGTTAGCCATTGCCTCTGTTGGTGTGAAAATAGGTGTGAGAGGGTGTATCTGGGGGTAAGAGTGACTGTCAGAGTGGCTGTCGGTGTGAGAGTGCACAGATCAGTAATGTAGTGGGTACGGCAGTATGTGCGCGGGTCTGCGAGTGGGTACATCAGGGTGTCAGTGGGCGTGCAACAGTCTGAGTGGGCGTGTGAGTGATTGCGTGTCTGAGTAGTTTCCTAAGAGTCTGACTGGGGCTATGAGTGAGTGCATGAGGGTCTAAGTGGGTCTGTGAGTGGCTATGTGAGTGTCTGAGTGGGCCTGTGAGTGTCTGAGTGGGTCTGTGAGTGGATTCATGAGTGTCTGAATGGGTCTGTAAGTGGGTTCATGAGTGTCTGAATGGGTCTGTAAGTGGGTTCATGAGTGTCTGAGTGGGTCTGTGAATAGGTGCGTAAGTGATTGGGTTTGTGAGTGGGAGAATTGAAAGAGGGACAGAGAGAGCAAAAGAAAGTGAGAGGGAGAAAGAGAGAGTTGTTAAGGCTTTGCTGTCTGATATACTTAGAATGAGTTATTTGTCTCCAATTTAAAATAAAAAAGTATTTGTTTTTTTAAAAAATTTGAATATTTATTTTTATTAAAAAAAAAAAAACGGAAATGAATCCAGCTGGATCTGCGACCTTCACACTGAGCTACAGAGGTTTATACTTTTCCTTTTTTTTTTCTAGCTCTTTATGGGCTTTCATATTATTTATGGAAAATAAAAAAAAGATAATCAAAAGAACTTTACGGGCTATCTGACACATATATTTTTAATCTTTTTTTTTATTTATATTTTTAAAATCAAACGCCCTTTACAGGCTATGTGGGACAGTGAGTGAGCCCTCAAGGGATCCTCCCACGGTCCCACATTTCCTTTATCTTAATTTTTTTTTTTCTTTAATAAAAACTTGGCGCTACAAGGGAAGCATTAAGGCTTCCCCTGCAGTGCCAATGCTTCAGCAAGTGGAGAGCTACTTAAACAGCAGCTCCCTGCTGAAGCACACGTGCAGGTCTGTCCCCTGCACTTGTGCACAGGACAGAGATGAGACTTCGTATTTTGATGTGCTGCAGCCAAGCCACAGCAAACAGCTTTGGCCCGGGGGTTGGCACCCCTGGACATAGCACGAGCCGGCCCTGGGGGTGGCAGTCCCCAAGGCCATCAGAGGCTACATGAGGGAGGCCCCCCTCCAACAGGACATAGCCCTGGGTGATGGTGGTCCCTGGGGGCGGGGGTCCCATAAGAACCCCCTTTCTTTTTTTTTTTTACACTTTGCCTTGGGGCGGGTGGTCCCTGGGGTGCAGGGGCCACAGTCACCCTCCATATTTATGAATGGCTGCCCTGAGGAGGTGGTGGTCACTGAAGTGCGGGGGAGCTACGTGGCCCCCTGTATTTATTAAATTAAAAGCCCTGGAGAGGCGGCAGTCCCCAGGGCAGCGGGGGGCCACTGGCCCCCCATATATAAAATGAATAGAAGCTCCGGAGAGATGGTGGTCCTCTGAGCTGTGGTGGGGGCCGGGAGGCCCGCCCACACTAAATTCTTTATGCCCTCGGGACCTGGCCCACCCGGGGCCTATAGAAAAAACAAGCACAGGGGCCTCACTGTTTTTTCATTTTTTTACCGCAAATTTGCAAATCTCATGAACTTGCTGCAAAAAAAATAATTTAAAATAGTGTTTTTTTGCTCTGGGTGCTAAGGGGTAAGGGTGTCCCTACCCTGGCCCCTCTTATTTTTTGTTTTTGTATGGCTGCCAACACTTCCTGCTTTGAAGAATTGGCAGCCAATCAAAGCTGTGCCTTTCCCTGCACAAGCTTGTCTTTATTCGCAAATACATAGTGGCCAGAGATATACAAATTTGAATTTTCCTACATTTCTCAAAAACTACTGAATGTATTTACTCTAAATAACCAAAAGTGTGATCTGCGTACCGACAGCTAGCATTCTGCCAAATTTGGTGTAATTCTGTCCAGTGGTTCAGCCTGTAGTCTTGTCTAAAAAATCCTATGGAAATTTACATGGCAAATACAACCTTTTTTCAGCCCCCTTTTTCTCGGCCCCCACTTGACGGATCACCCCGAAACTTTCCATGTGCAACAAAAACCACTGTGACACCTTTTTGGAAAATGTTGTTAAGATTCATCAAACAGTGCCAAAGATACAGGCAAGTCAAAAAGTGCTTTTCCTATGGAAACATGGTCCTAACTATAACTACCTAGTGGCAACCGACACTAAGTAATATATATATGTGTATATATATATATATATATATATATATATATATATATATATATATATATATAACCTTTCCTCCCCAATACAAGGGTAGAAATCCCTATGCTGTGAATTCAGCACCCCTCTCCCACTTGTTGCTCATCCTAAATTCCTGGGCCGTTTACCAATAATCATGGCTGAATATGCAGAAGAAACTAGGTAAAGTTACTATTATGATGACCCTGCAGGGTCTTTTAAGCAGGACTTAATCTATGTGCTGGACACCAGAGTGCGTACCTCTGTGAATTTAGCTCTGGATAATGCCATTCAACCCATAAAACAGCATTTATATAGGTTTGCTGAGCAGCAAGGCTGGATCCCTCCCAATATGGCCCTCAGCGACAATGAACCCTCGGCCTCTCAGGCGTCCCCTGCTACCTAAGTCGACAGGAACCCTCAAGTAGCTAACTTTGAGAAATTGACAAGGTCGCTGGCTAAAGACCACAATTATAGCGTCCCATCCAACAACCCGAAAATAGGCCCTCTGGATAACACAGATTCATCCTCTTCTCAGAATTCAAATAATGGGAACGATTTCCACCCTACCAAGCGCAAAAAGAAGACACACCACTCACAAGTGGCCCAACAACCTCCCAAGGTCTTCACTTTTGACCCAGAACATATTATCTTTCCAAAAGTCTACCTTGTAGACCCCGCCTAATGAAGTAGCGAACTACATACAAACCCACATTCGACCTGGTTTTGAGAAGATTGTCAGATCTTGGCTAAGATCCAAATGACCCAGAACAGACCTTCCTAGCAAGGTCACAGAGACTACGGAGATAGACCCCGCTCTGGTGATATATTTAAAAAAATTCTATAAAGACCCGAAGGGGGCATTGATCATGGCTGGCAAGGATGCCAGGACAAGTTGCTGAATGTCTGTGGTCTGTTGACTAAAATCTTAGAGTTGGGCCAAAGAATCTGGTGCCCCCATTGATCCAGATGTCTTAGTTGGCTGGGCCCAAAGGGCCATTTGCTTTTTAGCGAATGGAAACTGTGCTATCTTGAGCGAGCAATGTCGCTCTATTCTCATTAAAATGGATCCAAAGCTAACTGATCTTGCTACATCAGAATCGGGGCCCCTGGCACAGGGCTTGTTCTTTGAAACCCTTTCCACAAAAACTCTAAAAATTTGCTGCAAGCATCGAAAAGGTCCTCCAAGCACTTTTTGGCAGGACCAGATGCTTCAGAGGATGAGCCATCTGCCTGAATTTCTAACAAGGTCCTCAAAGAGGTTTCTACCAGCAAAATAGGGGAGGATACTATGATCTCCCCTCTTCTTCCACCTTTTACACTTTGTGCTCCCAAGCTAGGTGGAACTGATTCCTGAAAGGAAGATCTAAAGGCGCTTAAGCTTCATTCCCAGCATCCGGTTCTACATGTGAGCTTAATCTCCATGTCACTGGTGGTTTTGGGGAGCAGAACCAGGTTGTTTCTGCACAACTGGCAGAAGTTGACTCAGGATTCCTGGGTGTTGGAGGCAATACAGGGTTGCAAGTTGGAGTTTTACGACTCCCCAGTTCTACATGTTTCCCCTCCCACAATGTATTTTTCTCTACAAGATCAGGAGTTCATCTCCTGAGAAGTGAGAGATCTTCTCAAGGTGGCCATAGAGGAGTCCCTCCCCTCCCCCACCCAAAACGTTTCCTCAGTTGCATTTTCCTGGTAGAAAAGAAGGGTGGCGGATCCCGTTTGGTTTTGAATCTGAGGGAATTCAATTGTTGGGTCATATATTGACACTTCAAAATGGAGGGCGTCCATTTGTTGAGAGACATATTAGGGGAGGGAGGATGAATGGTCTGAATAAATATAAAAGATGCCATCTTGATCATCCTATCTTTCCACCTCACCAGTGATTTCTCTGGTTTCTTTGGCTGGGGCAGTGCTATGAGTACAAGGTACTCCTCTGTGGCCTATCTTCAGCCCCATGGTGTTTCATGAAAGTGATGCGCCCAATAGCGGAGTCCCTTCGGGCAAGAGGTGTTTGTCTGATATTATCCCTAGATAACATCATTATCATGGCGCATGGTGGCTCCCAACCGAATCCAAAAGAACAGTCACCCTGGCCCCCATCAGCAGCCGCTTGGACTAGGGCAACACACTCTATGCCGGAATCACCACCAAGGTACAGAAAAGACTGCAACGTATCCAGAACGCCTCCGCCCGTCTGATCAAGGATGCCCCCAAACACAGCCACACCTCTGCCTTACTGAGAGACCTGCACTGGCTCCCGATAGACAAGAGAATCACATTCAAACTTCTCATGCACACATACGAAGCCCTCCACAACGCCGGACCAGAATAGCTCAACCACAGACTCCACTTCTACACACCCACCAGGCAGCTCCACTCCGCCAACCTCACCCTCTCCGCCGTCCCATGCATCCAGAAGGCGACAGCTGAAGGAAGGTCCTTCTCCCACCACACTGCCAAGACCTGGAACTCCCTTTCCATCCACCTCAGAAGATCTCCCACTCTATCGCAATTCAGAAAAGACCTCAAAATCTGACTCTTCTCTTGAGCCCCTCTGATACCCTCATCCATCGACGACCACTTGAGACCCTAGCAGGTGACTAGCCGCGCTTTACAAATATTGATTGATTGAATGTCCCCTATTGATTCTTACCCACCTGGAATGGAACATTTCTCTTCTCCAGGACCTGGGCTTCAGTATCAACTCCCAGAAGTCGATTCTGACTCCCTCACAACATATAGAATGTTTAGAATTTTTAGAGTTTCAAAAGGATTCCATTCTGTCTCAGTTAATACTTCCCCCTCAGAAGGTTTGCAACATCAAGAAAGAAATTAGATTGATGTCCAAATCAACAGTATTGTTGAGGTCGATAGCTTGCATGGTAAGCCTGTTTGCCTCATCTATTCAATACATTTTTCCAGGTCCCCTTCACTATCGACTCCTCCAGCGGCTCAAAATTTCTCCCTTTCAGGGGGCGAGAATGGAGATTTGCTTTTGGCTAGAACAAATGGAAGCCTGGAACTGCAGGGCAATTTATGGTGCAGCCACGGGGATTGTGATTGAATCCAACGCCAGTTTGTGGGGTTGGGGAGCTCATTGCGGCCACCTTTCCATGGAGGGTCGCTGGTCCAAGGAGGAACTGGACCTTCTGTGAGAAGGTAGACTCTTTCTAGCCTTGTTACCCCCACTTTTGGCCTGTTTGTGAGTGTATGTCAGGGTGTTTGTCACTGTTTTCACTGTCTCACTGGGATCCTGATAGCCAGGCCTCAGTGCTCATAGTGAAAACACCATGTTTTCAGTATGGTTGTTATGTGTCACTGGGATCCTGCTAGTCAGGACCCCAGTGCTCATAGGTTTGTGGCCTATATGTATGTGTCACTGGGACCCTGTCACACAGGGCCCCAGTGCTCATAGGTGTGCATGTATATGTTCCCTGTGTGGTGCCTAACTGTCTCACAGAGGCTCTGCTAATCAGAACCTCAGTGGTTATGCTCTCTCATTTCTTTCCAAATTGTCACTGACAGGCTAGTGACCATTTTTACCAATTTACATTGGCTTACTGGAACACCCTTATAATTCCCTAGTATATGGTACTGAGGTACCCAGGGTATTGGGGTTCCAGGAGATCCCTATGGGCTGCAGCATTTCTTTTGCCACCAATAGGGAGCTCTGACAAATCTTACACAGGCCTGCCACTGTAGCCTGAGTGAAATAACGTCCACGTTATTTCACAGCCATTTTACACTGCACTTAAGTAACTTATAAGTCACCTATATGTCTAACCTTTACCTGGTAAAGGTTAGGTGCAAAGTTACTTAGTGTGAGGGCACCCTGGCACTAGCCAAGGTGCCCCCACATTGTTCAGAGCCAATTCACTGAACTTTGTGAGTGCGGGGACACCATTACACGCGTGCACTACATATAGGTCACTACCTAGATGTAGCTTCACCATGGTAACTCCGAATATGGCCATGTAACATGTCTATGATCATGGAATTGTCCCCTCTATGCCATCCTGGCATTGTTGGTACAATTCCATGATCCCAGTGGTCTGTAGCACAGACCTTGGTACTGCCAGACTGCCCTTCCTGGGGTTTCTCTGCAGCTGCTGCCAACCCCTCAGACAGGCAGCTGCCCTCCTGGGGTCCAGCCAGGCCTGTCCCAGGATGGCAGAACAAAGAACTTCCTCTGAGAGAGGGTGTGACACCCTCTCCCTTTGGAAAATGGTGTGAAGGCAGGGGAGGAGTAGCCTCCCCCAGCCTCTGGAAATGCTTTGTTGGGCACAGATGTGCCCAATTCTGCATAAGCCAGTCTACACCGGTTCAGGGACCCCTTAGCCCCTGCTCTGGCGCGAAACTGGACAAAGGAAAGGGGAGTGACCACTCCCCTGACCTGCACCTCCCCTGGGAGGTGTCCAGAGCTCCTCCAGTGTGCTCCAGACCTCTGCCATCTTGGAAACAGAGGTGCTGCTGGCACACTGGACTGCTCTGAGTGGCCAGTGCCACCAGGTGACGTCAGAGACTCCTGCTGATAGGCTCCTTCAGGTGTTAGTAGCCTTTCCTCTCTCCTAGGTAGCCAAACCCTCTTTTCTGGCTATTTAGGGTCTCTGTCTCTGGGGAAACTTTAGATAACGAATGCATGAGCTCAGCCGAGTTCCTCTGCATCTCCCTCTTCACCTTCTGATAAGGAATCGACCGCTGACCGCGCTGGAAGCCTGCAAACCTGCAACATAGTAGCAAAGACGACTACTGCAACTCTGTAACGCTGATCCTGCCGCCTTCTCGACTGTTTTCCTGCTTGTGCATGCTGTGGGGGTAGTCTGCCTCCTCTCTGCACCAGAAGCTCCGAAGAAATCTCCCGTGGGTCGACGGAATCTTCCCCCTGCAACCGCAGGCACCAAAAAGCTGTATTACCGGTCCCTTGGGTCTCCTCTCAGCACGACGAGCGAGGTCCCTCGAATCCAGCAACACCGTCCAAGTGACCCCCACAGTCCAGTGACTCTTCAGCCCAAGTTTGGTGGAGGTAAGTCCTTGCCTCACCTCGCTGGGCTGCATTGCTGGGAACCGCGACTTTGCAAGCTACTCCGGCCCCTGTGCACTTCCGGCGGAAATCCTTCGTGCACAGCCAAGCCTGGGTCCACGGCACTCTAACCTGCATTGCACGACTTTCTAAGTTGGTCTCCGGCGACGTGGGACTCCTTTGTGCAACTTCGGCGAGCACCGTTTCACGCATCCTCGTAGTGCCTGTTTCTGGCACTTCTCCGGGTGCTACCTGCTTCAGTGAGGGCTCTTTGTCTTGCTCGACGTCCCCTCTCTCTGCAGGTCCAATTTGCGACCTCCTGGTCCCTCCTGGGCCCCAGCAGCGTCCAAAAACACCAAACGCACGATTTGCGTGTAGCAAGGCTTGTTGGCGTCCATCCGGCGGGAAAACACTTCTGCACGACTCTCCAAGGCGCGGGGGATCCATCCTCCAAAGGGGAAGTCTCTAGCCCTTGTCGTTCCTGCAGTATTCACAGTTCTTCAGCCTAGTAAGAGCTTCTTTGCACCAACCGCTGGCATTTCTTGGGCATCTGCCCATCTCCGAGTTGCTTGTGACTTTTGGACTTGGTCCCCTTGTTCCACAGGTACCCTCAGTCAGGAATCCATCGTTGTTGCATTGCTGATTTGTGTTTTCCTTGCATTTTCCCTCTAACACGACTATTTTGTCCTTAGGGGAACTTTAGTGCACTTTGCACTCACTTTTCAGGGTCTTGGGGAGGGTTATTTTTCTAACTCTCACTATTTTCTAATAGTCCCAGCGACCCTCTACAAGGTCACATAGGTTTGGGGTCCATTCGTGGTTCGCATTCCACTTCTGGAGTATATGGTTTGTGTTGCCCCTATCCCTATGTTTCCCCATTGCATCCTATTGTAACTATACATTGTTTGCACTGTTTTCTAAGACTATACTGCATATTTTTGCTATTGTGTATATATATCTTGTGTATATTTCCTATCCTCTCACTGAGGGTACCCTCTAAGATACTTTGGCATATTGTCATAAAAATAAAGTACCTTTATTTTTAGTATAACTGTGTATTGTGTTTTCTTATGATATTGTGCATATGACACTAAGTGGTACTGTAGTAGCTTCACACGTCTCCTAGTTCAGCCTAAGCTGCTCTGCTAAGCTACCATTATCTATCAGCCTAAGCTGCTAGACACCCTATACACTAATAAGGGATAACTGGGCCTGGTGCAAGGTGCAAGTACCCCTTGGTACTCACTACAAGCCAGTCCAGCCTCCTACATTGGTTGTGCAGTGGTGGGATAAGTGCTTGAGACTACTTACCACTCTTGTCATTGTACTTTTCATAAGAGAAAAATATACAAAACAAGGTCAGTGTATATACACATAGCCAAAAAGTTTTGCATTTCCTCTTTTCACTCTTTTCTAAGTGCTGAAAAGTACTTCTAAACTTTCAAAAAAGTTCTTAAAAGTTTAAAAAGTTTTTTCTGTCTTTCCAAAAAGTTCTGAAAACTTTTTTCTCTTTTTCTATCACTTTAACTCTCTCTAAAAAATGTCTGGCACAGGAAAAAATGTTGAACTGTCCAAACTTGCATATGATCACCTTAGCTGGAAAGGAGCAAGGAGTCTCTGCATAGAGAGAGGTTTGAGTGTAGGGAAGAATCCTTCCTTAGAACTGTTAATTAATATGCTTAGAGTACAGGATAAGGCCATAAGTGCCCAATCTGTAGAAAAAGTAGCTAATGGTTCTCAATCTGATCCAGGGACTCCCCCAGGAAAAGGTTCAGGAAAGAAACTTCTCAGCCTGCCCATTACTAGACAGTCTAGCATAGTTGGTACAGAGGTTGAATCACATCATACTGATGATGTGCTCTCACATTATGCTGGTAGCCAAGCTGTTAGGGTGCCCTCTGTAAGGGACAGGTCTCCTTCTGTTCATTCCCATCATACCTCTGTATCTAGAAATGTCCCTCCCACCCACCCTGATGACAGATTGTTAGAAAGGGAGCTCAATAGATTGAGAGTGGAACAAACCAGACTGAAGTTCAAGAAGCAACAGCTGGATTTGGATAGACAGTCTTTAGAAATAGAGAGGGAAAGACAGAAGTTGGGTTTAGAAACCCATGGTGGCAGCAGCAGTATTCCCCATAGTCATCCTGCAAAAGAGCATGATTCCAGGAATCTGCATAAGATAGTTCCCCCTTACAAGGAGGGGGATGACATTAACAAGTGGTTTGCTGCACTTGAGAGGGCCTGTGCTGTACAGGATGTCCCTCAAAAGCAGTGGGCTGCTATCCTATGGCTATCATTTAGTGGAAAAGGTAGGGATAGGCTCCTTACTGTGAAAGAAAATGATGCTAATAATTTCCAAGTTCTTAAGAATGCACTCCTGGATGGTTATGGCTTAACCACTGAACAGTACAGGATAAAGTTCAGAGAGACCAAAAAGGAGTCTTCACAAGACTGGGTTGATTTCATTGACCATTCAGTGAAGGCCTTGGAGGGGTGGTTACATGGCAGTAAAGTTACTGATTATGAAAGCCTGTATAACACAATCCTGAGAGAGCATATACTTAATAATTGTGTGTCTGATTTGTTGCACCAGTACCTGGTAGACTCTGATCTGACCTCTCCCCAAGAATTGGGAAAGAAGGCAGACAAATGGGTCAGAACAAGGGTGAACAGAAAAGTTCATACAGGGGGTGACAAAGATGGCAATAAGAAGAAAGATGGTGAAAAATCTCAAGATAAGCATGGGGATAAGGGTAAAACCAAAGATCCCACTTCAAATCTTAAACACTCTTCAGAGGGTGGGGATAAAACAAATTCTTCCTCTTCTTCCCAACCTGCACACATTAAAAAGCCTTGGTGCTTTGTGTGTAAAAACAGAGGCCATAGGCCAGGGGATAAGTCCTGTCCAGGTAAACCCCCTGAGCCTACCACCACTAATACATCAAGCTCTAGTGCCCCTAGCAGTAGTGGTACTAGTGGTGGGACTGCTGGCAACAGTCAAGCAAAGGGTGTAGTTGGGTTCACTTATGGGTCCATAGTGGAAACTGATGTAATCAGTCCCAAGACAGTTTCTGTCACACCTGGTGGCATTGGCCTTGCCACACTGGCTGCTTGTCCCCTTACAATGGATAAGTACAGGCAGACAGTTTCAATAAATGGTGTTGAGGCCTTGGCCTACAGGGACACAGGTGCCAGTTTCACTTTGGTGACTGAAAACCTAGTGCCTCCTGAACAACACATCATTGGACAACAGTATAAGATTATTGATGTCCATAACTCCACTAAGTTTCTTCCCTTAGCTATAATTCAGTTTAGTTGGGGTGGAGTTACTGGCCCTAAGCAGGTGGTGGTATCACCTAGCTTGCCTATAGACTGTCTCTTAGGTAATGACCTAGAGGCCTCAGGTTGGGCTGATGTAGAGTTTTATGCCCATGCAGCCATGCTGGGCATCCCTGAGGAATTGTTCCCTCTCATTTCAAGTGAAATGAAAAAGCAAAGGAGAGAAGGCCTGAAAACTCAGGATCCCTCTCCATCAACAGGTAAAAAGGGTATCACAGTATCCCCTAACCACCCTACCATTCAGGATACTATTACTGTGGTGGGAGAAACCTCTCCTGGGGTGGCACCTGTTCCAAGGGAATCAATAGCTGGCAAAGCTGGACTCCCTGAGGTGGAAGTACCTCTCTGTGGGATAACTAACATTGGTGAGAAAAAGAGCACCATTTTAGTTAACATGGAGCATCCCTCCAACCCTCCCAGAGAAACTTTAGTGCAGAAACTCTGCACTGCCTCACAACACTTAGGACAGCATCCCTGCCCTAGTGTGGAGCTGATAGGACAGCATCCCTGCCCTGCTCCAACCCAAGAGAAACAGCATCCCTGTTCTCTCTTCCAGCCATATGGACAAAGTTTTTGCCCAGCTATGGCTTTTCTGAGACAGCATCCCTGTCTGGCATTTCCATCACTACAAATAGGTTCAGTGGACAATTCCCACTGCTCTAAACTAAAACTTACTGATAGAAACTCTGAAAATACATCTTCACATTGTTGCTTAGCTAAAAAACTTCAAACAGGGTGGTTTACATCCCCACAGGGAAGTAACCATATAGTGGATGATAAAGGGAGTAACCAGTCTATTGCAGAGCTACTCTCTACTTATCACCACTTAGACAATAAAGTCTCAACTGGCCAAGGTTAGCCTTATTGTCCTTCGTTTGGGGGGGGGTTGTGTGAGAAGGTAGCCTCTTTCTAGCCTTGTTACCCCCACTTTTGGCCTGTTTGTGAGTGTATGTCAGGGTGTTTGTCACTGTTTTCACTGTCTCACTGGGATCCTGATAGCCAGGCCTCAGTGCTCATAGTGAAAACACCATGTTTTCAGTATGGTTGTTATGTGTCACTGGGATCCTGCTAGTCAGGACCCCAGTGCTCATAGGTTTGTGGCCTATATGTATGTGTCACTGGGACCCTGTCACACAGGGCCCCAGTGCTCATAGGTGTGCATGTATATGTTCCCTGTGTGGTGCCTAACTGTCTCACAGAGGCTCTGCTAATCAGAACCTCAGTGGTTATGCTCTCTCATTTCTTTCCAAATTGTCACTGACAGGCTAGTGACCATTTTTACCAATTTACATTGGCTTACTGGAACACCCTTATAATTCCCTAGTATATGGTACTGAGGTACCCAGGGTATTGGGGTTCCAGGAGATCCCTATGGGCTGCAGCATTTCTTTTGCCACCCATAGGGAGCTCTGACAAATCTTACACAGGCCTGCCACTGCAGCCTGAGTGAAATAACGTCCACGTTATTTCACAGCCATTTTACACTGCACTTAAGTAACTTATAAGTCACCTATATGTCTAACCTTTACCTGGTAAAGGTTAGGTGCAAAGTTACTTAGTGTGAGGGCACCCTGGCACTAGCCAAGGTGCCCCCACATTGTTCAGAGCCAATTCACTGAACTTTGTGAGTGCGGGGACACCATTACACGCGTGCACTACATATAGGTCACTACCTATATGTAGCTTCACCATGGTAACTCCGAATATGGCCATGTAACATGTCTATGATCATGGAATTGTCCCCTCTATGCCATCCTGGCATTGTTGGTACAATTCCATGATCCCAGTGGTCTGTAGCACAGACCCTGGTACTGCCAGACTGCCCTTCCTGGGGTTTCTCTGCAGCTGCTGCTGCCAACCCCTCAGACAGGCAGCTGCCCTCCTGGGGTCCAGCCAGGCCTGTCCCAGGATGGCAGAACAAAGAACTTCCTCTGAGAGAGGGTGTGACACCCTCTCCCTTTGGAAAATGGTGTGAAGGCAGGGGAGGAGTAGCCTCCCCCAGCCTCTGGAAATGCTTTGTTGGGCACAGATGTGCCCAATTCTGCATAAGCCAGTCTACACCGGTTCAGGGACCCCTTAGCCCCTGCTCTGGCGCGAAACTGGACAAAGGAAAGGGGAGTGACCACTCCCCTGACCTGCACCTCCCCTGGGAGGTGTCCAGAGCTCCTCCAGTGTGCTCCAGACCTCTGCCATCTTGGAAACAGAGGTGCTGCTGGCACACTGGACTGCTCTGAGTGGCCAGTGCCACCAGGTGACGTCAGAGACTCCTGCTGATAGGCTCCTTCAGGTGTTAGTAGCCTTTCCTCTCTCCTAGGTAGCCAAACCCTCTTTTCTGGCTATTTCGGGTCTCTGTCTCTGGGGAAACTTTAGATAACGAATGCATGAGCTCAGCCGAGTTCCTCTGCATCTCCCTCTTCACCTTCTGATAAGGAATCGACCGCTGACCGCGCTGGAAGCCTGCAAACCTGCAACATAGTAGCAAAGACGACTACTGCAACTCTGTAACGCTGATCCTGCCGCCTTCTCGACTGTTTTCCTGCTTGTGCATGCTGTGGGGGTAGTCTGCCTCCTCTCTGCACCAGAAGCTCCGAAGAAATCTCCCGTGGGTCGACGGAATCTTCCCCCTGCAACCGCAGGCACCAAAAAGCTGTATTACCGGTCCCTTGGGTCTCCTCTCAGCACGACGAGCGAGGTCCCTCGAATCCAGCAACACCGTCCAAGTGACCCCCACAGTCCAGTGACTCTTCAGCCCAAGTTTGGTGGAGGTAAGTCCTTGCCTCACCTCGCTGGGCTGCATTGCTGGGAACCGCGACTTTGCAAGCTACTCCGGCCCCTGTGCACTTCCGGCGGAAATCCTTCGTGCACAGCCAAGCCTGGGTCCACGGCACTCTAACCTGCATTGCACGACTTTCTAAGTTGGTCTCCGGCGACGTGGGACTCCTTTGTGCAACTTCGGCGAGCACCGTTTCACGCATCCTCGTAGTGCCTGTTTCTGGCACTTCTCCGGGTGCTACCTGCTTCAGTGAGGGCTCTTTGTCTTGCTCGACGTCCCCTCTCTCTGCAGGTCCAATTTGCGACCTCCTGGTCCCTCCTGGTCCCTCCTGGGCCCCAGCAGCATCCAAAAACGCCAAACGCACGATTTGCGTGTAGCAAGGCTTGTTGGCGTCCATCCGGCGGGAAAACACTTCTGCACGACTCTCCAAGGCGCGGGGGATCCATCCTCCAAAGGGGAAGTCTCTAGCCCTTGTCGTTCCTGCAGTATTCACAGTTCTTCAGCCTAGTAAGAGCTTCTTTGCACCAACCGCTGGCATTTCTTGGGCATCTGCCCATCTCCGAGTTGCTTGTGACTTTTGGACTTGGTCCCCTTGTTCCACAGGTACCTTCAGTCAGGAATCCATCGTTGTTGCATTGCTGATTTGTGTTTTCCTTGCATTTTCCCTCTAACACGACTATTTTGTCCTTAGGGGAACTTTAGTGCACTTTGCACTCACTTTTCAGGGTCTTGGGGAGGGTTATTTTTCTAACTCTCACTATTTTCTAATAGTCCCAGCGACCCTCTACAAGGTCACATAGGTTTGGGGTCCATTCGTGGTTCGCATTCCACTTCTGGAGTATATGGTTTGTGTTGCCCCTATCCCTATGTTTCCCCATTGCATCCTATTGTAACTATACATTGTTTGAACTGTTTTCTAAGACTATACTGCATATTTTTGCTATTGTGTACATATATCTTGTGTATATTTCCTATCCTCTCACTGAGGGTACACTCTAAAATACTTTGGCATATTGTCATAAAAATAAAGTACCTTTATTTTTAGTATAACTGTGTATTGTGTTTTCTTATGATATTGTGCATATGACACTAAGTGGTACTGTAGTAGCTTCACACGTCTCCTAGTTCAGCCTAAGCTGCTCTGCTAAGCTACCATTATCTATCAGCCTAAGCTGCTAGACACCCTATACACTAATAAGGGATAACTGGGCCTGGTGCAAGGTGCAAGTACCCCTTGGTACTCACTACAAGCCAGTCCAGCCTCCTACACCTTCATATCAATTGCTTGGAGTTTCTGGCAGGCATCTTTAAGATTCGGAGCATCTCCCCTGGAAAAGACAGATTGTTGCATACTTCTTCGAATGGACAATATTTCTGCAGTGAGATATGAACAAGCTGAGTGGGACGAAGTCACGCCTTCTGGCAGAGATTGCCAAGGATTTCTGGCACTTCTGCCTTGAACACCGAATCTCGGTGGTGGTGGAATATCTTCCGGGTCGGAACAATACAGTGGCAGGTTGGCAGTCACAACATCTTTGGGATTCCAGCGATTGGAGACTGCACTTGAGAGTCTTACATCTCCTTCAAAGCATTGAGGCCCGTGTTCAATAGGTCCATTTGCCTCATATCTCAAATGTTAACTTCCAAACATTTTCAATTGCCGTCTGGATCCGGAAGCACTGGCTACTTACTATGCATTCCTGCAGGATTGGTCACCTTTCATGAGTTACACCTTTCCCCCATTCATGAAGATTCCCATGGTATTGGCGCAATCCTGTCGCCAAAGCATGGAGTTGATTCTTGTGTCTCCTTGTAGGAGGCTGGCCTGGTTTGTAGTGGGTACCTTGTGTACTTACACCTTACACCAGGTATCCCTTCTTAGTGAAATGTAGTAGTTTTCTATCAGCTTAGGCTGATAGTGGTAGCTATAGCAGAGTAGCTTAGGCTGAACTAGGAGACATGCAAAGCTCATGCAACACCACTTATAGTTACACAGTACTTGTACACAAGTAAAGACAATACTTAGTGTTACCAAAAATAAAGTTAGTTTATTTGGGTGACACAGTACCAAAAATATCTTAGATGCAATACTCCTTCTGGAGGTACGTATTATACGCAATATATACACTAGACACCAAAATAAGGTAAGTAATTAGACATTGTAGTGTAGCTATTTTTAATATAGCTTCATGCCCGTTAGGTTAACATATTAGGCCTCTGTGCACTTTGCCCTAGATACATTTTAATCAGCCTCGCACTGTTATTTTACAATAACCAGTTTTACGGTCTTGTTTTATTTATTTCTATCACACTGCTTAGCTTAGTTCAGCACTGTGTTCTCAAACAATGCATTCTTGATCACCCTGTGCTTCAGTCAAGGCTACAGTCTGGTACATTGCCGGTAAACGTGGTAGAAGTTTAGTCTCTAGTGTTCGTAGACAATACACATCCTTACGTAGGGACCTCTTCTTAGAACATATGCGTGTTAGTTATAAAATCACTTTCTAGTCCTAGTACAGGTCAGAGGGAGATTCCAGCCAGGAACCTACAACTAGATGCTGACTGCCCCGTTGCAGATGCGGATGCAGCTTACAGGCCTTTGCTCAGGTGTGAGGGTTGATGTCCTCCTGGGGGAACCTGAAAGGCAGGCTTAGAGCTTCACATGCTGTGCTCGAAATATAACTTAGAGAGAACCTAATATAGTTGCACTATGATAGCCTTATTCTTGTGCTTCACTCTCATTGTTACTATTTTAATTCTACTGTGTTTCGTTCTGGTTATTGCAGCTCACGCCTTACTATATAAAATGCAGTTGTTTTATTAAACCAATCTTTAAAACTTAAACTGCCTTTGTCATGTATATATGAGACCATACTGTGTATGAGAGAACCGGTTGTGACCTGAGTGACCACGACTTTCATGAGAAGTACTAACATGTCGTGCACTCGGCTGCCCAATTGTCTCTTCCCTTTGGGAGAGGTGAGGCACTGCTAGTTAGCCGGAGCAAAACCCGGATTTAGAGTGACAAGGGTCCTTCACCGTGGGTCAGACTTAGTCCTCCACACTGTGAACGATCTTGCCGCTCAAAATCCAGTAGTCTCATTAGGATAATGAGAGCCTACGCGACAACATAGGATAGTGCAAACAATAGGAAATGCTATAGAATGCAATGGGAGAAAATAGGTGTAAGGGCAACACAAGCCATGTACTAAGAAAGTGGAATGCGAATCACAAATTCCCCCATAGACAAGTGTAGAGTGTGCAGAATCACTAGGAGAGTAAGAATACAGTAAAGGTAAGTACATTACCCCACCCCAGAGCCCAGAAAAGCAGGAGTAAAGTACTGCAAGTTTTCTTAGGACACACTACAAGTCGTGATTAGAGTTATTGCAAGAACC
The DNA here is from genome assembly GCF_031143425.1 of Pleurodeles waltl. NCBI lineage: Eukaryota > Metazoa > Chordata > Amphibia > Caudata > Salamandridae > Pleurodeles > Pleurodeles waltl. The sequence continues at coordinate 1,621,225 of NC_090440.1, forward strand.
AAGCAAGACTGCAAACAACAAATGGTGGATCCCTGGACCTGAGGACCTGCAAAGGAAGGAGACCAAGTCCAGAAGTCGAAAGAAGTTCCAGGAAGGACAGGAGCCCCTGCCAACCCAGAAGAGGGTGCAAAAGAAGAGTCCCCGGTTTTACAAAGACCGCAGAAATGCACCGTAGGAAGATGTAAGCGGGTTCCTGCATGATGCACTGGATGTCCCACGGGGAGAAGTTGGATGAAGGCGAGTTTTGGCGCTGGAGTCCTCCAACGAGCCTTGGTTCTGGCAAAGGAAACTTGCAAGTAGAATCTGAAAAGAACCCACAGGAGAGACCCTAAATAGCCCTGAGAGGGGGATTGGCTACCTTATCAGGCATGGACCTATCCAAAGGGAGAGGGTGTAACACCCTGCTCCCAAAGGAAATGCTTTGTTCTGCCTTCCTGGGACTGAGCTGCTCATACCCCAGGAGGGCAGAACCCTGTCTGTGAGGTGGCAGCAGCTGTAGCAGCAGTGCATGCCTCAGAGAGCTGGTTTGGCAGTACTGGGGGTCCTGGTGGAGCCCCCAGGATGCACGGAGTTGGCTCCACAATACCAGATTTGGAATGGCGGGACAATTCCATGATCTTAGACATCTTACATGGCCATATTCGGAGTTATCATTGTGAAGCTACATATAGGTATTGACCTATATGTAGTGCACATGTGTATTGGCGTCCCCACACTCACAAAGTCCCGGGAATTGGCCCTGAACTATGTGGGGGCACCTTTGCTAGTGCAAGGGTGCCCTCACACTTAGTAACTTTGCACCTAGCCTTCATTAAATGAAGGTTAGACATATAGGTGACTTATAAGTTACTTAAGTGCAGTGAAAATGCCTGTGAAATAATGTGTGCGTTATTTCACGCAGGCTGCAATGGCAGTCCTGTGAAAAGGTTTGTCTGAGCTCCTTATGGGTGGCAAAAGAAATGCTCCAGCCCATAGGGATCTCCTGGAACCCCAATGCCCTGGGTACCTGGGTACCTAGGTGCCATATACTATGGACGTATAGGGGGGGTCCAGTGTGCCAATTGAAATTGGTAAATACTAGCCTATAGTGACAAATTTAAAAGCAGAGAGAGCATAAGCACTGAGGTTCTGATTAGCAGAGCCTCAGTGACACAGTTAAGCACTATACAGACACACACATTAGGCCATGAACTATGAGCACTGGGGTCCTGACCAGCAGGATCCCAGTGAGACGGGGAAACAATACTGACATACAGGTAAAATTGGGGGTAACATGCCAAGAAAGATGGTACTTTCCTGCACTCCTCTTTCTGGTTGTCCTGGAAATGAGTCTGTCTGATCCTGATTCTGTTCCTGTGGAATCTCCTTCTGGATCACAAGAGTCTCCTCCATCCTCTCATCCTATCAGAACACCTCCCTTTAGCAGTCTGGAGAATTTCTGGGAAAGATGAAGCCTCCCAGGTACTTTTGCAAGGGTCTAATGATTTCATCTCAGTGGCCTGGTCCACCAGTACTCACAAACAATATTCTTGCGCTTGGAAGTGCTGGTGTGATTAGTGCCATGAACAGGATACAGATCCCTATTCAGCAGATTGTAGTTTGATCTTGAACTTCTTATCATATTTGGCTTCTTCAGGAACGGTCTATGAGCAATTATAAATCAGCCATATCAGCAGGGCGTTTACCCATCTATGGTGAACCTGTTGGGGAGCTTCCCATTGTGTGTGAGCTCTCGAGGAGCATCCGTATGGCCAAACTACCCAACTGAAATAATCTGTTATATGGGATGTGAACATACTATTACATTTTTTAGATTCTTGACCTGCATACAAATATCTTTCCAGAAAACAGCTGTCAGCTAAACTTTCCATGCTCTGTGTTTAGTTTCTTGTAAACGTGTATCTGAAGTAAGAGCCCTAGATTTGATGGGTAGAGTTTTTTCTCCTGAAGGAGTAACTTTTTCCATCACCCGTTGTACCAAGTGTAATTCTAGATCAGTTTCCTATCCTAGCTTTCCGGGTAATCCCAAATTGTGTGTGATGCAGTGTCTGAAAGCGTATGAGGTGAGTGCTGCAGAGTTCCGTACTGATATAGGGAGACAATTGTTGATTGCATTGCAGATTCCCTTTCGTCCTGCTACGTCAGCTACTCGAGCCAGACAGATGCTTTGGCTTTTAGGGGAAGCGGGTATTGATACCACCAAGTTTGACACCCATTATGCAAGAAGAGCCATGGCATCTATATCCTTCTCCTTGGGTTCTCGTCTAGATTACCTTCTAAAGGCAGCTGCTCGAAGTCAGACTCCACGTTTAAATCATTTTAGCTTAAACCTATTGTGGATGTTGCTTCAGTTGTAGTGACTCAGCGTTAAACAAGCGTAATCCGAGCCTCTGGTCCTGACATAGAATGAAAAATGTTCTTTGATTCATGTCATTTCTATTTAGGACACTAAGTCGAGGATTATCCCACCCAGTTTAAACTTTATTCAATTATTGTCTAATTACTAGTTTTATGATTCATTTAAGGATACTTCATCATTATCTGTGATGTATTTCTAAAAAAGCTGAAGTTATCTTTTGAATGTTTGTTTCTTTTTTCGCTTCCTGATGACTATTTATTGATATTTATTCTGTTTTTCTAGACCAGTGCTCACTGCTTTGGTATTCTCTTTTCCTTCGGGAAGGACAAGTGAACATGGTACTTCCTCTTTGGTGGAATCGGAGGAGCTACGTTCTCCCTACTCTCAGGCCGCAGAGTCCGTTCCGGTCGACAGTCGAGATGAGAGAGCGTCGATGTCGAAGATCTGAGGTCTCTGAGCTGCGCTCCCGTTGGAGATTGAACTGTTGGTTCAATCCTGTCTTGCAGGGTTTGGAGACTGTTCATCTGTTAACTGGACTTGTGCAAAGAAGGAGGTGGCTGGAGTGTCTTACAGTTATATAGGGTCGGGGCTCTATGGCTGGTCATGTGATGTTAACATGCTCATAGGATATGCAGCCTTTTGCACTTTCTCTCGATTGACTGCTGTGAAATTAAAGCACAGAAAGAGAAACATAATCCTGGCCTCTGTGTCCTTAATAGAATTGAAAAACTCTTCAAGCAAATGCTAGAATGTTTTTTATTTCGGAGCGCGACCATGCGAAAGCATCGTGGCCTCTCCGTATCAGAGAATGCTCACTTGCACTTCTCTTATCATCAGTGTCCCTAGCTCAGTGCATGCACTCTTGTGATCTGTGCCTTATGATCAGTGTCTCTAGCTCCGTGCATGCAGCCTCGCACATCTTTTGTCTGTCTCTAGCTCGGACCATGCACTCTTCTGATCTGTCTTGTGACCAGTGTCTCCAGTTCAGTGTATGTACTCTTGGGATCTGTGCGTTATGATCAGTGTCTCCAGCTCAGTGCAAGCACTCTTGTGATCTGCGCCTTGTGACTAGTGTCTCTAACTCAGAGCATGCACTGTTGTGATCACTATCTCTAACTCAGAGCATGCACTTTTGTGATCTGTGTCCCCAGCTCAGTGCATGCATTCTTGTGATCCGTGTCCCTAGCTCAGTGCATGAACTCTTGTGATCAGTGTCTCTAGCTCAGTGCATGCACTCTTGTGATCTGTGCCCCTAGCTCAGTGCATGAACTCTTGTGATCTGTGTCCCCAGCTCAGTGCATGCACTCATGTGACCAGTGTCTTGTGATCCGTGCCCCTAGCTCAGTGCATGAACTCTTGTGATCAGTGTCTCTAGCTCAGTGCATGCACTCTTGTGACCAGTGTCTTGTGATCCGTGCCCCTAGCTCAGTGCATGCACTCTTGAAACCTGTGTCTTGTGATCTGTAGCTCTAGCTCAAAGAATTCACTCCTGTGATCAGTGTCTCTATCTCAGTGCATGCTTTCTTGTGATCTGCGCCTTGTGACCAGTGTCCCTAGCTCAGTGCATGCACTCTTGTAACCTGTGTCTTGTGATCTGTATCTCTAGCTAAGAGCATACTCTGGTGTAATCTGTTTTGTGACCGTGTCCTAGCTCAGGGCATGCACTCTTGTGATCACTATCTCTAGCTCTGTGCGTACACCCTTATGATCTGTGTCTTGTGATCAGTATCTCTAACTCAGGGTGTTAGAAATGGGGTCTTTGGTTGACAGTCAGGTTACCCCCTGTTCAAGCAAGGACCCTCACTCTAGGCAGGGTAAAAGAGAATCACCCTCAGCTAACCCCTGTTTACCCCCTTGGTAGCTTGGCAGAGCAGTAGGCTTAACTTCAGAGCGCTAGGTGTAAAGTATTTGTACCAACACACACAGTAACTTAATGAAAACACTACAAAATGACACAACACCAGTTTAGAAAAATAGGAAATATTTATCTAAACAAAACAAGACCAAAACGAACAAAGATCCGACATACACAAGTCAAGTTATGAATTTTTAAAGATTAAACTCCAAAATAGCGCTTAGAAACAAAAATGCTTCGATGAGATGTTAACACGGCGTCGTGACGGAGCCGTTCCCAACAAGCCAACACCAGCGGCGCCGGACACGGAGTCGTGTAGACCCCCAAGTACAGTACCTTTGGTGAAGAGTGAAAACAAGCCGATGCGCGAAGTCGGGTATCGCGGCGTCTGTGCGAAACATTGAGTCCATGCACTTCGAGCGGCGTCGGTCACGACGTGGTGCGGCAACTTCCACGGAGTCGCGGACTTGAATGGGGCTGCGGCGGCGTCGGGCCTGCGAAGAGCGTCGCGTTCCAGCGAAGGTTACGGCGTCGGGTGCAGGCGGCGTTACCGGATTCAGCAGCGGCGTCGGTCCGAAGCCGTCCGAAGTCGATTTTCTTGGATTTCCACCAGCTTTCCTTCCAAGGGCCCGGGGACTGGATAGGGCACCACTTCTCAGAGCAGGAGTCTCTCCAAAGTCTCCAGGTGCTGGCAGAGAGAAGTCTTTGCTGTCCCTGAGACTTCAAACAACAGGAGGCAAGTTCTAAATCAAGCCCTTGGAGATTTCTTCACAAGATGGAAGGCACACAAAGTCCAATCTTTGCCCTCTTAATCTGGCAGAAGCAGCACTGCAGGAAAGCTCCACAAAGCACAGTCACAGGCAGGGCAGCTCTTCTTCCTCAGCTATCAGCTCTTCTGCAGGCAGAGGTTCCTCTTGGTTCCAGAAGTGTTTCTAAAGTCTGTAGATTTGGGTGCCCTTCTTATACCCATTTTAGTCTTTGAAGTCACCTTTCTTCAAAGGGGACTCACACCTACTTGTGAAATCCTGCCTTGCCCAGGCAAGGCCTCAGACACACACCAGGGGGTCGGAGCCGGCATTGTCAGAGGCAGGCACAGTCCTTTCAGATGAGAGTGACCACTCCGCCCCTCCCTCCTAGCAGAGATGGCTAATCAGGAAATGCAGGTTACACCCCAGCCCCCTTTGTGTCACTGTCTAGTGCGAGGTGAAAAACAACCCAACTGTCAAACTGACCCAGACAGGGACTCCACAAACAAGGCAGAGTCACAAAATGGTTTAAGCAAGAAAATGCTCACTTTCTAAAAGTGGCATTTTCAAACGCACAATCTCAAAATCAACTTTACTAAAAGATGTATTTTTAAATTGTGAGTTCAGGGACCCCAAACTCCACATGTCCATCTACTCTCTAGGGGAATCTACGCTTTAATCATATTTAAAGGTAGCCCCCATATTATCCTATGAGAGAGACAGTCCTTGCAACAGTGAAAAACGAATTGAACAATATTTCACTGTCAGGACATATAAACCACATTACTATATGTCCTACCTTAACCATACACTGCACCCTGCCCTTGGGGCTACCTAGGGCCTACCTTAGGGGTGCCTTACATGTAAGAAAAGGTAAGGTTTAGGCCTGGCAAGTGGGTGCACTTGCCAAGTCGAATTTACAGAGTAAAAATACACACACAGACACTGCAGTGGCAGGTCTGAGACATGATTACAGGGTTACTTGTGTGGGTGGCACAACCAGTGCTGCAGGCCCACTAGTAACATTTGATTTACAGGCCCTGGCACCTCTAGTGCAATTTACTAGGGCCTTAACAGTAAAACAAATATGCCAATCATGGAGAATCAATTACGTACACATTTTAAACAGGAGCACTTGCACTTTAGCACTGGTTAGCAGTGGTAAAGTGCCCAGAGTAACAAAAACAATACAATCAGAGTCCAGCACACATCAACAACCTGGGGAACAGAGGCAAAATGTTAAGGGTGACCACGTCAAGGAAGAAAAGTCTAACACAGGGCATTTACTCTTGTGACCAGTCCATCTATCTCGGAGCATGCACTCTGTAATCTGTCTTGTGATCAGTGTCTCTGTCTCGGAGTTTGCACTCTGTAATCAGTCTTGTGATCAGTTTCTCTATCTCGGACCTTACACACTGTAATCAGTCTTGTGATCAGTGTCTCTATCTCGGAGTTTGCACTCTGTAATCTGTGTTATGATCAGTGTCTCTATCTCGGACCTTGCACTCTGTAATCAGTCTTGAGATCAGTGTCTCTAGTTCAGAGCATGCACTCTTATGATCAGTGTCTCAAACTCAGAGCATGCACTCTTATGATCCGTGTCCCCAGTTCAGTCAATGCACTCTTGTGATCTGTCTTGTGATCAGTTTCTCTATCTCGGACCTTGCACACTGTAATCAGTCTTGTGATCAGTGTCTCTATCTCGGAGTTTGTACTCTGTAATCTGTGTTATGATCAGTGTCTCTATCTCGGACCTTGCACTCTGTAATCAGTCTTGAGATCAGTGTCTCTAGTTCAGAGCATGCACTCTTATGATCAGTGTCTCTAACTCAGAGCATGTACTCTTATGATCAGTGTCTCAAACTCAGAGCATGCACTCTTATGATCCGTGTCCCCAGTTCAGTCCATGCACTTTTGTGATCTGTCTTGTGATCAGTTTCTCTAGTTCTAGCTGGTGATCCGTGCCCCTAGCTCAGTGCATGCACTTTTGTGATCTGTGTCCCCAGCTCAGTGAATGCACTTTTGTGATCTTTCTCCTGTGACCAGTGTCTTGTGATCTGTGCCCCTAGCTCAGTGCATGAACTCTTGTGATCAGTCTCTCCAGCTTAGTGCATGCACTCTTGTGATCTGCAACTTATGATCAGTGTCTTGTGATCCGTGCCCCTAGCTCAGTGCATGAACTCTTGTGATCAGTGTCTCCAGCTCAGTGCATGCACTCTTGTGATCTGTCTTGTGACCAGTGTCTTGTGATCCGTGCACCTAGCTCAGTCCATGCACTTCTGTGATCTGTTTCTTATGATCAGTGTCTCCAGCTCAGTTCACGCACTCTGTGATCACTGTCTCTAGCTCCGTGCACGCAGTCTCGCACATCTCTTGACAGTCTCTATCTCGGACAATGCACTCTTGTGATCTGCGCCTTGTGATTAGTGTCTCCAGCTCAGTGCATGCACTCTTGTGATCTGTCTTGTGACCAGTGTCTTGTGATCGGTGACCCCAGCTCAGTGCATGCACCCTTATGATCAGTGTCTCCAGCTCAGTGCATGCACTCTTGTGATCTGCGCCTTATGATCAGTGTCTCCAGCTCAGTGCATGCACTCTTGTGATCTGTCTTGTGACCAGTGTCTTGTGATCCTTGCCCCCAGCTCAGTGCATGAACCCTTATGATCAGTGTCTCCAGCTCAGTGCATGCACTCTTGTGAGCTGTGCCTTATGATCAGTGTCTCCATCTCAGTGCATGCACTCTTGTGATCTGTGCCTTATGATCAGTGTCTCCAGCTCAGTGCAGGCAGGCTCGCACATCTCTAGTGTGTCTCCAGCTCAGCGCACGCGCAGTGAGGCTGTAAGTCAGGCACTACCCTCTGCAGAAGCTGTGGGCCTGTCGTCTTCGCTCAGCACAAGTCCCATCCCAAGGAGCCCACACCCTGCACCGGGCCAGAGCCCTGGGGTCAGCCAGGGGCATCAGAGAGCCATGAACCTGCCAAGAGCTGAGCAGGTGAGGCATGTCCTGCTGTGGTACTTACCTGTCAGACTTTACCTGTCAGACTTCACCTGGCGCACTCCACCTGTCAGACTTCACCTGTCGCACTTCACCTGTTGCACTTCACCTGTCGCACTCCACCTGTCGCACTCCACCTATTGCAAGTAACCTGTCAGACTTCACCTGTCGCACTCCACCTGTCACACTTCACCTGTCGCACTTCACCTGTCGCACTTCACCTGTCACACTCCACCTGCCAGACTTCACCTGTTGCACTCCACCTGTCGCACTCCACCAGTCGCACTCCACCTGTCGCACTCCACCTGTCGCACTTTACCTGTCGCACTTCACCTATCGCACTTCACCTGTCGCACTCCACCTGTCGCACTTCACCTATCGCACTTCACCTGTCACACTCCACCTGGCACACTCCACCTGTCAGACTTCACTTGTCGCACTTCACCTTTCGCACTCTACCTATTGCACTTCACCTGTTGCACTCCACCTGTCGCACTCTACCTGTCAGACTTCACCTGTCGCACTTCACCTGTCGCACTTCACCTGTCGCACTTCACCTGTCGCACTCCACATGTCGCACTCCACCTGTCGCACTTTACCTGTCGCACTTCACCTGTCGCACTCCACCTGTCGCACTCCACCTGTCGCACTTCACCTATCGCACTTCACCTGTCACACTCCACCTGTCAGACTTCACTTGTCGCACTTCACCTTTCGCACTTCACCTGTCGCACTCTACCTATTGCACTTCACCTGTTGCACTCCACCTGTCAGACTTCACTTGTCGCACTTCACCTTTCGCACTTCACCTGTCGCACTCTACCTATTGCACTTCACCTGTCGCACTTCACCTGTCGCACTTCACCTGTCGCACTCCACCTGTCAGACTTCACCTGTCGTACTCCACCTGTCGCACTTCACCTGTCGCACTTCACCTGTAGCACTCCACCTGTCAGACTTCACTTGTCGCACTTCACCTGTCGCACTCCACCTATTGCACTTCACCTGTCGCACTCCACCTGTCGCACTCCACCTGTCGCACTTCACCTTTTGCACTTCACCTGTCGCACTCTACCTATTGCACTTCACCTGTTGCACTCCACCTGTCGCACTCCACCTGTCAGACTTCACCTGTCAAACTTCACCTGTCGCACTTCACCTGTCGCACTCCACATGTCGCACTCCACATGTCACCCTTCACCTGTCACCCTTCACCTGTCAAACTGTGCCCAGGTCACACTTCACCAGTTGTACTTCACCTGTTACACTGCATCTGTCACACTTTACCTGTCACACTCTACCTGTCACACTTCACCTGTCTCACTTCACCTTTCACACTGTACTGTGAAAAATTGATTTCTTAACTTGGAGTTGGGGCTCCATTTTGTCCATTTGTTCTGTACTACGAACAATATTGTATGCCTTCATCACCTGTTTAATTTCATTTGTTGCAGATGTGAAACTTTGTAGATGTGTTAAACCTCCCTATGTTCTAGAAATGATATCTCTGTGTTTGAACATCCTGTTCTTGTGGTTTAAAGGTGCTACAGGAAATGTTTGTTTGAAGGCGTCTGGAGATTGTGACTCATGTATAGTGTGGTAAAGTGTGTGGGGGGGTTTGCAATAAAAGACATCAAAGGCTGAGGGAAAGGTCAGTTGCTTTGGCCAGAGTGTGTCCTTTTTGACACTCTTTGGAGGTGACCCACTGCAGTTAATAAAATGCTATCTTGAAGCATAATCCGATTCCTTGTATTCAATCTTGTACAAATTCAGCCTCTTACAAGAAGAGACTCGTAAATGTATTTCACATACTTGGTGGCCTGTACGGGGAATTATGGAGAGAAATTCGACAGACTAAAAGGCTGTGACAGAGGAAGGAGACCGGAGACCGCGGATCGTGGGGGCCCCTGCTAAAAGTCAAGTTTCTTGCAGCTGCCATCTAATGTCCCCAACTTCCATCCCCTGTAAAGAATTTCTCCCACTGAGACCCAGTAGGAGGCTGAGGAGACATTTGACCTCAAGAATATGAGGATATGGACCTGACATATTTGGTGAGACTGTTCTATGTCACTTGTAAATTTGTATCTTGGTATTGACGCTATATTCATCTTGGTATTTGATCTTGGTACTTGTTTGTGACGTTTTCAGAGGTGAACTCCGCAATTAGGACCACCATGAATAAGTTCAAGAAATGCATTTCTGAATGTTGTTGTTGTTTCTGGACCCCTCGTCTGGACGAGTCTATACCCGTGCCAGCCAAGGGTAGTCCAGCCTGGATAGTAATGGAAAAATATGGTGCGGGCCCGACCCTCTGGGGCCCAGTTTGGCACAAGAATACAAAAAAGGGGGAGACAGACAGTGGCCATTAAATGGATCCTTTGACGATGACAAATTAAATTTTTTCAACAGACATTATTTAAGGAAAATGTTAGACAGACAATGTGGGACAGTTATTAGACCTGGGAAAAAGAGGCTAGAAAAAGGGCTATGAGAGAGGCCAGGAATATGAAAAATAAAAAAAATAAAAAAACAGTCAGCCTTGAAACTGAAAGAATATAGCAACGTTAAAAGAGGGAGACAGGGAATTTAGAATGACTACAAATAAAATGTATCCGTTAGAAAATGAAATACGACAAGGGACTACATAGGACGAAATGTTGGAGAATATTTTGGACAGTATTCTGCCTTATGTTCCCGTCCACCCCAATGCTTCAGTGCAAAATGTTAACGTTAATATCACTAACCCCTTTCCTCATGTTACTATTCCTCCTCCCCCTGGATCTGCCCCTAATATCCCCAATGTTGGCCATCAGGTTCTTGGCCCTTAAATATTTAATCCGGCCCAGACTTTAAATATTCCTCCCAACCCAGTCCCCATACCAGCTACACAAAATGCTGCTATACTAAACACTACAATGGGAGGAATACCTCCCTTGACTAGTACTCAAAGTATAATGGTGACTCCACAGATTCATTCTAACATGCAATAACAATACTTCACAACAGTCACCATACATAAGTAACAATGTTAAATATAAGAAATACAAGAATCAACACAGGCCCTCTTCTGTGGGACACACTGTAGGAAACTACCATCTTGCCTGGCATGTTACCCCCATTTTTCACATGTATGTAAGTTTGTTTTTGCCTGTCTCACCGAGATCCTGCTAGCCAGGAAACCAGTGCTCATAGTTTGTGGCCTGAATGTGTATACCTGTGTAGTGACTAACTGTGTCACTAAGGCTCTGCTAACCAGAACCTCAGTGCTTATGTTCTCTCTGCCTTTAAAATTGTCACTATAGGCTAGTGACCACTTTTACCAATTTCAGTTGGCACACTTGAACACCCTTATAATTCCTTAGTATATGGTACCTAGGTACCCAGTGTATTGGGGTTCCAGGAGATCCATATGGGCTGCAGCATGTCTTTTGCCACCCATAGGGAGCTCAGACAAACCTTACACAGGACTGCCACTGCAGCCTGAGAGAAATAACGCAAACATTATTTCACAGCCATTTTCACTGCACTTAAGTAACTTATAAGACACCTATATGTCTAACCTTCACTTGCTAAAGGTTAGGTGCAAAGTTACTTTATGACATTATGAGAACAATGATTAGTTCTGAGTTGCTTTAATCTTTATAACCATTGATTTGCTGAAGGTTAGGTGCAAAGTTACTAAGTGTGAGGGCACCCTTGCACTAGCAAAGGTGCCCCCACATAGTTCAGAGCCAAATCCCCGGACTTTGTGAGTGCGGTACGCCATTACACGCATGCACTACATATAGGTCAATACCTATATATAGCTTCACAATGGTAACTCCGAATATAGCCATGTAAGGTCTCTAAGATCATGGAATTTTCCCCCCATTCTAAATCTGGTATTGGGGAGCCAATTCCATGCATCCTGGGGGCTCCACCACAGATCCCCAGTACTGCCAAACCAGCTCTCTGAGGCTTGCAATACAGCTACAGCTGCTGCCACCTCACAGACAGGGTTCTGCCCTCCTGGGGTCAGACAAGCTCAGTCCCAGGAAGGCAGAACAAAACATTTCCTTTGGGAGGAGGGTGTTACACCCTCTCCCTTTAGAAATAGGTGCATCAGGCTGGGGAGGGACAGCCTCCCCCAGCCTCTGGAAATGCTTTGAAGGGCAAAGATTGTGCCCTCCTTGCATAAGTTAGTCTACACAGGTTCAGGGACCTCTTGTCCCCTGCTCTGGTGTGAAACTGGACAAAGGAAAGGGGAGTGACCACTCCCCTGTCCATCACCACCTTACGGGTGGTGCCCAGAGCTCCTCCAGTGTGTCCCAGACTTCAGCCATCTTGCTTTGCAAGGTGTGGGGGCACTCTGGAGGGCTCTGAGTGGCCTGTCCCAGCATGTGACATCAGAGACCCCTCCTGATAGGTCCTTACCTGATAAGGAGGCCAATCCCCCTCTCAAGCTATTTAGGGTCTCTCTTGTGGGTTCTCTTCAGATTCTACTTGCAGGTTTCCAGCAGGAATCCTCTGCAACTACTACTTCATCCTCTGACCTCAGATCAACCGCAGCCTGCTCCAGGAACTGCTGTAACAGCAACAAACTATCCACAAGGCATACTTTTCTTCTGCAGCTTCAGCTCCAGCCAGTAACTGCAACAGTTTCCACGGTGTGCACGCTCTGAGGACTCCCTGTCTTCAACCTGCACCAGAAGGACAGCAGAAATCTCCCGTGGGGTGACAAGTCCCTCCCCTGCTCACGCAGGCACCTTCTAAATCAACAACTGGTAATCTCAGACTCCTTTCACAGCGACGAGCGTGCTCCTTGGAACACAGAGGGTTGACTCCATCGACTAAGACTGTCCTGAGGTCCTGCTGATTCAATTTGGAGGAGGTAAGATCTTGCCTTCCCTGAGAATGACACCCCTGTGCACTGCGTCTTCTTCACCTCCTGAGGACTCTGTGCACTATTTCCGCACTATTTGCAAAATTTCTTCGTGCACAGCCTGGCCCAGGTCCCCAGCACTCTATCCTGCGATGCTCAACTCGCTGAGTTGACTTCCGGAGGCGTGGGACCCTTCTCTGCAGTGCTGCACCAACTGCGTTTTGCACCTCCTTTGTCTCCGTGTCCTGTGACTTCCGTGGGTGCTGTCTGGCATCCTGAGGGCTCTCCAAAGTGCTGAGAGTCCCCTCTTCCTCCTCACACAGAGTTGAGGCCCCCAGGTCCCTCCTGGGTCCAGACAGTGCCATTTTGACACAAAATGCAACTTTGTCGTAACCAAGGCTTGTTGGAGACTTCCAACACGAAACGTCTGCATCCATCTTCACATCGTGGGACATCCCTTGCGTCATGCAGGAACCCACTGTCATCTTCCTTGGGTGCATTTCTGCAATCTTCGGCCAACCGGGGACTCTTCTTTTGCACCCTCTTCTGGGTTGGCAGGGGCTCCTGCCCTTCCTGGAACTTCTTTCGACTCCTGGACTTAGTCCCCTTCTTTTGCAGGTCTTCAGGTCCAGGAATCCAGCAGTTGTTGTTTGCAGACTTGGTTGGTTATTGCAATAATCCCAATCACGAGGTGCAGTGTGTCCTAAGGAAACTTGCAGTACTTTACTCCTGCTTTTCTGGGCTCTGGGGTGGGGTAATTTACTTACCTTTATTGTATTCTTACTCTCCCAGCGATTCTGCACACACTACACTGGTCTAGGGGGGAATTCATGATTTGCATTCCACTTTCTTAGTATATGGTTTGTGTTGCCCCTAAACCTATTTTCTCCCATTGCCTTCTATAGCATTTCCTATTGTTTGCATCCAGAAGGACCATTGTCTCTAAGATATTGTTGGCCTTGTGTCACCCAAATAAACTACCTTTATTTTTGGTAACACTGAGTATTGTCTTTACTTGTGTATAAGTACTGAGTAACTATAAGTGGTATTGCATGAGCTTTGAATGTCTCCTAGTTCAGCCTAAGCTGCTCTGCTATAGCTACCTCTAAGCTGCTAGAACACTACTACATTTCACTAATAAGGAATAACTGGACCTGCTATAGGGTGTAAGTAACCAATGTACCCACTATAAACCAGGCCGGTCTCCTACAGGATATCAATCCGTTTTAATTTTCCAATATAAATTCCACGGTCTTTCAACTTATCCTTATTGTTAAAAGTATTTCATGCATTTTCAGTGTAAGCTAAATGTATTTCATTAGCAAATTTAATTTTGGGACACTTTCCCTTCATCAGGACGAACAGCATTCCATTTCTAGTAAAGAAAAACATATCTTGCAGTAAAGATCAACATGCTATCTGGGCTATTTCAAAAGATGCCTGAATCGAAAGAAAGCATCTTCCCACTGTAGAATGATAGTGAGACCAGCTGTGGTTTACATGATCTCCCCACTATTCTACAGACATCTTTGCCAGGTTAATAAACACAATAAACTAGAATAATATCAACCATCTGTGCCCTCCCCACAATATTTTCTTTACCTCCTTTACACCCTCTCATCGGAGACATTTGGAACTGCTATTTGGCTGTGCTAGGGCCACAGAAAAAATAAATAACATAAAAAGGAAAAAATGAAATAATAATCAAAATAAGGATATAAACAAATACCTGAGAGCATGTCTACATTAAATTATATTGTGAGGTAAAAACATAAACAAAAGTTGACTATGTAGATTCAATACTTAAAAACAAACGATTTACTGTGTTTATTAAATAATGAAAGATATGATCTTTAATTAATGTTGCAATAGGTTTTACACAAAAATGTTTCTCATGTACAAAGAAAGGATGAAAAATATGTATTTTTGCTCTCTCACATCAAAGATGTCCTGTTAAGCAGCAGTCAGTTTGAAACCATGCAAGCAGGAGGTTCCAGTCTCTGGCTCTTTCCCTGAGAGGCAGGATACGATTCTCCTCCACGGTGATACTCAGCCATTGTCCTTAGCACTTAGGAGAAGATTCAGAAAGAAGCAAGCATTAGTTACCTTGGAATAACAACACATTAAGATGGTATCTATGCTGTCCCAAATGCTGTGGTTGAGGCAGAAGTTAGACCTCAGTAAGACTCATTTGTTAGTTCAACACACCAGACCAAGGAGGGTGATCTAGGGAAGCAACAGAGTCTAAAGCCCTGTGATGAAACAGAGTGTGACTAGTGATGAAGTATGTAAAAAACAGCTGTGTAGAGTAATGTGTTACCTAAAGCTTGGTCACAATGGACGTCTGTAGATACAGACACTAAGGAAAGTTGTAGGAGTTTGACCACTGAAGGCCAGACAGGTACAGAAATCCAAGAACAACCAGAAAAAACAAAAGAGGAAAACCCAAGGCCGACTGAAACAAGAGCAACCATTGCATCATGACAAGTTGCTAGAAAAGCAACAAATGCTTGATTGATATAAAACTTACCAATGTGTCCAGAAATATTTCATGGTCCCCACTTATGGATCACAATATCCATTAGTTTCTCTCTTGAGATTGGCAAGATGCTTGGATAGGGTTCAGTAGTGGGACTGCCCATGAGGGCTTTCCTTTGTTTATCCCTGTTAGGAGGTGCCTAAAACATTCTGTTTATCCTGATTGATGGATTCTTATAACAACGAGCGCGATGGGCTGTGTTTGCACCCAGAGTGATGAGGTCTGCATAACACCAGGTGGTGCTTGGGTTTCTTTCTCTTGTTGAACATTTTTTACAAATAAGGAAACTAACAGGAAAATACCTTATACAAATCACCCATGGAGTCTGGGCATGTAGGGTCCATTACCCCACAACTCTGAATTCCCTCCTTGGTATGGAACAAGTGGGGTTACTAATGGGCAAGGAGACGAGTAGGGTTGGGTGCAAGAGAGAGGGACATTATGAGAACAATGATTAGTTCTGAGTTGCTTTAATCTTTATAACCATTGATTTGCTGATCAAGGCTTGTACCCTTTTTGATCCAGGCCCAGGTGACCTTCCATGATGTTTCTGCTTATTTTTCGGAAGAGGAGTGGAGGTTATTGCAGGATTGGCAGAAAGCACTCTACAGCAATGTGATGAAGGAAATTCACCAAGCTTTGATCTCACTGGGTAAAGTTGAAAAGCTTTCCTCCTTCTACAGATTTCATGATATACTATTTATCTGTGTGTTCCAGACTTATGTTACTTTACAGATTTTGCCCTAATTTGACAAATTATTCACCTAACATAGTGAGTCTGTGCATATCCATAAGATTGACTGCAGCTGTCTTTAATCTGCACATTGTGTCGCTGATTGAACACGTAGAGTCTAGTTCTCATCGTCAGGACAAAGGACTCCTTAGAGTAGTTCCTCAGCCACAGCAATGTCACAAGACTGTATGTTTGAAGGAACAGACTAAGAGCAGGTGATCTGTCAATCACGTAGTTGAGCTGAGAGTTTTACTGAGGACCAGAGTAAGACACAAATCCCATAATGTGCAGGGTTTAAACATGAGAAGTGTTGGTGCAGACAACAGTAGGTGGTGAGTTGTAAGGGTGGTTAACATAGCGCAATGGCTTAGGTTATTGCTGTTTGGTTGTTGAATTGAGCTAGTTGTCAACTAGTGCAGGATTGCCGGTAAACAGCGTTTTAGCTGCTGCTACCCTGGGAAAGTCCAGTGATGTGGATATGGCATTAAAAAGCAGAGGGGAGAGAAAAGAGGCCTATCAAGCATAACAAGTTATAGGAGAAAAGGAGAATGAGGCACAGCCTTGGAGGCCTGTTTGGCCCTGGTAGGTACATCATTTGCTAGGTCAAGGCTGAGTGGGACACTTTCTCTGTTGTCCGCTTTCTCCGCTGTCAGAAGTGCCCTTTTATGGACCACGTCTAAGGTGCAAGAAGTGTCATGACTAGAAAGCATGGTGTGAGTGCCATAGTTTTAGAAACTGTAACTCATGTGGCAAGAAGGGCCTTCTCCATTTCATGCTTCAGAAGCAATCCGTAACCATATGTGTCATTGGTTGAATTTCACTCCAAGACATTTTGAAAGTGTATGAAAACAATTCTCTAATTCATTTGGTAATGGAAATATGGTAAATTGCCATCAGCTGCTATATTCGAGAGACTTGAATGTAGTATTTTTAGGAATGAAGAAAATATGAACAATATAACAGTAGCTGTGTGCCCAGGACTGGAAGTTTACCCATAAGCCAGATCTGGGTCTTTCACTGTACAAGGTAGGAGTTTCACAAACTAGAACATGTCACCTGACCTCAGAGGTGGCAGTAGAGAACTCTGTCCACATAGGACTGAGGCTTTATGGATCCTCAAGCTAAGGGCAGTTGAAAGAGGCATTAACATAGATCCTGAATACTAGTACTTCTTGGGTAATGCTATGATGTGTTATGTAGATTTGTGTGGTGCAGCTTATCACCCTTCAGGTTATCCAGGCACTGGAGCAGGAGCGTAAGCCTGGCGGTGCTCCTAGTTGAAAAGCCAGGTCTTCAAATTCTGATTGAAGTTCAAACGTGGAGTGGTAGTCAAGATGTTTGGAGGATGTTCATTCCCGTTTTTGGTGACGATGAAGTAGAAAGCACACACTCCTGTCTTGCTTCTGGGGATGACTGAGTTACTGTGAAAATGAATATTCAAATTCTGACCCAAAGTTATCAGCCTCTGTTGTCAGCAGATGCCAGTATATCTTCAGAACCATATTTGAACTATGTAAGCTACTTACCAGTTAATTCCTTCTTTACATACACAGCATATGTCTCTGATTTTGCTTTACTTGTTCTATAATGATTCTGACACTGTCGTTTGAAGGAGTTCTTACTATGTGCTTCTTTTAAACATGTCCTAACTCCTCTTAAATTGGAATTTTATAGATCTCATCTTTGTGGCTACTGATAAGCAATGTCACCCGCACTAACAGCATAATAGTTCAAATACAACTTTATGTCTTATCTGTCAAAACACGATTTACTGTGGATGCTCTTTGCGGTTTCTTTTACAGGTGTGGAATGTGCATGTCATTTTACTTCCCAGATGTGACTTATGTTTACATCACCATTGATCTTTGGCACAAGCGTACTAGCCACTTAAACATAGTGGGGTTTCTTGGTTTCACTGCCATGTGGGGAATCTCGGTATGTCCCCTACTTTCTTTACAAACTCCTATGGCAGTGGTTCCCAAACTGTGCGCCGCGGCTCCTTGGTGCGCCGTCAAAATTAGCCAGGGGCGCCGCACACAGTCTGGAAACCACTCGGAGGTGCTTTTAATCGGTAGCTTTTCACCGTGGTTTTGGAAACAAAACCCCCTGCATTAATTATTGTGACCAGCGGAGGGCGCCAGAGTACCATTAATAATATCCCTATGACAAAAGAAAAGAAACCATTTAAAATAAATGGTTTTCAGGAACCTGAACGAGAGAATTAAGAAGTCAAACTGTAAATAGTGTAGGTACAGGTACAGGCTGGGATTACGTTCCCCCACCCGCCAAAAAAAAGTAACATAATGGGGAGGCGTGGCCAACACGGCCAATAGGTCAAAGGAGCCGGGGATCGAAAAAGTTTGGGAACCACTGTCCTATGGTATAAACAGGATATGGAACCCCACTGCACCACAATGCCCAAGCAGAACAAGAACACACAAGGGACACCATTTCCAAGGGACTAGCCATTGATTGCGAAGCTCACGATGCTGCAACGCTTTGAGTTACTAGACCGGTGCATACTTAGGATTTTTTATTGTTAGGCTTTTCTTCATAGTTTGGGAGTTGCATTGCATGCAACAACTCGACGCACATGACCGAGTCTTAAGTCAGCTCACCGGGTATGTTGGGTCAACTGCACTTTCAGCAACACAGCCATTGCTAATGACTCTTAACACATTAGTTTATATCCCATTCAGTTGAGGTTTTGTTGTATGAAGTATCTGCTGTTGTAACACCACGGTCGTTGTATTAGACCGTTGTCCCACTGTTAACAACTGAACAACACCACAGGTATCGGCCTCACATCCATGACGTACTAGTTGCCAATAGCTAGCTCAACCTTAATTTACGCTCCCCAGGTCTTTGTACATTACTTACTTCATTTTATGTACTTAAGAGCCCGTCTCTCCAGAGTTCCTGTACTTTACTACGCGAGATGCTACACAGCTTCACCGGTGCTTCTCTGTGAGAAAGTAGCCTCTATCAAGCATGGTTACCCCCACTTTTGGCCTGTTTGTGAGTGTGTGTAGGAGGCTCGCCTGCCTTGTAGTGGGTACCTGATGGTACTTACACCTTGTGCCAGGTCCAGTTATCCCTTATTAGTAGATTAGTAGTGTTCTAGCAGCTTAGGCTGATAGAAGGTAGCTATAGTAGAGCAGCTTAGGCTGAACTAGGAGACATGCAAAGCTCCTACTATACCACTTATATCATATAGCACAATATCATAAGAAACACAATACTCAGAGTTACTAAAAATAAAGGTACTTTATTTTAGTGACAATATGCCAAAAGTATCTCAGAGGATATACTCCCTTAGGAGGTAAGTAAAATACACAAAATATACACACAAACCAAAATCAGGTAAGTAAACAGTTAGAAAAGTAGTGCAAACACTGTAGAATACAATAGGATGCAATAGACCTAGGGGCAACACAAACCATATACTCTAAAAGTGGAATGCGAACTGTAGGAGGCTGGCCTGGCTTATAGTGGGTACCTGAAGGTACTTATACCTTGTGCCAGGTCCAGTTATCCCTTATTAGTAGATTAATAGTGTTCTAGCAGCTTAGGCTGATAGAGGTAGCTATAGTAGAGCAGCTTAGGCTGAACTAGGAGACATGCAAAGCTCATGCAATACCACTTATATCACAAAGGTACTATATCATAAGAAAGACAATACTCATAGTTACTAAAAATAAAGGTACTTTATTTTAGTGACAATGTGCCAAAAATATCTCAGTGGATATACTCCCTTAGGTGGTAAGTAACATTCACAAAATATACACAAATAACGAAATCAGGTAAGTAAAACAATCAGAAGTAGTGCAAATGCTGTAAAACACAATAGGATGCAATGGGACTAGGGACAACAAAAACCATATACTAAGTAAGTGGAATGCGAACCACTTAGGGACCCCTAGGCTGGTGTAGTGTGTAGAGGGTCGCTGGGAGTGTAAGAAAACACTGAGGGTGTCCAAGATACCCCACCCCAAGTCCCTCGAAAGTAGGAGTAAAGTACTGCTATTTCCCCAGAAACCCACTAAAGTCGTGATAGAGGATTTTGCAAAGACCACAACAGACTGCAAAGCACTGAAGACGAATTCCTGGACCTGAGGACCTGTAGAGGAAGGGGACCAAGTCCAAGAGTCATGAAAGTGTCCAGGGGGGTCAGGAGCCCACTACATCCCGGATCAAGAAACCCCGTTCAAGAAATCTGAGCACGGCGATCATCTCAACACAATAAAAGAGAGTCCCATGAAGCCGGTGGTCAACTCAGCGAATTGAGCAATGCAGGACGGACTGCTGGGGATCTTGGCTATGCTGTGCACGAAGGATTCCTTGCAAAAGTGCCCAGAAGCCCTAGCAGCTGCAGTTCACGCAGTATACAGGATTACCGTCTGGCAGGGGGAGGAAAGGACTTACCTCCACCATATTTGGACAGAAGAACCACTGGACTGTCGGGGTCACTTGGATCCAGCTCCTGTGTTCCAGGGACCATGCTCGTCAAGATGAGAGGGGACCCACAGGACCAGTGATGCAGAAGTTTGGTGCCTGCGTTAGCAGGCGGAAGATTCCGTCGACCCACGGGAGATTTCTTCTTGGCTTCTAGTGCAGGGTGAAGGCAGACAGCCCCAAGAGCATGCTACACCAGGAAACAGTCAAGAAAGCCGGCAGGATTAGGCGCTGCAATGTTGCTGGTAGTCTTCTTGCTACTTTTTTGTGGTTTTGCAGGTGTCCTGGAGCAGTCAGCGGTCCATCCTTGGCAGAAGTCGAAGAGAGAGATGCAGAGGAACTCTGATGAGCTCTTGCATTCGTTATCTGACGAGAAACCCACAGGAGAGACCCTAAATAGCCCTCAGAGGAGGATTGGCCACCTAGTCAGGTAGGCACCTATCAGGAGGGGTCTCTGACGTCACCTGCTGGCACTGGCCACTCAGAGGCCTCCATTGTGCCCTCACACCTCTGCATTCAAGATGGCAGAGGTCTGGGACACACTGGAGGAGCTCTGAGCACCACCCCTGGGGTGGTGATGGACAGGTGAGTGGTCACTCCCCTTTCCTTTGTCCGGTTTCGCGCCAGAGCAGGGACTGGGGGATCCCTGAACTGGTGTAGACTGGTTTATGCAAGGAGGGCACCATCTGTGCCCTTCAAAGCATTCCCAGAGGCCAGGAGAGGCTACTCCTCTCAGGCCCTTAACTCCTATTTCCAAAGGAAGAGGGTGTAACACCCTCTCTCAGAGGAAATCCTTTGTTCTGCCTTCCTGGGACTGGGCTGCCCAGACCTCAATAGGGCAGAAACCTGTCTGTGAGTTGGCAGAAGCGGTAGCTGCAGTGAAAACCCCAGAGAGCTATGTTGGCAGTACCTGGGGTCCATGCTGGAGCCCCGAGGATGCATGGGATTGGCACCCCAATACCAGATTTGGCAGGAGGGGACAATTCCATGATCTTAGACATGTTACATGGCCATATTCGGGGTTACTATTGTGAAGCTACATATAGGTATTGACCTATATGTACTGCACGTGTGTAATTGTGTCCCCGCACTCACAAAGTCAGGGGAAATTGCCCTGAACAATGTGGGGGCACCTTGGCTAGTGCCAGGGTGCCCTCACACTTCGTAACTTTTCACCTAACCTTCACTAAGTGAGGGTTAGACATATAGGTGACTTATAAGTTACTTAAGTGCAGTGTAAAATGGCTGTGAAATAATGTGAACGTTATTTCACTCAGGCTGCAGTGGCAGGCCTGTGTAAGAATTGTCTGAACTCCCTATGGGTGGCAAAAGAAATACTGCAGCCCATAGGGATCTCCTGGAACCCCAATACCCTGGGTACCTAGGTACCATATACTAGGGAATTATAAGGGTGTTCCAGTGTGCCAATTAGAATTGGTAAAAATGGTCACTAGCCAGCGGTGACAATTTTAAAGACAGAGAGAGCATAAGCACTGAGGTTCTGGTTAGCAGAGCCTCAGTGACACAGTTAGGCACCACACAGGGAACACATTCAGGCCACAAACTATGAGCACTGGGGTGCTGGCTAGCAGGATCCCAGTGAGACAGGCAAAAACTAACTGACACACAAGTAAAAATGGGGGTAACATGCCAGGCAAGATGGTACTTTCCTACACAACCCCCCTCAAATGAGAGACAATAAAGCTAACCTTGCCCAGATGAGTCTTCATTGTCTAAGTGGAAATATCTTGAGAGTCCATTGGCAGTGGAATGGGTACTCCCAGGTCTATGTTCCACTGTATAGTCCATTCCCTGTAGGGAGACCACCTCAACAATTAAGGGTTTTCACCTTTCATTTGTTTTAGCCATAATAGAGGTTTGTGGTCTGTCTGAACAATAAAGTGAGTACCAAACAGGTATGGTGTAGGAGGCTGGCCTAGCTTGTAGTGGGTACCAGAGGTACTTACACCTTGTGCCAGGTCCAGTTATCCCTTATTAGTGTAGAAGAGGTGTTTCTAGCAGCTTAGGCTGATAGAAGGTAGCTATGGCAAAGCAGCTTAGGCTGAACTAGGAGACATGTAAAGCTCCTACTATACCACTGGTGTCATATGCACAATATCATAAGAAAACACAATACACAGAAGTACTGAAAATAAAGGTACTTTATTTTTATGACAATATGCCAAAAGTATCTGAGTGATTACCCTCAGTATGAGGATAAGATATATATATACAAGATATATGTACACAAACCAAAATTATGCAGGTAATAGCAAGAAAAGTAATGCAAGCAGTGTAAAGTTACAATAGATTGCAAAAGGAGCACATAGGTATAGGGACAACACAAACCATATACTCCAAAAGTGGAATGCGAACCACGAATGGACCCCAAACCTATGTGAGCTTGTAGAGGGTTGCTGGAACTGTAAGAAAACAGTGAGGTTTAGAAAAATAGCCCACCCCAAGACCCTGAAAGGTAGGTGTAAAGTGCACCTACTACCCCTAGAGAGCACAGAAGTCGTGATAGGGGGATTCTGCAGGAAGAACAAACACCAGCAATGCAACAACAGTGGATTTCCGGACCTGAGTACCTGTAAGACAAGGGGACCAAGTCCAATAGTCGCGACAGTGTCGAGAGTGGGCAGGAGCCCAGGAAATTCCAGCTGAGGGTGCAAGGAAGCAGCCACCGGTTGGAAGAAGCTTGGAGTTCTGCAAGAAAGAAGAGGACTAGGAATTTCTCCTTTGGAGGATTGATGTCCCATGTCGCGCAGAAGCTTGCAGGGGTGTTCCCACGCAGAAAGACCGCAAACAAGCCTTGCTAGCTACAAGGGTCGCGGTAGAGGTTTTTGGGTGCTGCTGTGGCCCAGGAGGGACCGAGATGTCGCCACTTGGAGGAAGAGACAGAGGGGGCGCACAGCAACGTAGGGAGCCCTCACAGAAGCAGGCAGCACCCGCAGAAGTACCTGAACAGGCACTTGGAAGAAGAGTTAACCGGAGTCCACGCAAAGTCACAAAAGGGAGTCCCACGACGCCGGAGGACAACTCAGAAGGTTGTGCACTGCAGGTTAGAGTGTCGGGGACCCAGGCTTGGCTGTGCACGAAGGAAATCCTGGAAGAGTGCACAGGAGCCGGAGCAGCTGCAAATCACGCGGTACTCAGCAATGCAGTCTAACGTGGGGAGGCAAGGACTTACCTCCACCAAACTTGGACTGAAGAGTCACTGGACTGTGGGAGTCACTTGGACAGAGTTGCTGAGTTCCAGGGACCACGCTCGTCGTGCTGAGAGGGGACCCAGAGGACCAGTGATGCAGTCTTTTGGTGCCTGCGGTTGCAGGGGGAAGATTCCGTCGCCCCACAGGAGATTTCTTCAGAGCTCCTAGTGCAGAGAGGAGGCAGGCTACCCCCAGAGCATGCACCACCTGGAAACAGTCGAGAAAGCCGGCAGGATGAAGTGATACAAGGTTGCTAGTAGTCGTCTTGCTACTTTGTTGCAGTTTTGCAGGCGTCCTGAGCAGTCAGCTGTTGATTCTTTGGTAGAAGGTGAAGAGGGAGATGCAGAGGAACTCTGATGAGCTCTTGCATTCGTTATCTGAAGAATTCCCCAAAGCAGAGACCCTTAATAGCCAGAAAAGGAGGTTTGGCTACCAAGGAAGGAGGATTGGCTACCAAGAGAGGTAAGAGCCTATCAGAAGGAGCCTCTGACGTCACCTGCTGGCACTGGCCACTCAGAGCAGTACAGTGTGCCACAAACACCTTTGTTTCCAAGATGGCAGAGGTCTGGGACACACTGGAGGAGCTCTTGGCACCCTGGGAGGTGCAGGTCAGGGGAGTGGTCACTCCCCTTTCCTTTGTCCAGTTTCGCACCAGAGCAGGGCTGGGGGATCCCTGAACTGGTGTAGACTGGCTTATGCAGAGATGGGCACCATCTGTGCCCATCAAAGCATTTCCAGAGGCCGTGGGAGGCTACTCCTCCCCAGCCCATCACACCTATTTCCAAAGGGAGAGGGTGTAACACCCTCTCTCAGGGGAAATCCTTTATTCTGCCTTCCGGGGCCAGGGCTGCCTGGACCCCAGGGGGGTAGAAACCTGTCTGAGGGGTTGGCAGCAGCAGCAGCTGCAGTGCAAACCCTGAAAATGCAGTTTGGCAGTACCCGGGTTCTGTGCTAGAGACCCGGGGAATCATGGAATTGTCCCCCCAATGCCAGAATGGCATTGGGGGCCAATTCCATGATCTTAGACATGTTACATGGCCATGTTCGGAGTTACCATTGTGACGATGTACATAGGTAGTGACCTATGTACAGTGCACATGTGTAATGGTGTCCCCGCACTCACAAAGTCCGGGGAATTTGCCCTGAACGATGTGGGGGCACCTTGGCTAGTGCCAGGGTGCCCACACATTAAGTAACTTTGCACCCAACCTTCACTAGGTGAAGGTTAGACATATAGGTGACTTATAAGTTACTTAAGTGCAGTGGTAAATGGCTTTGAAATAACATGGACATTATTTCACTCAGGCTGCACTGGCAGGCCTGTGTAAGAATTGTCAGAGCTCCCTATGGGTGGCAAAAGAAATGCTGCAGCCCATAGGGAGCTCCTGGAACCCCAATACCCTGGGTACCTCAGTACCATATACTAGGAAATTATATGGGTGTACCAGTATGCCAATGTGAATTGGTAAATTTAGTCACTAGCCTGTTAGTGACAAATTTGGAAAGAAGAGAGAGCATAACCACTGAGGTTCTGGTTAGCAGAGCCTCAGTGAGACAGTTAGGCATCACACAGGGAACACATATAGGCCACAAACTTATGAGCACTGGGGTCCTGGCTAGCAGGGTCCCAGTGACACATAACAAACATACTGATAACATAGGGTTTTCACTATAAGCATTGGGCCCTGGCTAGCAGGATCCCAGTGAGACAGTGAAAACACCCTGACATATACTCACAAACAGGCCAAAAGTGGGGGTAACAAGGCTAGAAAGAGGCTACTTTCTCACACATGGTCTCAACTTTTTCAGTGCCCAGACCACAGCAAAGGCCTCCGTCTCTATGGCAGACCAACGCTTTTCTCTAGAGGTCAACCTTCTGCTGATAAAAGCAACAGGTTGATTCTGGCCCTCAGTGTTACGCTGTGATAGCACTGCCCCCACCCCTAATTCTGAAGCATCAGTCTGGACTATAAACTTCTTGAAGTAACAAGGGCTTTTTAGGAGAGGTGCAGAGCACATGGCCTGTTGGAGATCACCAAAAGCCTTTTGACAGCTAGCTGTGCACACTACCTTTTTAGGCATCTTCGTAATAATGAGGTCATTAAGAGGAGCTGCAATGGAGCCATAGTTCTTAATGAACCTCCTATAGTACCCTGTGAGGCCTAGAAAGGCTCTCACCTGGGTGTGAGTTGTAGGGGGAGCCCATTCCATAATGGTCTGGATCTTCCCCTGCAGTGGTGCAATCTGTTCCCCACCTACCAGGTGGCCCAGATTAACCACTTACCTCTGCCCCATCTGGCACTTTGAAGCCTTGATAGTGAGGCGTGCCTTTTGCAGGGCCTCCAAAACTTTCCATACGTGGACCAGGTGCTCATCCCAGGTGGAGTAAAAGACAGCTATATCATCTAGCTATGCTACCCTGAAAGCTTCCAATCCTTGCAGGACTGTGTCCACCAACCTCTGAAAAGTGGCAGGTCCATTCTTCAAATCAAAGGGCATCACAGTGAACTGATAGTGGTCTCCAATGGTGGAAAATGCAGTTTTAGGTTAAGCATCTTCTGATAATTTAATCTGCCACTACCCTGCAGTTAAATCAAAAGTGCTTGGATACTTGGCAGAAGCTAGTGTATCTATTAGCTCATCTGCCGTGAGTATAAGGTGAGCATCAGTTTTGGTTACTTGATTGAGTCCTCTGTAGTCAACACAAAACCTCATTTCTCTTTTACCATCTTTACTGTGAGGTTTTGGGACAAGCACCACTGGGCTAGCCCATGGGCTTTCTGAAGGTTCAATCACTCCTAAGTCCAACATCTTCTGTACCTCTTGTTTAATGCAATCCCTGACATGGTCAGGCTGCCTATAAATCTTACTTTTGACAGGTACACTGTCTCCAGTATTGATTGTGTGCTCACACCAGGTAGTGGTACCTGGGATTAGTGAGAAGAGGTCAGAAAATTGGCCTAGGAGATTTACACAGTTGTCCTTCTGCTCAGCAGTAAGGCAATCTGCAAGCACCACTCCCTTCACTAAGCCATCAGCTTCAGTGGTGGAGAAGAGATCAGAGAGAGGGTGTAGGAAAGTACCATCTTGCCTGACATGTTACCCCATATTTCACTGTATATATGTTGTTTTAGTTGTATGTGTCACTGGGACCCTGCCAGCCAGGGCCCCAGTACTCATAAGTGTGCCCTGTATGTGTTCCCTGTGTGATGACTAACTGTCTCACTGAGGCTCTGCTAACCAGAACCTCAGTGGTTATGCTCTCTCTTTGCTTTCCAAATTGTCACTAACAGGCTAGTGACCAATTTCACCAATCCACATTGGGATACTGGAACACCCTTATAATTCCCTAGTATATAGTACTGAGGTACCCAGGGTATTGGGGTTCCAGGAGATCCCAATAGGCTGCAGCATTTCTTTTGCCACCCATAGGGAGCTCTGACAATTCTTACACAGGCCTGCCACTGCAACCTGAGTGAAATAACATCCACGTTATTTCACAGCCATTTACCACTGCACTTAGGTAACTTATAAGTCACCTATATGTCTAACCTTTACCTGGTAAAGGTTGGGTGCTAAGTTACTTAGTGTGTGGGCACCCTGGCACTAGCCAAGGTGCCCCCACATTGTTCAGGGCACATTTCCCGGACTTTGTGAGTGCGGGGACACCATTGCACACGTGCACTATACATAGGTCACTACCTATGTATAGCGTCACAATGGTAACTTCGAACATGGCCATGTAACATGTCTAAGATCATGGAATTGTCACCCCAATGCCATTCTGGCATTGGGGAGACAATTCCATGATCCCCCGAGTCTCTAGCACAGACCCGGGTACTGCCAAACTACCTTTCCCGGGGTTTCACTGCAGCTGCTGCTGCTGCCAACCCCTCAGACAGGTTTCTGCCCTCCTTGGGTCCAGCCAGGCTTGGCCCAGGAAGGCACAACAAAGGACTTCCTCAGAGAGAGGGTGTTACACCCTCTCCCTTTGGAAAAAGGTGTCAGGGCTGGGGAGGAGTAGCCTCCCCCAGCCTCTGGAAATGCTTTGATGGGCACAGATGGTGCCCATCTCTGCATAAGCCAGTCTACACCGGTTCAGGGATCCCCCAGCCCTGCTCTGGCGCGAAACTGGACAAAGGAAAGGGGAGTGACCACTCCCCTAACCTGCACCTCCCCTGGGAGGTGCCCAGAGCCCCTCCAGTGTGCTCCAGACCTCTGCCATCTTGGAAACAGAGGTGCTGCTGGCACACTGGACTGCTCTGAGTGGCCAGGGCCAGCAGGTGACGTCAGAGACTCCTTCTGATAGGCTCTTACCTGTGTTGCTAGCCTATCCTCCTTCCTAAGTAGCCAAACCTCCTTTTCTGGCTATTTAGGGTCTCTGCTTAGGAGAATTCTTTAGATAACGAATGCAACAGCTCATCAGAGTTCCTCTGCATCTCTCTCTTCACCTTCTGCCAAGGAATCGAACGCTGACTGCTCTGGACGCCTGCAAAACCGCAACAAAGTAGCAAAGACGACTACTGCAACCTTGTATCGCTGATCCTGCGGCCTTCTCAACTGTTTTCCTGGTGGTGCATGCTGTGGGGGTAGTCTGTCTCCTCTCTGCACTAGAAGCTCTGAAGAAATCTCCCGTGGGTCGACGGAATCTTCCCCCTGCAACCGCAGGCACCAAAAGACTGCATCACCGGTTCTCTGGGTCCCCTCTCAGCACGACGAGCGTGGTCCCTGGAACTCAGCAACTCTGTCCAAGTGACTCCCATAGTCCAGTGACTCTTCAGTTCAAGTTTGGTGGAGGTAAGTCCTTGCCTCCCCTCGCTAGACTGCATTGCTGGGTACCGCGTGATTTGCAGCTGCTCCGGCTCCTATGCACTCTTCCAGGATTTCCTTTGTGCACAGCCAAGCCTGGGTCCCCGACACTCTAACCTGCAGTGCACGACCTCCTGAGTTGTCCTCCGGCGTTGTGGGACCTTCTTTTGTGACTTTGGGTGAGCTTCGGTTCACTCTTCTTCGTAGTGCCTGTTCCGGCACTTCTGCGGGTGCTGCTTGCTTCTGAGTGGGCTCCTTGTCTTGCTGGGCACCCCCTCTGTCTCCTCAGGCAGTTGGCGACATCCTAGTCCCTCCTGGGCCACAGCAGCATCCAAAAACCCTAACCGCGACCCTTGCAGCTAGCAAGGCTTGCATGCGGTCTTTCTGCGTGGGAACACCTCTGCAAGCTTCTTCGCAACGTGGGACATCCATCCTTCAAAGGGGAAGTTCCTAGTCCTCTTCGTTCTTGCAGAATCCACAGCTTCTACCATCTGGTGGCAGCTCCTTTGCACCCTCAGCTGGCATTTCCTGGGCTCCTGCCCACTCTCGACACTGTCGAGACTCTTGGACTTTGTCCCCTTGTCTTACAGGTACTCAGGTCCGGAAATCCACTGTTGTTACATTGCTGGTGTTCGTTTTCCTTGCAGAATCCCCCTATCACGAATTCTGTGCTCTCTGGGGGTTGTAGGTGCACTTTACACCTACCTTTCTGGGTCTTGGGGTGGGCTATTTTTCTAACCCTCACTGTTTTCTTACAGTCCCAGCGACCCTCTACAAGCTCACATAGGTTTGGGGTCCATTCGTGGTTCGCATTCCACTTCTAGAGAATATGGTTTGTGTTGCCCCTATACCTATGTGCTCTCATTGCAATCTATTGTGACTGTGCATTGCTTGCATTGCTTTCTATTGCTATTACTGCATATTTTTGGTATTGTGTACATATATCTTGTGTATATTTGCTATCCTCATATTGAGGGTACTCACTGAGATACTTTTGGCATATTGTCATAAAAATAAAGTACCTTTATTTTTAGTATATCTGTGTATTGTGTTTTTTTATGATATTGTGCATATGACACCAGTGGTATAGTGGGAGCTTTGCATGTCTCCTAGTTCAGCCTAAGCTGCTCTGCTAAGCTACCTTTTCTATCAGCCTAAACTGCTAGACACCTCTTCTACACTAATAAGGGATAACTGGACCTGGTGCAGAGTGTAAGTACCCCTTGGTACCACTACAAACCAGGCCAGCCTCCTACATTGGTTGTGCAGCGGTGGGATAAGTACTTGCAACTACTTGCCACTTTGTCATTTTGTAGTTTTCATAAGAGAAAAATATACAAAACAAGTTCAGTGTATGTACACCTAACCAAAAAGTTTTGCTTTTCTTCTCTTACTCTATTGCTAAGTGCTGAAAAGTAGCTCTAAACTTTCAAAAAGTTTCTTAAAAAGTTGAAAAAGATTTGTTTCTGTTCCTTAAAAAGTTCTGAAACTTTTTCTTTCTTTTTCTGTCCCTTAAACCTTTTCCTATCATGTCTGGTACAGGTCAAACTCTGGATCTGGCCAGGACAGCTTATGACCACCTTAACTGGAAAGGTGTAAGGAGTCTCTGCATTGATAGAGGTTTAGGGATAGGGAAGAATCCCTCTAGAGAACTGTTGGTTAATATGCTCATTGAGAATGATAAGGCCATAGCTGGCACATCAGGTGACAGATTAACTGATGGTTCACACTCTGACTCTGGGGTAGCCCCAGCAAAAGTGTTAGATGGGAACCTTCCCAACCTGCCCCTTAGCAGGCAACCTAGTATGGCTGGTACTAATGTGAGCTCTCATCACAGTAGGGATGTCACTCCTTAAGGGCAGGTTGTTAGGGTGCCATCTGTTAGGGACAGGTCTCCCTCTGTTCATTCACATCATTCTTCTGTGTCTAAGCATGCCCAACCCACCCACCCTGACGACAGAGTGTTCGTAAGGGAACTCAATAGATTGAGAGTGGAAAAGTCCAGGCTGAAGCTTAAAAAGCAACAGCTGGATCTAGACAGGGAAGCATTTGACTTAGAAAAAGAAAGGCAGAGGTTGGGGTTTGGACCCCATGGTGGCAGCAGCAGTATTACAGATAGTAATCCTGTAAAAGAGCATGATTCTAGGAATCTGCACAAGATAGTTCCCCCTTACAAGGAGGGGGATGACATTAACAAGTGGTTTGCTGCACTTGAGAGGGCCTGTGTTGTACAGGGGGTCCCTCAAAGGCAGTGGGCTGCTATCCTATGGCTATCTTTCAGTGGAAAGGGTAGGGATAGGCTCCTTACTGTGAAGGAAAGTGATGCCAATAATTTTACAGTTCTAAAGAACGCACTCCTAGATGGTTATGGCTTAACCACTGAACAGTACAGGATCCAGTTCAGAGAAACCAAAAAGGAGTCTTCACAAGACTGGGTAGACTTTGTTGACCATTCAGTGAAGGCCTTGGAGGGGTGGTTACATGGCAGTAAAGTTTCTGACTATGAAAGCCTGTATAACTTAATCCTGAGAGAGCATATTCTTAATAACTCTGTGTGATTTGTTGCACCAATATCTAGTGGACTCAGATCTGACTTCTCCCCAAGAATTGGGAAAGAAGGCAGACAAATGGGTCAGAACAAGAGTGAACAGAAAGGTTCATACAGGGGGTGACAAGGATGGCAAGAAGAAGGATGGTAAGTCTTCAGACAAGGGTGGGGACAAATCTAAAAATGAGTCTTCATCAGGCCCACAAAAACACTCTGGTGGGGGTGGTGGGTCCAAATCCTCTTCTAATCAAGTAAAGAAACCATGGTGCTATTTATGTAAAGTAAAAGGCCATTGGACAACTGATGCCAGTTGTCCAAAGAAAAGCACCAAGCCTCCCACTACTACAACCCCTACTGCTACACCTAGTGCCCCTAGTAATAGCAGTGGTGGTGGGAGCAAACCTACTAATAGCCAATCCAAGGGAGTAGCTGGGCTCACTTTTGGTAATTTAGTTGGGGTTGGTCTTGTTAGGGAGACCACAGAGGCTGTTAGTCTCTGAAGGTGCCATTGATTTGGCCACCTTGGTTGCTTCTCCCCTTAATATGGATAGGTACAAGCAACTTCCCCTAATAAATGGTGTTGAGGTTCAGGCCTACAGGGACACAGGTGCCAGTGTTACCATGGTAATAGAGAAACTGGTCCACCCTGAACAACACCTACTTGGTCACCAGTACCAAGTGACTGATGCTCATAACAACACTTTTAGCCACCCCATGGCTGTTGTGAATCTCAACTGGGGGGAGGGGGGTTACTGGTCCAAAGAAAGTTGTGGTTGCCTCAGATTTACCTGTAGACTGTCTACTAGGGAATGATTTAGAGACATCAGCTTGGGCAGAAGTGGAGTTGGAGGCTCATGCAGCAATGCTGGGCATTCCTGGGCATATTTTCGCTTTAACAAGGGCTCAGGCTAAAAAGCAAAAAGGACAGGGTGACTTGGATCCTAGAACAATGGACCAAGTGCTCCCTAAAGCTAGGGTTAGTAAAGGTAAATCACTACCTACTATCCCTCCCTCTACAGTGGATTCAACTTCTGAGGAAGAAGAATTTCCACCCTGTGCAGAACCTTCACCAGAGGAGCTGGAAGCAGACACTGCTGAGCTTTTGGGTGGAGGGGAGCCTGCCAGGGAGGAGCTGAGTGTGGCACAGCAGCCCTGTCCCACACTAGAGGGTCTAAGACAGCAAGCTGTCAAACAGCAAAATGGGGATGTCAGTGACTCTCACAGAGTTTACTGGGAGGACAACCTCTTGTATACAGAGGCAAGGGACCCAAAACCTGGAGCTGCCAGGAGATTGGTTATTCCCCTGCAATACAGAGAGTTCCTCCTAACTCTAACCCACAATATTCCCTTGGCTGGATATTTGGGACAAATGAAAACTTGGGACAGGCTTGTCACCTTATTTCATTGGCCTAGAATGTCAGAGGACACAAAGAAATTTTGTAAGTCCTGTGTCACCTGTCAAGCCAATGGTAAAACAGGTGGCACCCCAAAGGCACCCCTTATTCCACTGCCTGTGGTTGGGGTTCCCTTTGAAAGGCTAGTGGTTGACATAGTTGGCCCCCTTGACCCTCCTACTGCTTCAGGCAATAGGTTTATTTAGGTGGTAGTGGACCATGCCACCAGATATCCTGAAGCAATTCCTCTAAGGACCACTACAGCTCCTGCAGTGGCAAAGGCCCTCCTAGGAATCTTTTCCAGGGTCAGCTTCCCAAAAGAGGTGGTATCAGACAGGGGTAGCAACTCTATGTCTGCTTACTTAAAGGCCATGTGGAAGGAATCTGGTGTGACATACAAGTTCACCACACCCTATCATCCACAAACAAATGGACTGGTTGAGAGGTTTAACAAAACTCTCAAAGGAATGATAATGGGACTCTCTGAAAAACTCCGGAGGAGATGGGATGTCCTGTTACCTTGCCTCCTTTTTGCTTACAGGGAGGTACCACAAAAAGGAGTGGGCTTCAGCCCCTTTGAACTCCTATTTGGACACCTTGTAAGAGGTCCTGTAACACTTGTAAAGGAGGGTTGGGAACAACCTTTAAAAGCTCCTAAGCAGGACATAGTGGACTATGTACTTGGCCTAAGATCCAGAATGGCTGAGTATATGAAAAAGGCCAGCAAAAACCTTCAGGCCAGCCAAGAGCTCCAAAAGCAATGGCATGACCAGAAGGCTGTTCTGATTCAGTACCAACCAGGGCAGAAAGTGTGGGTCTTGGAGTCTGTGGGCCCAAGAGCACTCCAAGACAAATGGAGTGGTCCCCACATTATTGTTGAGAAATAGGGAGAAGTCACCTACTTAGTTGACTTGGGCACTGCCAGGAGTCCCCTTAGGGTGCTCCATGTCAATCACCTGAAACCCTACTATGACAGGGCTGATCTCACCCTGCTCATGGCAACAGATGAAGGACAGGAAGAAGAGAGTGACCCTCTCCCTGATCTCTTCTCTTCCACAGAACAAGATGCTCTAGTGGAAGGTGTATTTTTGGCAGACTGTCTTACTGCTGAGCAGAAAGACCACTGCATAAATCTCCTAAGTCAGTTTTCTGAACTCTTTTCTACTGTGCCAGGCACCACTTCTTGGTGTGAGCACACTATAGATACTGGAGACAGCTTGCCTGTCAAAAGTAAGATCTATAGGCAGCCTGCCCATGTCAGGGACTGCATAAAACAAGAGGTTCAGAAAATGCTTGAACTGGGAGTGGTTGAGCACTCTGAAAGTCCATGGGCCTCTCCTGTGGTACTTGTACCAAAGCCTCATTCCAAAGATGGGAAAAGGGAAATTAGATTTTGGTAGACTACAGAGGTCTCAACCAGGTAACTAAAACTGATGCTCACCCTATGCCCTATGTTCACTGATATGCCCTTTGGATTAATCTGCCACTTTTCAGAGGTTGGTGAATACAGTCCTCCAAGGATTGGAAGCCTTTAGTGCAGCATATCTAGATGATATAGCTGTCTCTAGCTCCAGCTGGGATGATCACCTGGTCCACCTATGGAAAGTTTTGGAGGCCCTGCAAAAGGCAGGCCTCACTATCAAGGCTTCAAAGTGCCAGATAGGGCAGGGGAAAGTGGTGTATCTGGGACACCTGGTAGGTGGAGAACAGATTGCACCACTTCAGGGGAAAATCCAAACTATCATAGATTGGGTTCCCCCTACAACACAAACCCAGGTAAGAGCCTTCCTAGGCCTCACTGGGTATTACAGGAGATTCATTAAAAACGATGGATCCATTGCAGTCCCACTTAATGATCTCACTTCCAAGAAGATGCCTAAAAAGGTATTGTGGACAGCTAACTGTCAGAAAGCTTTTGAGGAGCTGAAACAGGCCATGTGCACTGCACCTGTCCTAAAAAGGCCATGTTACTCCAAGAAATTCATTGTTCAAACTGATGCATCTGAATTAGGGGTAGGGGCAGTCTTATCACAACTCAATTGTGAGGGCCAGGATCAACCTGTTGCTTTTATCAGCAGGAGGTTGACCCCTAGAGAAAAGCGTTGGTCTGCCATAGAGAGGGAGGCCTTTGCTGTGGTCTGGGCACTGAAGAAGTTGAGGCCATACCTGTTTGGCACTCACTTCATTGTTCAGACAGACCACAAACCTCTGCTTTGGCTAAAACAAATGAAAGGTGAAAACCCTAAATTGTTGAGGTGGTCCATATCTCTACAGGGAATGGACTATACAGTGGAACATAGACTTGGGAGTACCCACTCCAATGCAGATGGACTCTCCAGATATTTCCACTTAGACAATGAAGACTCATCTGGGCAAGCCTTATTGTTCCTCGTTTGGGGGGGGGATTGTGTAGGAAAGTACCATCTTGCCTGGCATGTTACCCCCCATTTTTACATGTATGTAAGTTTGTTTTTGCCTGTCTCACTGGGATCCTGCAAGCCAGGACCCTAGTGCTCATAGTTTGTGGCCTGAATGTGTATACCTGTGTAGTGACTAACTGTGTCACTGAGGCTCTGCTAATCAAAACCTCAGTGCTTATGCTCTCTCTGCCTTTAAATTTGTCACTATAGGCTAGTGACCACTTTAACCAATTCTGATTGGCACACTGGAACACCCTTATAATTCCCTTGTATATGGTACCTAGCTACCCAGGGAATTGGGGTTCCAGGAGATCCCTATGGGCTGCAGCATTTCTTTTGCCACCCATAGGGAGCTCAGACAAACCTTACACAGGACTGCCACTGCAGCCTGAGTAAAATAACGCACACGTTATTTCACAGTCATTTTCAGTGCACTTAAGTAACTTATAAGTCACCTATATGTCTAACCTTCACTTGCTGAAGGTTAGGTGCAAAGTTACTAAGTGTGAGGGCACCCTTGCACTTGCAAAGGTGCCCCCACATAGTTCAGGGCCACTTCCCCAGACTTTGTGAGTGCGGGGACACCATTATACTCGTGCACTACATATAAGTCAATATCTAAATGTAGCTTCACAATGGTAACTCCGAATATGGCCATGTAACATGTCTAAGACCATGGAATTGCCCCCCATGCCAAATCTGCATGGGGGGTACTGTCAAACCAGATCTCTGGGGTTTTCTCTGCAGCTACCGCTGCTGCCACCCCACAGACAGGGTTCTGCCCTCCTGGGGTCTGGGCAGCCCAGTCCCAGGAAGGCAGAACAAAGAATTTCCTCTGATAGAGGGTGTTACACCCTCTCCCTTTGGAAATAGGTGTTAAAGGCTGGGGAGGGGTAGCATCTCCCAGCCTCTGGAAATGCTTTGAAGGGCACAGATGGTGCCCTCCTTGCATAAGCCAGTCTACACTGGTTTAGGGAACCCCCAGTCCCTGCTCTGGCGTATAACTGGACAAATGAAAGTGGAGTGACTACTCCCCTGTCCATCACCACCCCAGGGGTGGTGCCCAGAGCTCCTCCAGTGTGTTCTAGACCTCTGCCATCTTGGATCCAGAGGTGTGAGGGCACTCTGGAGGCCTCTGAGTGGCCAGTGCCAGCAGGTGACATCAGAGACCCATCCTGATAGGTGCTTACCTGACTAGGCGGTCAATCCTCCTCTGAGGGCTATTTAGGGTCTCTCTAGTGGGCTTTTCCTCAGATAACGACTTGCAAGAATTCACCAGAGTTCCTGTGCACCTCTCTCTTCGACTTCTGCCAAGGATCGACCACTGACTGCTCCAGGACGTCTGCAAAACTGGAGCAAAGTAGCAAGAAGACTACCAGCGACATTGTAGCGCCTAATCATGCCGTCTTTTTTTACTGTTTCCTGGGGGTGGATGCTTTGGGAGCTGCTTGCTTTCATCCTGCACTGGAAGCCACGAAGAAATCTCCCATGGGTTGACGGAGTCTTCCCCCTGCTCCATCAGGCACCAAACTTCAGTGTCACTGGTACTCTGGGACCCCTCTTATCCTGACGAGCGTGGCCTCTGGAACACAGGTGGTGGACCCAAGTGCCCCAGACTTTCCAGTGGTCCAACTATCCAAATTTGGAGGAGGTAAGTCCTTGCCGCCCCTCTCCAGACAGTAATCCTGTGCTCCGCGTGAACTGCAGCTACAAGGGATTCTGTGCACATTTCCATGAAATCCTTCGTGCACAGCCAAGCCCAGGTCCCCAGCAAACTGCCCTGCGATGCTCAGCTCCCTGAGTTGATCTCTGGGTTTGTGGGACTCTCTTTTGCAGTGTTGAGATAACTGCTGTGTTCAGACTTCTTGAACCTGTGTTCAAGTGCTTCTGTGGGTGCTACCTTCTTGTGCATGGGCTCTCTGTTGCTGAGGGCCCCCTCTGTCTCCTCTCCCAAGTGGTGACATCCTGGTCCTTCCTGGGCCCGAGCAGTACCCTTTTTCTTCAACCGTGACTCTTGCAGCTAGCAAGGCTTGTTTGCGGTATTTTGCCAAGGAAACAACTCCGCATCCTCCAGCACTCCGTGGGACATTTTCTGCATGAAGAAGTTCCTAGCATTATCGTTGTTGTAGAATCTTCAGCTTCTTCCACCCAGAGAGAGCCATTTTGCACCTTCATCCGGGGTTTATTTGGCTCCTGGACACTTTCACAACTCTTGTACTTGGCCCCCTTCCTTTGCAGGTCCTCAGGTCCAGGAATCGATCTTCAGTGCTTTGCAGTCTGTTGTGGTCTTTGCAAAATCCTCTATCACGGCTTTAGTGTGTTTCTGGGGAAATAGTAGTACTTTACTCCTAATTTCCAGGGTCTTGGGGTGGGGTATCTTGGATACCCTTAGTGTTTTCTTACACTCCCAGCTACCCTCTACACACTGCACTAGCCTAGGTGTCCATTCGTGGTTTGCATTCCACTTTCTTAGTATATGGTTTGTGTTGCCCCTAGGCCTATTGCATCCTATTGTATTCTACAGTGATTGCACTACTTTCTGACTGTTTTACTTACCTGTTTTTTTGGTTTGTGTGTATATTTTGTGTATTTTACTTACCTCCGATCGGAGTATATCCTCTGAGATATTTTTGGCACATTGTCACTAAAATAAAGTACCTTTATTTTTAATAACTCTTATGATATAATGCCTATATGATATAAGTGGTATAGTAGGAGCTCTGTATGTCTCCTAGTTCAGCCGAAGCTGCTCTGCTATAGCTACCTCTATCAGCCTAAGCTGGCTGCTAGAACACTACTAATCTACTAATAAGGGATAACTGGACCTGGTACAAGGTGTAACTACCATCAGGTACCCACTATAAGCCAGGCCAGCCTTCTACAGAGAGCCCATTCCATGCATCCTGAGGGCTCCATCATGGACCCCCAGTACTGCCAAACCAGCTCTCGGAGGCTTGCACTGCAGCTGTGTAGGAAGGTAGCCTCTTTCTAGCCTTGTTACCCCCACTTTTGGCCTGTTTGTGGGTATATGTCAGGGTGTTTTCACTGTCTCACTGGGATCCTGCTACCCAGGGCCCAGTGCTCATGGTGAAAACCCTATGTTGTCAGTGTGTTTGTTATGTGTCACTGGGATCCTGCTAGCCAGAACCTCAGTGCTCATAAGTTTGTGGCCTATATGTGTTATATGTGTGGTGCCTAACTGTATCACTGAGGCTCTGCTAACCAGAACCTCAGTGTTTATGCTCTCTCTGCTTTCTAAATTTGTCACCACAGGCTAGTGACTACATTTACCAATTCTCATTGGCACACTGGTACACCCATATAATTCCCTTGTATATGGTACTTAGGTACCCAGGGTATTGGGGTTCCACGAGATCCCTCTGGGGTATTCTTCAGATAACAAATGCAAGAGCTCACTAGAGGTCCTCTGCACTTCCCTCTTCGACTTCTGCCAAGGACCGACCACTGACTGCTACAGGACGCCTGCAAAACCGCAACAAAGTAGCAAGACGACTACCAGCAACATTGAAGCGCCTCATCCTGCGGCTTTCTCGACTGTTTCCTGGTGGTGCATGCTCTGGGGGTCACCTGCCTTCACCCTGTACTGGAAGCCAAGAAGAAATCTCCCGTGGGTCGACAGAATCTTCTCCCTGCTAACGCAGGCACCAAAAGACTGCATCACCGGTCCTCTGGGCCCCCTCTCATCATGACGAGCGTGGTCCCTGGAACACAGGAGCAAGATCCAAGAGACCCCCCACAGTCCAGTGATCCTTCAGTCCAAGTTTGGTGGAGGTAACTCCTTACCTCCCCACGCTAGACTGCAAACCTGTATACTGCGTGATTTGCAGCTGCTCCGGCTCCTGTGCACTCTTCCAGGATTTCCTTCATGCACAGCCTAGCCTGGGCCCCCAGCTCTCCGCCCTACAGTGCTCAACCCTCTGAGTTGGCCTCTGGCGTCGTGGGACCCTCCTTTGTGACTCTAAGCTAGCTCCGGTTCACAAATCTTCTAAGTGCCTGTTCAGGTACTTCTGCGGGTGCTGCCTGCTGCTGTCTCCTCCTCCAAGGGGCGACATCCTGGTCCTTCCTGGTCCCCTGCAGCTCCCAAAAACCTCTACCGCAACCCTTGCAGCTAGCAAGGTTTGTTTGCATTATTTCTGCGTGGGAACACTTCTGCAACCTTCAGCGCGACGTGGAACATCTTCCATCCAAAGGAGAAGTTCCTAGTCCTCTTTGTTGTTGCAGAAATCCAAGCTTCTTCCATCCGGAGGCAGCTTCCTTGCACCTTCATCTGGGGTTTTCTGGGCTCCTGCTCCCCCTTGACACTATTGCGACTCTTGGACTTGGTCCCCTTGCTTTCCAGGCCCTCAGGTCCAGGAATCCGTCTTCAGTGCTTTGCTGGTGTTTTTGGTTCTTGCAGAATCTCCCTATCACGACTATTGTGCTCTTTTGGGGTAGTAGGTGTACTTTACTCCTACTTTTCAGGGTCTTGGGGTGGGGTATCTTGGACACCCTGACTGTTTTCTTACAGTCCCAGCAACCCTCTACAAGCTCCCATAGGTCTGGGGTCCATTCATGATTCACATTCCACTTTTGGAGTATATGGTTTGTGTTGCCCCTAGACCTATGTTTGCCTATTGCACCCTATTGTAATTCTACACTGTTTGCATTACTTTTCTGACTCTTACTTACCTGTTTTGGGTTTGTGTACATATAACTTGTGTATATTACTTACCTTCTTACTGAGGGTACTCACTGAGATACTTGTGGCATATTGTCATAAAAATAAAGTACCTTTATTTTTAGTAACTCTGTCTATTGTGTTTTCTTATGATATTGTGCATATGATATAAGGGGTATAGTAGGAGCTTTGCATGTCTCCTAGTTCAGCCTAAGCTGCTTTGCCATAGCTACCTTTTATCAGCCTAAGCTGCTAGAAACACCTCTATTCTACTAATAAGGGATAACTGGACCTGGCACAGGGTGTAAGTGCCACAGGGTACCCAGTATAAGCCAGGCCAGCCTCCTACAAGCTACAGCTGCTACCACCTCACAGACAGGGCTCTGCCCTCCTGGGGTCTGAGGAGCATCTCAGTCCCAGGAAGGCAAAAGAAAGCATTTCCTTTGGGAGGAGGGTGTTTCACCCTGTCCCTTTGGTAATAGGTGTAACATGCTGGGAAAGGGTAGCTTTCCCCAGCCTCTGGAAATTCTTTGAATGGCACAGATAGTGCCCTCCTTGCATAAACCAGTCTACACCGGTTCTGGGACCCCCATTTCCTGCTCTGGCACAAAACTGGACAAAGGAAAGGGGAGTAACCACTCCCCTGTCCATCGTGACTCCAGTTGTGGTGCCCAGAGCTCCTCCTGTGTGTCCCAGACTTCAGCCATCTTGTTTTCCAAGGTGTGAGGACTCTGGAGGCCTCCGAGTGTCCAGTGCCAGCAGGTGACGTCAGAGACCCCTCCTGATAGGTGCATTCCTGATAAGGTAGCCAATCCCCCTCCCAGGGCTATTTAAGGTCTCTCCTGTGGGTTTCTCTTCAGATTCTACTTGCAAGTTTCCAGCAGGAATCCTCTGCAACTACTACTTCATCCTCTGACCTCAGATCGACTGCAGACTGCTCCTGGAAGCACTGTAACAGCAACAAAGTATCCAGAAGGGCTACTTTTCCTCTGCAACTTCAGCTCAAGCCAGGAACTGCAACAGTTTCCACGTTGTACACGCTCTGGGTACTCGTTGTCTTCACCCTGCACCAGAAGGACTGAAGAAATCTCCCGTGGAGTGACGGAGTCACTTCCCTGCTCATGCAGGCACCTTCAAAGTCGACGGCCGGTTCTCTTGGACTCCTCTCCTGGCGACGAGCATGCTCCTTGGAACACAGGTGGTAGTCCCCTTCGACACAGACTGTCCTGAGGTCCTGCTGTCCCAATTTGGAGGAGGTAAGACCTTGCCTTCCCCGAGTACGACAGTACCTCTTCTACGTCTTCTTCGCCTCCTGAGGCCTCTGTGCAATATTTGCAAAATTCCTTCGTGCATAGCTTGGCCCAGGTCCCCAGCACTCTATCCTGCGATGCTCAACTCGCTGAGTTGACCTCGGGTGGCGTGAGACCTTCCTAGTGCTGCACCAACCGCATTTTGCACCTCCTTTGTCCCCATGTCCTGGGTCTCCCGTGGGTGCTGTCTGGTGTTCTGAGGGCTCTCTAAATTGCTGTGAGCCCCCTCTTCCTCCTCACGCAGATGTGAGGCCCCCAGGCCCCTCCGGGGCCCAGGCAGTGCCATTTTGATGCAAAACATGACTTTGCTGGAACCAAGGCTTGTTGGACGAATCCAGCACCAAAACTCGCCTGCATCCAACATCTCTTCGTGGGACATCCATTACATCATGCAGGAATCCGCTGACATCTTCCTTGGGTGCATTTCTGCAGTCTTTGTCGACTCTTTTTTTGCACCATCTTCTGGATTGGCAGGGGCTCCTGTCCTTCCTGGAACTTCTTCCGAGTTCTGGACTTGGTCTCCTTCCTTTGCAGGTCTTCAGGTCCAGGAATCCACCATTTGTTGTTTGCAGACTTGGTTGGTTACTGCAATAATCCATATCATGAGGTGTAGTGTGTCCTAAGGAAACCTGCAGTACTTTACTCATACTTTCCTGGGCTCTGGGTTGGGGTAATGTACTTACCTTTACTGTATTCTTACTCTCCCAGCAATTCTCTACGCACTACACTTGTCTAGGGGGGAATTCGTGATTTGTATTCCACTTTCTTAGTGTATGGTTTGTGTTGCCCCCTAGACCTATTTTCTCCCATTGCATTCTATAGCATTTCCTACTGTTTTCACTATCCTATGTCTAATTACTTACCTTATTTTGGTGTCTAGTGTAGATATTCTGTATAATACTTACCTCCAGAAGGAGTATTGTCTCTAAGATATTTTTTGCCTTGTGTCACCCAAATAAACTACCTTTATTTTTTACTGTGTAACTATAAGTGGTATTGCAGGAGCTTTGCATGTCTCCTAGTTCAGCCTAAGCTGCTCTGTTATAGCTACCTCTATCAGCCTAAGCTGTTAGAACACTACTACTTCACTAATAAGGGATAACTGGACCTGGTATAAGATGTAAGTACCCAAGGTACCCACTACAAACCAGGCCAGCCTCCTACATCTCCCACACCACCCACGACTTGGGTCATTACCTTTCATGTGCCACAAACTGACTCTTTAGTCCAGCAAGTTCTTCATGAGGGTCTAGTATCAGGAGGGTCCCTTAGGATCAGCATCATAGCTCCCCAAGAAATTAAGTCCTCTGCCAGATTCTCATCTTGTCGTACCTTCCCTTCATCTGCTCCCGCCCACTCTAGTACATACCTTCACCATTCCTGTATCAGAGAGGGACAAGGACTCAGCCATTTCATGGCAATACGTCTTTTAGCTAATGTTAAACCAAGCATCATAAATTTCCTACTCCTTTTCTTCTTGTTCTTGCCAGGGTGTAGGCTCAATAAACATTGCTTAATCGTGAGGGAGACAGGCCAGCCCGTAGCCCCATTAAGTAGAGCTAGCAGCTTTTCCCAGTATCTTGAGATAACGGGAAGTTCCACACCACATAAAAGAAGTCAACCTTGACACTCTCGCACACACCAGATCCCTAGATTAATATATCTGTTGTAGTCGGTTGGGGAAGAGGTACATTATGTGTATGAAATTATACTGCACCAACTTGAACCATGCATTGGTTGACAGCTTACGGACTCCACCATGTATTTTATGCCATTCCTTAGGCGTGATAGGGTCATTGTTAACACGTTGCCATGTTTCCTCAACTTCCAGAAGCACCACTCGTTTGTCCGCTCGGAGGGCCTTATATAGTTGGGTGATAAGCTTTCTGCCTCCTGCCAGCGAGAGCAAGGTGACCATTGTTTGTGTGGGTTCAGAAGCCTTGGGGAACGATGGACCGAAGGCTTTAAACACACCACACATCTGCGCAAAGGGCCAAACTATGCAGATATCAAGGTCTGGCTCATATGGTGCTCTTCGTAACACTCCAGGAACCGATTTCTTCCAGAGCCGGCACACCAGTCGGATCACATGTGGCAAGGACTCAGGGACTCTTTTTCCTCTCATCAGCAGGGCCTGAGGTTTTGCTCTGTGTCTGTTCCGTCTAGGAGAATCTTTTCTCAATTTCCTCCCACATCACGGCAGTGGATCGCTGGCTGCAGCTGGGCTGCCAAGTAACAGAGCTCAAGGTTGGGTACCTCCACCCCCATTTTCCCATACAAGCTTGAGTGTGCTCAGCCCTGAGGAGATCCACTAATCACAGGAGATCCAGTTCATGGAACTCACACCATGGAATCTTGTACATGGTGCCCTGGAGCAAATAGGACATTACACTATTACATATAAAGATCACAGCTACGCACCATATAAGGTCCCTTTTGCCCAAATAAGGCACATATGAATATCACATACATTAGTTACTTAGTTCTGTTATCTATTTCAAGTATTCATGTGGACTCTAGGTACTCCTCTTACTCTGAGCAAGAGTACACAGTATCATGGGTGACAGCATGCGGCCACTGGGAGACAGCATGCGGCCACGGGGTTACAGCATGCGGCCACTGGAAGACAGCATGAGGCCACTGGGAGACAGCATGCGGCCACTGGGAGACAGCATGCAGCCACTGGGAGACAGTATGTGGCCACTGGGAGACAGCATGCGGCCACTGGGAGACAGCATGCGGCCACTGGGAGTCAGCATGCAGCCACTGGGAGACAGCATGCGGCCACGGGGTTACAGCATGCGGCCACGGGTAGACAGCATGAGGCCACTGGGAGACAGCATGCGGCCACTGGGAGACAGCATGCGGCTGTTGGGAGACAGCATGAGGCCACTGGGAGACAGCATGAGGCCGTTGGGAGACAGCATGAGGCCACTGCCAGACAGCATGCGGCCACTGGCAGTCAGCATGAGGCCAGTGGGAGTCAGCATGTGGCCACTGGGAGACAGCATGCGGCCACTGGGAGACAGCATGCGGCCGTTGGGAGACAGCAAGCGGCCACTGGGAGACAGCATGAGGCCACTGGGAGACAGCATCTGGTCTCTGGGTTACAGCATGCGGCCTGTGGGTTACAGCATGCAGCCACTGGGAGTCAGCATGCGGCCACTGGGAGACAGCATGAGGCCACTGGGAGACAGCATGCGGCCACGGGGTACAGCATGCGGCCACTGGGAGACAGCATGAGGCCACTGGGAGACAGCATGCGGCCACTGGGAGACAGCAGGCGGCCACTGGGAGACAGCATGCGGCCACTGGGAGACAGCATGAGGCCACTGGGAGACAGCATGAGGACACTGGGACACAGCATGCGGCCACTGGGAGTCAGCATGCGGCCACTGGGAGACAGCATGAGGCCACTGGGAGACAGCATGAGGACACTGGGACACAGCATGCGGCCACTGGGTTACAGCATGAGGCCACTGGGAGTCAGCATGAGGCCACTGGGAGACAGCATGCGGCCACAGGGTTACAGCATGCGGC
Source organism: Pleurodeles waltl (assembly GCF_031143425.1). Lineage (NCBI taxonomy): Eukaryota > Metazoa > Chordata > Amphibia > Caudata > Salamandridae > Pleurodeles > Pleurodeles waltl. The sequence continues at coordinate 1,665,679 of NC_090440.1, forward strand.
CACTGGGAGACAGCATGAGGCCACTGGGAGTCAGCATGCGGCCTCTGGGTTACAGCATGAGGCCACTGGGAGTCAGCATGAGGCCACTGGGAGACAGCATGCGGCCACTGGGAGACAGCATGAGGCCACTGGGAGACAGCATGCAGCCACTGGGAGTCAGCATGCGGCCACTGGGACACAGCATGCGGCCACTGGGAGACAGCATGAGGCCACTGGGAGACAGCATGCAGCCGTTGGGAGTCAGCATGAGGCCACTGGGAGACAGCATGAGGCCACTGGGAGACAGCATGCGGCCGCTGGGAGACAGCATCCGGTCTCTGGGTTACAGCATGCGACCGTTGGGAGACAGCATCCGGTCTCTGGGTTACAGCATGCGGCCGTTGGGAGACAGCATGCGGCCACAGGGTTACAGCATGCGGCCACTGGGAGACAGCATGAGGCCACTGGGAGTCAGCATGCGGCCTCTGGGTTACAGCATGCGGCCACTGGGAGACAGCATGCAGCCACTGGGAGACAGCAGGCGGCCACTGGGTTACAGCATGCGGCCACTGGGTTACAGCATGCGGCCACTGGGAGACAGCATGAGGCCACTGGGACACAGCATGCGGCCACTGGGAGACAGCATGAGGCCACTGGGAGACAGCATGCAGCCGTTGGGAGTCAGCATGAGGCCACTGGGAGACAGCATGCGGCCGTTGGGAGTCAGCATGAGGCCACTGGGAGACAGCATGAGGCCACTGGGACACAGCATGCGGCTACTGGGAGTCAGCATGAGGCCACTGGGAGACAGCATGCAGCCGTTGGGAGTCAGCATGAGGCCACTGGGAGACAGCATGAGGCCACTGGGAGACAGCATGCGGCCACTGGGAATCAGCATGCGGCCACTGGGAATCAGCATGCGGCCACTGGGTTACAGCATGCGGCCACTGGGAGACAGCATGCAGCCGTTGGGAGTCAGCATGAGGCCACTGGGAGACAGCATGTGGCCACTGGGAGTCAGCATGAGGCCACAGGGAGTCAGCATGAGGCCACTGGGAGTCAGCATGCGGCCACTGGGTTACAGCATGAGGCCACTGGGAGACAGCATGCGGCCACTGGGAGACAGCATGCGGCCACTGGGTTACAGCATGCGGCCGTTGGGAGCAGGTTGATACTGTGAGGAGATCCTCCCAGCATCTGGTTTTGCCGACTTGTCATTTTCCCTCACAGTTCATTTCAGCTATAAATATTTTTATTAGTAAAATGTATGTTGATGCAAATTTAGTGGCTATTTCAATGGAAATTGCGCCGTCTGTAACGAACGTAATTGTGCTGCCTGTAAATGACAGTGAATGCTCTGTCTGTAAATGACAGTGAATGCTCTGCCTGTAAATTACAGTGAATGGGTTTGTCTGTAAATGACAGTGAATGGGTTTGTCTGTAAATGAAGGGCACTACCACACTTGTGCCCTGACTCACGCACAGCCTTGGGTCCATGCCAGGTTGCTAAGTATACCTGAGCCGGTTGAGCGACTCCTGCACCAAACCCAATAATTCCACTACCCAAAATAGCAGATGGAACCCCTGGCCCAGACTGAACTGGAGTTGGTGGTTGGCATAACTAGTCAATGAGAAAACTGGAAAATGTCTCTGGTCCTCATGGTATTGCATGTGCCAAGGCTTTGCAGCAGACCGGTTTGGCCCCAACTGGTCTCGACCAGTGTTCAGGGTACGAAGGGTGCTGGGGCAATGGTCTGGATCCCACAGCAAGCCCCAAGCATGGCAGACTCTCTGGGGCCTTTGGCATGAAGACAGCTGTTCACTAGCATGATAGCCTGTGGTTGGAGCCACCAGCCAGCTGGAGTGGACCCACTGGACTGGGCGGTGTCCGCTGGGAACCGGGAGGCATCCACAGTCCACTTGCAAGTCAACTGTGAGTTCTGGCTGGTTGTTTAGGGTGAGGTGGGAGAAACATAGAGATAACTTCAGGTTATGGAAGAGCCACTTTGGACCTACCCAGTTTTACAGATGGGTTCGCAAACCTTTCGGGTGCATTTCCTGATACCACTGGGTCACAAGCTCCAAGTGCCCACTTCCTGGCTGGTGGGGAAGGTGTCATTGAGGCATCATCTCCACACTTTTGGGATCCAAGTGCAGGATTTTCTCCTCAGTTTGTCAAGAGCAGATGGGCTACTGGTTATTGGGGCTTGTTGGTCAAGCTCTGTCTGTAACTTGTCTTTGTTGCGGCCAGGGTTAGTGGGGGCTTAGCTGGTCCTCGCTCCTCTGCTCTGCGGATTGTTCAGCTGGTGCTCCTCAGTGGCTGAGGCCAGGAGGACCAGGAGGACCTCAAGCACGGGGTCTCCTGGTTCATCCACATCTGTCTTCTCTCTCTGTAACTTGTCTTATTGCGGCCTGGGTTCGTGGGGGCTTAGCTGGTCCTCGCTCCTCTGTTCTGTGGATGGTTCAGCTGGTGCTCCTTACTGGCTGAGGCCAGGAGGACCAGGAGGACCAAGAGGACCCCAGGCCCGGGGTCTCCTGGTTCAGCCACATCTGTCTTCTCTGTCTGTAACTTGTCTTCATTGCTGGCCTCGTTAGTGGGGGCTTAGCTGGTCCTCACTCCTCTCCTCTGCGGATGGTTCAGCTGGTGCTCCTCAGTGGCTGAAGCCAGGAGGACCGCAGGCACGGGGTCTCCTGGTTCAGCCACATCTTCATCTCTCTCTGCCTCAAGGGTCACCAGGAGGGACACAAGCCACTGGCCCTGACTGCCAGAGCTTCTCACAGCGGGAGGACCTGGCTGTGGTCAGAAGTGCAGATGTGCAGGGGAGGAGGGACCAGGGGTGCAGTCTGGGAGGCTGTCAGAGCTGCGGTCCGTGGCCACATCCAGCCAAAGAGAAAAAACAACTCTCAGAGCGATGCCTGGTTTAAGACACAGAGAGAAGAGCGGCTGTTCCGTGAGACCCGTAGAGAGGCAAACCAGAGAGTCCTGGTGGGAGGCACAGGACGTCCGTGTGCTCCACACCTGCAATCCCAGCGCACATCCCACTTACTCAGGGTTTGCAGGACACGGGCCCCGCATAAAGCACAGGACGCATGTGACAACTCATTGCACCTGGTGCGAGACGCGCTTCTAGCCGAGGCCCTTCCTCATGAGAGGCAGAGATCGCAGCGCTAGAGCAGCTCAGAGGCGGGATCGAGGCGCTTGATTACACACCGGGGCGGACGCTCTGTCTAGAGGCTGCTAGTGATGTGCTTCTCTGCGCTTCTGGAACAGCCCTTGGCCTCGCCCCCTCCCCAGATTCAAACCTAGGGTATGTACTGTGGGTATTCAGTACCACACATCACACCTGCTTACAAGAGGGCGTTCTTGAGACCAATAAAAGCTGACTTATAGTGAATAAATGTTCAATAATGTTGTTATAATCTCACCCGTGTTACTGCTGTGGGGAGCTCTCTGCATTACTCCGAGGTGGCCTAGCAAACTGTCTCCATTTCAAACTTCTCTTAATAATGTAGCGCACTGAAGCCGTCCCGTGGAAGCAGGAGCACTCAGTTCTGGGTCCGAAGCATCTTCACAGGATTCTGTGCATGTCCTCGACTGTGAGTTTACATGTCACCTGGACCCTGGTGTGTGTCTGAGAGCATTCCCTGCTCCTAGGATGAGAAGACTGGACCCCACCTGAGACCCTGGAGTGCTGTGTGACGTCTGTGGGTGTCCCCCTGCTGCATGGCTCCCCCTCATTCTCCTGTTCCCTTTGTTAGCTAATCTCCCCTCCTCTAGTTTGATCATTCTTGCTTTCGGTGTCTAGGAGAGTCCAAGAGACTCCCCCAAGTACCCGCAGAGCTCCAGGCGGGATGGCACAAGGTGGTACCTGAGACCTCCTACCTCTCATGTACTAGAGGGGTCCTACTGTTGTCAGAAGAGACGCACCCATGAAGCCGCAGAGATGTACAGGTGGTCCTGAAAGTACTTGTGGTCTAGTGCATGGTAGTTTGAGAGGCGCCTTCTCACGAGCGTCCACATGTACTGCCCTAATGCTGACTGCCCCACATCCTCCCAACACACGAGTGACTGATGCACTCAGTTCTGGGGCGATCATTCAGCAGGAGATGTTTCATTGATAGCTCTGCCTTTCTAAAACTGCATTCCATGTATGGGATATGGGGCCATTAGTATAATTATTACAGATCACGATTACCTGACTCCGATTCTCTGCGAATCACAATAGTTAATCGCTATTAGAATGTATGAAACTCCAGAGTTTCATTTGGCATTTCCTAATGGGTCACATATATCACTTCTACTTGGCATTTAAAAGTACTTGCCAAGTCTTAAACTCCACTTTTTCTACATATACGTCACCCTTAAGGTAAACCCTAGGCAACCCTGGCAAACAGACCTGTACTGAAAGAAGAACTTGTGCACTTCAGAACCAGTCTTTGAAGTCTCCCCCACTTCAAAGGTATTTTTGGGTATATAAACTGGGTCCCTAATCCCACCAACTCAGACACTTCTGGACCTACACCTGCAACCAGTCAAGAGGAACTGCCTGGCTGCCCAGAGGACTCACCTGGACTGCTTTGCTGAGAAGGACTGCTGCCCTGCTGTTGCCCTGATGGCCTCTGACTGTGCTGAGAAGGACTCTGCCTTCCCCAAAAGTGCTCTCCAGGGGCTTGGATTGAGTTTGCCTCCTGTTTTCTGAATTCGCAGGGTCACAAAGAATTAATCTCTTCAGGAAATTCCTTGTGTGTTGAAAATCGCAGCACCACCTGCGGGAATCAGCGCAAAGCTTGCATTGCGACGGAGAGATCGCTGCACAGCCGACCGGAACGACGCAGCCCGACTTCCAGAATGGAAATTCGTTACAGCGCCTGCTTTGCGACGGAAAATTAGACTCATCACCTTCCGGATCGACTCAGTGCCCATGTCTACTTCCAACGCATCAAGGATTTTTCCCAGCATCGGCCCTGGGTGTCAAAATACCTGCATCACAGTGAGGAACCAAGATTGCGTGCCGAAAAAAAGGAAAAACCCTTGCAGCGTCGAAGGAAACAACACATCGTCTGTGTCTGAGCTCCCGGATCAGAAAAGATCTGATCAGTGGGGATTCATATCCTGGGCTCCCTACGTCCCATAACCTCTGTCTTATGATTTCTCTGATTCATTAGTTAGATCCCAAACTGAAGGCCGCAGCTGTCTTCCTAGATGATGAAATGCCGTTTATTTAGTTGGAGTGGTGGTACCTTCTTGCACTGTTGCAGCAATTCGGATTTAGTGACAATTCCAATTGTTGGATCCAGCTACTGTATAACGAATCTTCTTTGTGTATCTGACAGAATGGACTCATCTCAGGCTCATACCTATATCCAGCAGGACCAGGCAGCCATGCCCATTCTGATGCTATTTGCGTTGGGATTGGAACCCCTGTCTGCCAGATTAAGGCAAGATTCACAAAGGGGCCTCAGTTTCATAGCCCGGTGCCTCATCGCATCTTTGTATTCCAATGATCTCATGCTCTTTGTCCTGTGACCAATACTGCATGCTCCTGCAAAGATAACAGAATGAGAGCTCAAATCCACACATATGTAGGGATGGGCAATTCCGCAACCAATTAACACATCTGGTATTAATCAGTAATCCTATGAAATTACATGTAAAATACACAATTTCGTAGGGCGCCCTTATCAGAATCTAAACCTCTTGACGCATTAGCTCGAAAAATGTTTATTCTATGGCAGGACCGGAGGCTTCGGAAAATGCTAGTTTAAAGTTGATTCACCACCCCTGACACCACATCCACAATTGGCTTATGATAGAACACTTTAAAAGTAGAACCAGAAGACCAGTCCGCAACGACCAAATTATCTTCCAATCTTGCACCAGTGGAAAAAGCTTTGGAGGCCATAGCTCCTCTAACAGAATGAGCCCAAATAGAGAGACATCTATACCTGCCTCAGCCAATAACCATTTGACCCAGTGGGCCAAATTCGCTGAAGTTACTGGGAAGAAAGGTTTCTGTAAAGAAACATGCTAGTGACCAGAAGCGTTTTGCCTGAATTCACGAGTACAATCTTCATAAACGTTGATGAATTGAAACACACACAACTTTTTATCATGGGGAAAAGACGGGTAAGCAATACAACGTGAAGCAGTTTTAGTACGTCTTGAAATAGAGAATGACACTCCAGAGGGAGTAAATACTCTACTTGCTATATCCAAGGCTCGAACATCCGAAACCCGTCTATAGGAGAGTAGGTATAACAATATTGTTAGCTTTGCAGAAAATTGTTTACACGAAAGATCTTCATTACAAGGCCAACTCTTAAGAAATCGGAGGACCACATTGACATCCTATAAGGTCAAAAGCTTTGGTTGAGGAGGCTTAATCATATGAATGCCTTGAAGAAGTTCACAAATTAATGGATGTTCCCCCACTGGTTTTCCCTGACTGGCAGAGATAGCCAACCTAACATTAATTAATTGTTCTGCAGGCTAAGCGCTGAGAGGCTAAATCAGAAAGAAAATTCGTTATGATGTGAATTTCTGATCCAAACTCCGTTCACCGCATCAACATACCCACTTTCAACAGGCATGCGCATATCTTTTTTCAGTAGAGGGGGCCCAAGATTGTGATGAGAAAAACAATGCTAATTCCAAAACTTCTGGCACTTGCCAGCATCTCAGTGACAGCTGGCCTTTCAGGACCAGAGGATGTGGAAGTCCTAACGGATCCCTTAGAAGATCCTGGCATGATGGCAACATCACTGGAGGTTCGCACAATAGACTCATCATGTACGGGAACCAAGGGTGTGTCTTCCAATATGGTGTAACCAGTATTACGTCCACTACTTGTCGCTGTAACTGGGAAACAACCCGCAGAATGATGGCCAACAGAGGAAAAGCATGCAGAAGACCCTTCGACCAAGAGTGTAGAAACGCTTCCGTCCCGCTGCGTGGGGGTCCGGCCTCCAACTGAAGTAGGTCGGAAGTAGGTTGGAAGCTGGGTGTTCAGCCAGGAGGCAAATAAGGCAACCAACTCCCAAGCCGCACCAGCTGGCATCTGACTCTATTACCACATCCGGAACGGATGTTTTAATTGCACTGCCATTCCATGCCTCTAAGTGAGAGAGCCACCAAGAGATGGCGATCAAAGAAGTCGTCATACTGGGGTCCAAATCAGAGGTTTCTGCCACTGCGTATCAGAGAGGGGCACGGACACTCCGATCCTAGTGTGTTGTGGACATCTTTTTCAAAGCTCTTACGCAATTTGCCACTTCCGCACAGGGGACCCACTCCGTGGAGTGGGAATGAAGGACGTCCTCCAGAGTAAAGAGGAGATTTCGACCACCAGGGGCACATATATCGGATGATAAATTATGAGATTTATGCTTTTTCTTTAGAGGTAGAGTGTCTTTTGTGAGCCGTGTGACTCCGAGGTTGAAGTAGCACACACCTGCTGAGATTGCATGTGGAAGAGGTATGCCGCCTCGCCAGGGTTAATTGCCCTATATAGCTGCGCATACATTTCCGCTGATGAAAAACACCCTGAGTGTTGTAATTGGAGAGTGGGGGCCTCCGTAGGAGAGTATTGCTGTGAATGCGCTGACTGACTGGCTTCACCCAGCAGTTCCCTCTTGCCAAAGTTAGTCAAAGACTGAGTGAATGGCTTTAAGGCCTTTGTCAGGGCCCAGTTTACTGAGTCTTGCACATGGTGACCAAGTGCCTCTCCTAATCTCTCCTCCACTTGGTGCTTCCGAGGCACTTCTGAAATACCCTGATAGGGATCTCCTCATCGGCGTAGTGCGTCATAATTTATCAGCAATGAGGTAAATGAGGAGATCGAAGGGGGGCAGAACCCCTGCAGCAGGTGCACATGCCATTTCAGATTTAGAAAGGCAGAAATTCAATTGACTGGCCAGAAACAATGTGTGTGAAAGGAGCCACCAGCTGCCAGAAACACTAACATTTAAATTAACTTTCCCCTGGGCCTGGACCTCCGCGAATATTACTGCCCCGTCGGGCGTTAGACGAGACCAACACACCTGCCGACGAGTGGATCGGAAAAGAAAGGATTCTGATCTGACTCAACGGGCCCTGGCCTGGGTCCCACTCCACCCCAGGCCCCGCGCAAGGGATCCTGGATCCCAATGCACGCGCAGCAAGTGCACACAATTACAACAAAACACTTATTACATTAACAATATGTGAGCATACTCTAATAAAAATGATAAGCACTTAACTGGCTGCTGCAGCAGCAAGGAAAGTGGACGGACGTTTGTGAAAGGAGCTTATGGAGCCTTGGGGAAAGGTTATGATTGATGTGACCATGCTTCATGGGATATGTAGTTTAAAGTTTTGTATCATTTCATTGACTGCTGTGTTCACAATAAAGAAAAGAGAAAGCATAACCCAAAGCCTCCGGTCCTGTCATAGAACTGTAGCCCACACCATAAACCTGGTTGGTAACATTCTGCCAGCTGTGTTTTCAGACCCTGAATACTTGTTTGGTGTTTGGTGTTGCGAGTTAGTACCTGCGGCTCTTTAAAAACTCCTTGGCCTTTTAGTGCTTTTGTTTGCTGGGAACTGGTGCTTGCTCGAGGATACCTGGGGCCCTCTCTGGGAGTCCCCTTTGCTACATTCAGAGCCAGCTCCACAGACTGCAGTTCACACGTCACCGCTGTTCTGAAGATATAGCTCACCTTGCGTTGGGACCCATTGACCTCTTGACTGTCGCTGAAGTTGTCTGCTCTGAGTGTAGCTCCGCTCTTGAGTATTGACAACACTATTCATGGGGTTTCCTGGGTGATCCAGGGTGATTGTCGATACCTGTGGCTGATCACCTTGGATGCGGGGTTAGTAGCAGCAGTGATTTTTATAACTGTGTTTGCTAAATGGGTGGGATTTGTTTTGTTTCATTTTCTTGAATACTTTCAATAAAAAGAATGTTAAAATAATTTAAAAAGATGTCCAGTGGAAAAATGACAACCTAAAGTTGTTAAAAAGATGTGCCACCTAACGTTCATAATCCCAAAGCTGGACCAGCAGAGATGCCTGAACCACCCCAGCCAGCCAACCATACTTTAATGCACCCCTAACTATATTGTTTTGTTGTGTCAGGAGAACTTCATTTGTGATGTGACTCTCTCTCCCAGTGTCCTGACCCACTAAAGTGGTTCAGCAGAATTGTTTGTTGAGATATAAAAATAGAACCAAAGTTTAGATACCTTAAATTCTTTAGACACTCTTGTGGCATTGGTTTTAGTGGGCTAGGTGGAGGAGGGCATATTTACATCAAAGACAGAAAGGGGGAGAGTTCACTCACTATCCCATCCTCCCAAACTTACCTTCACACTCACATGGAAGCTGGGTAATCGAAGAGTGAGTCGACTCGCGTGGGTTGAGGAATAAAGTACAAATTGTGGCTTGCTTCATCATCTGGCTCATCCACATCCAAAGCACATGCTTGTGCTTGGATGGGCTCAACCACTAGGTGGCAGCAAGGGAATTTGTGTGTATTATAGAATCGCCAGAGATAATAATAATATGGGACAGCAGCCCCATAAGTGAGTGTATTTATGGCTGCCCTGACAGGGTTAAAAGAAATTAGAACAAGGATGTTATCTGGGCGATAATCTCCCGACCATCAGGATTTATTGTCAACATGTTTCGGACAATTCTGTATGACTCAAAGGATTAGCAGCTTTCATCAGGACATATAGGTCTCTAGCTTTGTTTTAAATCTGTTGTTGTATTTCTTAACATATTTTTTATATGTCAATTTCTCCTGACACTGGCATCTTGGAATTATAGCTCAGATTTAAAACAAGGCAAGAGACCAATATGTTAGGATGAAGCCTGCGGACCCACTACAAAACTGGCCAAAACATGTCCGAATATAACCCGATGGTCGGCCATTACATGCTGTATAACATCCATGTTCTCATTTCTTGTACCCCTGTGGGGGCTACCCTAAATAAAGATGGGTATACCCTTAAGGTATGCCCACAGACAGCTTCAGCCATTTGGAAGACCTCACGTCATCAATTCAGTTAGAAATACAATTAGAAGTACTGAAAGAAAGTGGGTGTTTCATCATCTCCCATTAGGTTTTGGCTTTCATATGTTGTTCATGTTTTACGTTTGCTTGGATGGACTGTCCATCTATGCATTAGCATTTTATGGATTGTCACGCTGCCCTGTGTGTGCTCCCTTCAGACTTTGGCGACGGTGGTATCAAGCAGTCCTTTCATTAGTATGCAGATGTGGTATGATGTGTAGCTCTCAACGGAGAGCCAGTGTGAGATGCTTAATGTATTTATGATATTTTAATTGTTGATGCATGGCCTGATGTTGGTATACCTTTGCCTTTCATACAAACACAGTGTTATTAAGGAATCACCCCTGCACCCTCAATTGTTTTACTTTCTTGTCATGATAACCTGTTGTTGAGTTTACACATATTTTTGTTCCATAAACAAGTGCTCGTACATATTTTTTCTTAAACATGCAACAGAAATCTTGGCCTTTTTAAGTCCATCACTTAAAATACATAATTTATCTTTTGATGTTGCATCATTATCAGATTTTCTGTCAAGGACAGTGGGCGGCAAGACACCCAGCATCACCCAACTATCAGCAAACACTTCCCATGGCCAACCCAGAGCTATTGTTCCTGCATATGAACTACCTCCCTAGATACAGATAATCCAAAGTGAATGTACACAAGATGAGGGGATTTTTAAACTTGCATTGTTTACAACAGTTCTTATTTAGTCCATAGTATTGAGGATGTGTGTGTGAAGGTTCTTGCTGGAGGGTGGATGGTAGTAATATACTTATCTAGAGTAGGTCAGACTGACACTCAGATGTGACACTCTCCAGCCCCTCTGCTCCCGCTTGTGGATTGTGTGTTTCCAGGTTGGTACATTCTTTTGTCTGTGCTTCTGTGGATGATCTCTTCTGTATCCCTCCATCACCTCAGTTGTTTGCTCTGTGTCTTCTAGGTGCTTTTCTTCCAACTCGTGCTACAGTGCCTTCCCGGTTCATCTTGTTAGGAATCCTACTCTTCTTCTCAGTTGTCTTTAAAATGCCACATGTCTGCTAGTTATAACTGCACTAGTTGGCCACTTCCTTCAAGCCACAATATACTTCACGTTTAATCTCCTGCTGTTGTTGTGTCTCCACCTGATCCCTTGAGCCATGTTTCATTGCTGCCCTCTTACATCTTGGCTCTCAGTAGTTCTTCTTCTTGTGACACAATAACCTCCACAAATATTCTTTTTTATGCTTACTTGTAATTGCAGGCCCTCTCATCACCACCAGCATCTGTAAAGCTAAAGACATGGATGAACAGTGGGCCTTGGACGACCACCGCGAGGGAAGACACAGGGGAAGGTGTTCACCAGGTAAGTAAAAGTTCTTATCTTTGACATGACAGCACTGCTGAGGCTCTTCTTTTCTCCATCTCTTAGACAGAGATACACGTGCACCTGGCAGACAATCAGACAGAGATACACATGCACCTGCGGACACTCAGACAGAGATACCCGTGCACCTGGCAGATACTCAGATACGTGCACCTGGCGAACACTCAGACAGAGATTCATGTGCACCTGGCCGACCCTCAGACATAAACGTGCACCTGATTGACACTCATACAGAGATACACGTGCACCTGGCAGACACTCAGACAGAGATACACGTGCACCTGGCGGACACTCGGACAGAGATACACGTGCACCTGGCGGACACTCAGACAGATATACACATGCACTGAGCGCACACCCAGACAGAGATACATGTGCACCTGATGGACACACAGACAGAGATACACGTGCATCGGTGGCCACTCAGACAGAGATACACGTGCACCCGGCAGACACTCAGACAGAGATACATGTGCACCTGATGGACACTCAGACAGAGATACACGTGCACCTGGCGAACACTCAGACAGACATACACGTGCACCTGGCAGACACCCAGACAGAGATACATGTGCACCCGGCGGACACTCAGACAGAGATACACGTGCACCTGACGAATACTCAGGCAGAGATACATATGCACCTGCGGACACTCAGACAGAGATACACGTGCACCTGGTGGACACTCAGGCAGAGATACATATGCACCTGCGGACACTCAGACAGAGATACACGTGCACCTGGCAGATACTCAGATACGTGCACCTGGCGAACACTCAGACATAAACATGCTCCTGATTGACACTCATACAGAGATACACGTGCACCTGGCAGACACCCAGACAGAGATACACGTGCACCTGGTGGACACTCAGGCAGATATACATATGCACCTGGCAGACACTCAGACAGAGATACACGTACACCAGACAGACACTCAGACAGAGATACACATGCACTGGGCGGACACTCAGACAGAGATACACGTACACCAGGCGGAAACTCAGACAGAGATAAAAGTGCTCCTGGCAGACATTCACACAGATACACGTGCACCTGGCAGACACTCAGACAGAGATACACGTACACCAGACAGACACTCAGACAGAGATACACATGCACTGGGCGGACACTCAGACAGAGATTCACGTACACCAGGCGGAAACTCAGGCAGAGATAAAAGTGCTCCTGGCAGACATTCACACAGATACACGTGCACCTGGCAGACACTCAAACAGAGATACATGTGCACCCGGTGGACACTCAGACAGAGATACTGGTGCACCTGACAGACACTGAGTCAGATATATGTGCACCTGACCGACACTCAAACCGAGATAAGTGTACACCTGGCAGACACTCAGACAGAGATACACGTGCACCTGGCAAACACTCAGGAAGAGATACAGGTGCAGCTGGCGGACAGTCAGACAGAGATACACATGCACATGGCGGACTCTCAGACAGAGATACACGTGCACCAGGCAGACAACCGGACAGAGATACACGTGCATCTGGCAGACATTCAGACAGAGATACACGTGCACCTGGCAGACACTCAGACAGAGATACACGTGCACCTAATGGACACTCAGACAGAGATACACGTGCATCGGTGGACACTCAGACAGAGATACACGTGCACCCGGCGGACACTCAGACTGAGATACATGTGCACCTGATGGACACTCAAACAAAGGTATATGTGCACCTGGCAGACACTCAGACAGAGATACACGTGCACTTGGTGGACACTCAGACAGAGATACATGTGCATTTGGGGGACACTCAGACAGAAAAACATGTGCACTGGGCGCACACTCAGACAGAGATACACATACACCAGGAGGAAACTCAGACAGAGATACTCATACACCAGGTGGAAACTCAGACAGATAAATATGCTCCTGGAAGACACTCAAACGGAGATACATGTGCACCTGATGGACACTCAGACAGATTCACATGTATCTGACCGACACTGCGACTGAGATACGTGTACACCTGGCAGACACTCAGAGAGAGATACATGTGCACCTGGCGGACACTCAGACAGAGATACACGTGCACCTGGCCGACACTCAGACAGAGATACACGTGCAACTGATGGAAACTCAGACAGAGATAAATGTGCACCTGGCGGACACTCAGACAGAGATACATGTGCACCTGGCAGACACTCACACAGAGATACAAGTGCATCTTGCGGACACTCAGACAGAGCTACACGTGCACCTGATGGACACTCAGACAGAGATACACTTGCACCTGGCGGACACTCAGGCAGATATACATGTGCACCTGGCAGACACTCAGACAGAGATACACGTACACCAGACAGACACTCAGACAGATATACACATGCACTGGGCGGACACTCAGACAGAGATTCACGTACACCAGGCGGAAACTCAGACAGAGATAAAAGTGCTCCTGGCAGACATTCACACAGATACACGTGCACCTGACAGACACTCAAACAGAGATACATGTGCACCTGGTGGACACTCAGACAGAGATACTTGTGCACCTGACAGACACTGAGTCAGATATACGTGCACCTGACCGACACTCAGACCGAGATAAGTGTACACCTGGCAGACACTCAGACAGAGATACACTTGCACCTGGCAAACACTTAGACAGAGATACATGTGCACCTGATGGACACTCAGACGTATATACATGTGCACCTGGCGGACACTCAGACAGAAATACACGTGCACCTGATGGACACTCAGACAGATACACGTGCATCTGACCGACACTGTGACCAAGATACATGTGCACCTGATGGACACTCAGACGAAGGTATATGTGCACCTGGCAGACACTCAGACAGAGATACATGTGCACCTGATGAACACTCAGACAGAGATACACATGCACTTGGCGGACACTCAGACAGAGATACATGTGCATTTGGCAGACACTCAGACAGAAAAACATGCGCACTGGGCGGACACTCAGACAGAGATACACATACACCAGGAGGAAACTCAGACAGAGATACTCATACACCAGGTGGAAACTCAGACAGATAAATATGCTTCTGGGAGACACTCAAACAGAGATACATGTGCACCTGATGGACACTCAGACAGAGATACATGTGCACCTGGTGGACACTCAGACAGAGATACATGTGCACCAGGCGGACACTCAGACAGAGATACACGTGCACCTGATGGACACTCAGACAGATTCACGTGCATCTGACCCACACTGCGACCGAGATACATGTACACCTGGCGGACACTCAGAGAGAGATACACGTGCACCTGGCGGACACTCAGAGAGAGATACATGTGCACCTGGCGGACACTCACACAGAGATACACGTGCACCTGGCGGACACTCAGACAGAGATACATGTGCACCAGGCAGTCACTTGGATAGAGATACATGTGCACCTGGCAGACACTCACACAGAGATACACATGCATCTTGCGGACACTCAGACAGAGCTACACGTGCACCTGATGGACACTCAGACAGAGAAACACTTGCACCTGGCGGACACTCAGACAGAGATACATGTGCACCAGGCGGACACTCAAACAGAGATACATGTGCACCTGGCAGACACTCAGACAGAGATACATGTGCACCGGCCGGACACTCAGACAGATACACGTGCACCTGGCAGACACTCAGACAGAGATACACGTGCACCTGGCAGACACTCAGACAGAGATACACGTGCACCTGGCAGACACTCAGAGATACACGTGCACTTGGCGGACACTCGGACAGAGATACACGTGCACTTGGCAGACACACAGACAGAGCTACACATGCACTGGGCGGACACCCAGACAGAGATACATGTGCACCGAGCGGACACTCAGACAGAGATACACGTGCACCTTGTGGACACTCAGACAGAGATACACTTGCACCTGGCAAACACTTAGAGATACACGTGCACCTGATGGACACTCAGACAGAGATACACGTGCACCTGGCGGACACTCAGACAGAGATACATGTGCACCTGGCGGACACTCAGACAGAGATACATGTGCACCTGCTGGACACTCAGACAGATACACATGCACCTGGCAGACACTCAGACAGAGATTCACGTGCACCTGGCAGACACCCAGACAGAGATACATGTGCACCTGGCAGACACTCAGGCAGATATACATGTGCACCTGGCAGACACTCAGACAGAGATACACGTACACCAGACAGACACTCAGACAGAGATACACATGCACTGGGCGGACACTCAGACAGAGATACACGTACACCAGGCGGAAACTCAGACAGAGATAAAAGTGCTCCTGGCAGACATTCACACAGATACACGTGCACCTGGCAGATACTCAAACAGAGATACATGTGCACCTGGTGGACACTCAGACAGAGATACTTGTGCACCTGACAGACACTGAGTCAGATATACGTGCACCTGACCGACACTCAGACCGAGATAAGTGTACACCTGGCAGACACTCAGACAGAGATACACGTGCACCTGGCGAACACTCAGACAGAGATACACTTGCACCTGGCAAACACTTAGAGATACACGTGCACCTGATGGACACTCAGACAGATACACGTGCATCTGACCGACACTGTGACCGAGATACATGTACACCTGTCAGACACTCAGACAGAGATACATGTGCACCTGGCCGACACTCACACAGAGATACACATGCACCTGGCCGACACTCAGACAGGGATACACATGCACCTGATGGACACTCAGACAGAGATACACGTGCACCTGGCGGACACTCAGACAGAGATACATGTGCAGCGGGCGCACAGTTAGATAGAGATACATGTGCACCTGGCAGACACACACAGAGATACACGTGCACCTTGCGGACACTCACACAGAGATACACGTGCACCTGATGGACACTCAGACAGAGATACATGTGCACCTGGCAGACACTGAGACAGAGATATACGTGCATGTGGAGGACACTCAGACAGAGATACACATGCACCTGGCGGACACTCAAACAGAGAAACACGTGCACCTGGCGGACACTCAGACAGAGATACACATGCACCTGCGGACACTCAGACAGAGATACACGTGCACGTGGCGGACACCCAAACAGAGATACATGTGCACCTGGCGGACACTCAGACAGAGATGCATGTGCACCTGATGGACACTCAGACGAAGATATATGTGCAGCTGGCAGACACTCAGACAGAGATACATGTGCACCTGGCGGGCACTCAGACAGAGATACATGTGCACCTGGCGGGCACTCAGCCAGAGATACATGTGCACCTGGTGGACACTCAGACAGATACATGTGCACCTGGCAGACACTCACACAGAGATTCACGTACACCTGGCAGACACTCACACAGAGATTCACGTGCACCTGGCAGACACTCACACAGAGATCACGTGCACCTGGCAGACACCCACACAGAGATACATGTGCACCTGGCAGACACTCAGGCAGATATACATGTGTACCTGGCAGACACTCAGACAGAGATACATGTGCACTGGGCGGACACTCAGACAGAGATACACGTACACCAGACAGACACTCAGAGAGAGATACACATGCACTGGGCGGACACTCAGACAGACATACAGGTACACCAGGCGGAAGCTCAGACAGAGATAAAAGTGCTCCTGGCAGACATTCACACAGATACACGTGCACCTGGCAGACACTCAAACAGAGATACATGTGCACCTGGTGGACACTCAGACAGAGATACTTGTACACCTGACAGACACTCAGACAGAGATACACGTGCACCTGGCGAACACTCAGACAGCGATACACGTGCACCTGGCAGACACTCAGACAGAGATACACTTGCACCTGGCAAACACTTAGACAGAGATACATGTGCACCTGGCGGACACTCAGACAGAGATACATGTGCACCTGGCGGACACTCAGACAGAGATACACGTGCACCTGATGGACACTCAGACAGAGATACACGTGCATCTGACCGACACTGTGACCGAGATACGTGTACACCTGTCAGAAACTCAGACAGAGATACATGTGCACCTGGCCGACACTCAGAAACAATTACATGTGCACCTGGCTGACACTCACACAGAGATACACGTGCACCTGGCGGACACTCAGACAGGGATACACATGCACCTGATGGACACTCAGACAGAGATACACGTGCACATGGCGGACACTCAGACAGAGATACATGTGCAGCGGGCGCACAGTCAGATAGAGATACATGTGCACCTGGCGGTCACTCACACAGAGATACACGTGCACCTTGCGGACACTCACACAGAGATACACGTGCATCTGATGGACACTCAGACAGAGATACATGTGCACCTGATGGACACTCAGACAGAGATACACGTGCACATGGCGGACACTCAGACAGAGATACATGTGCAGCGGGCGCACAGTCAGATAGAGATACATGTGCACCTGGCGGACACTCACACAGAGATACACGTGCACCTTGCGGACACTCACACAGAGATACACGTGCATCTGATGGACACTCAGACAGAGATACATGTGCACCTGGCAGACACTAAGACAGAGATATACGTGCATGTGGCGGACACTCAGACAGAGATACATGTGCACCTGATGGCCACTCAGACGAAGATACATGTGCACCTGTCAGACACTCAGACAGAGATACACGTGCACTTGGCGGACACTCGGACAGAGATACACGTGCACTTGGCGGACACTCGGACAGAGATACACGTGCACTTGGCAGACACTCAGATAGAGATACATGTGCACCTGGCAGACACTCACACAGAGATACACGTGCACCTGGGGGACACTCAGACAGAGATACACGTGCACCTGGCGGACACTCAGACAGACATACACGTGCACCTGGCGGACACTCAAACAGAGATACATATGAACCTGCGGACACTCAGACAGAGATACACGTGCACGTGGCGGACACCCAAACAGAGATACATGTGCACCTGGCAGACACTCAGACAGAGATGCATGTGCACCTGATGGACACTCAGACGAAGATATATGTGCAGCTGGCAGACACTCAGACAGAAATACATGTGCACTTGGCGTACACTTAGAGATACACATGCACTTGGCAGACACTCAGACAGAGATACACGTGCACCTGGCAGACACTCACACAGAGATTCACGTGCACCTGGCAGACACTCACACAGAGATTCACGTGCACCTGGCAGACTCCCACACAGAGATACATGTGCTCCTGGCAGACACTCAGACAGATATACATGTGTACCTGGCAGATACTCAGACAGAGATACACGTGCACTGGGCGGACACTCAGACAGAGATACACGTACACCAGACAGACACTCAAACAGAGATACACATGCACTGGGCGTACACTCAGACAGACATACAGGTACACCAGGCGGAAACTCAGACAGAGATAAAAGTGCTCCTGGCAGACATTCACACAGATACATGTGCACCTGGCAGACACTCTGACAGAGATACATCTGCACCTGTTGGACACTCAGACAGAGATACTTGTACACCTAACAGACACTGAGACAGATATACGTGCACCTGACCAGCACTTAGACCGAGATAAGTGTACACCTGGCAGACACTCAGACAGAGATACACGTGCACCTAGCGAACACTCAGACAGCGATACACATGCACCTGGCAGACACTCAGACAGAGGTACACTTGCATCTGGCAAACACTTAGACAGAGATACATGAGCACCTGGTGGATACTCAGACAGATATACATGTGCACCTAGCGGACACTCAGACAGAGATACACGTGCACCTGGCAGACACTCAGATAGAGATACATGTGCACTGGGCGGACACTCAGACAGAGATACACGTACACCAGACAGACACTCAGACAGAGATACACGTGCACCTGGCAGACACTCAGACAGAGATACACGTGCACCTGTCAGACACTCAGACAGAGATACATATACACCTGCGGACACTCAAACAGAGATACACGTGCACCTGATGAACACTCAGACGAAGATATATGTGCAGCTGGCAGACACTCAGACAGAGATACACGTGCACTTGGCAGACACTCAGACAGAGATACATGTGCACCTGGTGGGCCCTCAAACAGATACATGTGCACCTGGCAGATACTCAGACAGAGATTCACGTGCACCTGCCAGACACCCAGACAGAGATACATGTGCACCTGGCAGACACTCAGACAGATAAACATGTGCACCTGGCAGACACTCAGACAGAGATACACGTGCACTTGGCGGACACTCGGACAGAGATACACGTGCACTTGGCAGACACTCAGATAGAGATACACGTGCACCTGGCAGACACTCAGACAGAGATACACGTGCACCTGGCAGACACTCAGACAGAGATACACGTGCACCTGGCAGACACTCAGACAGAGATACACGTGCACCTGCGGACACTCAGACAGAGATACACGTGCACCTGCGGACACTCAGACAGAGATACACGTGCACCTGGCGGACACTCAGACAGAGATACACGTGCACCTGGCGGACACTCAGACAGAAATACACGTGCACCTGGTGGACACTCAGACAGAGATACATGTGCACCTGCGGACACTCAGACAGAGATACACGTGCACCTGGCGGACACTCAGACAGAGATACATGTGCACCTGATGGACACTCAGACAGATATACACGTACACCTGGCGGAAACTCAGATAGATATACATGTGCACTGGGCGGACACTCAGACAGATACACGTGCACCTGCGGACACTCAGACAGAGATACATATGCACCTGCGTACACTCAGACAGAGATACACGTACACCTGGCGGAAACTCAGATAGATATACATGTGCACTGGGCGGACACTCAGACAGATACACGTGCACCTGCGGACACTCAGACAGAGATACACGTCCACCTGCGGACACTCAAACAAAGATACATGTGCACCTGGTGGACACTCAAACAAAGATACATGTGCACCTGATGGACACTCAGACGAAGATATATGTGCAGCTGGCAGACACTCAGACAGAGATACACGTGCACTTGGCAGACAGACAGAGATAAATGTGCACCTGGTGGACCCTCAAACAGATACACGTGCAGCTGGCAGACACTCAGACAGAGATTCACGTGCACCTGGCAGACACCCAGACAGAGATACATGTGCACCTGGCAGACACTCAGACAAAGATACACGTGCACCTGATGGACACTCAGACAGAGATACATATGCACCTGCGGACACTCAGACAGAGATACACGTGCACCTGGTGGACACTCAGGCAGAGATACATATGCACCTGCGGACACTCAGACAGAGATACACGTACACCTGGCGGAAACTCAAACAGAGATAAAAGTGGTCCTGGTTGACATTCACACAGATACATGTGCACCTGGTGGACACTCAGACAGAGATACGTGCACCTGACCAACACTCAGACCGAGATAAGTGTACACCTGGCGGACACTCAGACAGAGATACACATGCACCTGGCGAACACTCAGACAGAGATACACGTGCACCTGATGGACACTCAGACAGAGATACACGTGCACTTGGCAGACACTCAGACAGAGATACACGTGCACCTGGCGGACACTCAGACAGAGATACACGTGTACCTGGCAGACACTCAGACAGAGATACACGTGCACCTGGCAGACACTCAGGCAGAGATACACGTGCACCTAGCAGACACTCAGACAGAGATACACGTGCACATGGCAGACACTCAGACAGAGATACATGTGCACCGGGCGGACACTCAGACAGAGATACACGTGCATCTGGAGGACAACCAGACAAGTGCACCTGGCAGAAACTCAGACAGAGATACACATGCACCTGGCAGACACTCAGAGAGAGATACATGTGCACCTGGTGGACACTCAGACAGAGATACACGTACACCAGACGGACAGTCAGACAGAGATACACGTGTACCGGCTGGACACTCAGACAGAGATACACATGTACCTGGCAGACACTCAGACAGAGATACATGTGCACCTGGCGGACACTCAGGCAGAGATACATGTGCACCGGGGGGACACTCATACAGAGATACATGTGCACCTGATGGACACTCAGACAGAGATACATGTGCACCTGATGGACACTCAGACAGAGATATATGAGCACCTGGCGGACACTCAGACAGAGATACACGTGCATCTGGCGGACACTGAAACAGAGATACATGTGCACCTGATGGACACTCAGACAGAGATTCATGTGCACCTGGCAGACACTCAGGCAAATATACATGTTCACCTGGCGGACACTCAGACAGAGATACATGAGCACCTGATGGACACTCAGACAGAGATACATGAGCACCTGATGGACACTCAGATAGAGATACAGGTGCACCTGGCAGACACTCAGACAGAGATACACGTGCACCTGTCAGACACTCAGACAGAGATACACGTGCACCTGGCAGACACTCAGACAGAGATACACGTCCACCTGGCAGACACTCAGACAGAGATACACGTGCACTTGGCGGACAGTCAGACTAAGATACACGTGTACCTGGCAGACACTCAAACGAAGATACACGTGCACCTGGCGGACACACAGACAGAGATATATGTGCACCTGATGGACACTCAACAGAGATACACGTGCACCTGGCGGACACTCAGACAGAGGTACACGTGCACCTGGCAGAAACAGACAGAGATACATGTGCACCTGGCAGACACAGACAGAGATACACATGCACTTGGCGGACAGTCAGACAGAGATACACGTGTACCTGGCAGACACTCAAACGAAGATACATGTGCACCTGGCAGACACTCATATAGAGATACATATGCACCTGGCAGACACTCAGACAGAGATACACATGTACCTGGCAGACACTCAAACGAAGATATATGTGCACCTGGCGGACACTCATATAGAGATACATGTGCACCTGGCAGACACTCAGACAGAGATACACATGTACCTGGCAGACACTCAAACGAAGATACATGTGCACCTGGCGGACACTCACACAGAGATACATGTGCATCTGATGGACACTCAGACAGAGATATATGTGCACCTGGCGGACACTCACACAGAGATACATGTGCATCTGATGGACACTCAGACAGAGATACACGTGCATCTAGTGGACACTCAAACAGAGATACATGAGCACCTGATGGACACTCAGTCAGAGATACACGTGCACCTGGCAGACACTCAGAGAGAGATACATGTGCATCTGGCGGACACTCAGACAGAGATGCATGTGCACCTGATGGACACTCACACAGAGATACACTTGCACCTAATGGACACTCAGACAGAGATACATGAACACCGGGTGGACACTCAGACAGAGATACATGTGCACCTGGCGGACACTCAGGCAAATATACATGTACACCGTGTGGACACTCAGACAGAGATACACGTGTACCTGGGAGACACTCAGACAGAGATACACGTGCACTTGGCGGACAGTCAGACAGAGATACATGTGTACTGGGCAGACACTCAGACAGGGATACACGGGCGCCTGGCAGACACTCAGACAGAGATACATGTGCACCTGATGAACACTCAGACAGAGATACATGTGCACCTGGCTGACACTCAGACAGAGATACATGTTCACCAGGTGGACTCTGGAACAGAGATACACGTGCACCTGGCAGACACTCAGACAGAGAAACACGTGCACTTGGCAGACACTCAGAGATACACGTGCACTGGGCGGACACTCAGAGAGATACACGTACACCAGGCGGAAACTCAGACAGAGATAAATGTGCTCCTGGCAGACATTCACACAGATACATGTGCACCTGGCAGACACTCAGACAGAGATACATGTGCACCTGGTGGACACAATCAGACAGATACACGTGCATCTGACCGACACTCAGACCGAGGTATGTGTACACCTGGTGGACACTCAGACAGAGATACATGTGCACCTGGCAGACACCCAGACAGAGATACATGTGCACCTGGCAGACACTCAGACAGATATACATGTGCACCTGGCAGACACTCAGACAGAGATACACGTGCACTGGGCGGACACTTAGACAGAGATACATGTACACCAGACGGACAGTCAGACAGAGATACACATGCACCTGATGGACACTCAGACAGAGATACACGTGCACCTGGCAGACACTCAGACAGAGATACATGAGCACCTGATGGACACTCAGACAGAGATACATGTGCATCGGAGGACACTCAGACAGAGATACATGTGCACCTAGCGGACACTGCAACAGAGAAACGTGTGCACCTGATGGACACTCAGACAGAGATACACGTGCACCTGGCAGACACTCAGGCAAATATACATGTACACCGGGTGGACACTCAGACAGAGATACACGTGTACCTGGCAGACACTCAGACAGAGATACATGTGTACCTGACGGACACTCAGACAGAGATACATGAGCACCTGATGGACACTCAGACAGAGATACATATGCACCTGGCGGACACTCAGACAGAGATACATGTGCGTTGGTGGACACTCAGACAGAGATACATGTGCGTTGGTGGACACTCAGACAGAGATACATGTGCACCTGACGGACACTGAAACAGACATACATGTGCACCTGAGGGACTCAGACAGAGATACACGTGCACCTGGCAGACACTGACACAGATCCATTTGTGGATTTATACACATCCACTCACAGATATGTGTGAGCATATATGCCTACCAGACACACACATGGAGGTATTCTCAGAGAGACGTCTGAGCGCAAGGCCGTTGCAGACACACTCATGGCTTTATACACTTCCACTCACGGGGATGTCTGTGCACACACCTGTATTAGATGCTCTGACGGATTAAGAGTCATTAACTCACAGAGACGCTGGAGCATGTGCATGACAGAGACACTCATGGGTACAAACTGACTCAGAGAACCACATGAGCACATCTGCAAATGAGTATGAATCCATCTGTGGAATAATGCACATTCAACGCACATAAATTCATACACATTCAGTTACAGAGCAGACTCCTTTTCAGTCTTTTTGGTCGGCTTTTCAAGAAGCATTTTCTTTGCTGGGAGCGCTAAAGGCAAGCCCGTCTGCGTCTGTCTGCGACTGACCAGGGCCTCGGGCAGGGAATTCTGGCCCTCCTCAACAAGATTTGGCTTGCATTTACTGTTCCCCACAATCTCTTAATATAGTAGGTGAAAGACAGGAGTGTAGGGGCTTTCTTCGGGTTGCCCCTGATCAGACAGATGGGTGGAGTTGCAGTATGTGCACTTGGGCACCCAGGATTATGCCTTACACGAGCTCTACTTATGCCCCTCAACAAGATCTTTCAAAGAGTTGGAATGAGAAAGAGGACGCTAGTGTAAAACAAATGGCATGTGGCAGTATCAATGCTCGCTCTCTGATCAAACACAGGACTGAAATTGAAGAGATGATTGAATGCTTCAACTCGGATTGCTCATTAATCACTGAGACTTGGACAAAGAAGATTCGGGCCCCAATTTTATAGCAGCCCCCGACCTGGACACACGTTTTCTAGATTCAACAGAACTGGCGGCAGAGGAGGTGGGTTCGCTATTATTTGTAAATCGAAATACTGTTGTCACTGGGAACCTGTAAATGCTAGACCAGATATCTGCGAAGGTGCCTACTTTAAGGTTGAAAACGTTGTGTTTTTTTATTTATCGTCCTCCAGGCCCTAAAACCGTTTTTCTCCAGCAGTGGCAGCCATTATAGAGCGTATCATCACGGCCTCCAAGGGCATTTTACTGGGGTTTTAATATTCATCTTGAGGATATTAACTGGTGAGTTCCTGAACCTCAAGGCGAATCTTGATTGGCAGCTTAAGGTTACGTCGGCTACCCACCAGGCCGGGCATTTACTGAATGCCTCCTGGAGAATAGGGCCCTCGAATGGACTGATCACCACCTTCTTACTTTTAGGGTGACAGATACCTTGCCTTTGCCTCACCCTACCTTTCCCCTAAAGCGTATTCGACCATGGAGTAGGATAAAGGAGCAGAATCTTATCCCTCCGACCTTGACTTTAGGCTGGGAGCAAGCCAGGGAACAATTGCTGTCGGCCATTGACAGATTTGACTTTGGAGTCAAAATGGCTGA
Source organism: Pleurodeles waltl (assembly GCF_031143425.1). Lineage (NCBI taxonomy): Eukaryota > Metazoa > Chordata > Amphibia > Caudata > Salamandridae > Pleurodeles > Pleurodeles waltl. The sequence goes on from NC_090440.1 coordinate 1,691,158, forward strand.
ACTACAAGAAAAAGTGGGTATGCTACAGGTTCGCACCTCCTATATGTGGGTATAACATATTTGGGAAATAATGTCCATGTATCACAGATGGTGCTCCGAGGGTGCCAAACTGGTATAACACCCAACCACCTCGGGTGCAGTTGTGTCGGTTGAAGGATCAATCAACACGAAGAAATGTAATACTGTTTTACCAAGGCACACCGCAGTAGCCCTTTAAGTCAATTTCTTAGTATACTGTGTCAAAGTTCAAAATGCACGTATGTTTACAGTAGAAGTTTTATTCATCCAATGCATCATGAATCCAATGAAACATAAGCAGACACGTGTTTTGTCAACAACCCTTTCTCAAGGCTGTAATGTGGAATGCAGTCAAATAACTGGACGATGAACAGGGAATCTCGTTTTGTGAGGATACAAATCAAGACCCGTGGCAACCTTCCAATCGAGTATGCACACATTTTATTGAGACCAGAAGATGACTAGGGGGAAGAAAAAAGTACATACGTCCCTCCATGCCATGTGGGTCACGATATCATGCAAAGGTGGACCGAACTCAGAGTGTCAAGCATATCCATATTTGTGTGTTATATACGTGCTGAAAACCGCTGACCAATAGATTCATAGAAACTCATGTACAAGAAAGATAAGTGAAAAATGTCCAGAATGGATGGGCCCATAACCCATCTATCACAAAGCAGCCACCAAAGGTGATATTAAACATACGTTGGAGCATGCAATCTGTATAAACCTCAAGTGAGGCCCTCTTTGAAAAAGGTGAAATAAGGTAAGGAGGAAAAATGTATAAAAAAGTTACGACATACCACAATTTATTGACAATATAATGTACCAGAAATGAGGCAAGGTTCAAAACATCGAGAAAAAGCAAGAATAGTGGGTTGTATTTGCCAAATCCTTAATGGTTAATAATTATGACTGGTGGACACCGCCATGATAAGCCTAAATAGAGAAAAGTAACCACAATCAAAAAAGGCAAATATTGTTATAATAATCTCAGGAACAAAACAGGAGAGAAAAGTTGTGCAATACCTAAAATATAAACAGACTACAAATAGGGTGTCCAGAGTCAAAAGTAGTCAAGAAAAAGGCATAAACGCCTGTCAGGAAGAAGTCCTGTATAGGAAATGTCTGAGATAAAAAGATGCTACTGTATGGGTATATTCATGGTACACATGTATAAAAAATCATGCGTCATAAGGAGACATATCGAGTGAGTAAATAATGCTAGTCAGAATTAGAGAAATAAAGATCAAGACCCAATAAATATACGAACGACCAGTGTATCGTGAATATCCAGAAAACTATTCTAGACTAGGGTGATTGGTATAGTATGGGACGGGGGTGTAAAACAACAATACCATAGAAACTAAAAAAGAGGGGAAGTCTACAAATAAAACGGTGGCATAACTATTCTGGTAAATAGTGAAAAAACCTAAGTTTCCGCTATGACGGCTGGACAGACATAATCAAGGACGGCTTACCGTAACAAATTCGTGCCGCATAATGAAAAAAAGTAAGTAAACAGGTCGTACGGGTACCTCCATTTTGTCCTATTTAATGCAAGTGTTGTGGCGGTAGAAAGAGGAATCAGACAGCGGAAGACATAAGAGATCGAGGGCAGAGGCACCATACTGGAATGTGCTGGAGAGCATGCAGACTTATAGAACAGCGTTAAGTATGACCAAAAAGGGCTAGTGTATGAAGCATGCTGCTTGTGTAGCTGAGAGATATAGCAACTAGGTTTCCATGTTGGACCAGACCCTTACGCACAAAGAGTAAACAAAAACTTCATAATTTGTAATTTTTAAGCTGGAAGATCCCCAAATCCGGAAGCATAGTAAAGACATCAAATAAGGCATATAATAAAACAGAGGAATTAAATCTTGCAGACAAATTATGATAGGCCTTAAACATAGAATAAACCATCCTATGCTTCTGTATGGAAAATATGTTGTAGCACAGAACAAACATGTAACTGGAGCAACAACGGCAGAATACAAAAAACATTGCCGGGGTAATATTGCTATGTAAAATAACATAAAATCCAAATATGACGGATATCTGTAGGTACTTGAGCCACATTGGCATAGAAAAGTAGAGGTAAAAGGCTTGCGTGTTGACATAATGCGTAGTTTGTTCTATATAGTACATAACAAAATAATGCTAAACTGGAAAAAAGAAGATGTTTGATGAACATATACATGGCTACAGTATACAGTATATATGTTTCATAGGAAGACATGTAAATCTTTCTCAGTATTGGGCCCCTCCTCAACCGCTCTGAGTTTGCCCATCCACTTACTCTCCATACGTCTTAACATTAAGGTCCTGTCTACACCTCATGGACAGGCACCTATTGTATCAATGCCATGAACGCGAATCCCCAGAACTTCTCTTTGTCCATTTTCAGAGTTATAATGGGTTGCAAAAGGATCATCTGTATTGTTATGTCTGATAGCCCTGATATGCTCATGTAATATCGAATTGCAGGCTGTAGGTTTTCTGTACATCTTGGAATATATTCTATCATCATCAATGTAGACGGTGCCATCTAGTAAATCAACTCTAGTATCCCTGTAATGACTAGAAAATTTGATATTAAAAACATTATTGTTCAGATGTTGAATAAAAAGACATAAAGAATCGACACCACCAGACCAAAACATAAGTACATTGGCCCTCTTTACAACCCTGTCGGTAAATTCCGCTTACAGCTGTGCTGACAGCCATCAAGATACCGTGGCCGCGGCGGAAATCCGCTACAGGTATTAAGACCCACATCTCGTAATCCACCACAATACAGACACCCACACAAGGCCGCCACACCAAAGGTCAGTGATAAACTGGCGATAGCAAAACCTACACCGTAACGCCAACAGGAATACGCCCACAGTATCACGACCCACGAATCAATGCGGCGGTCTTTCAACCGCGGTAATCCATTGGCGGTACACACCGCCACGCTCAAAATACACATACACTTGCAAAACACAACCACACACACCTGATACACATACACACACCGCACCCACACACTCACACCACTATAAAAGAGACCCACATTACCCACAACCCCTTACAACAAATGTTTTTGAAAACGCACAGAGAGAATAGCAAACACAACACCAGCATCCACAGTCACACAACACTATCACTCATACAACATCCATGCACCTCAAAGAACACACACCAACACAACACATCACACAGCACAACAAACATCACCTCACACATCACCCACACCACATTATGGCACCTCAAAAACACCCCAGGTTTTCTGAGGAGGAGCTCAGGGTCATGGTGGAGGAAATCGTCCGGGTAGAGCCACAGCTTTTCGGATCACAGGTGCAGCAGACCTCCATTGCAAGGAAGATGGAGCTATGTCGGAGAATTGTCAACAGGGTCAATGCAGTGGGACAGCACCCCAGAACACGGGATGACATCAGGAAGAGGTGGAACGACCTACGGGGGAAGGTGCGTTCCATGCTATCCAGACACCAGGTAGCAGTACAGAGGACTGGTGGTGGACCCCCACCTCCTCCCCCACAACTAACAACATGGGAGGAGCAAGTCTTGGCAATACTGCATCCTGAGGGCCTCGCAGGAGTAGCAGGAAGACTGGACTCTGGTAAGTCATAGCTTTACTACTATGGCGGTCATTCTGGGTTTCCCACTGGGCTGGCGGGCGACCGCCAAAAGGCCGCCCGCCAGCCCAGTGGGAAACACCCTTCCACGAGGAAGCCGGCTCCGAACGGAGCCGGCGGAGTGGAAGGTGTGCGACGGGTGCAGTGGCACCCGTCGCGAATTTCAGTGTCTGCAAAGCAGACACTGAAATTCAAAGTGGGGCCCTCTTACGGGGGCCCCTGCAGTGCCCATGCCATTGGCATGGGCACTGCAGGGGCCCCCAGGGGCCCCACGACACCCCTCACCGCCATCCTGTTCCTGGCGGTCGGAACCGCCAGGAACAGGATGGCGGTGAGGGGGTTGGAATCCCCCATGGCGGCGCAGCAAGCTGCGCCGCCATGGGGGATTCCCAGGGCAGCGGAAAACCGGCGGGACATCGCCGGTTTTCCTGTTCTGATCGCGGCCAAACCGCCGCGGTCAGAATGCCCTGCGGGGCACCGCCAGCCTGTTGGCGGTGCTCCCGCCGACCCCGGCCCCGGCGGACCTTGACCGCCGGGGTCGGAATGACCCCCTATATCCCCCCACCCTAGCTGCATGCTGTCACAAACTCCTAGCCCAACCCTCACACCCATCACCCCAACACCCCACAGATACCCCACTATCACAATCCACACATCCCAAAACCAAGGCCTGCATGTCACACCAATGCATGGACACCCATCACCAAAGCATGTCCAGTACAGATACTCACCCAGGCCCCAAAATCACTAATCACACAAGGGCAAAGACAATAATGCAAGCACAGAAGTAGAGGGTAACTCACCCATTGCACAAGATGGCACACACAGATACAATAACTATGCATTTACACCTCAACAGGACCCATACCCAACGTCACCGGACAGGAGTTGCCAGACATATCCAGTCGCCCCACAGAAGAGGCCCACAGTGACGACAGCAGCTCTGCATGCCTGGATCAAGATGACCAGCCCGGCCCATCAGGGACCTCTGGACAATTGGTTCCCCTGACACAGTCACAAACCACCACTGAACCTCCCCCCACAGGAAACACCAACACAGCACCCACCCAGCGGGCCCATCCCTCTGTCCCCAGGACACGTCAATCAGCAGTGGGTCCACCACTAAAGGGACCCTAGGTAAACCCACCAACCCAAGACAATCAGGGACCTGGGGTCAGTGGCAGTGGGCATACAGTTCAGGGGACAGAGGCACAGGATAACAGGGAAACTGGGAGGACTGTTGTGCGACAGGGGGAGGACAGGCCCAGGGAACCCACTCTCCACGAGGCACTCTCCAACATCATGGGCACATACCATCATTCCCATGAGACCATGGGTACAGAACTGACCAAGTTTCAGGAGACCCAGCGGCTGCTGGAGGAACAGTACTTGGGGTTCAGGGAGGACTTGAAGTTCATTAACACCACCCTGGTCACCATGGCAGGGGTGCTGGCAGACATGGCCAACACCATGAGGGACACAGTGGCACACCAACGGGCCCCTGACACTAGCCTGAACGATGAACAGCCTTCCACCTCTGCTGGCGCTAGTGGACAGGAGGTCCCGCCACAGGACCAACAGGTCACCAGCACCCCAGCCCCTGCAGAAGGAGAACCACCCCGCAAACGGTCCCTTAGATCCAGGGACAATACAGAGAACATTGCCAAGACCCCCACCAGGAAATAAGACTCTCCTGATTGTCACCCTTCTGTCCCACTATGTCACCCTGACAACCTTGAACTGCCATTACTCCACTTCCTATGCCCCCTTGGACAATGCACCTGTGATACCAATAGACTGGACTCTACCATAGACATTCCTCCACCATCACCCTAGCCCATTGCACAGCCCCTTCCACTTATTAGCACAGAAATAAACACCCTTGAATCACAAATCAATCCGGAGTCAGTCTGTACTTTCCCAAAGGTGTAATTGCAACCTCTCAGAACAATAGCAATGTCAATGTTTATTTTCACATACCAATGTTCGACAGTTGTTGGGCATCAGTAAACATAGTAGAAGGCAGAAAGTGGTACCCAGATCTGTGAAATGGAAAGCCAAAGTGGCATGTCAGGGTCCATACACAGAGGTAAAAAGGCAGATTCATGCAATGTCCTACAGTAGTATGATATGAGAGGAGCAGTGCCAGTCTCTTACCTGTGTCTCACTGGAAGTATTGCATGATGATGTGGTTTCATTTGTCTATATCTTCTTCTGCCTCCTCTTCTTCACTGTCCACAGGCTCCACAGCTGCCACAAGACCAACATCGGGCCATCCTCCTGCAGAAAAGGCACCTGGCGTCGCAAAGCCAGGTTGTGCAACATACACCCTGCCACAATGATCTGGCACACCTTCTTGGGTGAGTAGTATAGGGAGCCACCTGTCAGATGGAGGCACAGAACCTGGCCTTCAGGAGGCCGAAAGTCCACTCAATTATCCTCCTAGTTAGCCCTTGTGCCTCATTGTAGCGTTCCTCTGCCCTTTTCCTTGGATTCCTCACTGGGGTCAATAGCCATGACAGGTTGAGGTAACCATAGTCACCTGCAAATATCGAGGGACAACTGTTAGACATACACCAACCCTTAGGGACTCTCCCATACCCAGACACCTTTGTCAACTGTGGTGGGACCTTGGGCTCACCTATTAGCCACACACTGTGCCTCTAGAGTTGCCCCATCACATAAGGGATGCTGCTATTCCTCAAAAATTAAGCGTCATGCACTGAGCCAGGATACTTGGCATTCACATGGGAGATGTACTGGGCTGCCAAACACACCATCTGCACATTCATGGAATGGTAGCTTTTGCGGTTTCTGTACACCTGTTCATTCCTGAGGAGGGGACAAATGCCACACGTGTACCATCAAAGGCACCAATGATGTTGGGGATATGTCCCAGGGCATAGAAGTCACCTTTTCACTGTGGGCAAATCCTCCAACTGAGGGAAAATGATGTAGCTGTCCATGTGTTTCAGCAGGGCAGACAACACTCTGGACAACACGTTAGAGAACATTGGCTGTGACATCCCTGATGCCATGGCCAATATGGTTTGAAAGGACCCACTGGCCAGGAAATGGAGTACTGACAGGACCTGCACTAGAGGGGGGATTCCTGTGGGATGGCGGATAGCTGACATCAGGTCTGGCTCCAACTGGGCACACAGTTCATGGATTGTGGCACGATCAAGTCTGTAGGTGATAATGATGTGTCTGTCTTCCATTGTCGACAGGTCCACCAGGGGTCTGTATATTGGAGGATGACGCCATCTCATCATCTGCCCCAACGGATGTGCCCTATGGAGGAGAAGGGGGAGCAGAGGGTCATACACCACATAGGTTTCACAAGGGTGTTTAGAACAATCGTGATGTAATCGGTGTGTGGCGCGGTCTGTCCGTATTCCTGGCCAAAAGTGCTGTGGCGCAGTTAGTTGCCCTGCCATGTGCCCCCCTGAAATTGGAGCTGCCTGACCTGTAGGGAGGGACAAGGGGAAATGAGGTAACTGCGCTGGCGTTGTGCTGCGTCGCGGTAGGTGGACGAAGACTGCAGCGCAAATCAGCATTGGTTATCATTGGGCCCTATGGGTTCCAGGAGCCAATAACGATATACGCTGGCGGTGACGGTACACACCACCGCAGATGTGACCGCCATTTTCTATCTGTTCACTCACTTGATACCTGACCTTCAACAGGAGAGGACCTACACTGCAAATGCTGCTGTGACCTGAGTCTTGAAGCAACAATGGCTACAGTGTCTGGGGAAGGGGCCCCTGCCTTCACCGCAGAGGAGTTGGACAACCTGGTGGCTGGGGTCCTCCCCCAGTACACGCTACTCTACGGTCCTCCAGACAAACAGGTGAGTACACTGTGAGCATGATGGATGGGACATGAATGTATGGAGTGGAGTGGATGGAAGATAAGGGAGGGGCAGATGCTAGCATGTGAGGATGGTCCGTGTATGTGTTTCTGGGCCAGAGTGGGAGGTTGTGGCCAATGAGTAAGAAGAACCGGACGGGTGAGTAAAATCCATTCTTACTTCACTTTTCCTCTAGGTCAGCGCCCACCAGAAGAAGGGTGTTTGCCGTGCCATCGCCAGGGAAGTGCAGACCCTGGGGGTCTATCATAGACGGAGCACCCACTGCCGCAAAAGATGGGAGGCCCTGCGCCGCTGGAGCAAGAAGCCGGCTGAGGCCCAGCTGGGGATGGCCTCCCAATGTGGAAGAGGTGCCCGTCACAGCATGACCCCCCTGATGTACCGGATCCTGGCGGTGGCATATCCTGAGTTGAATGGGCGCTTCAGGGCATCACAGCAGCCACAAGGGGGTGAGTACAGTCTCATTCAGCTGAATCTGCCCTCTTTATGAGGTTTCTGGGTGGGGGAAGTGGGCTGTGGGTTCCCCTAGGCCAGGGCAAACGTGCCAGGGTAGATCCATTGTTAGGCAGGCTCAGTGGCACTCCAAACCCCAAAAGTGGTAGTGGCCCTTTACACCTAGTCAGGCTCCTGTGGGTTCCAGGTGTGCATCAAATGGGTCTAGGCACAGTCCCCCATGGGCATGTGATTTTCCCCTGAACTCTTAATGCATGGGCTAGTGCATAGGGCTGCTCCCTGTGTGTTGTGTCTGCCAACAGTGGTGTTGTTGCAGGCATTGACCATGTGTCTCTTCTGTCTTTCCTCCCCTTTTTGTTTTATCACCCTGTCCTTGTGTGCATTAGCATCATCTGGCGGAGGAGCATTGGCACTGGAGCAGGAGGGAGCTGCAACCCACATGGCCCAGGAGGGTGAATGTACGGAGTCTGAAGGCACCAGTGGAACGGAGGGTGAGGGGAGCTCCACTGCGGGAACAGGAGGAGACGACAGCGACTCCTCCTCTGATGGGAGCTCCCTTGCGGTGGTGGGCAGCTCTGTGCCCACCGCATCAACAGGTACAGCCACCACCCCCTCTACCAGCACTGCCCTCCCAGCAGCCCCTCAGCGTGGTTCCTGTGCCCGCTCACCCAGGAGGGTGGGCATCTCCTTTGCCCCAGGCACCTCAGGCCCTGCCCCAGTCAGCCCTGCTGCCCTCAGTGAGGAGGCTATTGACCTCCTGAGATCCCTCACTGTTGGGCAATCAACCATTTTGAATGCCATCCAGGGTGTCGAGAGGCATTTGCAGCAAACAAATGCATACCTGGAGGGCATTCATTCTGGCGTGACAGCCCAACCAAGAGCATTTCAGGCTCTGGCCTCAGCAATGATGGCAGCCATTGTCCCTGTGTCCAGCCTCCTCCCTCCAACTCCCACTACCCAGACCCAATCCCCTCTACCTCAGCCTATCCCAAGCACACCATTAGACCAGCATGCACACTCATCAACACAAAAGAGTGGACATGGCAAAGATAAGCACCACACATCCCACAGGCACTCACACAAGCACCGTCCCCATGCAGACACACCAACATCCACTGCCTCCACTGTGTCCCCCTCCTCCACGTCCCCCTCCTCCCTCCCAGTCTCATCTCCACTCACACCTGCATGCACTACATCCTCAGCCGATACCTCCATCACCAGCACGCCCATCACCACACACCGCTCACGTGCAATCACCACCCCCACTACCACTCATATGTTCCCTGTGTCCCCTCCCAGTGTGTCTGTGAGCCCCCCTCCCAAACTACACAAACGCAGGCACACACCCACTCAACATCCATCCACCTCACAACAGCCTCCTGCCCATGCACCCTCACCCAAACTCAGCAGACGTACACCTCCTACAACCACTACCTCGTCCTCCACTCCCAAACCCCTTCCTTCTTCCCGTCCCAGTGTGTCTAAAAAACTTTTCCTGGCTAATACTGACCTCTTCCCTACACCTCCCCCCGTCCTTCCCCTAGGGCCAGGATGTCCAGATCCCAGCCCAGCACCTCAGCCACGAAATCCTTGAGCACTCTAGCCCCTGCAAGTCCAGTAACATCGCGGGCAACACTGATCAGGGCTGCCAGTGTGCCACCTAGTGAGGCCAAGGATCACCCTATTCCGCCACCTGCCAAGGTGAATAAGGGGCCCACATGCTGTAGGGAAAAGCCGCACCAACCACCCAGCAAGGCCTCATCCAAGACAAAAGAGGACAGTGCCAAGGTCCCAGCAGAGACTTCCAAGGTGGGGAAGGGACACAAGGCTAAAGGGAAGTCAGCTCAGGGCACGAAGCCTCCGGGTGAGAGACTGGTGTCACCCCTTCTGCAAAACAGAACAGCCGCCTGTACGGCGGTGGCCAATGCCACAACCACATCCACCTGCACTGCCACGTGCACGTCTGCTGCCTCTGCAACAGCCCCCAGCATCATCCCCAGTGGCCAGCAGTCCGAGGCTGCAGTAGACGTCCTGCTGTCTCCCTCCACAGGTGCTGACACATGCACCACCGGCAGCATCTCCGCCACAGACACCGCTGCAACCACCACCACCTGCCTCGCGATGTGCTCAGACAGTGCCACCACAGCCGACATGAACATCATTCCCAGTGGGCAGCCATCTGAGGCTGCAGGAGACGTCCTGGACCCTGCACAGACTACATGAGGCACCACAACCAGCACTGGCAGTACCAGCAGTTGGCAGGCAAAGTGGCCGCAGGGTGGAGTGTGTCTCTGCCTCCATGAAGTATCATGCTACTTGTTCCCAGAAAATCTCATGGCACACACACCCCTTGAGGGAATGGGAACTGCCACACACCATGTGCAGCGCTCTGGGCACCAAGCCCCCTCCAGAACCAGTGGAGAAAAGCATCTACTACCCCAGTCCTTGGCAGGATGAAGCACTCTAGGCACCAAGCCCCCTCCAGAACCAGTGGAGAAAAGCATCCTCTACCCTAGACCTGGGCAGGATGAAGCACTCTGGGCACAAAGCCCCCTCCTGAACCAGTGGAGAAAAGCATCCACTACCCCAGTCCTTGGCAGGATGAAGCACTCTGGGCACAAAGCCCCCTCCAGAGCACGTGGGAAAACCACCCACTTGAGAGACTTGTGAGACTGTGGCTTTGCACTCCCCAGGACCAATCAGTGGGCAAACCACCCACTTGAGAGACTTGTGAGACTGTGGTTTTTTTCACTTCCCAGGACCAATCAGTGGGCAAACCACCCACTTGAGAGACTTGTGAGACTGTGGCTTTGCACTCCCCAGGACCAATCTGTGGGCATGGAGCCCCCTCATGGAGCAGTGGCATCGTCCCACCATCCGGCTGAGGTGCCCCCCCTCCACTTCCCCCTGAGGTGCCTGTTTATTTTTGACCTGATGCCCCTGCAGTGTTCTCTCCATTTTGAGGCAGGTATCATGTGTGGGCTTCGCCCATGCATTTTGGGACCACTGGTCCACGGACAATGAATGGAACACTATTCGGACTTGTGTAGTTGCTGTACATATTTGTATATATTCATCTTTTACAGACCTGTTTCCCTATCTGGATTTTCGATGATTACACTTGTTACAATCATTTCATTTGGTCCTTGCGTTATTTCAGGGGGTGACGGGGTGTAAATGTAATGTTGATGCATTTATTTGTGTGTATGGTGTTGGGGGTGGGGGTGTTTCGTGTTGCGTGTGTGTGTCACTCTCTTTTTCCTCTCGCCCTCCCCTGTGTGCTAGGTGCAGTACTCACCGTGGTCGCCGCCGCCATCTTTGATGTTCCTGGTAGAAGAGGAGGTAAACCAACATTGATAACACTTGTAACTCGGGCTCCATGGCGCCCTGGTTCATCGTTGGGTGTCGAGAGGTGAGTGGTTTCCGTTCCACAGACTGTTTCCGCCGTGTTTTTGATGGAGTTGGTACCGTCCCGGAAAAGCTGGCGGATTGGTGCCTTGTAATACAGTGCGCAGTACGTTGTCTTCTGCCAGTCTGGTGGCGGTTTCTGCCGCAGTGTTTGTTTCTACCGCCGTGGTGGTCGGAGTGTTAAAGTGGCTGTCTGTGTTGGCGGTTTCCGCCATGGTCGTGATCCCATCTTTTTTACCGCCTGCCTGTTGGCGGTATTACCGCCGCTTTAACACAGACCACCAGGGTTGTAATGAGGGCCATAGTCTATATATCTGCCCCAGTATATAACATGTTGAATTAATTCCGGGGGACTGTTATGCCCTAGATGCTCCTTCTCAAAGTAACCCATGTACAAATTTGCAAAAGATGGAGAGAATTTCGCCCCCCCCATGGCTACTCCTTGTATTTGACAGTACAATGAGCCATTATGTAAAAATACATTATTGTCTAGAACAGTTTCTATGAGATCCACCAACATATTAGAGTGTTCTATTAAGGTAGCATCCCATTTGTCAAGAAAATGTTATATAGCGACCATGCCTTCCACTCTGGGTATGCTAGTATATAATGAGACAACATCAAGGGTAACCAAATAATGGCCTTTTGTCCATTCAAAATCACTGACTTTGCAGATGGTAAAGTTTATAAAAATCTATTGGTCAGCGGTTTTCAGCACGTACATGACACACAAATATGTATATGCTTGACACTATGAGTTCGGTCCACCTTTGCATGATATCATGACCCGCATGGCTTGGAGGGACGTATGTACTTTTTTCTCCTCCTCACCCCTAGTCATCTTCTGGTCTCACAACAAATTGTGCATACTCGATTGGAACATTGCCACGGGTCTTGATTTGTATCCTCACAATACCTAGTTTCCCTGTTCATCGTCCAGTTATTTGACTGCATTCCCTTTTGTATGTCCACATTACAGCCTTGAGAGAGGCTTGTTGACGAAACACGTGTCGGCTGATGTGTCATTGGATTCATGATGCATTGGATGAATAAAACTTCTACAGTATACATACGTGCATTTTTAACTTTGATTGACACAATATACTAAGAAACAGACTTAAAGGACTACTGCGGTGTGCCCTGGTAAAACAGTATTGAATTTCTTGGAGTCAACATGGCTATTGATCATCTGGCCCCCCTAAGGACACCCCGTCCCCATGGCCAGGAAGAAAGCTCCTTTCCCCTGGTATACTAAGGACTTTAAGGTCTTACAAAGAATATATCGACAACAGGAACGAAGATCGAAATTAAATCAGAATCCTGAAGAAAAAGAGAAGCTTAGATCTGTGTTCAGTGATACAAATGTGCAATCAGTAAAGCTAAAACTGACCTTTACTCATGTAAAATCAAGGAAGCAAATAACGTCCCTAGAGAACTTTTTAGAGTGGTACGCTCCCTTACTGTTCCTACTGCCCCCCCAGAATTGGAAAATTCACATGAATTTTGCAACAAGGTCGCTAATTTCTTTAAAAATTAAGTTGTTCAAATTCAAGCTAATTTTACACAGCACTCTGGGGTGCCAGACCCTTATGAGCAATTAAGCGGTTCAGAAAGCAATGATACCCCTATTCTCACTAATTTCCAGTCTCTGCGGATGGAGAGGATTAAGGAACTTATGGGGAGAGTCAAGTCGGGCTCTCCCACTGATTCCTGCCCACATCACATACTGAAGCTTGCTTCAGAGTTGGTGTCCTCGGCCTTGGTACCTGTGTATCAGGAGAGTTTGAACACCGAAGCACTTCCTCCATCATGGAAGCAAGCAATTGTTGTTCCTTTGAAAAAGAAACCTGGTGGGGCCGCGAATGATCGATCTCAAGAACCTCCGGCCCATAGCTTTGCTGCCCTTTTAGGGAACAATTTTTGAAAAACATATTAACATAGAACTGGCACAATTCTTACAAGAAACAGGATGCCTGGATCCTTCTCAGCACGGCTTTAGGAAAGCTCATAGCACGGAATCCGCCCAAATCACCACCTCGGATTCTATTCGCAGACTGGAAACTGAGCTATTTTAGTGCTATTGGATTTATCTGCCACATTTGATACCGTTTTGCCGCACTTAATGGTACAACATCCTCACCATGTGGGTGTCAGAGAGAAAGCCTTGAGTATTCTGAAGTGCTTTCTGTGCGGGAGATCTACCGTAGTAAGTTGTGGTGATTTCAGAGCTCCCCCATTTCAACTACCTTGTGGGGACCCACAGGGCTCCTCTGTCAGCCCCACTCTGTTTAATCTTTATGTGGCCCCACTAGCTAGATTTATCCGCTCTTTCGGCTTTCTGACTGCCTCCTATGCTGACGATACTCAGCTAATTATTCCAGTGAATAAGAAGTGGGAGGAGGTAGCAGACAGATTTCACCACTGCATGAGTGAGATTAATAAATGGATGGGCCACAATCGGCTTAAAATTAATGGCGACAAAATGGAGATCCTTTTCTTCGGCTCTCGTAGTGAGTTGTGGAGCCCACGATGGTGGCTGCAATCTTGCGGTGAACTGCCTGTCCCTATAGCATCCACTAGAAATCTTGGGATTGTGTTTGACAACTCCTTGTCCTTCAAGTCCCAAGTAAATTCGACCACCAAAGCCTGCTATTAGATTCTAAAAACCCTGAAGAAAATCTTCCCCTACCTCCAGAAGGAACTTAGAATCTCGGTGTCTCGTGCCTTGGTGATCTCCAAACTAGATTTCTGTACTGCGCTGATGTTAAATATTGACAAAGGCTCTTTTGACAAATTGCATCTGATTCAGAACACTGCTGCCCACTTGATATTAGATCTCCCTCGCTCAGCTTCTGAGCGGCAGCCGGAGACAGTTGCTTTGGTTACCTGTCGAGAAGCGCATTACTTTCAAGGCTCTTTGTTTAGCTTATAAGGCACTTCATTCGGTATGGTCTGAATACCTCGGTTCTTCCTTACAATGGTATGTGCTAGGTCATCAGCTCCGGTCACAAGGTCTCCATTTGATTTCTGTCCCTCATAGCCGTAAGGCTAGGTTTGGGTGACAAAGCTTTTATTGTAGCAGCGGCCAAATGCTGGAATACTCTTCCTCTGTCTGTTAGGAAGGACGATAACTTTCTGTCTTACAGGAAGCAGCTAAAAACGTGGCTTTTTCCGAACTAAGTTTTGTTGTTTCTGGCAGCTACTGTGCTTCCTCTCTGTGTGCTCTTCTTCTCTTTCACTTGTAGCTGCTTAGCGCTTCAATGCTACGGTCGGAAAGGGCTCTATAAATACCAATACATACATACATACATACATACATGCATACATGTGTCCAAGATATCAATGCCGGAACTTGTAACTTGCATTTGGTGGGACTAAAACTCCACCAATCTTGCTGTTCCTTTAGTTCGTTTAGAGGTGAAGAAACTGCTAGGTCTGCGACGGCGGATCCTCCACTGGCTCCTTGGAGGTGGAGGAACTGCTATGTATGCAGCGGTAGATCCTCCACTGGCTCGTTGAAGGTGGAGGAACTGCTATGTCTGCGACGGCGGATCCTCCGCTGGCTCCTTGGAGGTGGAGGAACTGCTATGTCTGCGACGGCAGATCCTCCGCTGGCTCCTTGGAGGTGGAGGAACTGCTATGTCTGCGGCGGCGGATCCTCCGTTGGCTCCTTGGAGGTGGAGAAACTGCTATGTCTGCGACGGCAGATCCTCCGCTGGCTCCTTGGAGGTGGAGGAACTGCTATGTATGCAGCGGTAGATCCTCCACTGGCTCGTTGAAGGTGGAGGAACTGCTATGACTGCGACGGAGGATCCTCCGCTGGCTCCTTGGAGGTGGAGGAACTGCTATGTCTGCGGCGGTGGATCCTCCGTTGGATCCTTGGAGGTGGAGGAACTGCTATGACTGCAACGGCGGACCCTCCGCTGGCTCCTTGGAGGTGGAGGAACTGCTATGTCTGCAACGGCAGATCCTCCGCTGGCTCCTTGGAGGTGGAGGAACTGCTATGTCTGCGGCGGCGGATCCTCCGTTGGCTCCTTGGAGGTGGAGAAACTGCTATGTCTGCGAGGGCAGATCCTCCGCTGGCTCCTTGGAGGTGGAGGAACTGCTATGTCTGCGACGGGGATCCTCCGTTGGCTCTTTGTAGGTGGAGGACCTGCTATATCTGTGGCGGTGGATCCTCCGCTGGCTCCTTGGAGGTGGAGGAACTGCTATGTCTGCTGCAGGGGATCCTCCGTTGGCTCCTTGGGGGTGGAGGAACTGCCATGTCTGCAACGGCGGATCCTCCGCTGGCTCCTTGAAGATGGAGGAACTGCTATGTCTGCGACGGCGGATCCTCTGTTGGCTCTTTGTAGGTGGAGGAACTGCTATGTCTGCAACGGCGGATCCTCCGTTGGCTCTTTGTAGGTGGAGGACATCGCAGGAAAACTGATGAAACAATGCACCTCACATGCGGGTAGGAAACTCTTCATGGCCTTTAATTTTTTTCTCAAAACTAAGCCCCGCTTTGGGGATTTACACTCTGCAGAGCTGGCTGCCATGGCATGCTGACCACCCATAAATGACTGTTTACCAAAAGTAGTCCAGCTACGCCGACTGGACCACTATCATACTGTTTCAATGGAAGCATCCTAGAAAGGGTGCGCAGCTCTCTGCCACCACAGACGGCTCATGGTTTGCCTGCTGCAGTCTAAATGACCTCTTTAGATTAAAATAAGGGACACAAATAAAACATTTGAGGACCACTGTAAACCTTGGTTTTCTGTTTTTATATAACAGTTGCAGCAGTGGACAACTCTGATCAACTCCTCAGGATAAATACCAGGGAACCACATCACTTGAACAACTTGGAGGCATCAGAAGAGCATGGAAGAGATGAGTGTCTCAATACAGGTAAGCTTATGCTGGTCCTCCCCGGTTCTTGTAATAACTGGTTTGGTATGGTCTAGTCCGCTGCTGGTTCTCAGGCATAGACTCACTTGAAGTTCTTGGGGTAAATAAGGAGTACTTCTCACAGGGGCACATCTTGGTTATGTCCTTGTGGGGTGCCAGGGCTCACAAGTGACGTGCCACCTCATAAAGTGCCACATCAGCTGTACATTTCAGCTGAGCAAGGACTCACATCTGGTACCAGTCACCATATGGAGTGTATCTCCCAGTGACACACTCTGAATTTGTGCCTGTTGTACTTTGTCGAGCAGCTGCTTGAGTAGTCACCTTTGGTCAAACTGGGTTGTAGAGTGCCATCGGACTATTAACGGTCCCGCTGTCAGTTTTCCAACTGAAAAACCCTCAACCTTCCAGATTTAGATGTTTGCAGACCCATAGACTTTAACCCGCCCAAGTCCCACTGACTCCACCAAGGGTTCCAATCCACCACAGCGCCAAGGGAAAGAGTGGCTGGCAGCGGGACCCTAGCCATGCTTACTGCCATGCAGATTTGGATGTTTCTTACCTCCAAGTAAAAAGTGGCGGTCCAATCTCCACTTCTGACTTGGCGGATAGGTGGGAAAAAGGGAGTGAAAACTCTTCTTTTCTCCCAATTCCGCTTCCGTTTGCGGCTGAACACGACTGGACAGGACCCTCTGTCGCTGCTGCCCCTGGACCCCGGAGAAAACACGGCCCCCCCATAGCTGGACATGAAGGTAGGGAACCCGCATTGACTGTGTACTTTGGGGGTGGGGTCACAGTACATAAACATGGGACCACTGTAGACTTGTACATGTCACAGCAATTTTTTTCAATTACTGTGACATGCATATGTCGGGTACATGGGTGGGTCAGACACGGATGGGGACACACTGGTACACAACACATATCGCACACATACACAACTGTCATTATGGTGCCAGTTTTCCTTGCCAAATGAATGCTGGCACCACAATGATGGCACAATCACACTTGTCAACTGTGTCCATGTGTGCACATTGCAACGGGACCTATACGTATCATGTTGTGTTTGAGTTGTGGGTGTGAGTCAGTATATGTATGTGTGTGTGTGTGTGTGTCCGTGTGTGCAATTGACTGGTTGAGGTGGAGGGAGCTGGAGTGGGTGATGTGGTTGTGTCAGTATGTGTGCCACTTGCATATGGCATGAATGTTGTGTATGTTGTGTAGTTGTAGTTGTCTGTGTATTTGTGTAGATGAGTGTGTAGTTGTGTTGGTTGTGTCGTGTGTGGGTATAGTGTCACTAGTGTCTGTATGTTGTATCATGGATGTGTGTCACTGCATACTGGTAACCCATTATTTCACCCAACGTTGACATACTGGTGCCCCCCCTTACAAGTCCCTAGTGTATGGTACCTAGGTACCCAGGGCACGGGGGTCACAGGGGATCCCTATGGGCTGCAGCACTTCTTTTGCCACCCATAGGGAGCCCATACAAAGACTTCTACAGGACTGCCATTGCAGCCTGTGCGAATAGGTGCATGCACCCTTTCACTGCCATTTACACTGCACCAGGTCACTTATAAATCACTCCTATAGCAGGCCCTCCAGCCCTAAGGGCAGGGTGCAGCATACCTGTGTGTGAGGGCACTTCTGCACTAGCAGAGGTTCCCCCACGACCTCCAGGACCATTTTCCCGGACTTTGTGAGTGCGGGGTGCCATTTTACGCATGTGCTGGACATAGGTCACTACCTATGTCCACCTAAATAATGGTAACTCTGAACATAGGCATGTTTGGTATCAAACATGTAGGAATCATACCCCCATGCTTTTGCAAGCATTGGTTGTATGATTCCATGCACTCTGGGGGCTCCTTAGAGGATCCTCAGTACTGCCATTCCAGACTTCTGAGCTTTTCCAGGCAGCCTCAGCTGCTGCCACCTCTCAGACAGGTTTATTCCCTCCTATTGCTTGAGCAGCTCAAGCTGAGGAAAGCAGAACAAAGGATTTCCTTTGGGAGAGGGGTGTTACACCCTCTCCCTTTGGAAATAGGTGTTACAGGCTTGGGAGGGGTAACCTTCCCAAGCCACTGGAAATGCTTTGAATGGCACATTTGGTGCCCCCCTACATAATCCAATCTACACTGGTGCAGGGCTTTTCAGTCTCTGCTCTGGTGTGCAACTGGACAAAGGAAATGGGAGTGACCACTTCCCTGTCCATCACCACCCCAGGGGTGGTGCCTAAAGCTCCTCCGGAGGGTCTCTGGGTTTTGCCATCTTGGATTCCAAGTTGGCAGGGAATTCTGTGGCCAGTGCCAGCAGGTGACGTCAGAGCCCTCCCCTGATAGGTGCTTACCTGTTTAGCTGACCAATCACCCTTTCAGGGCTATATACGGTCTCTCCTTTGGGTGGTGCTTCAGATTCAGATTGCAAGACTCCAGTGGGAATCCTCTGCATCCTTTACTTCACCTACTTACCGAAGAAACTGCATCTGGACCTTGGAGGAACTCTACAAACTGCAGCAAAGAAGCAAAGACAACTTCTGCAACACTATATCTTCAGCTCCTGCCAGCAATTGAACTGCTTCCCAGTTGAGCATCCTCAGAGGACTGCCTGCCTTCAGTCTGCACCAGAAGAACTGAAGGAATCTCTCCTGGAGTGACAGAGTCACTTCCCTGCTTCAGCAGACACCCCTCTGCAGCGACGACCGGTGGTGTGGTTCCCCTCTCCTGACTAAGTGCGTTGATCCAGCATCACTGGTGGTGGACTGAAGTGGTCCTGATGGTCCTGACATCCTACTGTCCAACTTTGGTGGAAGTAAGAGCTTACCTCCCCACGCAAGACTGTACCCCCGTGCAGTGCGTGGTTTGCAGTTGCCAAGGCTTGTTGGCATCCTTCCATGAAGTTCTTTGTGCACCGGGGAGCTCCAGCCCCCAGCACTCCTTCCTGCAACACACAGCTTCCTGTGTCGATCTCCGTCTGCGTGGGACCCTTTGTTGTAGTGCTGCATGGGACGCCATTTGCACCTTCTTTGTCCCCGTTCTGTGGGACTCCTGTGCGCACTGCCTGGTCTGCTGAGGGCTCTCTCAGTTGCTGAGAGCCCCCTCTGACTCCCCCTCCTGGGTAGAGTCCACCAGGTCCCTCCTGACTCCGGGCAGCGACATTTTCCGCTAACTGCAAGCTTTGCGTGTTTCAAGGCTTGTTGGCGGAATCCAGTGACGCAAACCAGACTGCAATCACCCATCCGGCATGGGGCATCATCTGCACCAACCAGGAACCCACATCCGTCTTCTTGGGTGCAGTACTGACTGTTGTTCTTCACCGGTGGTTCTTCTTTTGCACCTTCATCCCGGTTAGCAGGGGCTCCTGTTCTTTCAGGACTCTTCTGTGCTTCTTGGACTTGGTCCCCTTCTTCCACATGTCTTCAGGTCCAGGAATCCATTGTTGGTGTCTTGCAGTCTCTTCTGGTTTTTGCATAATCTTCTTTCTCGTGTTCTTGTGTGTTTTAGGAAAGTTACTGTGATTTAATCCTGCTTTCCTGGGCTCTGGGGTAGGTTATATTACTTACCTCTGGTGTTTTCTAATACTCTGAGCGCCCCTCTACACACTACACTTGCCTAGGTGGGAAACAGACTTTTGCATTCCACTTTCTTAGTATATGGCTTGTGTTCCCCCTAGGCCCATTTCTAACTGTTGTAATTTTCATTATTTGCATTATTTTCTAACTGTTTTTACAGCTATTTCTTCATACTAGTGTATATAATTTGTGTATTACTTACCTCCTAAGGGAGTATAGTCTCTGTGGTAGTTTTGGCATGTGTGTCACCTAAATAATATAATATTTTTGTAACTATGAGTGTTTTCTTTCATTTGTGTGAGTACTGTGTGACTACATTGGCATTGCAAGAGCTTTGCATGTCTCCTAGTTCAGCCTTGGCTGCTCTGCCTACAGCTACCTCTAGACAGCCTGGCTTCTAGACACTGAATACATTTCACTCATAAGGGATAACTGGACCTGGTATAAGGTGTAAGTGCTTTAGGTACCCACTTCAAGCCAGGCGAACCTCCTCCAACGTCACCAACCATTAATAGTGTGGTAGCCTGGGCATAGGGACAATAGTCCTCCACGCGAGGGGTTCCTCTTTAGAAGGACCCCTAGCCCTAACAGAGACTAGAACTTGCGACTGAACAAAGCCATGATCATGTAGTGCACTGGTACAGAGACTAGTGACAAGTGTCTCTTGTACCAGAAAATGTACCTGGTCTGCCAGACAATACTATGAGAAACATCACGCAGCCACAGCACCAGAAAAGAAAAGAGATTGTGACCACAGAAGTAGCTTCTTTACATTAAAAAACTTCTTATCAGGTTAATTTGCATAGAAATCAGTTTTACTGATGCCACCAAGTAAGGCATGCTCTTGAACATTATGGCAATGCACTTCCATAATGTAACCCTCTCTATGTGACACTTGTTTCTGAAGCTCTGGAGAGGAAGGGAATCTCAGATATATCAATATCTTGTGGTTAAACCCCCCAATCCTGAGTTACAACTGCAAGAAAGGTGAGAATTTGACCTAGATACTCTTGATAACGATGGATGGAGGAAGGCGAGAACAGAACCTCTAGTGTTAGTCACCTCTCCCTGAAGACACTTCACACAGTTAAAATACCTTCAGAGGTACTACTACAATCCCTCATGGTTCTGACGGATGGGTAAGGTGAATACCCCAACCTGCCAAAGGTGTAAATCACCTCTTTGCACATACTTCCAAATGGAATAACACTGCCCCCGAGTGAGCGTCTGTTGGTGATATACTGGGCAGGGTGTTGGGCAGAAACATAGCCCTGGACCCTAAGGTGAGGATTCCCTGAATTATGGACCATCTGGGTGGGCTCTGACATACCAGTATCCTCATTTCCATCAGCCTTTTGATAGCCAAGTGAGATCTGACCCAACGTTAGATGCAAGTAGACTGCTCCACGATTGCCTAATGGACTAGGGGCATTGACTTCTGTGCTTCGACAAAGGAACTTTCTTATAAAGCCTGTGTGGTGCCAAGGAGCATGTGCAAACCTGGAGTCTATGGTGGAACTATTATGGAGCTTGTGGTTATTGCACCAGTTTTTCTTTTGTTCAGCTGCCCCCGCTACATCGTGCGTCTAGTGCATTTTGTATGACCTGTTGCTCTTTCAAGTGCTGTGATTATTTCAGGTCTCTAAATGACTCATTTACCTTTTTTGTATTACGTTATTGAGTAAGATAGAGACCAATAAAGAGATTCATCTAAAAAAGAGAAACGTCCTTACCCTCCAGATCTGTAGCCTAAGAGTAAGGTCCTGAAACCCTTATTGAGCAATATTAATGCACTACAACTGCACTAGATATGTTCCTGGCCCGCAGCCTGCCTACCAAAGGGTACATTTGATGGCTTTGTGGCTGGATCCAGAGGGGTGAGCATGACTCTCCAGCCTCTGAAGGGATGCACTATAACTCTCCAGCCTCACAAGGGATGCATTATGACTTTCTAGCCTCTGACGGAATGTGTTGAAACTCACTATACTCTGGAGGTAGACTCCATCACTTGCCAGCTGACTCTGAATGGGTGGTTTATTATTCACCAGCCTCTAAAGGATGCGTTTTGACTTACCAACCTCCAAATAGATGCTTAATGACTCTCTAGTCTCTGATGGGATTCTCCATGACTTGTCAACCTACGAATGGAAGTGCTTTCAGCCTCCCATGGGATTGTTTACGACTTGATCTGTGGCTTAGGATCCTTGAAGGGATAAGCCATTACTCACCAGACTTTGAAGAGATGCTATGGAGCTCTCTGTTATACACAAACCTGTAGAGAGTTTTGAACCCACAGGAATAACATGGCCTGATGGGAAGCTTACAGGGGTACAGTGCACCCCCAAGTGGTCTACCGTGCCTAGGATATTGATCTTAATTGACACACTTATGTTTTGGGTGAGACCTGCAGGCTGATGGCTAACGCTACTGTTTAAGAGTTCTACAAAGTGACTACATTTTTATAAGCCCTCCTCTGTAGTCCATATCACCCAAGGACTGTACCTCTTTGTCGTCACTTCTGAAAGTCTGTCAAAGATAGAGGACAATTTGTCAAGTAGGAGTATACTACTGAGAAGCGCTGGTGTTAATGTCCTTTTGTGCTAGAGATGTAGAGACACAAAAATATCCTTCTGTGGCAGAAGTATTGTTCTTAAAAAGTGGGTGAAATGCCAATCAAGTTAGCCTTGAGTCACTGCCATAGTGCAAAACATTCTTTAACTACAAGATATCTTGGATGAAATGTGAAGCTAAGCTACATTTATTCTTCTGAAAACTGTTATTCAGACAAGAGTTCATCTGAATCTCTACTGAGCATGTTGGCTCAGACGACAGGGCTGGTGCTACGTTAAGGAAGCTGCATGCAGCAGCCCTACGGCACCACAGTGAGGTCACACGAGAGTACCAAATTGCAATATATGTCCTTAAACTGCCTTATGTAGGAAAGTGAGAGGTCTAAAGATCCTTCCACTGGAGCTAAGGACAGACAAACGGATCCAGCCCTGCCTACGTGATGTCTGACTTCATAACGGTCACTTGAGCTTTAACAACCGCCTGATCCTAACTTTATCCAGACTCAGAGGCTTCCTTTCCATCTACCTTAGCTTTTAACTAATGTGAATGAGTAACCGAGCCCTGAAGTGACTGAACAGAGACACGTTACTTGAGATACAAATAACATCATAACCACAAACAATCGGTGGCCATTGCTCTTATGATGACCCTTCTGCGCTATTCTGAGTAGTCTGTAAGTACTGGACAGTAGATGTGGCGCGTATTAACTTTTACTGCTGTTGAATCAGTTTCTCAGATACTATTGCACTTCAGCTGTGCGATCCAACCATGTTACTCCCCTATCTCTCGGGGGTATCAAGTTACCCCATGCTGTGGTACTGACAGAGTCCTTGGCACAATTCATTACACCTGATAGGTTCTATTGCAACTGGATGCTTGAGCCAACATTACAGTCGGATACCTGGGTGCAGATCAAATTGTCAAAAGGGCTTTCACCCAAGCGTCCAGCTAAGAATGGCTTAAAGCACGGAACGTATCTGGTTGGCTAGAAAGCCTGTATTAGTCACAATCACTTTTTTGGCAGCACTATCTCTCCAGCATCGCTGATTTGTTCTCAAAATTTGTTATTTTCTGTCTTCATTGTTGCAGAGCTCCAGGACAGTGTTTGCTAAGTACATTAGTCCTGATGATGACCCGACAGTTTGTAATTGGGTTGAAACGTTGACTTATGCAGTTAGGTCAGGGATGGGATTGATCACCTTAAGTGAATGTGGTTACATGTATTGGGTTACTCCCATCTGTTTCCTCTTGTGCAATCCCCTCAAACACTGAACACTATTAATTTGTCAATACATCCTGGATTAAAAATTATTTTTACATTATGGCTATGTTCCGGTTTTGTATACCTTTAGTGAGATTGGACTAACTGTGTATATCATTGGCCTGCTTTTAGGTTTAGTGTATAGAGGACATTACCCCTACTATTGTGAGGGTGCTCCATCTGCAAAATTGAGAGGTCTCTACAAGCCCAGCTGACATCTCTGTATATTGAAAGGAGTGTAGCACCACCACTGGGATTCAAGAACATAAACCACAATTTTAATTGATTTTTTTAATCTAATGATCCCCACACACAAGGGCTAAGATTGACTTAATAGTCACACAGCGCAGCGTAGCAGTGAAAAATGCTGTGCTGCGCTGCGTGGGAAGGAGAGAGCAGGAAAGTGCCATATTTACAAAAATATATCACTCTCCTCCCCTGTCCCTTGAGCCTGCAATGACTTTAGCTGCTGAGTACCACACACACACTTTAGTGCCATAGTGCTAGGGTTTGTGTGTGAGTCTAGCAGTGGTTTTGAACTGGAAGGGTACCCTTGGCGCTAAAGGCTTTGCACAGCTATGCGTTACTTTTAGGGTACTTTCAAGCGCGAAACAAGTTTTGCGCTGGAAATTAAATGGGTAAAAAATATTTTGCAGCAATTTGTGTCACATTTGTAAAGTCATAAAATCTTAGTAGAGATACCCGAAGGTGTTTTAACCCAGGGTGTGGAGACCATCATTGCTTTTACCCTGTCCCTAACCACCCTAACTCAGTTGGAGGAAGTATTCCATTGATGGAGGCTAATAGGAGCTTGGTTGACAGAATGATTGTGGTCTGTTCAACCTTAAATGAGTTGGGTGGGCCGAGGGCTTGGAGGCCAGAGTACCTTGGCTGCCAAACTTTAAATCAGGACCTAAGTCTAGATTATTTTTTAATGAATCATTGCAGAACCATTGTTTCCCACATATACTAAATATCCAGGTTCAGTAAAGATATTCTGAGTCACCCAGTTGTTTCTTAAACATTGTTAGAAGTCACATCTTTAGTGTAGGAGGCTGGACTGGCTTGTAGTGAGTACCAAGGGGTACTTGCACCTTGCACCAGGCCCAGTTATCCCTTATTAGTGTATAGGGTGTCTAGCAGCTTAGGCTGATAGATAATGGTAGCTTAGCAGAGCAGCTTAGGCTGAACTAGGAGACGTGTGAAGCTACTACAGTACCACTTAGTGTCATATGCACAATATCATAAGAAAACACAATACACAGTTATACTAAAAATAAAGGTACTTTATTTTTATGACAATATGCCAAAGTATCTTAGAGTGTACCCTCAGTGAGAGGATAGGAAATATACACAAGATATATATACACAATAGCAAAAATATGCAGTATAGTCTTAGAAAACAGTGCAAACAATGTATAGTTACAATAGGATGCAATGGGGAAACATAGGGATAGGGGCAACACAAACCATATACTCCAAAAGTGGAATGCGAACCACGAATGGACCCCAAACCTATGTGACCTTGTAGAGGGTCGCTGGGACTATTAGAAAATAGTGAGAGTTAGCAAAATAACCCTCCCCAAGACCCTGAAAAGTGAGTGCAAAGTGCACCAAAGTTCCCCTAAGGACAAAATAGTCGTGTTAGAGGAATAATGCAGGAAAGACACAAACCAGCAATGCAACAACTGTGGATTTCCAATCTAGGGTACCTGTGGAACAAGGGGACCAAGTCCAAAAGTCACAAGCAAGTCGGAGATGGGCAGATGCCCAGGAAATGCCAGCTGCGGGTGCAAAGAAGCTTCGACTGGACAGAAGAAGCTGAGGTTTCTGCAGGAACGAAAAGGGCTAGAGACTTCCCCTTTGGTGGACGGATCCCTCTCGCCTTGGAGAGTCGTGCAGAAGTGTTTTCCCGCCGGAAGGACGCCAACAAGCCTTGCTACACGCAAATCGTGCGTTTGGCGTTTTTGGATGCTGCTGGGGCCCAGGAGGGACCAGGAGGGACCAGGAGGTCGCAAATTGGACCTGCAGAGAGAGGGGACATCGAGCAAGACAAAGAGCCCTCACTGAAGCAGGTAGCACCCGGAGAAGTGCCAGAAACAGGCACTACAAGAATGCGTGAAACGGTGCTCGCCGAAGTTGCACAAAGGAGTCCCACGTCGCTGGAGACCAACTTAGAAAGTCGTGCAATGCAGGTTAGAGTGCCGTGGACCCAGGCTTGGCTGTGCACGAAGGATTTCCGCCGGAAGTGCACAGGGGCCGGAGCAGCTGCAAAGTCGCGGTTCCCAGCAATGCAGCCCAGCGAGGTGAGGCAAGGACTTACCTCCACCAAACTTGGGCTGAAGAGTCACTGGACTGTGGGGGTCACTTGGACAGAGTCGCTGGATTCGAGGGACCTCGCTCGTCGTGCTGAGAGGAGACCCAAGGGACCGGTAATGCAGCTTTTTGGTGCCTGCGGTTGCAGGGGGAAGATTCCGTCGACCCACGGGAGATTTCTTCGGAGCTTCTGGTGCAGAGAGGAGGCAGGCTACCCCCACAGCATGCACAAGCAGGAAAACAGTCGAGAAGGCGGCAGGATCAGCGTTACAGAGTTGCAGTAGTCGTCTTTGCTACTATGTTGCAGGTTTGCAGGCTTCCAGTGCGGTCAGCGGTCGATTCCTTATCAGAAGGTGAAGAGGGAGATGCAGAGGAACTCGGCTGAGCTCATGCATTCGTTATCTAAAGTTTCCCCAGAGACAGAGACCCTAAATAGCCAGAAAAGAGGGTTTGGCTACCTAGGAGAGAGGAAAGGCTACTAACACCTGAAGGAGCCTATCACAAGGAGTCTCTGACGTCACCTGGTGGCACTGGCCACTCAGAGGAGTCCAGTGTGCCAGCAGCACCTCTGTTTCCAAGATGGCAGAGGTCTGGAGCACACTGGAGGAGCTCTGGACACCTCCCAGGGGAGGTGCAGGTCAGGGGAGTGGTCACTCCCCTTTCCTTTGTCCAGTTTCGCGCCAGAGCAGGGGCTAAGGGGTCCCTGAACCGGTGTAGACTGGCTTATGCAGAATTGGGCACATCTGTGCCCAACAAAGCATTTCCAGAGGCTGGGGGAGGCTACTCCTCCCCTGCCTTCACACCATTTTCCAAAGGGAGAGGGTGTCACACCCTCTCTCAGAGGAAGTTCTTTGTTCTGCCATCCTGGGCCAGGCCTGGCTGGACCCCAGGAGGGCAGCTGCCTGTCTGAGGGGTTGGCAGCAGCAGCAGCTGCAGTGAAACCCCAGGAAGGGCAGTCTGGCAGTACCAGGGTCTGTGCTACAGACCACTGGGATCATGGAATTGTACCAACAATGCCAGGATGGCATAGAGGGGGCAATTCCATGATCATAGACATGTTACATGGCCATATTCGGAGTTACCATGGTGAAGCTACATATAGGTAGTGACCTATATGTAGTGCACGCGTGTAATGGTGTCCCCGCACTCACAAAGTTCAGTGAATTGGCTCTGAACAATGTGGGGGCACCTTGGCTAGTGCCAGGGTGCCCTCACACTAAGTAACTTTGCACCTAACCTTTACCAGGTAAAGGTTAGACATATAGGTGACTTATAAGTTACTTAAGTGCAGTGTAAAATGGCTGTGAAATAACGTGGACGTTATTTCACTCAGGCTGCAGTGGCAGGCCTGTGTAAGAATTGTCTGAGCTCCCTATGGGTGGCAAAAGAAATGCTGCAGCCCATAGGGATCTCCTGGAACCCCAATACCCTGGGTACCTCAGTACCATATACTAGGGAATTATAAGGGTGTTCCAGTAAGCCAATGTAAATTGGTAAAAATGGTCACTAGCCTGTCAGTGACAATTTGGAAAGAAATGAGAGAGCATAACCACTGAGGTTCTGATTAGCAGAGCCTCAGTGAGACAGTTAGTCACTACACAGGTAACACATTCAGGCACACTTATGAGCACTGGGGCCCTGGGTTACCAGGGTCCCAGTGACACATACAACTAAAACAACATATATACAGTGAAAAATGGGGGTAACATGCCAGGCAAGATGGTACTTTCCTACACAACCCCCCCCCCAAACGAAGGACAATAAGACTAGCCATTACCTGATGAGTCTTCATTGTCTAAGTGGAAATATCTGGAGAGTCCATCTGCATTGGAGTGGCTACTCCCAGGTCTATGTTCCACTGTATAGTCCATTCCCTGTAGGGATATGGACCACCTCAACAATTTAGGATTTTCACCTTTCATTTGTTTTAGCCAAAGTAGAGGTTTGTGGTCTGTCTGAACAATGAAGTGAGTGCCAAACAGGTATGGCCTCAACTTCTTCAGAGCCCAGACCACAGCAAAGGCCTCCCTCTCAATGGCAGACCAACGCTTTTCTCTAGGGGTCAACCTTCTACTAATAAAAGCAACAGGTTGATCCTGGCCCTCAGAATTAAGTTGTGATAGGACTGCCCCTATTCCTAATTCAGATGCATCAGTTTGGACATAGAATTTTTTAGAGTAACAAGGGCTTTTCAGGACAGGTGCAGAGCACATGGCCTGCTTCAGCTCCTCAAAAGCTTTCTGACAGCTTGCTGTCCATAATACCTTTTTAGGCATTTTCTTGGATGTGAGGTCATTAAGAGGGGCTGCAATGGAGCCATAGTTCTTAATGAACCTCCTGTAATACCCAGTGAGGCCTAGGAAGGCTCTCACCTGAGTCTGAGTGGTAGGGGGAACCCAATCAATAATAGTTTGGATTTTCCCCTGAAGTGGTGCAATCTGTTCCCCACCAACAAGGTGTCCCAGATAAACCACCTTACCCTGCCCTATCTGGCACTTTGAAGCCTTGATAGTGAGGCCTGCCTTTTGCAGGGCCTCCAAAACTTTCCATAGGTGGACCAGGTGATCATCCCAGCTGGAGCTAAAGACAGCTATATCGTCCAAATATGCTGCACTGAAAGCTTCCAGCCCTTGCAGGACTGTGTTCACCAACCTCTGAAAAGTGGCAGGTGCATTTTTCAAACCAAAAGGCATTACAGTAAACTGGTAATGTCCTCCAATGGTAGAGAATGCAGTCTTAGGTTTAGCATCTTCTGACAATTTGATCTGCCAATACCCTGCAGTCAAATCAAAAGTGCTTAGATACTTGGCAGATGCCAGTGTATCTATGAGCTCATCTGCCCTGGGTATAGGGTGAGCATCAGTTTTGGTTACCAAGTTGAGACCTCTATAGTCTACACAAAACCGCATTTCCTTCTTTCCATCTTTAGAATTGGGTTTTGGTACCAGTACCACAGGAGAAGCCCATGGACTGTCCGAGTGCTCAACCACTCCTAGTTCCAACATTTTCTGAACTTCTTGCTTTATGCAGTCCCTGACATGGTCAGGCTGCCTATAGATCTTACTTTTGACAGGTAAACTGTCTCCAGTATCTATAGTGTGCTCACACCAAGAAGTGGTGCCTGGCACAGTAGAGAAGAGTTCTGAGAATTGTCCTAGGAGATTTATGCAATTATCTTTCTGCTCAGCAGTAAGACAATCAGCCAAAACTACACCTTCCACAAGAGCATCTTGTTCTGTGGAAGAGAAGAGATCAGGTAGAGGATCACTGTCTTCTTCCTGTCCCTCATCTGTTGCCATGAGCAGGGTGAGATCAGCCCTGTCATAGTAGGGTTTCAGGCGGTTG
The DNA here is from genome assembly GCF_031143425.1 of Pleurodeles waltl. Lineage (NCBI taxonomy): Eukaryota > Metazoa > Chordata > Amphibia > Caudata > Salamandridae > Pleurodeles > Pleurodeles waltl. The sequence goes on from NC_090440.1 coordinate 1,720,506, forward strand.
ACATGGAGCACCCTAAGGGGACTCCTGGCAGTGCCTAAGTCAACCAAGTAGGTGACTTCACCCTTCTTTTCAACAATTGTGTGTGGACCACTCCATTTATCTTGGAGTGCTCTTGGGGCCACAGGCTCCAAGACCCACGCTTTCTGCCCTGGTTGGTACTGAACCAAAACAGCCTTCTGATCATGCCATTGCTTCTGGAGCTCTTGGCTGGCCTGAAGGTTTTTACTGGCCTTTTTCATGTACTCAGCCATCCTTGATCTGAGGCCAAGTACATAATCCACAATATCCTGCTTAGGAGCTTTTAAAGGTTGTTCCCAACCCTCCTTTACAAGTGTGAGTGGACCCCTAACAGGGTGTCCAAAAAGAAGTTCAAAGGGGCTGAAGCCCACTCCTTTCTGGGGTACCTCCCTGTAGGCAAAAAGGAGGCATGGTAGAAGGATATCCCATCTCCTGCGGAGTTTTTCAGGGAGTCCCATAATCATGCCTTGTAGAGTTTTATTAAATCTCTCCACCAGTCCATTTGTTTGTGGATGATAGGGTGTTGTGAACTTGTAAGTTACACCACACTCCTTCCACATGGCCTTTAAGTATGCAGACATGAAATTGCTTCCTCTGTCTGATACTACTTCCTTTGGGAAGCCCACCCTGGAAAATATTCCCAGGAGGGCCTTTGCCACTGCAGGAGCTGTAGTGGTCCTTAAAGGAATAGCTTCAGGATATCTTGTGGCATGGTCCACTACCACCAAGATAAACCTATTGCCTGAAGCAGTAGGAGGGTCAAGGGGGCCAACTATGTCAACCCCTACCCTTTCAAAGGGAACCCCAACCACAGGCAGTGGGATAAGGGGTGCCTTTGGAGTGCCACCTGTCTTGCCACTGGCTTGACAGGTTTCACAGGACTTACAAAATTCCTTTGTGTCCTCAGACATCCTAGGCCAATGAAACAATGGTACCAATCTGTCCCAAGTTTTCATTTGACCCAGGTGCCCAGCTAAGGGAATGTCATGTGCCAGTGTTAGGAGGAACTTTCTGTACTCCTGAGGAATCACTAATCTCCTGGCAGCTCCAGGTTTAGGATCCCTATGCTCAGTGTACAAGAGGTTGTCCTCCCAGTAAACTCTGTGAGAGTCACTGACATCCCCATTAGCCTGTTTGACAGCTTGCTGTCTGAGACCCTCTAATGTGGGACAGGTTTGCTGTGCCACACTCAGCTCCTCCCTGGCAGGCCCCCCTTCACCCAAAAGCTCAGCAGTGTCTGCTTCCAGCTCCTCTGGTGTAGGTTCTGCACAGGGAGGGAATTCTTCTTCCTCAGAATTAGAATCCACTGTAGAGGGAGGGATAGTAGGAAGTGGTTTGCTTCTACTAGCCCTAGCTTTAGGGAGCACTTGGTCCATTGTTCCAGGATCCAAGCTTCCCTGTCCTTTTTGCTTTTTGGCCTGAGCCCTTGTCAAAGCAAAAATATGCCCTGGGATGCCCAGCATTGCTGCATGGGCCTCCAACTCCACATCTGACCAAGCTGATGTCTCCAAATCATTCCCTAATAGACAGTCTACAGGTAAATCTGAAGCTACCACAACTTTCTTTGGACCAGTTACCCCCCCCCAGTTGAGATTTACAACAGCCATGGGGTGGCTTTGTGTTATGTTGTGAGCATCGGTTACTTGGTACTGGTGTCCAAGTATGTGTTGTTCAGGGTGTACCAGTTTCTCAATCACCATTGTGACACTGGCACCTGTGTCCCTGTAGGCCTGGACCTCAACACCATTTATTAGGGTTAGTTGCTTGTACTTCTACAAGTTATGGGGGCAAGCAACCAAAGTGGCTAAATCAATAGCCCCTTCAGAGACTAAAGTAGCCTCTGTGGTCTCCCTAATCAGACCAACCCCAACTAAATTACCAAAAGTGAGCCCAGCTACTCCCTTGGATTGGCTATTAGTAGGTTTGCTCCCACCACCACTGCTATTAGTAGGGACACTAAGTGTAGCAGTAGGGGTTGTAGTGGTAGGAGCTGTGGTGCCTTTCTTTGGACAACTGGGATCTGTTGTCCAATGGCCTTTTATTTTACATAAATAGCACCATGGTTTCTTTTCCTTGTTCTGATTAAAGGAGGATTTGGACCCACCACCCCCACCAGAGTGTTTTTGTGGGCCTGATGAAGACTCATTTTTAGATTTGTCCCCACCCTTGTCAGAAGACTTACCATCCTTCTTTTTGTTGCCATCTTTGTCACCCCCTGTATGAACTTTTCTGTTCACTCTTGTTCTGACCCATTTGTCTGCCTTCTTTCCCAATTCTTGGGGAGAGGTCAGATCAGAGTCCACCAAGTACTGGTGCAACAAATCAGACACACAATTATTAAGAATATGCTCTCTCAGGATTAAGTTATACAGGCTGTCATAATCAGTAACTTTACTGCCATGTAACCACCCCTCCAAGGCCTTCACTGCCTGGTCAATGAAATCAACCCAGTCTTGTGAAGACTCCTTTTTGGTTTCTCTGAACTTTATCCTGTACTGTTCAGTGGTTAAGCCATAACCATCCAGGAGTGCATTCTTAAGAACTTGGAAATTATTAGCATCATTTTCTTTTACAGTAAGGAGCCTATCCCTACCTTTTCCAGTAAATGATAGCCATAGGATAGCAGCCCACTGCTTTTGAGGGACATCCTGTACAGCACAGGCCCTCTCAAGTGCAGCAAACCACTTGTTAATGTCATCCCCCTCCTTATAAGGGGGAACTATCTTGTGCAGATTCCTGGAATCATGCACTTTTGCAGGATGACTATGGGGAATACTGCTGCTGCCACCATGGGTTTCTAAACCCAACTTCTGTCTTTCCCTCTCTACTTCTAAAGACTGTCTATCCAAATCCAGCTGTTGCTTCTTGAGCTTCAGTCTGGTTTGTTCCACTCTCAATCTATTGAGCTCCCTTTCTAACAATCTGTCATCAGGGTGGGTGGGAGGGACATTTCTAGATACAGAGGTATGATGGGAATGAACAGAAGGAGACCTGTCCCTTACAGAGGGCACCCTAACAGCTTGGCTACCAGTATAATGTGAGAGCACACCATTAGTATGGTGTGATTCAACCTCTGTACCAACTATGCTAGACTGTCTAGTAATGGGCAGGCTGAGAAGTTTCTTTCCTGAACCTTTTCCTGGGGGAGTCCCTGGATCAGATTGAGAACCATTAGCTACTTTTTCTACAGATTGGGCACTTATGGCCTTATCCTGTACTCTAAGCATATTAATTAACAGTTCTAAAGAAGGATTCTTCCCTACACTCAAACCTCTCTCTATGCAGAGACTCCTTGCTCCTTTCCAGCTAAGGTGATCATATGCAAGTTTGGACAGTTCAACATTTTGGCCTGTGCCAGACATTTTTAGAGAGAGTTAAAGTGATAGACAAAGAGAAAAAAAGTTTTCAGAACTTTTTGGAAAGACAGAAAAAAACTTTTTAAACTTTTAAGAACTTTTTGAAAGTTTAGAAGTACTTTTCAGCACTTAGAAAAGAGTGAAAAGAGGAAATGCAAAACTTTTTGGCTATGTGTATATACACTGACCTTGTTTTGTATATTTTTCTCTTATGAAAAGTACAATGACAAGAGTGGTAAGTAGTCTCAAGCACTTATCCCACCACTGCACAACCAATGTAGGAGGCTGGACTGGCTTGTAGTGAGTACCAAGGGGTACTTGCACCTTGCACCAGGCCCAGTTATCCCTTATTAGTGTATAGGGTGTCTAGCAGCTTAGGCTGATAGATAATGGTAGCTTAGCAGAGCAGCTTAGGCTGAACTAGGAGACGTGTGAAGCTACTACAGTACCACTTAGTGTCATATGCACAATATCATAAGAAAACACAATACACAGTTATACTAAAAATAAAGGTACTTTATTTTTATGACAATATGCCAAAGTATCTTAGAGTGTACCCTCAGTGAGAGGATAGGAAATATACACAAGATATATATACACAATAGCAAAAATATGCAGTATAGTCTTAGAAAACAGTGCAAACAATGTATAGTTACAATAGGATGCAATGGGGAAACATAGGGATAGGGGCAACACAAACCATATACTCCAAAAGTGGAATGCGAACCACGAATGGACCCCAAACCTATGTGACCTTGTAGAGGGTCGCTGGGACTATTAGAAAATAGTGAGAGTTAGCAAAATAACCCTCCCCAAGACCCTGAAAAGTGAGTGCAAAGTGCACCAAAGTTCCCCTAAGGACAAAATAGTCGTGTTAGAGGAATAATGCAGAAAAGACACAAACCAGCAATGCAACAACTGTGGATTTCCAATCTAGGGTACCTGTGGAACAAGGGGACCAAGTCCAAAAGTCACAAGCAAGTCGGAGATGGGCAGATGCCCAGGAAATGCCAGCTGCGGGTGCAAAGAAGCTTCGACTGGACAGAAGAAGCTGAGGTTTCTGCAGGAACGAAAAGGGCTAGAGACTTCCCCTTTGGTGGACGGATCCCTCTCGCCTTGGAGAGTCGTGCAGACGTGTTTTCCCGCCGGAAGGACGCCAACAAGCCTTGCTACACGCAAATCGTGCGTTTGGCGTTTTTGGACGCTGCTGGGGCCCAGGAGGGACCAGGAGGTCGCAAATTGGACCTGCAGAGAGAGGGGACGTCGAGCAAGACAAAGAGCCCTCACTGAAGCAGGTAGCACCTGGAGAAGTGCCAGAAACAGGCACTACGAGGATGCGTGAAACGGTGCTCGCCGAAGTTGCACAAAGGAGTCCCACGTCGCCGGAGACCAACTTAGAAAGTCGTGCAATGCAGGTTAGAGTGCCGTGGACCCAGGCTTGGCTGTGCACGAAGGATTTCCGCCGGAAGTGCACAGGGGCCGGAGCAGCTGCAAAGTCGCGGTTCCCAGCAATGCAGCCCAGCGAGGTGAGGCAAGGACTTACCTCCACCAAACTTGGGCTGAAGAGTCACTGGACTGTGGGGGTCACTTGGACAGAGTCGCTGGATTCGAGGGACCTCGCTCGTCGTGCTGAGAGGAGACCCAAGGGACCGGTAATGCAGCTTTTTGGTGCCTGCGGTTGCAGGGGGAAGATTCCGTCGACCCACGGGAGATTTCTTCGGAGCTTCTGGTGCAGAGAGGAGGCAGGCTACCCCACAGCATGCATAAGCAGGAAAACAGTCGAGAAGGCGGCAGGATCAGCGTTACAGAGTTGCAGTAGTCGTCTTTGCTACTATGTTGCAGGTTTGCAGGCTTCCAGCGCGGTCAGCGGTCGATTCCTTATCAGAAGGTGAAGAGGGAGATGCAGAGGAACTCGGCTGAGCTCATGCATTCGTTATCTAAAGTTTCCCCAGAGACAGAGACCCTAAATAGCCAGAAAAGAGGGTTTGGCTACCTAGGAGAGAGGAAAGGCTACTAACACCTGAAGGAGCCTAACACAAGGAGTCTCTGACGTCACCTGGTGGCACTGGCCACTCAGAGCAGTCCAGTGTGCCAGCAGCACCTCTGTTTCCAAGATGGCAGAGGTCTGGAGCACACTGGAGGAGCTCTGGACACCTCCCAGGGGAGGTGCAGGTCAGGGGAGTGGTCACTCCCCTTTCCTTTGTCCAGTTTCGCGCCAGAGCAGGGGCTAAGGGGTCCCTGAACCGGTGTAGACTGGCTTATGCAGAATTGGGCACATCTGTGCCCAACAAAGCATTTCCAGAGGCTGGGGGAGGCTACTCCTCCCCTGCCTTCACACCATTTTCCAAAGGGAGAGGGTGTCACACCCTCTCTCAGAGGAAGTTCTTTGTTCTGCCATCCTGGGCCAGGCCTGGCTGGACCCCAGGAGGGCAGCTGCCTGTCTGAGGGGTTGGCAGCAGCAGCAGCTGCAGTGAAACCCCAGGAAGGGCAGTCTGGCAGTACCAGGGTCTGTGCTACAGACCACTGGGATCATGGAATTGTACCAACAATGCCAGGATGGCATAGAGGGGGCAATTCCATGATCATAGACATGTTACATGGCCATATTCGGAGTTACCATGGTGAAGCTACATATAGGTAGTGACCTATATGTAGTGCACACGTGTAATGGTGTCCCCGCACTCACAAAGTTCAGTGAATTGGCTCTGAACAATGTGGGGGCACCTTGGCTAGTGCCAGGGTGCCCTCACACTAAGTAACTTTGCACCTAACCTTTACCAGGTAAAGGTTAGACATATAGGTGACTTATAAGTTACTTAAGTGCAGTGTAAAATGGCTGTGAAATAACGTGGACGTTATTTCACTCAGGCTGCAGTGGCAGGCCTGTGTAAGAATTGTCTGAGCTCCCTATGGGTGGCAAAAGAAATGCTGCAGCCCATAGGGATCTCCTGGAACCCCAATACCCTGGGTACCTCAGTACCATATACTAGGGAATTATAAGGGTGTTCCAGTAAGCCAATGTAAATTGGTAAAAATGGTCACTAGCCTGTCAGTGACAATTTGGAAAGAAATGAGAGAGCATAACCACTGAGGTTCTGATTAGCAGAGCCTCAGTGAGACAGTTAGTCACTACACAGGTAACACATTCAGGCACACTTATGAGCACTGGGGCCCTGGGTTACCAGGGTCCCAGTGACACATACAACTAAAACAACATATATACAGTGAAAAATGGGGGTAACATGCCAGGCAAGATGGTACTTTTCTACATTTAGTGCTCAATAAACATTGTTAGATGTCACGTCTTCAGTGCTTGTTAAACATTGTTATAAGTCACATCTTTAGTGTTTGTTTTAAAGTCACATCTTTAGTGTTTGTTAAACATCGTTAGAAGTCATATCTTTAGTGTTTGTTAAAAATTGTTAGAAGTCACACCTTTAGTGCTTGTTAAATATTGTTAGAAGTCACATTGTTAGAAGTCACATCTTTAGTGCTTGTTAAACATTGTTAGAAGTCACATTGTTAGAAGTCACGTCTTCAGTGCTTGTTAAACATTTTTTTGTTAGAAGTCACATCTTTATTGCTTGTGAAACATTGTTAGATGTCACATCTATAGTGCTTCTTAAACATTGTTAAAAGTCACATCTTTAGTGCTCGTTAAACATTGTTAGAAGTCACGTCTTCAGTGCTTGGTAAACATTGTTAGAAGTCACACCTTTAGTGCTTGTTAAACATTGTTAGAAGTCACATCTTTAGTGCTTGTTAAACATTGTTAGAAGTCACATTGTTAGAAGTCCCGTATTCAGTGCTTGTTAAACATTGTTTTGTTAGAAGTCAATCTTTAGTGCTTGTGAAACATTGTTAGAAGTCACATCTTTAGTGCTTGTTAAACATTGTTAGAAGTCACATTGTTAAAAGTCACATCTTTAGTGCTTGTTAAACATTGTTAGAAGTCACATCGTTAGTGCTTGTTAAACATTGTTAGAAGTCACATTGTTAGAAGTCACATCTTCAGTGCTTCTTAAACATTGTTAGAAGTCACATCTTTAGTGTTTGTTAAACATTGTTAGAAGTCACATCTTTAGTGTTTGTTAAATATTGATAGAAGTCACATCTTCATGGTTTGATAAACATTGTTGTAAGTCACATCTTTAGTTCTTGTTAAACAGTGTTAGAAGTCACATCTTTAATGTTTGTTAAACATTGTTAGAAGTAACATCTTTAGTTCTTGTTAAACATTGTTAGAAGTCACACCTTTAGTGCTTGTTAAACATTGTTAGAAGCCACATCTTTAATGTTTGTTAATCATTGTAGAAGTCACATTTTTAGTGTTTATTAAACATTGTTAGAAATCACATCTTTAGTGCTTGTTAAACATTGTTAGAAGCCACATCTTTAATGTTTGTTAAACATTGTTATAAGTCACACTTTTAGTGTTTGTTAAACATTGTTAGAAGTCACATCTTCAGTGCTCATTACACATTGTTAGAAGTCACACCTTTAGTGTTTGTTAAACATTGTTAGAAGTCACATCTTCAGTGCTTGTTATGTATTGTTAGAAGTCACATCATTAGTGCTTGTTTTAAAGTCACATCTTTAGTGTTTGTTAAACACTGTTAGAAGTCACATCTTCAGTGCTTGTTTATATTGTTCTAAGTATCCTCTTTAATGTTTGTTAAACATTGTTAGAAGTCACCTGTTTAGTGTTTGTTTTAAAGTCACATCTTTAGTGTTTGTTAAACATTGTTAGAAGTCACATTTTTAGTGTTTGCTGAACATTGTTAGAAGTCACATGTTAAGTGCTTGCTAAACATTGTTAGAAGCTATACCTTTAGACAGACTGAGAGCTACTCAATTTTAATGATGATTATTTTGGTTTAAAATGGAATTGTTCAGAGTTTAACTGTGACAAATGTATATTTTATCAGACCAGTGTTTGAATTTATCCACAGGATTTCCATTTCTCAATGCTGATGTTTGTCTGAGGAAAGAAGAGCCTGTGCCAATATCAATCGATCATTTTAGTGCAGAGATCGGAGGAAGCAGCGTGGACTGCAACATGGGTGTGTTGGAATCACTTTTGTGAGGATTACCTGTGGTGACTCCTTTCAGTGTGTTTCAAATGTTTGTAATTGCAGGCTGTTTCTGAAGCTCTAGTGTCACTTGTTGGTTACTGTGAAGTTCTCTGCCAATGTCTGTTGTTTCCCTCTGTTGTCACAGCACCTTGGGTATGGAATTATTCAACAATGGATCTAGAGTCTGTTTAGGTAGAGGTTGAAGCACCAAGGCTTTCTCCAAGATGCAGTAATGGCTTAGAAACTCAGGGGCTTATTTCCAAGGAGCTTGTGCCGCTGTTGTGTCATTTTGTTTTAACACATCGGAGGCATATTTTCTGCTCCATGTTGCCCCATATTAACAAAACAATGCATTGGGCTAAATGCATCAGCTCTGATAGGCTGCATCAAAAAATACCTGCGTTGGAACCGACTCTGCCATGCAGTTTATACTGTATGCAGAGGAGGCATTCCCTCATATAAACCCACTTAGAACTGACGCAATGATATTTACACGTTTTTCAATGTGTGAAGCATCTGTGAGATGCATCGCAGTCAGCCTGGAATTTGTCAAAATTCAACCTCTTCAACCAAGGTGTAAGAAGTGACGCTGTGGCGTTGAAACAGGAACCTGTCCATTTGAAGTCACTTTGTACACTGGAATGTCTGTATTTCACATCCCATCTACTATTTGTGGGTCTACATATGTGAAAATCATGTTGTAGGACCCCTTGACCAGGCTGGGACAATGGCACCTATCATATAATCATCCACTGCGGAAAGACAATGTGACATTGTATACTTTTTGTAAGGGACAGCCCTGGATAGAATCTGACACAGTCAAGTATCATTCATGGACTCTCCATATCCAGGCAGGCTTAGTTAATAAAACATTAAAAGGTGTGGTCAGCAGATTGGGTCACAAGCGCCTCAGTGTCTGATGTACAACCCCAAATGTTAGTTTATCGTAAACCCTTTGACCTACACTTATTGTGGTAAATGTAGATTGTAAGTTAGGATTTCTCTGAAATGCCTGAGTGATACACGTTTTTACCTGGAATTGTTATCAAATTGCAGCTGTTTATTCACCACATGCAAATGAAAAGTGCATCTAAGTCATATGTAATGCAGAGACCAGGATTCTTAGCAGATGTAACCTCCAAGGGAAATTGCAGCCTGGGTCACTACTGTGTAGGGTGGTCACTTCATGTCACGTCATCACGGACACCATTCCCAGTTTGGGATTTTCACGTGTGTATCATTGTTGACAGCTGTGCATGTCTGATTACTTCAAGTGAAGGAAAGAAAGACCTCAACAAGCAAAATGCAATAGTTTTTGCACTGAACCATGAGACTGGAAACAGTCCTTGATGGAAGGAGTGAGGTGACCACAAGAGTGCTGTACACCTTCCTGTGTTCAGTCCTTCCAATCCCCTCCACTTCCTTCATGGTCTACAAGTGTTTGAAGGAGAGATAACCACAAGTCAAGGGTGTAGGAGGCTGGACTGGCTTGTAGTGAGTACCTAGGGGTACTTACACCTTGCACCAGGCCCAGTTATCCCTTATTAGTGTATAGGGTGTCTAGCAGCTTAGGCTGATAGATAATGGTAGCTTAGCAGAGCAGCTTAGGCTGAACTAGGAGACGTGTGAAGCTCATACAGTACCACTAGTGTCATATGCACAATATCATAAGAAAACACAATACACAGATATACTAAAAATAAAGGTACTTTATTTTTATGACAATATGCCAAAAGTATCTCCGTGAGTACCCTCAGTATGAGGATAGCAAATATACACAAGATATATGTACACAATACCAAAATATGCAGTAATAGTATTAGAAAACAGTGCAAACAATGTATAGTTACAATAGGATGCAATGGGGACACATAGGGATAGGGGCAACACAAACCATATACCCCAAAAGTGGAATGCGAACCACGAATGGACCCCAAACCTATGTGACCTTGTAGAGGGTCGCTGGGACTATTAGAAAACAGTGAGGGTTAGAAAAATAGCCCACCCCAAGACCCTGAAAAGTGAGTGCAAAGTGCACCAAAGTTCCCCAAAGGACATAGAAGTCGTGATAGGGGAATTCTGCAGGAAAGACACAAACCAGCAATGCAACAACGATGGATTTCCAGTCGAGGGTACCTGTGGAACAAGGGGACCAAGTCCAAAAGTCACAAGCAAGTCGGAGATGGGCAGATGCCCAGGAAATGCCAGCTGTGGGTGCAAAGAAGCTGCTACTGGACAGTAGAAGCTGAGGTTTCTGCAGAAACAACAAGGGCTAGGAACTTCCCCTTTGGAGGACGGATCACTCACGCCGTGGAGAGTCGTGCAGAAGTGTTTTCCTGAAGAAAGACCGCAAACAAGCCTTGCTAGCTGCAAGTCGTGCGGTTAGCGTTTTTGGATGCTGCTGTGGCCCAGGAGGGACCAGGATGTCGCCAATTGCGTCTGGGGACAGAGGGGCCATCGAGCAAGACAAGAAGCCCTCTCAGAAGCAGGCAGCACCCGCAGAAGTGCCAGAACAGGCACTACAAAGATGAGTGAAACAGTGCTCACACGAAGTCGCACAAAGGAGTCCCATGTCGGCAGAGGACAACTTAGAAAGTCGTGCAATGCAGGTTAGAGTGCCGTGGACCCAGGCTTGGCTGTGCACAAAGGAATTCCGCCGGAAGTGCACAGAGGCCGGAGTAGCTGCAAAAGTCACGGTTCCCAGCAATGCAGTCTGGCGTGGGGAGGCAAGGACTTACCTCCACCAAACTTGGACTGAAGAGTCACTGGACTGTGGGAGTCACTTGGACAGAGTTGCTGGAATCAAGGGACCTTGCTCGTCGTGCTGAGAGGAGACCCAGGGTACCGGTGATGCAGTTCTTTGGTGCCTGCGGTAGCAGGGGGACGATTCCGTCAACTCACAGGAGATTTCTTCGGAGCTTCTAGTGCAGAGAGGAGGCAGACTACCCCCACAGCATGCACCACCAGGAAAGCAGTCGAGAAGGCGGCAGGATCAGCGTTACAGAGTTGCAGTAGTCGTCTTCGCTACTTTGTTGCAGTTTTGCAGGCTTCCAGCGCTGTCAGCAGTCGATTCCTTGGCAGAAGGTGAAGAGAGAGATGTAGAGGAACTCAGATGAGCTCTTGCATTCGTTATCTAAGGAAATCCCCAAAGCAGAGACCCTAAATAGCCAGAAAAGAGGGTTTGGCTACTTAGGAGAGAAGATAGGCTAGCAACACCTGAAGGAGCCTATCAGAAGGAGTCTCTGACGTCACCTGCTGGCCCTGGCCACTCAGAGCAGTCCAGTGTGCCAGCAGCACCTCTGTTTCCAAGATGGCAGAGGTCTGGAGCACACTGGAGGAGCTCTGGGCACCTCCCAGGGGAGGTGCAGGTCAGGGGAGTGGTCACTCCCCTTCCCTTTGTCCAGTTTCACACCAGAGCAGGGCTGAGGGGTCCCTGAACCGGTGTAGACTGGCTTATGCAGAAATGGGCACCATATGTGCCCATGAAAGCATTTCCAGAGGCTGGGGGAGGCTACTCCTCCCCTGCCTTCACACCATTTTCCAAAGGGAGAGGGTGTAACACCCTCTCTCAGAGGAAGTCCTTTGTTCTGCCATCCTGGGCCAAGCCTGGCTGGACCCCAGGAGGGCAGAAACCTGTCTGAGGGGTTGTCAGCAGCAGCAGCTGCAGTGAAACCCCGGGAAAAGCAGTTTGGCAGTGCCAGGGTCTGTGCTAGAGACCCGTGGGATCATGGGATTGCACCAACAATGCCAGGATGGCATAGAAGGGGCAATTCCATGATCTTAGACATGTTACATGGCCATATTCGGAGTTACCACTGTGAAGCTACACATAGGTAGTGACCTATATGTAGTGCACGCGTGTAATGGTGTCCCCGCACTCACAAAGTCCGGGGAACTGGCCCTGAACAATGTGGGGGCACCTTGGCTAGTGCCAGGGTGCCCACACACTAAGTAACTTAGCACCCAACCTTTACCAGGTAAAGGTTAGACATATAGGTGACTTATAAGTTACTTAAGTGCAGTGTAAAATGGCTGTGAAATAACGTGGACGTTATTTCACTCAGGCTGCAGTGGCAGGCCTCTGTAAGAATTGTCAGAGCTCCCTATGGGTGGCAGAAGAAATGCTGCAGCCCATAGGGATCTCCTGGAACCCCAATACCCTGGGTACCTCTGTACCATATACTAGGGAATTATAAGGGTGTTCCAGTAAGCCAATGTAAGTTGGTAAAATTGGTCACTAGCCTGTTAGTGACAATTTGAAAGAAATGAGAGAGCATAACCACTGAGGTTCTGATTAGCAGAGCCTCAGTGAGACAGTTAGTCATAACACAGGTAACACATTCAGGCACACTTATGAGCACTGGGGCCCTGGCTAGCAGGGTCCCAGTGACACATACAACTAAAACAACATATATACAGTGAAAAATGGGGGTAACATGCCAGGCAAGATGGTACTTTCCTACAAAGGGTTAGTTCAAGTCGCACTGATGGGTGGAGGTAACAGGAACCTGAGGGGACCGGCTGGCAGCCCAGCGAGGGAATCCTGCAGTTGACTGCCACAGCTCCCGTTGAGTGTCCTGAACTTCTCTCCTCCAGGGGAGATGGTGTGGACCTATGATGAGAATGAGGTGGCTGATCAGGAGGGAATCCTGCAGGTAGGCATCACAGCTGACTCTGAGTGTGTTAAAGTATACTACAGGGGATGATGGTGTGGAGCTTTGGTGAGAGCAGATGTTGAGGACGAAAACCTGCAGCTGGTTGTCACGGCTCATTCTTAGTGTGTTAAAGTGTCTGATACAGAAACGGCTGAGAAGGAAATCAAACAGCATGATAGTACAACTCACTTGGCAGGGTAAAGTATTTTCCACCAGGGGGTTTGGGGTAGTGGCTCAGGATTGAATCCAGCAGCTTGATGGCACAGCTCACTTTTAATGTGTTAAAGTATTCTTCACCGGGTTTTTAGGCCACTTACCTGGGACTGGTCCTCTAACCAGTCAAAGGTCCTTTCGGACCCGACCTTGCGCCTCCAGAATCACCTCGCTCTTCTGCTGCCGCCTCTCTCTGCACTATCCTCCTCTGCCTCTTGAGTGCTCTCTTGCTCTCTGTACCTCTATTCTCCTCTGTCTCTCTTGTGTTCTTTCTTGTGCTTTGTACCTCTCTCTTCACTCTTCTCCTCTGCCTCTTAAGTGCTCACTTGCTCTCTGTACCTCTCTCCTCCTTTGCCTCTCTCGTGTGCTCTCTTGTACACCGTACCTCTCTCTGCACTCTCCTCCTCTGCCTCTCTCGTGTGCTCTCTTGTACTCTCTGTACCTCTCTCCGCACTCTCCTACTCTGCCTCTCTCGTGTGCTCTCTTGTACTCTGTACCTCTCTCTGCACTCTCCTCCTCTGCCTCTCTCGTGTGCTCTCTTGTACTCCGTACCTCTCTCTGCACTCTCCTCCTCTGCCTCTCTCATGTGCTCTCTTATTCTCTGTACCTCTCTCCGCACTCTACTCCTCTGCCTCTCTCGTGTGCTCTCTTGTACTCTCTGTACCTCTCTCCGCACTCTCCTCCTCTGCCTCCCTCATGTGCTCTCTTGTACTCCGTACCTCTCTCTGCACTCTCCTCCTCTGCCTCTCTCGTGTGCTCTCTTGTACTCCGTACCTCTCTCTTCACTCTCCTACTCTGCCTCTCTCATGTGCTCTCTTGTACTCTCTGTACCTCTCTCCGCACTCTCCTCCTCTGCCTCTCTCGTGTACTCTCTCGTACTCTCTGTACCTCTCTCCGCACTCTCCTCCTCTGCCTCTCTCGTGTACTCTCTCGTACTCTCTGTACCTCTCTCTGCACTCTCCTTCTCTGCCTCTCTCATATGCTCTCTTGTACTCGCTGTGCCTCTCTCCGCACTCTCCTCCTCTGCCTCTCTTGTGTGCTCTCATGTACTCTGTACCTCTCTCTGCACTCTCCACCTCTGCCTCTCGTGTGCTCTCCTGTACTCTCTTTACCTCTCTCTGCACTCTCTCCTCTGCCTCTTAAGTGCTCTCTTGCTGTCTGTACCTCTCTCCTCCTCTGCCTCTCTCGTGTGCTCTCTTGTACTCTCTGTACCTCTCTCTGCACTCTCCTCCTCTGCCTCTCTCATGTGCTCTCTCGTACTCTGTACCTCTCTCTGCACTTTCTCTTCTGCCTCTCGTGTGCTCTCTTGTACTCTCTGTACCTCTCCGCACTCTCCTCCTCTGCCTCTCTCGTGTGCTCTCTTGTACTCTCTGTACCTCTCTCCGCACTCTCCTCCTCTGCCTCTCTCGTTTGGTCTCTTATTCTCTGTACCTCTCTCCGAACTCTCCTCCTCTGCCTCTCTCGTGTGGTCTCTTGTACTCTGTACCTCTGTCCGCACTCTCTCCTCTGCCTCTCTCGTGTGCTCTCTTTTACTCTCTGTACCTCTCTCTGCACTCTCTCCTCTGCCTCTCGTGTGCTCTCTTGTACTCTCTGTACCTCTCTCCACACTCTCCTCCTCTGCCTCTCTTGTGTGCTCTCTTGTACTCTCTGTACCTCTCTCTGCACTCTCTCCTCTGCCTCTTAAGTGCTCTCTTGCTGTCTGTACCTCTCTCCTCCTCTGCCTCTCTCGTGTGCTCTCTTGTACTCTCTGTACCTCTCTCCGCACTCTACTCCTCTGCCTCTCTCGTGTGCTCTCTTGTACTCTCTGTACCTCTCTCCGCACTCTACTCCTCTGCCTCTCTCGTGTGCTCTCTTGTACTCTCTGTACCTCTCTCCGCACTCTCCTCCTCTGCCTCTCTCGTGTGCTCTCTTGTACTCTGTACCTCTCTCTGCACTCTCCTCCTCTGCCTCTCTCGTGTACTCTCTCGTACTCTCTGTACCTCTCGCTGCACTCTCCTCCTCTGCCTCTCTCGTGTGCTCTCTTGTACACCGTACCTCTCTCTTCACTCTCCTCCTCTGCCTCTCTCATGTGCTCTCTTGTACTCTCTGTACCTCTCTCCGCACTCTCCTCCTCTGCCTCTCTCATGTGCTCTCTTGTACTCCGTACCTCTCTCTTCACTCTCCTCCTCTGCCTCTCTCATGTGCTCTCTGTACCTCTCTCCGCACTCTCCTCCTCTGCCTCTCTCGTGTGCTCTCTTGTACTCTCTGTACCTCTCTCTGCACTCTCTCCTCTGCCTCTTAAGTGCTCTCTTGCTCTCTGTACCTCTCTCCTCCTCTGCCTCTCTCGTGTGCTCTCTTGTACTCTCTGTACCTCTCTCTGCACTCTCTCCTCTGCCTCTCGTGTGCTCTCTTGTACTCTCTGTACCTCTCTCCGCACTCTCCTCCTCTGCCTCTCTCGTGTGCTCTCTTGTACTCTCTGTACCTCTCTCCGCACTCTCCTCCTCTGCCTCTCTCGTTTGGTCTCTTATTCTCTGTACCTCTGTCCGCACTCTCTCCTCCGCCTCTCTCGTGTGCTCTCTTGTACTCTCTGTACCTCTCTCTGCACTCTCTCCTCTGCCTCTCGTGTGCTCTCTTGTACTCTCTGTACCTCTCTCCGCACTCTCCTCCTCTGCCTCTCTCGTGTGGTCTCTTGTACTCTGTACCTCTGTCCGCACTCTCTCCTCCGCCTCTCGTGTGCTCTCTTGTACTCTCTGTACCTCTCTCCGCACTCTCCTCCTCTGCCTCTCTCGTGTGCTCTCTTGTACTCTGTACCTCTGTCCGCACTCTCCTCCTCTGCCTCTCTCGTGTGGTCTCTTATTCTCTGTACCTCTGTCCGCACTCTCTCCTCTGCCTCTCGTGTGCTCTCTTGTACTCTCTGTACCTCTCTCCGCACTCTCCTCCTCTGCCTCTCTCATGTGCTCTCTTGTACTCTCTGTACCTCTCTCTGCACTCTCCTCCTCTGCCTCTCTCGTGTGCTCTCTTGTACTCTGTACCTCTCTCTGCACTCTCCTCCTCTGTCTCTCTCATGTGCTCTCTTGTACTCTCTGTACCTCTCTCTGCACTCTCCTCCTCTGCCTCTCTCATGTGCTCTCTTGTACTCTCTGTACCTCTCTCCGCACTCTACTCCTCTGCCTCTCTCGTGTACTCTCTCGTACTCTCTGTACCTCTCTCTGCACTCTCCTCCTCTGCCTCTCTCATATGCTCTCTTATTCTCTGTACCTCTCTCTTCACTCTCCTCCTCTGCCTCTCTCATATTCTCTCTTGTATTCGCTGTACCTCTCTCCGCACTCTCCTCCTCTGCCTCTCTCGTGTGCTCTCTTGTACTCTCTGTACCTCTCTCCGCACTCTCCTCCTCTGCCTCCCTCATGTGCTCTCTTGTACTCCGTACCTCTCTCTGCACTCTCCTCCTCTGCCTCTCTCGTGTGCTCTCTTGTACTCCGTACCTCTCTCTTCACTCTCCTCCTCTGCCTCTCTCATATTCTCTCTTGTATTCGCTGTACCTCTCTCCGCACTCTCCTCCTCTGCCTCTCTCGTGTGCTCTCTTGTACTCCGTACCTCTCTCTTCACTCTCCTCCTCTGCCTCTCTCATGTGCTCTCTTGTACTCCGTACCTCTCTCTTCACTCTACTCCTCTGCCTCTCTCATGTGCTCTCTTGTACTCTGTACCTCTCTCTTCACTCTCCTCCTCTGCCTCTCTCATATTCTCTCTTGTATTCGCTGTACCTCTCTCCGCACTCTCCTCCTCTGCCTCTCTCGTGTGCTCTCTTGTACTCTCTGTACCTCTCTCCGCACTCTCCTCCTCTGCCTCCCTCATGTGCTCTCTTGTACTCCGTACCTCTCTCTTCACTCTCCTCCTCTGCCTCTCTCGTATGCTCTCTTATTCTCTGTACCTCTCTCCGCACTCTCCTCCTCTGCCTCTCTCGTATGCTCTCTTATTCTCTGTACCTCTCTCCGCACTCTCCTCCTCTGCCTCTCTCGTGTGCTCTCTTGTACTCTGTACCTCTCTCTGCACTCTCCTCCTCTGCCTCTTAAGTGCTCTCTTGCTCTCTGTACCTCTCTCCTCCTCTGCCTCTCTTGTGTGCTCTCATGTACTCTGTACCTCTCTCTGCACTCTCCTCCTCTGCCTCTCTCATGTGCTCTCTTATTCTCTGTACCTCTCTCCGCACTCTCCTCCTCTGCCTCTCTCGTGTGCTCTCTTGTACTCTCTGTACCTCTCTCCGCACTCTCCTCCTCTGCCTCTCTCATGTGCTCTCTTGTACTCTCTGTACCTCTCTTCACTCTCCTCCTCTGCCTCTCTCATATGCTCTCTTATTCTCTGTACCTCTCTCCGCACTCTCCTCTTCTGACTCCCTCTTGTGCTCTCTTGTACTCTGTACCTCACTGTTGCACCCGCTCACCCTTAGGAGGCTCTTTATTCTTACACTTCTGTGCCTTTGTCTTTCTCACACTTTTTGTGCCTCTTTTCTCACTGTTTTTCCATTACTTTTCCGCCTCTTTTTCTCAAACTTTTGTCTTACTTCTGTGCCTTTTCCATTCTCTTCCTCATACTTTTGTGACTTTTACTCTTTCCCCATCACCCTCCCATGCTTTTTTCTCCTCGAGCCTCCCCCTCTCGCCCCCCCTCCTTACCGGGTCCCCCATACTGTCTGCTGCTTCCCGCGTCTTCTTCCCGCCTTTCCATTGCTCCACCCCCCCGCGCTCCTCCCAGAACCTACCTAATGGCAGCCGCTTTGCAATCGTGCAGGGCGCGCCTAAGGCAAGCTCATCTGCGTCCATCTGCCCTTGACCACGCCCAGCGCCACTCACTGAGGAATACACCAGTTGAGTCATGAAAGCCATCCACTCCAGGGCTCCCACAGAGTCATGTCCACATCATATCTACAACCTAGGAGGACCCGTGATCAGCAAATCTCTCACTCACATAATCATTAACGCTTCCATCAAGTCCGCAACCTTCCCTGAGGACTGGCAGAAAGCTGCAGTGGGGCCCGCTCACAAACACGTCAGCAGACCCCCCAACAAACTGAGCAACCCCACCCCCCAACAAACTGAGCAACCCCACCCCCCACCATCTCGCTTCTACCACATCCAGCGAAGGTGATTGAGAAGGCAATCAACCAACAGCTCACCAACCACCTGGAACTCCACAAACGTCTGGCTTCTGAAGCAACCAGACGACGGAGACAGCGCTCATCACCAACCACAACAGACGACGGAAACAGCACTCATCACCAACCACCTGGAACTCCACAAACCTCTGGCTTCCGAAGCAACCAGACGACGGAGACAGCGCTCATCACCAACCACAACAGACGACGGAAACAGCACTCATCACCAACCACCTGGAACTCCACAAACCTCTGGCTTCTGAAGCAACCAGACGACGGAGACATCACTCATTACCTACCACCTGGAACTCCACAAACCTCTGGCTTCCAAAGTAACCAGACAACGGAGACAACGCTCATCACCAGACGACGGAGACAGCACTCATCACCAACCACCTGGAACTCCACAAACCTCTGGCTTCCGAAGCAACCAGACGACGGAGACAGCTCTCATCACCTACCACCTGGAACTCCGCAAACCTCTGGCTTCCGACAGAGACAGCACTCATCACCAACCACCTGGAACTGCACAACCTTCTGGCTTCCGAAGTAACCAGACGACGGAGACAGCACTCATCACCAACCACCTGGAACTCCACAAACCTCTGGCTTCCGAAGCAACCAGACGAGGGAGACAGCACTCATCACCAACCACCTGGAACTCCACAAACCTCTGGCTTCCGAAGCAACCAGACGACGGAGACAGCTCTCATCACCAACCATCTGGAACTCCACAAACCTCTGGCTTCCGAAGCAACCAGACGACGGAGACAGCACTCATCACCTACCACCTGGAACTCCACAAACCTCTGGCTTCCGAAGCAACCAGACGACGGAGACAGCGCTCATCACCTACCACCTGGAATTCCACAAACCTCTGGCTTCCGAAGCAACCAGACGACTGGGACAGCTCTCATCACCAACCACCTGGAACTCCACAAACCTCTGGCTTCCGAAGCAACCAGACGACAGAGACAGCGCTCATCACCAACCACCTAGAACTCCACAAACCTCTGGCTTCCAAAGCAACCAGATGACGGAGACATCACTCATTACCTACCACCTGGAACTCCACAAACCTCTGGCTTCCGAAGCAACCAGACGACGGAGACAGCGCTCATCACCAACCACCTAGAACTCCACAAACCTCTGGCTTCCAAAGCAACCAGATGACGCAGACATCACTCATTACCTACCACCTGGAACTCCACAAACCTCTGGCTTCCGAAGCAACCAGACGACGGAGACAGCTCTCATCACCAACCACCTGGAACTCCACAAACCTCTGGCTTCCGAAGCAACCAGACGACGGAGACAGCACTCATCACCTACCACCTGGAACTCCACAAACCTCTGGCTTCCGAAGCAACCAGACGACGGAGACAGCGCTCATCACCTACCACCTGGAATTCCACAAACCTCTGGCTTCCGAAGCAACCAGACGACTGGGACAGCTCTCATCACCAACCACCTGGAACTCCACAAACCTCTGGCTTCAGAAGCAACCAGACGACAGAAACAGCACCCATCACCAGACGGCGGAGACAGCACTCATCACCAGACGATGGAGACAGCACTCATCACCAACCACCTGGAACTCCACAAACCTCTGGCTTCCGAAGCAACCAGACGACGGAGACAGCACTCATCACCAACCACCTGGAGCTCCACAAACCTCTGGCTTCCGAAGCAACCAGATGACGGAGACAGCACTCATCACCAACCACATGGAACTCCACAAACTTCTGGCTTCCGAAGCAACCAGACGACGGAGACAGCGCCCATCACCAGACGACGGAGACACCACTCATCACCAACCACCTGGAACTCCACAAACCTCTGGTTTCCGAAGCAACCAGACGACGGAGGCAGCACTCATCACCTACAACCTGGAACTCCACAAACCTCTGGCTTCCGAAGCAACCAGACGACAGAGACAGCGCTCATCACCAACCACCTAGAACTCCACAAACCTCTGGCTTCCAAAGCAACCAGATGACGGAGACATCACTCATTACCTACCACCTGGAACTCCACAAACCTCTGGCTTCTGAAGCAACCAGACGACGGAGACAGCACTCATCACCAACCACCTAGAACTCCACAAACCTCTGGCTTCCAAAGCAACCAGATGACGCAGACATCACTCATTACCTACCACCTGGAACTCCACAAACCTCTGGCTTCCGAAGCAACCAGACGACGGAGACATCGCTCATCACCTACCGCCTAGAACTCCACAAACCTCTTGCTTCCAAAGCAACCAGACGAAGGAGACAGCACTCATTAGCTACCACCTGGAACTCCACAAACCTCTGGCTTCCGAAGCAACCAGACGACGGAGACAGCACTCATCACCAACCACCTAGAACTCCACAAACCTCTGGCTTCCAAAGCAACCAGATGACGCAGACATCACTCATTACCTACCACCTGGAACTCCACAAACCTCTGGCTTCCGAAGCAACCAGACGACGGAGACAGCGCTCATCACCTACCACCTGGAATTCCACAAACCTCTGGCTTCCGAAGCAACCAGACGACTGGGACAGCTCTCATCACCAACCACCTGGAACTCCACAAACCTCTGGCTTCAGAAGCAACCAGACGACGGAAACAGCACCCATCACCAGACGGCGGAGACAGCACTCATCACCAGACGATGGAGACAGCACTCATCACCAACCACCTGGAACTCCACAAACCTCTGGCTTCCGAAGCCACCAGACGACGGAGACAGCACTCATCACCAACCACCTGGAGCTCCACAAACCTCTGGCTTCCGAAGCAACCAGATGACGGAGACAGCACTCATCACCAACCACATGGAACTCCACAAACTTCTGGCTTCCGAAGCAACCAGACGACGGAGACAGCGCCCATCACCAGACGACGGAGACAGCACTCATCACCAGACGACGGAGACAGCACTCATCACCAGACGACGGAGACAGCACTCATCACCAACCACCTGGAACTCCACAAACCTCTGGTTTCCGAAGCAACCAGACGACGGAGGCAGCACTCATCACCTACAACCTGGAACTCCACAAACATCTGGCTTCCGAAGCAACCAGACGACAGAGACAGCGCTCATCACCAACCACCTAGAACTCCACAAACCTCTGGCTTCCAAAGCAACCAGATGACGGAGACATCACTCATTACCTACCACCTGGAACTCCACAAACCTCTGGCTTCCGAAGCAACCAGACGACGGAGACAGCGCTCATCACCAACCACCTAGAACTCCACAAACCTCTGGCTTCCAAAGCAACCAGATGACGCAGACATCACTCATTACCTACCACCTGGAACTCCACAAACCTCTGGCTTCCGAAGCAACCAGACGACGGAGACATCGCTCATCACCAACCACCTAGAACTCCACAAACCTCTTGCTTCCAAAGCAACCAGACGAAGGAGACAGCACTCATTACCTACCACCTGGAACTCCACAAACCTCTGGCTTCCGAAGCAACCAGACGACGGAGACGGCACTCATCACCAACCACCTGGAACTCCACAAACCTATGGCTTCCGAAGCAACCAGACGACGGAGACTGCGCTCATCACCAACCACCTGGAACTCCACAAACCCATGGCTTCTGAAGCAACCAGACGACGGAGACAACGCTCATCACCAACCACCTGGACCTCCACAAACCTCTGGCTTCCGAAGCAACCAGACGACGGAGACAGCACTCATCAACAACCACCTGGAACTCCACAAGCCTCTGGCTTCCGAAGCAACCAGACGACGGAGACAGCACTCATCACCAACCACAACAGACGACGGAAACAGCACTCATCACCAACCACAACAGACGACGGAAACAGCACTCAGCACAAACCTCTGGCTTCCGAAGCAACCAGACAACGGAGACAGCACTCATCACCTTACACCTGGAACTCCACAAACCTCTGGCTTCCAAAGCAACCAGACGGCGAAAAGAGCACTCATCACCAACCACCTGGAACTCCACAAACTTCTGGCTTCCGAAGCAACCAGACGACGGAGACAGCGCTCATCACCTACCACCTGGAGCTCCACAAACCTTTGGCTTCCGAAGCAACCAGACGACGGAGACAGCTCTCATCACCAACCACCTGGAACTCCGCAAACCTCTGGCTTCCGACAGAGACAGCACTCATCACCGACCACCTGGAACTCCACAACCTTCTGGCTTCCGAAGTAACCAGACGACGGAGACAGCACTCATCACCAACCACCTGGAACTTCACCAACCTCTGGCTTCCGAAGCAACCAGACGACGGAGACAGCACTCATCACCAACCACCTGGAACTCCACAAACCTCTGGCTTCCGAAGCAACCAGACGACGGAGACAGCACTCATCAACAACCACCTGGAACTCCACAAACCTCTGGCTTCCGAAGCAACCAGCCGACGGAGACAGCACTCATCACCTACCACCTGGAACTCCACAAACCTCTGGCTTCCGAAGCAACCAGACGACGGAGACAGCACTCATCACCAACCACCTAGAACTCCACAAACCTCTGGCTTCCGAAGCAACCAGACGACGGAGACAGCACTCATCACCAACCACCTGGAACTCCACAAACTTCTGTCTTCCGAAGCAACCAGACGATGGAGACAGCACTCATCATCAGACGACGGAGACAGCACTCATCACCTCCACAGATTAGATCCACACCCTCGTGGACTGAGGAGAAACCACGGCCCGCACTGCTGGGCCTCGCAGCTGCGCTCAGTACCGTACAACACTCCAGCCTCTCGAAGGACTGCCCGCAAGAGGCATTCAAGGTCCACCCTTGAGTTGGCATGCTCCTTCCTCACCGGGAGAACTCAGAGAGTCAGACTCCCTCCCAACACATCAAGCCCAAGGACTTGGTCTGCGGAGCACCTCAAGAGTCATCCCTCTGCCCCACCCTGGGCAGCATGTGCGTGATACCACTTGCTGACGTCATAGGTGTTGTTTTAAAAAGCAAAAATGTGTTTAAAGTTTGACATGCAGCCGTCATATTTGACAGAGGCGTCCATCAAACTTTCAACACATTTACAGGAAGTGCCATGCCAGTGATTCCTGCCAGTGACTGGAAGTGTTGTAAAGGATGCCGACATCTCTGAACGCTGAGGACGGATTTACTCCCTATTCCATGATGTAAAGCAGGCACCTCGCCTGTCCTGACCTTCCAGGTACTGACTGGCTTCCTGATACGTGTAGACTTTGTGAACTGAGCTTCCGCCAGGATGGGCCAGCTTCACTCAAAGCACTTAAGAGTCCATAAAGAGGGACTGACTCTCTCCCCACCCACTGGTTGAGATTAGTATCCAGGGAGTTAGATACTTTGTGCAGGGTCCTGTGCAGACTTCATAGACCCTCTCGTTAGACCCCTGGATGGACACCTGCCTCATGACTCCACCCTTCCTGACCCTGGAACTCTAAGAAGCTCCACAACCGTGCAGCGAGTCGCCTCATGATTGGAAGAGCGGAGCTACAGACTGAAGCATCCACTATGGGTCTGCACTCAGTCCAGGTGGTCAGTAATTAAGGTGCAACCCATGAACTTTAACTCACACTGCAAGGTCTTTTTAGATGCATATATATCTGCATTATGTTTCTAGAACTTTCCTCAGGGTTGGATCTGGGGGATAACTTAGGAACCCAGCTAGAGGCCAGAGCTGATGAATGACTACGACGGAGATGGGACACATATTACAGGCAGAAGCATGTTGACCGAAATATCTTTGGAATTCTTACCAGATCCCAAGAGGTTGGAGTACTTCTTTAATGATGTGCAGGGGCCATAAAGAATAAAAATAATTTACACCATTCCCCACAGCGTTAGGGTCCGGTAGAGACATCACTGAACAGGGAGTGATGTGAAGGAACAACTCTCTCATCAACTGAGTTGTCAGAGTACAGCTTTGGTTAACAAGTGTATACAAGATTGAAAAGCCCCTCAATTAACAGCTGTTCTTGGAGCCCGCGTGGACCGTAGAACCAGGTCATGGATCGGCTCACCTGCGCCTGGATCTCCCCTCACGGGTGACAAGAAGCGCTCTACAAATCTACTGATTGATTGATTGAGGAGCCCAGTGACGAAGCATGCCACTCATTACAGGGTGAGAGGTTTCTGTCCTTTCAGCTAATGTTTGGGGGGGTTTAGGTGAGACTTTGAGACTGCTGAAGACCACCCTGACCCTCCAGCAGAACCTTCCACTGAGTAGCTCGGGTCACTTGGCTCCCCTCGGCCTCTGGTGGTACGAAGGCTCCGTGTGAGGGCCTTTGAGACAACTCCACCTGGTTATTCCCTCACCTGCAGGGCTCTCATTCTCCACCCGAGTACGTGTCATAGTAAGAAATACATAATTTATGCTCTTCTAACACAAATAAATGTTAAGATATATTGGGGGTTATTACAACTTTGGAGGAGGTGTTAATCCATCCCAAAAGTGACGGTAAAGTGATGGATATACCACCAGCCGTATTACGAGTTCCATAGGATATAATGAACTCGTAATACGGCTGGTGGTATATCCGTCACTTTACCGTCACTTTTGGGACAGATTAACACCTCCTCCAAAGTTGTAATAACCCCCTATTGTGTTCTAAGCCAGTGGTTCCCAACCTTTTGACTTCTGTGGACCCCCACTTTATCATTACTGGAACCCGGGGCCTCCCAAAGAGTCAATACTGAAAGCTGGGGACCTAGGGCCAGATGTAGCAAAGATTTTGAAACTCTCAAACGGCGAAAATCGCCGTTTGCAAGTCGCAAATGCGTCTTTGCTATGCATAAATGCATTTTGCGAGTCGGAACCGACTCGCAAAATGCATTTCCGAGTCGCAAATAGGAAGGGGTGTTCCCTTCCTATTTGCGAGTCGCAGTGGTATGCAATTCCGGTCGCAAATGGACTCGCAGTTACCATCCACTTGAAGTGGATGGTAACCCACTCGCAAACGGGAAGGGGTCCCCATGGGACCCCTTCCCCTTTGTGACTGGACCAAATAATAATTTTTCAGAGCAGGCAGTGGTCCAATGGACCCACTACCTGCCCTGAAAAATACCGAAACAAAAGGTTTCGGTTTATTTTTCAAAGTGCAGCTCGTTTTCCTTTAAGGAAAATGGGTTGCACTTTGAAAAAAAAAAACAGCTTTATTTAAAAGCAGTCACGGACATGGAGGTCTGCTGTTCCCAGCAGGCCTCCATCCCCGTGAGTGCCCTGACTCGCTATGGGGTCGCAAATTGCGACCCACCTCATTAATATTAATGAGGTGGGTCTTTGCGACCCCATAGCGAGTCGCAGAAGGTGTCTGAGACACCGTACTGCATTCCAAATTGCGACTTGCAATTTGGAACCTACCTACATCTGGCCCCTAATCTGTTAGTATTATTTGATTTTCTAAGCAGCGCAGACCCCCTGAGGAGGCTTCGTGGACACCCAGGGGACACCACAGGTTGGGAACCACTGTCCTAAGCCACACAACTGCATTTAGAACTTGGCGTGGGCAGGCCACGTTGCCACGTGGTCTCAGTAACGCGAGCCACAGAAATGATTGCACTGCTGGTGCTCTGAGGAGTAATACTGTTTTTTGTGTTTATTTGTGTTTAACAGGCTACGAGGTTGTTTCATTCCACATAAAAGAGGAGGCGGAGACCTGCTTCATGGACCCACAGGAACACAGTCCAGTGAATCCTGCAGTGAATCCCCCAGGTAACTACAAGTGCTTGAAACACAGCAAAGGCTGAAGTAAGACGCCACGTACGGCAGCTGCAGAGGTACGAACGGCAGCTACAGAGGTACATACAGCAGCTACAGAGGTACGTACGGCAGCTACAGAGGTACATACCACAGCTGCAGAGGTATGTACGGCAGCTACAGAGGTACGTACGGCAGCTACAGAGGTACATACCACAGCTGCAGAGGTATGTACGGCAGCTACAGAGGTACGTACAGTAGCTACAGAAGTACAGCAGCTGCAGAGGTATGTATGGCAGTTACAGAGGTACGTACGGCAGCTGCAGAGGTACGAACGGCAGCTACAGAGGTACGTACAGCAGCTACAGAGGTACGTACGGCAGCTACATAGGTACGTACGGTAGCTACAGAAGTACAGCAGCTGCAGAGGTATGTATGACAGTTACAGAGGTACGAACGGCAGCTACAGAGGTACGTACGGCAGCTACAGAGGTACATACCACAGCTGCAGAGGTATGTACGGCAGCTACAGAGGTACGTACGGCAGCTACAGAGGTACGTACAGCAGCTACAGAGGTACGTACAGCAATACTGCAGCTACAGAGGTACGTACAGCAGTATTGCAGCTACAGAGGTATGTACAGCAGCTGCAGAGGTACGTACAGCAGCACTGCAGCTACAGAGGTACAGCAGCTACAGAGGTACATACAGCAGCTACAGAGGTACGTACGGCAGCTACAGAGGTACAGCAGCTACAGAGGTACCTACAGCAGCTACAGAGGTACGTACGGCTGCTACAGAGGTACAGCAGCTACAGAGGTACGTACAGCAGCTACACAGGTACGTACAGCAGTACTGCAGCTACAGAGGTACGTACAGCAGTACTGCAGCTACAGAGGTATGTACAGCAGCTGCAGAGGTATGTACAGCAGTACTGCAGCTACAGAGGTACGTATGGCAACTGCAGAGGTACTTACAGCAGTACTGCAGCTACAGAGGTACGTACAGCAGTACTGCAGCTACAGAGGTATGTACAGCAGCTGCAGAGGTACATACAGCAGTACTGCAGCTACAGAGGTACGTATGGCAGCTGCAGAGGTACGTACAGCAGTACTGCAGCTACAGAGATATGTACGGCAGCTACAGAGGTACGTACAGCAGTACTGCAGCTACAGAGGTACGTACAGCAGTAATGCAGCTACAGAGGTACGTACAGCAGTTACAGAGGAACCTACAGCAGTTGCAGAGGTACGTATACCTGCTACAGAGGTACATACAGCAGCTACAGAGGTACGTACAGCAGCTACAGAGGTATGTACAGCAGCTACAGAGGTACATACTGCAGCTACATAGGTACGTACAGCAGCTACAGAGGTATGTACTGCAGTACCGCAGCTACAGAGGTATGTATACAAGTTACAGATGTACCTACAGCAGCTATGTACTGCATTACCGCAGCTACAGAGGTATGTACAGCAGTTACAGAGGTATGTACCACAGTACCAAAGCTACAGAGGTACTTACAGCAGCTGCAGAGGTACAAACCGCAGCTACACAGGTACGTACCACAGCACCACAGCTACAGAGGTACGTAAGCAGCTTCAGAGGTATGTACAGCAACTACAGAGGTACGTACCACAGCTACAGAGGTACGTACAGCAGCTACAGAGGTATGTATCGCAGCTACAAAGGTACATACCACAGCTACAGAGGTACGTACAACAGTACCGCAGCTACAGAGGTACGTACAGCAGTTACAGAGGTACATATGACAGCTACAGAGGTATGTACAGCAGTTACAGAGGTACGTAGAGCAGCTACAGAGGTATGTACACGAGCTACAGAGCTATGTACTGCAGCTCCAGAGGTACGTACAGCAGCTGCAGAGGTACGAACCACAGCTACAGAGGTACTTACAGCAGCTACACAGGTACGTACCACAGTACCACAGCTACATGGGTACATACTGCAGCTATAGAGGTACGTACAGCAGCTACACAGGTTTGTACCACAGTACCGCAGCTACAGAGGTATGTACAGCAGTTATAGAGGTACATACAGGAGTAACAGAGGTATGCACCACAGTACCGCAGCTACAGAGGTAGGTACAGCAGCTACAGAGGTACGTACAGCAGCTACAGACGTACGGGCCGCAGCTACTGAGGTACATACATCATCTACAGAGGTACGTATAGCAGTACCGCAGCTACAGAGGTACGTACGGCAGTTACAAAGGAACCTACAGCAGTTGCAGAGGTACGTACAGCAGCTACAGAGGTACGTACAGCAGCTGCAGAGGTACGCCAGCTACAGAGCTACGTACCGCAGCTACAGACATACGTACAGCAGCTACAGAGGTATGTACAGCAGCTGGAGAGGTATGTACAGCAGCTGGGGAGGTATGTACAGCAGCTGCAGAGGTATGTACAGCAGCTACAGAGATACGTACTGCAGCTACAGAGCGACGTACAGCAGCTACAGAGGTACAAACTGTAGCTACAGAGGTACGAACCGCAGCTACAGAGGTACGAACCGCAGCTACAGAGGTAGGTACAGCAGCTACAGAGGTAGGTACTGCAGCTACATAGGTACGTACAGCAGCTACAGTGGTATGTACTGCAGTACCGCAGCTACAGAGGTATGTACAGAAGTTACAGATATACGTACAGCAGCTACACAGGTATGTACTGAAGTACCGCAGCTACAGAGGTACGTACAGCAGCTGCAGAGGTACAAACCGCAGCTACACAGGTACGTACCACAGTACCACAGCTACAGGGGTACGTAAGAAGCTACAGAGGTACGTTCCACAGCTACAGAGGTACCTACAGCAGCTACAGAGGTATGTACCGTAGCTACAGAGGTACATACCACAGCTACAGAGGTACATACAACAGTACCGCAGCTACAGAGGTACGTACAGCAGTTACAGAGGTACATATGGCAGCTACAGAGGTATGTACAGCAGTTACAGAGGTACGTACAGCAGCTACAGAGGTATGTACACGAGCTACAGAGCTATGTACTGCAGCTCCAGAGGTACGTACAGCAGCTGCAGAGGTACAAACCACAGCTACAGAGGTACGAACCACAGCTACAGAGGTACTTACAGCAGCTACACAGGTACGTACCACAGTACCACAGCTACAGGAGTACATACTGCAGCTACACAGTTTTGTACCACAGTACCGCAGCTACAGATGCTCGTACAGGAGTTACAGAGGTACGTACAGGAGTTACAGAGGTATGTACCACAGTACCGCAGCTACAGAGGTACAAACCGCAGCCACAGAGGTACGAACCGCAGCCACAGAGGTACGTACGGCAGTTACAGAGGAACCTACAGCAGTTGCAGAGGTACATACACCTGCTGCAGAGGTACGTACAGCAGTTACAGAGGTACGAACCGCAGCCACAGAGGTACGTACGGCAGATACAGAGGTGCGTTTCATGTCTTCTCTAACAGTTGGTTACATGTCTGCTGCGCCCTCGCTTTCGTCATTTTCCCGAAAGCACCAGAAATGGTGCAAGGCGGCCCCAGGTAGCTTTTTGAGTACAAGTACCAGAGAGAACATAAAATGTGAAGGGAGAATCCTGCAGAGCCTTTGCTAACTTTAAACTGAATACACACAGGCAATGAAGAAGTAATTGTGAGGTCCTGAGGACAAGGTGAAGCTCAGATTACATGATGCAACGGGCAGAACACGTATTCACCCGTCACTCAAGTGACGTAACACAGTGATGGGGTCCCCAGCAGAGCATGAAGAGGGGCCCCTGAGTCTACCATATCTCACAGATATTCATTGACCTTGGGCTGAATGGAGGCCTCCTGACAGGTTGGAGGGCCTCTTAAAGGTTACCCTCCCCCCCGTTCACAGCAGAGGCTGCAGGGTCCTACGTTACGCCCCTGGCTTCACCCCGAGAAATGAGCTGTGGAGTCCTTTAAGACTAAGGGCCTGCTTTAGATCTTAGCGGTAATGGTCCACTGCTACTTTTTCGAGGGAAAACCCGTCTGCCTGCTTGGTGCCATCCACCCCCCAATTTAGATGTTGGCGGTCCCATAGGCGATACAGTGCCCACATCCCGCTGTCTCCACCAGCAATCCTCATCCGCCCGACTGCACCGTTAGAAATAGTGGCTGGCAACGGGACCCCAGCCACCCTTATCACCGTGCAAATTTGGATGTGCCTTACCACCAGGCCAACTGTGACAGTCTGACCTCCTGACTTGGCGGTTTAGGGGGGAAATGAGGTAAAAATTTACCTTTTTCCCAATTCCACTTCTGTTTTCTACTGGACACGACTGGACAACACCTTCTGTCGCTGCTGCCACTGGACCACAGAGAAAACATAAACCCCCCCCATCACCGGACTCGAAGGTAGGGAACCTGCATTGACTGTGCCTGTTGTGTGGCCACCGCACATGAGCTCAGGACCACTTCAGTCATATACACGTCACAGTAACTCTTCAGAATTACTGTGGCATGCATATGTCGGGGAGACAATTTTGCTAGACATGGATGGGGACACACTCGTACAATACACATATTTCACACATACACTACTGTCATTGTGGTGCAGTATTCATTGCCAAATGAATGCTGGCACCACACTGAAGTTACAGTAGCACTGTGTCCATGTGTGCACATTGCAAGGGGTCCTGTACCTGTCATGTTGTGTTACCTGCTGTGTATGTGCGTCAGTATGTGTATGTGTGTGCAGTTGTATTGGCTGGGTGAGGTGGAGGGAGGTGTAGTGGGTTATGTGGTTCTGTCGGATTGTGTGCCGCTTGCATATGGGTCTGCTGTTGTGTATATTTGGTTGTGTGTTGTGTTACTGTGTTGTGTGTTTATGTAGATGAGTGTGTAATTGGTTGTCGTGGTTGTGTCATGTGTTATGTAGTGTTGATAGTGTGTATATGTTGTATCATGGATGTATTGCAAAGTGTGTTTTCTGCATGTATGTGTTGTGGTGGAAAGGCAATGGATAATCAGTCAATCAATCAATAAATTTGTTGAGCACATTACTCACCCAGTAGGGTCTTAAGGCGCTGTGGTTGGGGGGGGTGTGGGGGGTGGCTGCTACTGCTCGAAGATCTAGGTCTTGAGGTGCTTTCTGTAGGAAAGGAGGTCCTGGGTCTTGCGTAGGATGGTGGGGAGGGATTTCCAGGTTTTGGCGGCAAGGTGGAAGAAGGACCTGCTGTTGCTGGGGCAAGGTCGGCGGAGCGGAACTGGCGTGTCGGGATGTGGAAGTTAAGTTGATCATTGAGGTAGATCGGTCCGGTGTCGTGGAGGGCTTTGTGAATGTGGATTAAGATTTTGAAGGCGATCTTTTTGTTGACAGGTAACCAGTGTAGGATTCTGAGGTGGGCGGAGATGTGTTTGTGGCGAGGGAGGTTGAGGATGAGATGTGCTGAGGTGTTCTGGATGCGCTGTAGTTTTCTCTGGAGCTTGGCCGTAGTTCCCGCGTGGTGTGTATGTGTTTACTGTGTAGTGTGTTGCGCAGGGGGACACATATGGCTACTGTACAGAGTGTGTGTGTGACTTACCTCTGTTCTACAGCCACTGTCATTATTGTCTGATGTCCTCTGGATCCCACGATGTCCTCCATCAGCAATCCACCACCAGTTCACCACCGGTAGAATGTAACATCTAAATAAGGGTGGTGGGAACCCGCCAGCCTGACGGCTGTGAAGAGCGCTCCGTCATGGCAGTCAGTGGCTCAGCCGCAATACATTTACATAGGGCGGATGGACTGCAGTCAGCTTGACGGAGTACCCGCAGCAGGTTGGTAGTAATACCGTCAAGATCTAAATTAGACCCCAGGTTTTTCCCCCTCTTTGTGTTCTTTTACCATATACCTGGTATCAAATCCACTCAAGTAACTTGACAAACCCCACCCTCCAGGTAAGCTCCACTCAGCTTTGGATATATTCCAGGAGATCCTTGTGACTGTCCGAAAAAAAGTATCAAATCGATGAGTGCACGTTGAATCCCTCCAAGGCATTGAATACTTGGCCGAAATCCATAGGTGACTTTCTCTTCACTTCTGCATGAATTTAAATAAAACATCTGAGCAGCACAGTGTCTGGCTCTGCTTGCGGCAGAGGTGCGGCAGTAGTGCTGGACGCTCCTTTCACTGTCATTAAGATGCATCTTTGTAGATCCCTTCATAGACTGGAAGCAGTGGTGGCGACACTGGTTCTTTCCAGAGTAGGTTATTCCACAGGGGTCTACTTTGGTTTGCCTCAGTACCTGGTGAAAGAACTATAACATGCTGCTGTTGCCCAGCTAACATGACAAAAAACATTGAACGCATTTCCTCAGCACTGCACTGAGAACATGTCTCAGCACATCAAGCCCTATTTTCATACAAATAAGTGAGTCTGCACCCGCAGGTTTATGACTGCATGGGGGTAGATCTTTGGGCTCCACAAGCATTCGCCAGGTTATGCCTGAAGCTTACGACAGTCTCTGCTTGTCTGTAGATGTTTACTCCAGGATCTACTCATGCAAAACTCTGCCGAAGAAGGGCGAATGCACTGTGGCTCTGTTTCCCACACAGGGAGACACCATTTTTCCTGTATCCTCAATCATTTGGGGGTGGAAATCATTTACCAGTTTTCTTGAAGGTGAATGTCAGACCTCTTCCAGGGTGGCAAGGAGTAAGCCAGGATTTTGTAAATACTTTTAAGGTTGTGCACAGATTCCCTTGGGATCCCAGATCTGGGGCCCGCTTCCTGTACCCTGTCCAGTGCAAGGAGTAGATTATCTCTCACAAAAATCTTTGCTTGAGTAAATCCTTTTGTGAATTAAAACAAGACTTCTGTGAACACCATATAAAAAAGGCGGCATATTTTCTCAGTCAAGAAGCCACATACCTAGAAAACTGAGTCGGTCCATTTTAATAGATCTGTCTGCGACGGTGGTGTTTGTCCCTAATTAATGTTTCTGAGGTCACCCTCAGAGCTCGGTGCTCCTGGCATTTGAGGTGAGTTCTGCATGGACCAAGAGAGGACGGGATCTCTTGTTAAATGCATGTTACTGACATAAACCTCTTTGGTTTATGCTTGACACCGTAGCAAGATCATATGAACAGGCATTTACAATGCAATGGATCTCACATTTGCTCAAGTTAGAGCTGTTAGCGTTGTGAATTCCTAACTGGACTTTTCTTGCCACATAAATTGAAAATGAAAAGTAAAACAGTTGACATTAGCGACCCGATTCAAATCGACATGGCCACCATGAGCATGAACGCGAAGGACAGACTCAAAAGGAAAAAGAATTTTGGTCGCTGTCAAACGTATTGGCAAACGTGGAAATATCCATGTAACTGGGTTGATGGCCAAGGCGGTAACAAAACCACCCCAAGAAGGGACAAACGTAAAGCATTTACCAATGACAACAAAGGATTTTTGAAAGGCAAGCCCAGGAACGAGTGAAAGTGATGGGCGTGGTTAGAAGCCCACAGATAGATTACAACAGCTCAAAGCGATTGCACTCTCGACCTAAAAATATATAGGTCATTTATCTCGGGAAGCAGATTCGAAGTCGTTAAACCATAATATGGAACCGAGGGATCTCACTCAGTGCAGGAGTAAATGTGATAGTGAGATTTCACCGTAGACGAAAATATAACGCAACATTATTGTTCCACAATTGGTTGAGAGCACAATGAGGTGTAAAATTGAATGCTTCTTTAATGTATTGATAAATCATTAATGTATTCACCTAGTATGGATTTTATTAGATGTAAAAATCAATGTAATGTACAGATTTACTTCTGGGTGCAAAATAACAATGGCGCAAGCTGGATTGAGGCCTTACATTCAGGAGCCTTGGTAGGTTTGCGTTATAGAGATGATATATGCATACATACTATGAGGAGCATTTTCACATGTAAGTACAAATCAGCTTTGGTGACGCACAAAAGTAGCGTGCGGACAGTTTTGTGTGCAAATATTAACTTTGGAGCAGAGCTCAGCTTGAGGTGCACAAAGACAGTTCTTTTAGGGGCACAAATCCCCCCTGGGGCACCATCAGCTAGAGTGTGAAAACGCTTACAGGACCAAAGTTCATAATTGGGTGCAAAATCGGTTAGAGCTGCTAAATCCGTTTTGGGGAAATGCATCTTTAGTTCAAAGTCAGGAGTTTATATGTAATATTCCTTAACACAAAGACAACATATGGACATAAGATCCCGCCTTCTGTGTAAAAGGTGTGCACCCCATTTGGTTGGCAGCACATTGAGGTGCAAAGTCATTGTTGATGTGACATCAGCACAAGTGTGGAAAACAGTTAAGGCCAGAATAAAAATGTGTGTGCAGTTTTTGGTTCGCAAAAACTCCTAGGTGCAAAATCACCCTTGGTTCTTCATCAGTAAGACTGAGGAAACCCTTGTGTGTGCAAAAACACCAGCGGTGATATAGGGGCAAAAATACTCTGCGGCCTATTCACAAAGGTAAGCTTACACTTGAGTAAATCTACACATGTACGAGTACTCTTACGCTATTGAGTGGCCACTTTTGGCTGGTCACCATTTCCGAGTTTTGTTAGTCAATAGGATAGACTTACATGTCCCCACCCCGTGAAATATGGGGTGGAGTCAGTGCAAATTCAAATACAGCCATAAATTTACTATGAATAGTGACTTCTGATGGCTACTTCTAACAACAGATTCCTCACCTTGTGAATATTCCCAGGCACCCAACTGGATCCGGAAACTCAAAAAGCAGTACTCCTGCACACAGGTGGCTGGCGTGTGGCTCCGTGCCAACTGTGCCCCACTCCAGAAGTGACAAACAGACCCGCATATAAGCACCACCCATGTGCGCTAACGTCAGCTCCTTTCCCTTTGCTCCTTCAGATGCATATCTGATACTCTGCTTCTTTTTGTCATACCTTGAAGAGATTTTTGGTTCAACAATTGTTCTCTTAATCCTAAACCAGTGTGCTAGGGAACATACTACCTCAAAGACTAAAGGCATTAAACCTTGTGGGGACTGTCGCAAGCAGATCGCCACGAGATGTGCCTCTGATGATTGACTCCAGGGCCTGTGATGACTGTGCCCAGATAAACATGAAAGCCATTCGAGAATGCGAGCCGAAGTGCTATGTAGCAAAACACCACAAGATTCCACACAGGTTCCGTTTCCGGTCCAGACTTGTTCCTGCTCCTCAAATCGTTCCTGCGACAAATGTTCATTGCACTCGAAGTCTTTGGTTAATTCTCAAAGATACGCAAGAAGTCAAAGTGGGACTCAGCCCCTTCTCGATCTCCAGAGAAGGTGCCAGGGTGTCACTGTGGTTCTTGGGTTTGCTCCTGTTTGACTGAGGAGCCAATTCTAACCCTGGCTGTGATGCAGCCCAACATTCCAGGTCTGTCAGCAACATTGCAGCAGAGCGAAGGCATCAGGGAGGCTGCTGCGCATCTTTGGCCTTCTTCAAGCTCCCTCTGACATGCCTTCAGGCCCCAAGGTTCCAAAGAGGCCTTCTGTGGGGTTACCACCTCTCGATCCATCCTTGTGCCATCTGTATCCCTTAAACCTGCTTTGGGCTCTGCACCGGCATCGGTCCTGACGTCCGTTTCGGTGCCACAGTATGAGCCGATCCCTTGGACATCAGCACCAGCACAAACTCTGCCAAGTCAAATTTCTCTCAACCTCAACTAAGGCCACATACCAATCCCGATGTGGCGCAGTCAGTGCTCAACTCCTCCGGCTCAGATACTGCACCAAGGTTTTGGCTCACACTCTTCTCTGAGTCAGCCATATTAGGGTGGTAATAAGGGTGATAGGTGTGAGTTTGTCCCACCGCATGAGATAGAAAACTCATATGTTGACCTGTAAGATTCCAGTGGACTGGATACCTCTCCCTATACTGCGTTGGTTTCACTCACAGGACCAGTAACTGAGGAACGTACATCCTTTGCCACAGTCATCAGGACAACTGCTGAAGTCGTTGACCTCCACCTACCCATGAGGCCCTCCAGTCTGGCCCAACACTGGCCAAATCTTTTGTGCTCTTCAATGAGGCCCTCAATGATCCACCCTTTGGCACTTGGGCTAAACGATGTTCTGGCCTTCTGGTCAATAGCTAAGCCACACAACACCATTGACCAGCTGCAGGTGACCCTGATTTTTCAACCCAGCATCCAACCCCTAAGAGTTTGGTAGTTCTGGTGCCCAGCAGTGACGGGAACTTTCACTCTTTTCCGGCAATTCCTTCAGACAGCGTCCAAACTTATTGAAATGTTTAGTAAGAAAATGTTTTCATTGGCTAGCCTTGCCTTGGGGTCAGTCAACGCCAGCTGCCACTAATGCACTCTGGGACATGGTTGGTGAGAACTTACTGGCAGTTCCAGAAGTTGTACGGGCCCCGTTGGGCAAAACCATTCAGGATGGCCATGATGTGGCTAACTTTGTCATTGGATCAAGCCTAGATCGGACTTATTGTCTGAGGTGGGCTATTGGTAAAGGTGCAGTGCTTCAGCTGAGGTCACAGGCTTCTCCAGGGACGTCAAGGCATCCCTCATGGACATGCCTTTTGACAGATTTCTCTTGTTCAGTGAAAAAACAGAATCAGCCTTGAAGCATTTTAAATAGCCATGCCACAGAGTGCTCTTTGGGTCTTTCCGCACCAGTTCAGCAACCTCCCCAATTGTTTCGCCCTTTTCAGGGATATGCCAGGGGCCTGGCATATCAGCAGCTGTAGGCCCTGCCGCTTGACAACAGGCCTCCCAGGCTTTTGGAGGTTAGGCTGTGGCCCTAAGAGACAACATCCAGACCATCACGGACAGTGTACATCTCATGCGAGGAGGCTGATTAGCAGCAGTTGATCTCCTTTGTTCTCCCTAGCAAAGTTGTTGATGTGACCCTTCCACAAAACGAGTGGAAGAACCCGTTGCATGCCAAACTGTCAGAGTTTTTGTTGTTTCTTTTATCTTTGACCCAACAAGAACTTGTGATGAACACTGTTAAAGTTTACATGTTTGTCCTCTTGGTCTTTTTATATATTCTGGGCCAGCTGTCCTTCTTCAAATCACCGGTTATGATAACATTTCTTAAATGTTTGCAACGTGTTTCTGCCAAAACTCTTTGTAATGCCACAGTAGGACTTTTATTTGGTTCTCACTTTTCTAATATGTACCCGTTTGGAGCCCATGGACAGTTATTCATTACGTCTCTTAACCTTAAAGATGGTCTTTCTGGTTGTGATAACATCAGCGTGTCACGTGAGTGAGCTTCAGGCCCTCTCGATCCCTGCTGCCTTATACCACCTTTTGGTTCCGGGCAAACTGGTGTTAAGAACTTGAGCTACATTCCTGCCAAAGGTCGTGGCTCTTTTTCATGGTAGAAAGGCTGTCACTATTCCTTGTTCTGCTTTTTCCATCAAAAGAGGAACAGGGATTCCTCTGATTCTACCTTAAAAGAGCACCGAGCTTTTACATTGATTGTACCAAGGAGCATCGGGTGGAAGATCAGATCGTTGTGAGGTTCCTTGGAACAAAGAAAGGCAAAGAGATGCAGAAGTGGGCTATGTGATGATGGATAGCCCTCTGTATTAAGATCTGCTCGGCACTGACTAAAAAGTAGCCTCCAGAAGGTTGCAGGGCATATTCCACCAGATCCGAGGCTGCCACTGCATTGGTATGGTGAGTGCCGGTTTTGGATATCTGTCAGGCTGCTCTGTGGGTGTCAGTGCGCATGTTCACAAAGCGCTGTTGCCTCGACAGTCAGATCTGTTGGGATTTTGCCTGTTCGGTTCTGCAGGACTTTTTATTTTGTGCCATTTCACAGTTAGACCACATTGGAAGGTATTCCGTAGCTATCTATTCACAGAGTGAAGAACCGTGCAGTTTAACATATCCATCAGAAGAACAAGAACTTCAGTAACGCTGTTTCTGGTGGATGCTCTATCCCTTCACCTCCCTGTTCTGTGGAATGGTCTCCTTTTCTATCTAAAAAGTTTGTAATTTAGGAATCTGCACACTGGTCCTTCCAGTTTACGGATGGGCACTGCGCCTGAGGGTGCAGGGAAGCTTACGAAAGAAACTGACATCAGCACACGTGGGTGGCCCTCATGTGAGGCTCCATTCGACACTTCATGAATGGAACAAAGTCAACGCTAAGCCGCATGATGCCACCTACCGGTACGCCGCAGCACTGCTTTTTGAGTTTCTGGATCCAGGATGGCACCTGGTGATATTCACAACATGAGGAATAGTTAGATAGAGTATACGCCACTTAGAGCTAAAGGTAAGTAACCTGTTCTTTCAACCTTGCTCGACATTAGAACACTTGGTAGGGACCTCTGCAATCAGAGTGAAGATCTCTGTTTGTTAAAGTATAGTGAAAAGTTTAAATATTTATGAAACATTTTCAAAAATTAGATCAAATATTTTAAGTTAAATTATGTTCATTAATTTTATTTATGTATTTTAAATGTAGAATAATGTAATACAATGTTACAGCTTTAAAACCTTAACTATTTTGAACATATTACAGTAAAATACAATTACTTTACTGAAGTTTAATTTTACAACTCAAATATCTATATTTTTACTGTGTATTTAAAATTATTAAAAGTGATGTATAGAATTAATGAACCGTAATTTCACTATGTTTTGTTAAATACTGTTACATTATTTTTATATTAAGCATGTTATTACAACTTTTAAAATAAATTAATAATTATATGTTATTCTTAGACTATTTTTCAACATTAAAATATATTTATATTTTTAAACAATTTAAATAATTTCATGTATTTTACCATTAGTTTCTATGGGGTTTTAATTTATGTCCCTGCCTCTTTATTTTTATGGTAGTTTCCTGCAGTACCAGTACGTGGCCAAGTGTACCTCTGAGCGGGAGTAGATTCCTGGGTTAGGTGTAGGAGGGCAGTTTGTGAATAGCAATGGGCTTACTCCTTTCCTGGCGAGTAAGTGCCCCGCCTTAAACCCTCCCTAACCCTTCCGTAAACCTTCCCCTTACTCTTCCCTTAACTTCTTCCCTTTTAATAGTCAGTGTCCTTCATTTTCCATTCAGTCCCCTCTGTCCCCCCACATTTACTACTAAAACGCATTCTTAGGTGTGCGGAGATATTCGCAGTCAGGGCAGAGATCTCGGCATGTAAAAGATAGGAGAGGCAGAGACTTGCGCATGTTCATAGCACTTTGTTGTAGTACGCTAGTTGTACTACACACCGCCGTTTGTGAATACGGCTCTCAGTGTATAGGTCGGAAGATGTCACATTATTTCTAAAGGGTGTGCCCTGGTCTGTTCTCACAATTGGCTGAGAGCTCACTGACGTACAGAGTCATCATTGGTGCAACATCAGCAGCAGTGTGGACGGCTTCTAGGAGCACAAGTCACTTTGTAGGTCAGACTTCTTCTAGTGCATAGTAAGCATCACCTTAGTATCACATTTAGATGGGAAATCATTTTAAAAGGAGCATATTCACGCTTGGTGGAACATCGACAGGAGTGTGGACACTCTTTTGGGAGCACAAATCACATTTAGGAGCAAAAACATCATTAGCTGAAAGATAATTGTTGATGCAGCATTAACTGGAGAGTGGAAACATGTTTAGGGGCGCAAAGGCGCCCTCATTGCAGTGCATGGCTGCGTTGCTGCATTGCCCATGGTATGAATATTGTGTTTTCTTTCCAGATTGTTTCTCTTGGAATGATTATAGTCTGTCGATGGACATAGACAGCTAATGACTGAATCCTTTAAATCCAACAGGTGATGACAGCATGAAGAGAATCAAAGTTGGCGATTCTTTAAAATATTCAGAAAAATCTCTTCCATGTAAAGCTTTTTCAGGGAAACACAATACATTTGCACGCCAGCGCTCTGACAACCATGTAAACTCTAAAACCCAGGCATCGTCAAAAAATGATCAGCCTCTTGGAGTTGAGACGACTACCAAATGTGACAGCAATTTCAGCAACCCGGTTCCTTTCAGTTTACATGGACAAAGCCCCAACATAGAAAGGTCTGATGCATATAATAAATTCGAAAATACTCCAAAGAATTCACAGTTTCATAAAGGTCTTTTAAATACACAACCAAGTCAGGGTGGGTACACATGTAATGAGGGCGCAAAAGGTCAGCGCGTGAAGGGAGCTCCTACCAGGCACCTGAAGGCGAGTGTGAGAGCGAGACCATATACATGCAGCGAATGTGAGAAAAGCTTCATTTACAAGAGCCACCTCATCACACACCAGAGGATACACTCAGGGGAAAAGCCATATATGTGCTCGTTCTGTCACAAAAGATTCAACCGAAAGGACTACCTGGATGAGCACACTAGGATCCACACTGGAGAGAGGCCCTACAAGTGCACTAAATGTGAGAAGAGCTTCATTCAGAAACACCATCTCAATGAGCACGTACGAAAGCATACATGAGGACAGAGAATGAGAGCACAAATAACCATTG
Source organism: Pleurodeles waltl (assembly GCF_031143425.1). NCBI lineage: Eukaryota > Metazoa > Chordata > Amphibia > Caudata > Salamandridae > Pleurodeles > Pleurodeles waltl. The sequence continues at coordinate 1,761,086 of NC_090440.1, forward strand.
AAGAAATTGGTCTGAAAGAGCAAAACAAAATGTATAGAAGTGAAGTTGAAATATGAAGAACTCTGGAGCAGTCTATTGTGGATCATGGATTTGCCAATGAGTCATTGTGTTAAGACTCAGTAATCAGTTGATACATCATTCGACAATGTTAACCCCAAACAGCTGGCTATGGACCGGTTGGATTACTTCATGTCTACATAGAACTGTGCTGAATCCAATCTAGAGTGATCCTGGCATTTACACCTTTGTGGTGGAGCCATTCTACGAAGAATTAAGTCAAAGCTACTGTCAGGAGTATAGATCAACGCCGCATTGTCTGCGCGTCAGTGAGACACCCGGTTCACAGTCCAAGTCCAACTGCACAACATGTTCGAGCCTTGATGACGAGCGATGCTTGAGCAACAGAACATTTTACTTTCTGTGGCGAAGTCCATGGAAGTACACGCCTGCCAGAGAATCCTTTACTCCACAATCTACCACCATGAGCAGGAATGGATGTGTCTCCTCTGTATCTGCACAGGTGTGCAACAGTTGTCTTCTGCACAGGCACAAGTTCATTGGTAAAAAACAATTAACCTACTACATCTTTCATTTTTACTGTGCTTTATAGACTGATTGTGTCCATCTGCCAGTGGAAACATCAAGCGGTATAGATTTGCAGAGCTAAATAGGTGTTACTAATGTAGCAGTATGCAATGGGCATGGTACTCATAACTTCAAACCCATGCAGAAAACGTGGGAACGAGTTACTGGAATAAAAGGTTTCTTTCATTTGGGAACAAATGTTACACACTAATCAAATGCAGAACTCTGTGTTGCATCGGTCAAACTATTTTATTGGAGAGGTGGACAGCACTTGCTGAAGATGCAACAAAGCAGGTGATATTTTTTGTCCAAGGTGCAGAGTGTTATTATGGTAGCTGTCAATGTGCTGGTTTCAATGTGATATTTCTCTGTCCAGCACCTGCGATGGTTCTAATGCGATAAAACAATTTTCTGTAAAGTGTTTTGGAGCTACAATTGTGGAAAATAAACTAAGAACAGAATAACAGAAGTCTGTGTGCTTGAGGACCCTGACCCTAGTACTATCTCCTCTAAGTGTTGCCAATGTGTACTTGCGGCGTCTGTCATTCTGGGCTCCTCAGACTGGGATTTCCAGCTTCAGAAAAGGCAAGAGGCAAATCCTTCCCACCTCAGGGCAAGCATTCACTTATGGCTTCTCACCAGGGACATGAAACCCTAGGACCAGATTTATGAAGCCCTTGCTTTGCCATTACATCACGCAAGGTAATGCAAATGAGATTTACTAAGCCACGCAAGGCACCCTTGCGTGGCCCCGCGTGGCTTAGTAAATCTGGAGTAAACCAAGGCAACGCAAGTCGCTGCCTGGCATTACTTTGCGCCAGGAAGGCGTGACGTTGGTGAAGAGTGGGACTTCCACAATATCCACCCATGCTTTTTAACACATTCCTAGATTTACTAAGAGTAGCAAACCTAGGAATGCACCAAAATTGTACGCCTTCCCAACAGAGGTGCAACGAGGAGAAAGATCTGAATTTCTCCTCGTTATATTCTCTTTCTACATGTGCTGCATTCAGTGGCACACGTAGGAAAAAAAGAAAAAGACTGTTTTTGTGCAGGATGTCGCCCCTTCCTGCACAAAAACAATCCTGGCTGTAATGCAGGTGCTGTTGCACCATGACGCAAGGGAGCCTGTGTTGGTGCTAGGCAGCACAGACCGCACCAGTGCATGGAGAATGCAGGAATGCACCGTATATTAGTACATATGGCACATCCCTGCCCACTCCCTTTCACACTGCACAGCAAGCTGTTTATTTGCATTACGTTGTGTGACACGTTTGTAAATCTGCCCCTTGGCCTGATTCACAAAGGTAAACTTTTGACAAAATTGCGAACATTCTGAAAGCTGAGCTAAGAATTCATTCCACCCTTTGGATCTTTGTGTTGTCACTCACAGTTGCTTTCTTTCTACTTGCTACCTCTGTTTGTTTTAGCCTGTCCGGATGTCTTTTGTCTCTCCCAAGAAGCATTGCCTGTTTATGACCTCCCTGATTGGCTTCTTCGTTTCTTTCACGAGTGCTTGCTTTTCGAGAACTCTTTTTTCATTTTCCTGAAGCACTCCATGAGAGTGCATATGTTTTCGAGTTGTCTCCCTTGTCTGCTACTCTCTTCCTCCCTGTTGGTCTCTTGTTTTCTTTTTTGTTAGTCACTCCATAAGAGTGGATAGAGCGCACTTTCGGGCCTTTCCTCCGGATCAATGACTCCAGGACATTTGGACTAAAATCCCTATGTTTCAGCCTATCTTCTGGGTCTCAGTGAGGCTTCTTGGTTTACTGGTTTGCCAGATTGAATGTTTTCTCTGCAATGGGATCTGAAGTTTCAGTGGGCCCAGCACCAGGGAACCTGTCACATTCAATCCAGTTTTGAAGGAGGCGGCAAAAGATCTGCAGTGGTCACGGCTTGACCGCAGTTGGACCATGGGAAGACCTTTCTCCCTGCCGCGCCCAGAGTTGACGTGTTGACGAATGCGTCACTGCGGGGGTAACGAGGTAATCTGGAACTGGTTGGTTGTGAACCACCTGGCCAGATCTGTGTACACCAGGGTGAATGAACCCATCCTGCAACACCTACGGGGTCACGAATGGCACCTACACACACAGGTGGTGCAAAGCATCTTCCAGCAATGGGGAGAATCCTGGTTCAATCTCTTTGCTACCACCAAAAATGGGCAGTTTCAACACTTTTGCACATTGTAATTCCCAAAGTGTCTCTCTCTCAGAGACACATGTCACATAGAGTGGATCATGGGACTCCTGTATGCCTTCCCGCTGCTGCTTCTCCTGCCCCAAGTTCTGAAGAAGATCAGGAACGACGGTGCCCAAGTCATTTTAGTGGCTCAGAATTAGGCCACAAGAGTGTGATATCCAGAACGTTTGTTATTGTTCCCTCCCTCATGTGCTGATTCCGCCTATCACATGCCATATCGCTCATTCTTGCTCCCCCTCAAATCTCGCCCCCCCCTTTGCTGCTTTCCATCGTAGCCCCAAACTCCTCCCTCACCTGCCAGGCTTATCTGGGGTTTCCCTCATTGATTATTGACAACTCTATCTATCTACATGGGCTGGTGAATTTCCCAGGATGAGATTCTCCGGCTCCACCTCGATTACCAGCCGTCTTCATGAGCTGCAGGCTTACTGATGTTGCCGCTCCATCTCTAAAGCCTGGTAACAGGGCTGCACTCCTGTCCTCCTGTGAGATCAGCTCTGAAAGTGCTCGACGTCTGCAAGCAGCAGAGCCCATCTCACCTGACCCTAAAACTGAAGTGGAGACTGCATTTCGATCAGGAAGCTGCATAAAAGAAGCAACGCTATACAAACTGTACCGCGCATCTGCTTGTATGTCTGCCGTGCATGGAACCAAACATGAGCGCTACTTTACAAAGGACTCAAATCACTGTTGAAACTAAAGTTGTGTAACCATCAGTCAGATAACAGGATTTTCTGAATTGAAGATTTTTCTCTTTCATTTGCTTCTAAAGAATACCTTATCCATAGACATCATGGAGGGGTTGCCAAGGGTCGCAGTTGCAGCTCTGGCTTCCCCCTTGTGGCCCCTGGTACTACCAATGTGACTCCCTTGCCTCACTAGTGGCAAAGTCAATGCCAAGAACACAGGGGAGGGTTTAGTTTAGCCCTCATTGCTTTGCATTAGTAGTGGATGTCGGAGGCTGGCCTGGTGTGTGGTGAGCACTTAGGGTGTTATCACCTTATACCAGGTCAGGTGTCCCCTCTTATTGTAGTGTAGGCTGTGTCTAAAAGCCAGGCTCTCTAAAGGTAGCTGTGGATGAGCAACCAAGGCTTATCTAGGTGACATGCAAAGCTTATACAATACCACTGTAGTCACACAGCACTTACACGCATGAAAGGACCACACAGCGTTAACAACAATAAAGGTACTTTACTATAGTAACACAAATACTAAAATACTTTATAGGCAATACTCTACTAGCAGGTGAGTAAACACTATTATATACACTTTTGAAGTCAGGAATTGGCATAAAAAACAGTGAAATAGCAGAATAAATTGGAGACCCTAGGGGGAGGCCAAACCATATACTAAGTAAGTGGAATACGAAAGGCAGTCCCCCACCCAAGGAAGTGGAATCTGTAGAGGGGAGCTGGAGGAACTAGGAACCCTAAAAGGTAAGTACCAGGGTGTGAGAAAGTAGCCTCTTTCTAGCCTTGTTACCCCCACTTTTGGCCTGTTTGTGAGTGTATGTCAGGGTGTTTTCACTGTCTCACTGGGATCCTGCTAGCCAGGGCCCAGTGCTCATAGTGAAAACCCTATGTTTTCAGTATGTTTGTTATGTGTCACTGGGACCCTGCTAGTCAGGACCCCAGTGCTCATAAGTTTGTGGCCTATATGTATGTGTTCCCTGTGTGGTGCCTAACTGTCTCACTGAGGCTCTGCTAACCAGAACCTCAGTGGTTATGCTCTCTCATTTCTTTCAAATTGTCACTAACAGGCTAGTGACCAATTTTACCAATTTACATTGGCTTACTGGAACACCCTTATAATTCCCTAGTATATGGTACTGAGGTACCCAGGGTATTGGGGTTCCAGGAGATCCCTATGGGCTGCAGCATTTCCTTTGCCACCCATAGGGAGCTCTGACAATTCTTACACAGGCCTGCCACTGCAGCCTGAGTGAAATAACGTCCACGTTATTTCACAGCCATTTTACACTGCACTTAAGTAACTTATAAGTCACCTATATGTCTAACCTTTACCTGGTAAAGGTTAGGTGCAAAGTTACTTAGTGTGTGGGCACCCTGGCACTAGCCAAGGTGCCCCCACATTGTTCAGGGCCAATTCCCCGGACTTTGTGAGTGCGGGGACACCATTACACGCGTGCACTACATATAGGTCAATACCTATATGTAGCTTCACAATGGTAACTCCGAATATGGCCATGTAATATGTCTATGATCATGGAATTGCCCCCTCTATACCATCCTGGCATAGTTGGCACAATCCCATGATCCCAGTGGTCTGTAGCACAGACCCTGGTACTGCCAAACTGCCTTTCCCGGGGTTTCACTGCAGCTGCTGCTGCTGCCAACCCCTCAGACAGGCATCTGCCCTCCTGGGGTCCAGCCAGGCCTGGCCCAGGATGGCAGAACAAAGGACTTCCTCTGAGAGAGGGTGTTACACCCTCTCCCTTTGGAAAATGGTGTGAAGGCAGGGGAGGAGTAGCCTCCCCCAGCCTCTGGAAATGCTTGCATGGGCACATTTGGTGCCCATTTCTGCATAAGCCAGTCTACACCGGTTCAGGGACCCCTTAGCCCTGCTCTGGCGCGAAACTGGACAAAGGAAAGGGGAGTGACCACTCCCCTGGGAGGTGCCCAGAGCTCCTCCAGTGTGCTCCAGGCCTCTGCCATCTTGGAAACAGAGGTGCTGCTGGCACACTGGACTGCTCTGAGTGGCCAGTGCCACCAGGTGACGTCAGAGACTCCTCCTGATAGGCTCCTTCAGGTGTTGCTAGCCTATCCTCTCTCCTAGGTAGCCAAACCCTCTTTTCTGGCTATTTAGGGTCTCTGTCTCTTGGGATTCCTTAGATAACGAATGCAAGAGCTCATCCGAGTTCCTCTGCATCTCTCTCTTCACCTTCTGCCAAGGAATCGACTGCTGACCGCGCTGGAAGCCTGCAAACCTGCAAAATAGTAGCAAAGACGACTACTGCAACTCTGTAACGCTGATCCTGCCGCCTTCTCAACTGTTTTCCTGGTGGTGCATGCTGTGGGGGTAGTCTGCCTCCTCTCTGCACTAGAAGCTCAGAAGAAATCTCCCGTGGGTCGCCGGAATCTTCCCCCTGCAACCGCAGGCACCAAAAAGCTGCATTACCGGTCCCTTGGGTCTCCTCTCAGCACGACGAGCGAGGTCCCTCGAATCCAGCAACTCTGTCCAAGTAACTCCCACAGTCCAGTGACTCTTCAGTCCAAGTTTGGTGGAGGTAAGTCCTTGCCTCACCTCGCTAGACTGCATTGCTGGGAACCGCGACTTTTGCAGCTACTCCGGCCCCTGTGCACTTCCGGCGGAAATCCTTTGTGCACAGCCAAGCCTGGGTCCACAGCACTCTAACCTGCATTGCACGACTTTCTAAGTTGGCCTCCGGCGACGTGGGACTCCTTTGTGTAACTTCGGGTGAGCACTGTTTCACGCATCCTTGTAGTGCCTGTTTCTGGCACTTCTCCGGGTGCTACCTGCTGCTAAGAGGGCTCCTTGTCTTGCTCGACGTCCCCTCTACCTTCTGGTCCAATTTGCGACCTCCTGGTCCCTCCTGGGCCACAGCAGCATCCAAAAACGCTAACCTCACGATTTGCAGCTAGCAAGGCTTGTTGCTGTTCTTTCGGCGGGAAAACACTTCTGCACGACTGTCCACAGCGAGAGGGATCCGTCCACCAAAGGGGAAGTCTCTAGCCCTTTTCGTTCCTGCAGAAACCTCAGCTTCTTCTGTCCAGTAGAAGCTTCTTTGCACCCACAGCTGACATTTCCTGGGCATCTGCCCATCTCCGACTTGCTTGTGACTTTTGGACTTGGTTCCCTTGTTCCACAGGTACCCAAGATTGGAAATCTATCGTTGTTGCATTGTTGGTTTGTGTCTTTCTTGCATTATTCCTCTATCACAACTTCTATGTCCTTGGGGGAACTTTAGTGCACTTTGCACTCACTTTTCAGGGTCTTGGGGAGGGTTATTTTTCTAACTCTCACTATTTTCTAATAGTCCCAGCGACCCTCTACAAGGTCACATAGGTTTGGGGTCCATTCGTGGTTCGCATTCCACTTTTGGAGTATATGGTTTGTGTTGCCCCTATCCCTATGTGTCCCCATTGCATCCTATTGTAACTATACACTGTTTGCACTGTTTTCTAAGACTATACTGCATATTTTTGGTATTGTGTACATATATCTTGTGTATATTTCCTATCCTCTCACTGAGGGTATACTCTAAGATACTTTGGCATATTGTCATAAAAATAAAGTACCTTTATTTTTAGTATAACTGTGTATTGTGTTTTCTTATGATATTGTGCATATGACACTAAGTGGTACAGTAGGAGCTTCACTCGTCTCCTAGTTAAGCCTAAGCTGCTCTGCTAAGCTACCATTATCTATCAGCCTATGCTGCTAGACACCCTATACACTAATAAGGGATAACTGGGCCTGGTGCAAGGTGCAAGTACCCCTTGGTACTCACTACAAGCCAGTCCAGCCTCCTACACTGGGTGCCCCACAGCGACCAGGAGAGAAGCGGTAACTGCCTGGTTTCTCCCCAAACCCACAGGTAAACTTTGTAAAAGGACTGACCCAAGCAAGACTGGAAGAAACAGAAGATGGATCCTGACAGAAGAGGACCTTCAAATGAGGGGGACCAAGTCCAGTTCAGGTTGGAGTGTCCGGTTGGGGCAGGAGCCACTACCCACCTGTCTGGAGATGCAGGACCAGGTCGACGGTGAAGACAAAGAGTCAGTGGTGCAGCACTGGAGCCGGAGAGGAGTCCCAGAAGTGATGCAGCTGATGTCCCATAACGGAAGAAGAGTAGCAGTCAGTCAGTGGTGTGTAAAAACCATCAACAAGCGTTGGAAAAGGCAAGAGTCACAGATGAAGATTTGCAGAACTGCTGAGGACCAGGAAGGTCAGGGGGGACACAACCCAAAAAGGGGAGTCTCAGGTGACCCTCAGCAGTGAGGAGAGTCAGAAGACGAGGAGGCATCTCGCACGCAGCAGGCACAGGAGTTGCAGCGAGGCCCACTCAGCACACCTGGAGAGGAGTCCCGTGTTGCTGGAGCAGCAGGCAGGAGACTGTGCTTTGCAGGGAAGAGTGCTGGAGGCCGGGCTACACAGAGCCTGAAGATCGCTTGGAAAAAGAGCCAACAAGCCTTGGTACCTGCAGGAGTCATGGTGCACAAGGGTACTGTCCTGCGAGGAGAGGCCAGGGCTCACTGTCTCCCAAATTGGACAGCTTGCAGAGGGGACGGAGGTGACCACTCCAGACCACCAACTGTGTTGCAGGATCTACGTAGTTTTGCTGGAGATAAGATCCATGTAGCCGGATGTTGGTGCAGTTGGCGCTTGCAGATGCAGGGGAGTGAATCCTTCACTCCAATGGATATTTCTTGCTGCTTCTTTTGCAGGCTGAAGACTCTTCAGCCTGAGAGGATGCACAGCCAGGGAAATGTTGCAGTTGCTGGAAGAACCGGAGAAACAATGTTGCAAAGCAAAGTCGTCACTAGAGTTGCAGATTGTTGGTTCCTGAAGGTCCAGTTGCTGTCCCGGTGCATACTTGCACCGTGCCTTCTGGGATAGGAGGGCCTGCCATAGGGGTGACTTACAGTTATCTGGTACAGTGTCCTATAGTGAAAGTGTGAATGCACCTTTTCACGCAGGCTGCAATTGTAGGCCTGCAGACAGTTTGCATGGGCTCCCAATGGGTGCATAATGCATGCTGCAGCCCATGGGGAACCGTTGGTGCCCCAATGCCCTGGGTACCTAGCTACTATATACTAAGGACTTGCATGGGGGCACCAGTATGCCAATTGTGTGGTGTACTAAGTCAGGAACAACCAAATTTACAGGGAGAGAGCACAGTCACTGGGGTCCTTGTTAGTAGGATTGCAGTGAACACAGTCAAAACACACTGACAGCAGGCAAAAAGTGGGGGAAACCATGCCAAAAGAGGGTAGTTTCCTACAGTGAATAATATTTTGTTATTCACTATTAGTGGAATAAAAAATGGAACACTCTTAGCTGGCACGGGGCCTATGGTGGAAGCTGTGGTAAAGAAAACTGTTTTTAAATGTATGTTGTATGTGTGCTTGCGAGTGAGAGCATGTATGTGAGAGAGCGTGTGTATGTGTGATCATGTGCCTCTATGTGCAAGCATATGTGTGTGTGAGAGAGAAAGAATGCACCATATCTACTGAGACATGGTGCATTGTTTCTATCCCTATCCGCTGGCTCACTGTTAGAAGCCACGTGCCAACGCCCTCTGTGGAATTGATTCTGTGTGTGGAAGTATCATGTCACCCCCAGTGAAGACACATGGACACCTCGTTCACATGACATAATGCAAGGGAGTACACAATGTACTGGAACTCTACAAAAATACCACTGACATCCAGTCAATCAGCCAAACACCCGTTCAGATAATGAAACAACCCAATGCTGATGGTACATCCTAGAAGCCGAGGATCCCACACAATAACACAAACACCGATGAGTCACAGACAGCACAAGAAGAACAACTGCCATGCAAAGTGATAATCATGGTGCAAGCAACATCAAAATGTTCTCACTCATTTTCTCTTTCAGCTGACCAGGGGTATGGGATCCAGCCATGGATCATGACCCCATTTGCAAACCCAAGCACAGCATCAGAGCATGCCTATAATGAGGAACATCGGAGGACACACACCATAGTCGAGAGGACTTTTGGCATCCTGAAGTCAAGATTCAGGTGCCTCGATATCACTGGAGGCAGCCACCTATACTCACGAGAAATGGTCTGCAAGATCATTTTGACCCGTGCCATCCTGCACAACATTTGTGTACGGAGGAACATTCCCCTCTCTGAACCAGACCCACAAATGGCTGAAGAGGAGGAAGAGGAGGATGCTGTCCATCAACATGAGGGGGACCATCCAAACACTGCAGCAGGATTGCGTCGGAGACAACACATTGTCCAAAACTTCTTTTAACTACAGTATAGTCACCATCACCACTATCCTACCATTTTTCATTAAACACCTATTATAATCACTATATCATGGTCTGGGTAATAATTTTTGCATCACATTATCCCTAAGATTCATAATCAGAGTGTAGCCTCATGGAGCACTGCAGAAATACATATTAGGATCCTGAAAAATCCACATCACATTTGATGAGTATGAATGTACAGCCAGCTTCACAAACACCGTAAATGACATTTCACATTTGAAGGGCAATAGCGGAGGACCACAGCTATTTCACACATACATGTTGGCAACATGGTTCATCGCAGCATATGGCACACAACAAAGACAACATCATTCAATATGGAACAGAAATGCCCCATACATGAGGCAGTGAATGTGCTCTTGCATTGGTAACAGAAATGTATGACCAGATCCTTGAATCAAATCAAATCAAATCAAAAACATTTATAAAGTGCGCTACTCACCCGTGAGGGTCTCAAGGCGCTAGGGGGAGGGGGTTACTGCTGCTCGAAGAGCCAGGTTTTGAGTTGCCTCCGAGATGCGAGGTGGTCCTGGGTGGTCCTGAGGTTGGTGGGGAGGGAATTCCATGTCTTGGCCGCCAGGTAGGAGAAGGATTTCCCACCTGCCGTGGTGCGGCGGGTGCGGGGGACGGCGGCGAGTGCAAGGTTGGCGGAGCGAAGTTGACGGGTGGGCGTGTAGAAACTGAGGCGACGGTTGAGGTATTCGGGTCCCTTGTTGTGGAGGGCTTTGTGTGCGTGGGTGAGGAGCCGGAAGGTGATCCTTTTGTTGATGGGAAGCCAGTGCAGGTGTCTCAGGTGGGCGGAGATGTGGCTGTTGCGGGGAATGTCGAGGACGAGGCGGACGGAGGCGTTTTGTATTCGCTGCAGACATTTCTGGAGTTTAGCAGTGGTTCCTACGTATAGGGTGTTACCGTAGTCCAGGCGGCTCGTGACGAGGGCGTGGGTCACAGTCTTTCTGGTGTTGGCGGGGATCCAACGGAAGATCTTTTGGAGCATGCGGAGGGTGAGGAAGCAGGAGGATGATACAGCGTTGACTTGTTTGGTCATGGTGAGAAGTGGGTCCAGGATGAATCCGAGGTTGCGTGCGTGGTCTGAGGGGGTTGGTGAGGTGCCAAGGGCCGTGGGCCACCAGGAGTCATCCCAGGCGGACGGGGTGTTTCCGAGGATGAGGACTTCCGTTTTGTCTGAGTTCAGTTTCAGACGGCTGAGTTTCATCCATTCTGTGACGTCTTTCATTCCATCTTGCAGGTTGGTCTTGTCGCTGGTGGGGTCCTTGGTGAGGGAAAGTATCAGCTGAGTGTCGTCGGCGTAGGAGGTGATCTTGATGTTGTGTTTGCGTACGATGTCGGCGAGGAGGCTCATGTAGACATTGAAGAGAGTCGGGCTGAGCGAGGAGCCTTGTGGGACACCGCAGATGATCTCGGTGGGGTCTGAGCGGAACGGTGGGAGGTCGACTCTTTGGGAGCGGTTGGAGAGGAAGGAGGTGATCCAGTCCAGGGCCTGTCCTTGGATACCGGTGGAGCGGAGGCGGGATATTAGGGTTCGGTGGCAGACGGTGTTGAAGGCAGCCGAGAGGTCGAGGAGGATGAGGGCGACTGTTTCTCCGTTGTCCATCAGAGTTCTGATGTCGTCTGTGACTGAGATGAGGGCGGTTTCTGTGCTGTGATTGGCTTGGAATCCGGACTGAGAGGGGTCGAGTAGGTTGTTGTCTTCAAGGAAGTTGGTAAGTTGCTTGTTGACGGTCTTCTCTATGACTTTGGCAGGGAAGGGGAGGAGCGAGATGGGGCGGAAGTTCTTCAGGTCGCTGGGGTCCGCCGTAGGTTTCTTCAGTAGGGCGTTGACTTCTGCGTGTTTCCAGCTCTCGGGGAAGGTGGCAGAAGCAAACGAGCTGTTGATGATGGTCTGGAGATGCGGGGCGATGATGTCGTCGGCTTTGTTGAAGATGAAGTGTGGGCAGGGGTCTGAGGGGGCACCGGAGTGGATGGAGTTCATTGTAGCTTTGGTCTCTTCCGTGCTGATGTGAGTCCAGGCGTTGAGGGTGATGGCTGGGGTTGTAGGTTCTGTGGTGGTTGGCTGGGTCTGGTGTCCGAAGCTGTCGTGTAGGTCGGTAATCTTACGATGGAAGAAGGTGGCGAGGGAGTTGCAGAGGTCTTGTGAGGGCGTTGGCGTTGGGATTGGAGAGCTCTTTGACAATGTTGAAGAGTTCTTTGCTGTTGTGAGTGTTCTTGTCCAGTCTGTCTGTGAAGGAAGTTCTTTTGGTGGCGCGGATCAGTTGGTGGTGTTTGCGGGTGGCGTTTTTGAGGGCAGACATGTTTTCTGCGTTGTGGTCCTTGCGCCAGGCTTTCTCGAGGGTGCGGCAGTATTTTTTAGATTCCTTGAGGGTGTCTGTGAACCAAAGAGGTTTCCTGGTGTTGGTCTGTCTTGGGAGGCGTCTGAGGGGTGCGAGGTTGTCTGCGCAGTTGGTGATCCAATGTGTGAGGCGGAGGGCTGCGTCGTTGGGGTCGGTGGAGAAGGTGGGTTGGTTGTCGCTGAGAGTGGAGAGAAGCTGTTCGGCGGGGATTTTGTTCCAATGTCTGCGTGGGATGGATTGTGTGCGGAGGTGGCGAGTCTCGCATCGGAAGGTGAAGTGGACACATCTGTGGTCGGTCCAGTGTATTACGGAGGAGTGGCTGAAGGATACGTGGTTGCTGGCGGAGAAGATGGGGTTGAGCGTGTGTCCGGCGATGTGGGTGGGGGTGTTCACCAGTTGCTTGAGACCGAGGTTGGCGAGGTTGTCGAGCAGGGTGGTGGTGTTGGGGTCGTTGTTCTGTTCCAGGTGGAAGTTGAGGTCACCGAGGAGGATGTAGTCCGGCGAGGCAAGGGCGTACGGGGAGATCAAGTCAGTTATAGAGTCGCTGAAGAGGGCGCGTGGTCCGGGGGTCTGTAGATGAGAGTTCCTCTGAGGGTGGTCCTGGGGTCGGTGTGGATCTGGAAGTGCAGGTGTTCGGCGGCGAGGGGGGTGTCTTCGGTGGAGGTGGTGACATTGATGGAGTCCTTGAAGACGATGGCGATTCCTCCACCGACATGGTTGTTGCGGTCTCTCCTGGAGATCTTGTAGCCGTCGGTGATGGCTATGGCGATGTCGGGGGCCAAAGAGGCGTTCATCCAGGTCTCAGTGATGAAGGCGACGTCCGGTACGGTGGAGTCCAGGAGGTCCCATAGTTCAATGGCGTGCTTGTGGACGGAGAGTGCGTTGATCAGGATGCATTTGAGGTGGTTGTTGGCGCGTGGGCTGGCGGGAGGGGTGGTTACGCGGTGGAAGGTGAGTTTGCAGGTGAGGCATGCGAAGGGTCCATGGGTGCGTTTAGGGTTGGCTTGGAAGCAGGTACTGGAGTGCCCCGGGTTGAGGCCGTGGAGGGTGTTGGGGTCGTAGCGGTGCTGAGGGGTTTGGGAGTGCTGTGGGCCAGGGGTCATGGCGCTGGGCTGGGCGCGGACGGGCACAGACGGGCTTGCCTTTGGTGCGCCTTCGGCGTGCCAGCGGCCGCCATAAGAGGGAGGAGGGGGTAGGAGGGGGGATGAGGGGGGGAGGAGGGGAGAGGAGGGGTCAGCTGGGGGCGGGGGCGGGAGGGGGGCGACGAATGGGAGCAGGGGGGGTGGGGCCGAGCAGGAGGTGGTGGCGGGAAAGCGGAGGGTGGGGGGGTCAGGTAGAGGGGAGGGGAGGGGAGAAAAGATAGGGGAGGGGGGATTACAGAGGAGGAGGTAAGTCAGGAAGAACAGAAGAGAAGTGAGAAGAGTCAAGAAGAGGAGTAAAGAAGAAGAGGAGAGAAGAGTCAAGAGAGAAGAGTCAAGAGAGAAGAGAGAACAGTCAAGAAGAAGAGAAGAGTCAAGAAGAAGAGTAAAGAAGAAGAGGAGAGAAGAGTCAAGAGAGAAGAGTCAAGAAGAAGAGTCAGGCAGAAGAGGAGAGACCTGAGAAGCAGAGGGGAAGCGTTCAGAAGATGAGGAGAGGCCACAGAGGAAGAAAAGGAACACGCAGAGAAAAGTACAGAAGAGGAGAAGAACACGCAGGTCGGGTGCAGAGGAGAAAGAAGAACACAGATGAAGAAAGAAGAAAACAGGTCTCACTGATGAAGGCGACGTCCGGTGCGGTGGAGTCCAGGAGGTCCCATAGTTCAATGGCGTGCTTGTGGACGGAGGGTGCGTTGATCAGGATGCATTTGAGATGGTTGTTGGCGCGTGGGCTGGCGGGAGGGGTGGTTACGCGGTGGAAGGTGAGTTTGCAGGTGAGGCATGCGAAGGGTCCATGGGTGCGTTTAGGGTTGGCTTGGAAGCAGGTACTGGAGTGCCCCGGGTTGAGGCCGTGGAGGGTGTTGGTTGTCGTAGCGGTGCTGAGGGGTTTGGGAGTGCTGTGGGCCAGGGGTCGTGGCGCTGGGCTGGGCGCGGACGGGCACAGACGGGCTTGCCTTTGGCGCGCCTTCGGCGCGCCAGCGGCCGCCATAACAGGGAGGAGGGGGGAGGAGGGGGGAGGAGGGGGAATGAGGGGGGAGGAGGGGAGAGGAGGGGTCAGCTGGGGGCAGGGGGCGGGAAGGGGGCGACGAATGGGAGCAGGGAGGGCGGGGCCGAGCAGGAGGTGGCGGCGGGAAAGCGGAGGGTGGGGGGGTCAGGTAGAGGGGAGGGGAGAAAAGATAGGGGAGGGGGGATTACAGAGGAGGAGGTAAGTCAGGAAGAACAGAAGAGAAGTGAGAAGAGTCAAGAAGAGGAGTAAAGAAGAAGAGGAGAGAAGAGTCAAGAGAGAAGAGTCAAGAGAGAAGAGAGAAGAGTCAAGAAGAAGAGAAGAGTCAGGCAGAAGAGTAAAGAAGAAGAGGAGAGAAGAGTCAAGAGAGAAGAGAGAAGAATCAAGAAGAAGAGTCAGGCAGAAGAGGAGAGACCTGAGAAGCAGAGGGGAAGCGTCCAGAAGATGAGGAGAGGCCACAGAGGAAGAAAAGGAACACGCAGAGAAAAGTACAGAAGAGGAGAAGAACACGCAGGTCGGGTGCAGAGGAGAAAGAAGAACACAGATGAAGAAAGAAGAAAACAACACGCAGGTCGGGGTGCAGAGGAGAAAAAAGAACACAGAAGAAGAAAGAACACGCAGGTCGGGGTGCAGAGAATAACACAGATGAAGAAAGAAGAAAGAACACGCAGATCGGGGTGCAGAGGAGAAAGAAGAACACAGATGAAGAGCAAAGCAGGAAGAGAACGCAGTGAGGAAGAGGAGATAGAAGAACACAGATGAAGAGCAAAGCAGGAAGAGAACGCGGTGAGGAAGAGGAGAAATGAAGAACACAGAAGAAGAACACAGAAGAAGAAAGAACACGCAGGACGGGGTGCTGAGGAGAAAGAAGAACACAGATGAAGAGACAAGAAAGAACACGCAGGTCGGGGTGCAGAGGAGAAAGAAGAACACAGATGAAGAAAGAAGAAGGAACACGCAGCAAGTGGGCTGCAGAAGAGGAGCAGAGAGCGAAGGGAAATGGACAGCAGAGGTGCGGAGAGAGGTTGGAGGAGAGAGCGGAAGGCAGAAGACAGGAGTACAGGAAAGAGAGGTGAGTAGCGCGGGGCTGGGCGAGGGGCTGGACGGGGGGAGTACTTACTGTTTTAGCAGGTCTTGCTGGGAGGTGTCAGGAGCCTGGGCTGGTGGAGTTGCAGCGGCAGGGGGAGCGACCTACCCTCGGGTCAAGGGTCGCTGACTCTGCCGCGCAGCGGCCACCATAAGAGGGAGGAGGGGGGGAGGGGGGCGACGAATGGGAGCAGGGGGGGTGGGGCCGAGCAGGAGGTGGCAGTGGGAAAGCGGAGGGTGGGGGGGTCAGGTAGAGGGGAGGGGAGGGGAGGGGAGAAAAGATAGGGGAGGGGGGATTACAGAGGAGGAGGTAAGTCAGGAAGAACAGAAGAGAAGTGAGAAGAGTCAAGAAGAGGAGTAAAGAAGAAGAGGAGAGAAGAGTCAAGGGAGAAGAGAGAAGAGTCAAGAGAGAAGAGAGAAGAGTCAAGAAGAAGAGAAGAGTCAAGAAGAAGAGTAAAGAAGAAGAGGAGAGAAGAGTCAAGAGAGAAGAGAGAAGAGTCAAGAAGAAGAGTCAGGCAGAAGAGGAGAGACCTGAGAAGCAGAGGGGAAGCGTTCAGAAGATGAGGAGAGGCCACAGAGGAAGAAAAGGAACACGCAGAGAAAAGTACAGAAGAGGAGAAGAACACGCAGGTCGGGTGCAGAGGAGAAAGAAGAACACAGATGAAGAAAGAAGAAAACAGGTCTCACTGATGAAGGCGACGTCCGGTGCGGTGGAGTCCAGGAGGTCCCATAGTTCAATGGCGTGCTTGTGGACGGAGGGTGCGTTGATCAGGATGCATTTGAGGTGGTTGTTGGCGCGTGGGCTGGCGGGAGGGGTGGTTACGCGGTGGAAGGTGAGTTTGCAGGTGAGGCATGCGAAGGGTCCATGGGTGCGTTTAGGGTTGGCTTGGAAGCAGGTACTGGAGTGCCCCGGGTTGAGGCCGTGGAGGGTGTTGGTTGTCGTAGCGGTGCTGAGGGGTTTGGGAGTGCTGTGGGCCAGGGGTCGTGGCGCTGGGCTGGGCGCGGACGGGCACAGACGGGCTTGCCTTTGGCGCGCCTTTGGCGCGCCAGCGGCCGCCATAAGAGGGAGGAGGGGGGAGGAGGGGGGAGGAGGGGGAATGAGGGGGGAGGAGGGGAGAGGAGGGGTCAGCTGGGGGCAGGGGGCGGGAAGGGGGCGACGAATGGGAGCAGGGGGGGCGGGGCCGATCAGGAGGTGGCGGCGGGAAAGCGGAGGGTGGGGGGGGTCAGGTAGAGGGGAGGGGAGAAAAGATAGGGGAGGGGGGATTACAGAGGAGGAGGTAAGTCAGGAAGAACAGAAGAGAAGTGAGAAGAGTCAAGAAGAGGAGTAAAGAAGAAGAGGAGAGAAGAGTCAAGAGAGAAGAGTCAAGAGAGAAGAGAGAAGAGTCAAGAAGAAGAGAAGAGTCAAGAAGAAGAGTAAAGAAGAAGAGGAGAGAAGAGTCAAGAGAGAAGAGAGAAGAATCAAGAAGAAGAGTCAGGCAGAAGAGGAGAGACCTGAGAAGCAGAGGGGAAGCGTCCAGAAGATGAGGAGAGGCCACAGAGGAAGAAAAGGAACACGCAGAGAAAAGTACAGAAGAGGAGAAGAACACGCAGGTCGGGTGCAGAGGAGAAAGAAGAACACAGATGAAGAAAGAAGAAAACAACACGCAGGTCGGGGTGCAGAGGAGAAAAAAGAACACAGAAGAAGAAAGAACACGCAGGTCGGGGTGCAGAGAATAACACAGATGAAGAAAGAAGAAAGAACACGCAGATCGGGGTGCAGAGGAGAAAGAAGAACACAGATGAAGAGCAAAGCAGGAAGAGAACGCAGTGAGGAAGAGGAGATAGAAGAACACAGATGAAGAGCAAAGCAGGAAGAGAACGCGGTGAGGAAGAGGAGAAATGAAGAACACAGAAGAAGAACACAGAAGAAGAAAGAACACGCAGGACGGGGTGCAGAGGAGAAAGAAGAACACAGATGAAGAGACAAGAAAGAACACGCAGGTCGGGGTGCAGAGGAGAAAGAAGAACACAGATGAAGAAAGAAGAAGGAACACGCAGCAAGTGGGCTGCAGAAGAGGAGCAGAGAGCGAAGGGAAATGGACAGCAGAGGTGCGGAGAGAGGTTGGAGGAGAGAGCGGAAGGCAGAAGACAGGAGTACAGGAAAGAGAGGTGAGTAGCGCGGGGCTGGGCGAGGGGCTGGACGGGGGGAGTACTTACTGTTTTAGCAGGTCTTGCTGGGAGGTGTCAGGAGCCTGGGCTGGTGGAGTTGCAGCGGCAGGGGGAGCGACCTACCCTCGGGTCAAGGGTCGCTGACTCTGCCGCGCAGCGGCCACCATTAGAGGGAGGAGGGGGGTAGGGGGGCGACGAATGGGAGCAGGGGGGGTGGGGCCGAGCAGGAGGTGGCGGTGGGAAAGCGGAGGGTGGGGGGGTCAGGTAGAGGGGAGGGGAGGGGAGAAAAGATAGGGGAGGGGGGATTACAGAGGAGGAGGTAAGTCAGGAAGAACAGAAGAGAAGTGAGAAGAGTCAAGAAGAGGAGTAAAGAAGAAGAGGAGAGAAGAGTCAAGAGAGAAGAGAGAAGAGTCAAGAGAGAAGAGAGAAGAGTCAAGAAGAAGAGAAGAGTCAAGAAGAAGAGTAAAGAAGAAGAGGAGAGAAGAGTCAAGAGAGAAGAGAGAAGAGTCAAGAAGAAGAGTCAGGCAGAAGAGGAGAGACCTGAGAAGCAGAGGGGAAGCGTCCAGAAGATGAGGAGAGGCCACAGAGGAACAAAAGGAACACGCAGAGAAAAGTACAGAAGAGGAGAAGAACACGCAGGTCGGGTGCAGAGGAGAAAGAAGAACACAGATGAAGAAAGAAGAAAACAGGTCTCACTGATGAAGGCGACGTCCGGTGCGGTGGAGTCCAGGAGGTCCCATAGATCAATGGCGTGCTTGTGGACGGAGGGTGCGTTGATCAGGATGCATTTGAAGTGGTTTTTGGCGCGTGGGCTGGCGGGAGGGGTGGTTACGCGGTGGAAGGTGAGTTTGCAGGTGAGGCATGCGAAGGGTCCATGGGTGCGTTTAGGGTTGGCTTGGAAGCAGGTACTGGAGTGCCCCGGGTTGAGGCCGTGGAGGGTGTTGGTTGTCGTAGCGGTGCTGAGGGGTTTGGGAGTGCTGTGGGCCAGGGGTCGTGGCGCTGGGCTGGGCGCGGACGGGCACAGACGGGCTTGCCTTTGGCGCGCCTTCGGCGCGCCAGCGGCCGCCATAAGAGGGAGGAGGGGGGAGGAGGGGGAATGAGGGGGGAGGAGGGGAGAGGAGGGATCAGCTGGGGGCGGGAAGGGGGCGACGAATGGGAGCAGGGGGGGCGGGGCCGAGCAGGAGGTGGCGGCGGGAAAGCGGAGGGTGGGGGGGTCAGGTAGAGGGGAGGGGAGAAAAGATAGGGGAGGGGGGATTACAGAGGAGGAGGTAAGTCAGGAAGAACAGAAGAGAAGTGAGAAGAGTCAAGAAGAGGAGTAAAGAAGAAGAGGAGAGAAGAGTCAAGAGAGAAGAGAGAAGAGTCAAGAGAGAAGAGAGAAGAGTCAAGAAGAAGAGAAGAGTCAAGAAGAAGAGGAGAGAAGAGTCAAGAGAGAAGAGAGAAGAATCAAGAAGAAGAGTCAGGCAGAAGAGGAGAGACCTGAGAAGCAGAGGGGAAGCGTCTAGAAGATGAGGAGAGGCCACAGAGGAAGAAAAGGAACACGCAGAGAAAAGTACAGAAGAGGAGAAGAACACGCAGGTCGGGTGCAGAGGAGAAAGAAGAACACAGATGAAGAAAGAAGAAAACAACACGCAGGTCGGGGTGCAGAGGAGAAAAAAGAACACAGAAGAAGAAAGAACACGCAGGTCGGGGTGCAGAGAATAACACAGATGAAGAAAGAAGAAAGAACACGCAGATCGGGGTGCAGAGGAGAAAGAAGAACACAGATGAAGAGCAAAGCAGGAAGAGAACGCGGTGAGGAAGAGGAGATAGAAGAACACAGATGAAGAGCAAAGCAGGAAGAGAACGCGGTGAGGAAGAGGAGAAATGAAGAACACAGAAGAAGAAAGAACACGCAGGACGGGGTGCAGAGGAGAAAGAAGAACACAGATGAAGAGAGAAGAAAGAACACGCAGGTCGGGGTGCAGAGGAGAAAGAAGAACACAGATGAAGAAAGAAGAAGGAACACGCAGCAAGTGGGCTGCAGAAGAGGAGCAGAGAGCGAAGGGAAATGGACAGCAGAGGTGCGGAGAGAGGTTGGAGGAGAGAGCGGAAGGCAGAAGACAGGAGTACAGGAAAGAGAGGCTAGTAGCGCGGGGCTGGGCGAGGGGCTGGACGGGGGGAGTACTTACTGTTTTAGCAGGTCTTGCTGGGAGGTGTCAGGACCCTGGGCTGGTGGAGCTGCAGCAGCAGGGGGAGCGACCTACCCTCGGGTCAAGGGTCGCTGACTCTGCCGCGCAGCGGCCACCATAAGAGGGAGGAGGGGGGGAGGAGGGGTCAGCTGGGGGCGGGGGCGGGAGGGGGGCGACGAATGGGAGCAGGGGGGGTGGGGCCGAGCAGGAGGTGGCGGCGGGAAAGCAGAGGGTGGGGGGGTCAGGTAGAGGGGAGGGGAGGGGAGAAAAGATAGGGGAGGGGGGATTACAGAGGAGGAGGTAAGTCAGGAAGAACAGAAGAGAAGTGAGAAGAGTCAAGAAGAGGAGTAAAGAAGAAGAGGAGAGAAGAGTCAAGAGAGAAGAGAGAAGAGTCAAGAGAGAAGAGAGAAGAGTCAAGAAGAAGAGAAGAATCAAGAAGAAGAGTAAAGAAGAAGAGGAGAGAAGAGTCAAGAGAGAAGAGAGAAGAGTCAAGAAGAAGAGTCAGGCAGAAGAGGAGAGACCTGAGAAGCAGAGGGGAAGCGTCCAGAAGATGAGGAGAGGCCACAGAGGAAGAAAAGGAACACGCAGAGAAAAGTACAGAAGAGGAGAAGAACACACTGGTCGGGTGCAGAGGAGAAAGAAGAACACAGATGAAGAAAGAAGAAAACAGGTCTCACTGATGAAGGCGACGTCCGGTGCGGTGGAGTCCAGGAGGTCCCATAGTTCAATGGCGTGCTTGTGGACGGAGGGTGCGTTGATCAGGATGCATTTGAGGTGGTTGTTGGCGTGTGGGCTGGCGGGAGGGGTGGTTACGCGGTGGAAGGTGAGTTTGCAGGTGAGGCATGCGAAGGGTCCATGGGTGCGTTTAGGGTTGGCTTGGAAGCAGGTACTGGAGTGCCCCGGGTTGAGGCCGTGGAGGGTGTTGGTTGTCGTAGCGGTGCTGAGGGGTTTGGGAGTGCTGTGGGCCAGGGGTCGTGGCGCTGGGCTGGGCGCGGACGGGCACAGACGGGCTTGCCTTTCGCGCCAGCGGCCGCCATAAGAGGGAGGAGGGGGAAGGAGGGGGAATGAGGGGGGAGGAGGGGAGAGGAGGGGTCAGCTGGGGGCGGGGGGCGGGAAGGGGGCGACGAATGGGAGCAGGGGGGGCGGGCCGAGCAGGAGGTGGCGGCAGGAAAGCGGAGGGTGGGGGGGTCAGGTAGAGGGGAGGGGAGAAAAGATAGGGGAGGGGGGATTACAGAGGAGGAGGTAAGTCAGGAAGGACAGAAGAGAAGTGAGAAGAGTCAAGAAGAGGAGTAAAGAAGAAGAGGAGAGAAGAGTCAAGAGAGAAGAGAGAAGAGAGAAGAGTCAAGAAGAAGAGAAGAGTCAAGAAGAAGAGTAAAGAAGAAGAGGAGAGAAGAGTCAAGACAGAAGAGAGAAGAATCAAGAAGAAGAGTCAGGCAGAAGAGGAGAGACCTGAGAAGCAGAGGGGAAGCGTCCAGAAGATGAGGAGAGGCCACAGAGGAAGAAAAGGAACACGCAGAGAAAAATACGGAAGAGGAGAAGAACACGCAGGTCGGGTGCAGAGGAGAAAGAAGAACACAGATGAAGAAAGAAGAAAACAACACGCAGGTCGGGGTGCAGAGGAGAAAAAAGAACACAGAAGAAGAAAGAACACGCAGGTCGGGGTGCAGAGAATAACACAGATGAAGAAAGAAGAAAGAACACGCAGATCGGGGTGCAGAGGAGAAAGAAGAACACAGATGAAGAGCAAAGCAGGAAGAGAACGCGGTGAGGAAGAGGAGATAGAAGAACACAGATGAAGAGCAAAGCAGGAAGAGAACGCGGTGAGGAAGAGGAGAAATGAAGAACACAGTAGAAGAACACAGAAGAAGAAAGAACACGCAGGACGGGGTGCAGAGGAGAAAGAAGAACACAGATGAAGAGAGAAGAAAGAACACGCAGGTCGGGGTGCAGAGGAGAAAGAAGAACACAGATGAAGAAAGAAGAAGGAACACGCAGCAAGTGGGCTGCAGAAGAGGAGCAGAGAGCGAAGGGAAATGGACAGCAGAGGTGCGGAGAGAGGTTGGAGGAGAGAGCGGAAGGCAGAAGACAGGAGTACAGGAAAGAGAGGTGAGTAGCGCGGGGCTGGGCGAGGGGCTGGACGGGGGGAGTACTTACTGTTTTAGCAGGTCTTGCTGGGAGGTGTCAGGAGCCTGGGCTGGTGGAGCTGCAGCGGCAGGGGGAGCGACCTACCCTCGGGTCAAGGGTCGCTGACTCTGCCGCGCAGCGGCAACCATAAGAGGGATGAGGGGGGGAGGAGGGGGAGGGCGGGGGCGGGAGGGGGGCGACGAATGGGAGCAGGGGGGGTGGGGCCGAGCAGGAGGTGGCGGCGGGAAAGCGGAGGGTGGGGGGGTCAGGTAGAGGGGAGGGGAGGGGAGAAAAGATAGGGGAGGGGGGATTACAGAGGAGGAGGTAAGTCAGGAAGAACAGAAGAGGAGAAGAGAGAAGAGTCAAGAAGAGGAGTGAAAAAGAAGAGGAGAGAAGAGTCAAGAGAGAAGAGAGAAGAGTCAAGAGAGAAGAGAGAAGAGTCAAGAAGAAGAGAAGAGTCAAGAAGAAGAGTAAAGAAGAAGAGGAGAGAAGAGTCAAGAGAGAAGAGAGAAGAGTCAAGAAGAAGAGTCAGGCAGAAGAGGAGAGACCTGAGAAGCAGAGGGGAAGCGTCCAGAAGATGAGGAGAGGCCACAGAGGATGAAAAGGAACACGCAGAGAAAAGTACAAAAGAGGAGAAGAACACGCAGGTCGGGTGCAGAGGAGAAAGAAGAACACAGATGAAGAAAGAAGAAAACAGGTCTCACTGATGAAGGCGACGTCCGGTGCGGTGGAGTCCAGGAGGTCCCATAGTTCAATGACGTGCTTGTGGACGGAGGGTGCGTTGATCAGGATGCATTTGAGGTGGTTGTTGGCGCGTGGGCTGGTGGGAGGGGTGGTTACGCGGTGGAAGGTGAGTTTGCAGGTGAGGCATGCGAAGGGTCCATGGGTGCGTTTAGGGTTGGCTTGGAAGCAGGTACTGGAGTGCCCCGGGTTGAGGCCGTGGAGGGTGTTGGTTGTCGTAGCGGTGCTGAGGGGTTTGGGAGTGCTGTGGGCCAGGGGTCGTGGCGCTGGGCTGGGCGCGGACGGGCACAGACGGGCTTGCCTTTGGTGCGCCTTCGGCGCGCCAGCGGCCGCCATAACAGGGAGGAGGGGGGAGGAGGGGGGAGGAGGGGGGAGGAGGGGGAATTAGGGGGGAGAAGGGGAGAGGAGGGGTCAGCTGGGGGCGAGGGGCGGGAAGGGGGCGACGAATGGGAGCAGGGGGGCGGGGCCGAGCAGGAGGTGTCGGCGGGAAAGCGGAGGGTGGGGGGGTCAGGTAGAGGGGAGGGGAGGGGAGAAAAGATAGGGGAGGGGGGATTACAGAGGAGGAGGTAAGTCAGGAAGGACAGAAGAGAAGTGAGAAGAGTCAAGAAGAGGAGTAAAGAAGAAGAGGAGAGAAGAGTCAAGAGAGAAGAGAGAAGAGTCAAGAGAGAAGAGAGATGAGTCAAGAAGAAGAGAAGAGTCAAGAAGAAGAGTAAAGAAGAAGAGGAGAGAAGAGTCAAGAGAGAAGAGAGAAGAATCAAGAAGAAGAGTCAGGCAGAAGAGGAGAGACCTGAGAAGCAGAGGGGAAGCGTCAAGAAGATGAGGAGAAGCCACAGAGGAAGAAAAGGAACACGCAGAGAAAAATACGGAAGAGGAGAAGAACACGCAGGTCGGGTGCAGAGGAGAAAGAAGAACACAGATGAAGAAAGAAGAAAACAACACGCAGGTCGGGGTGCAGAG
Source organism: Pleurodeles waltl (assembly GCF_031143425.1). Classification (NCBI taxonomy): domain Eukaryota; kingdom Metazoa; phylum Chordata; class Amphibia; order Caudata; family Salamandridae; genus Pleurodeles; species Pleurodeles waltl. Next base: position 1,784,598 of record NC_090440.1, read on the forward strand.
GAGAAAAAAGAACACAGAAGAAGAAAGAACACGCAGGTCGGGGTGCAGAGAATAACACAGATGAAGAAAGAAGAAAGAACACGCAGATCGAGGTGCAGAGGAGAAAGAAGAACACAGATGAAGAGCAAAGCAGGAAGAGAACGCGGTGAGGAAGAGGAGATAGAAGAACACAGATGAAGAGCAAAGCAGGAAGAGAACGCGGTGAGGTCGAGGAGAAATGAAGAACACAGTAGAAGAACACCGAAGAAGAAAGAACACGCAGGACGGGGTGCAGAGGAGAAAGAAGAACACAGATGAAGAGAGAAGAAAGAACACGCAGGTCGGGGTGCAGAGGAGAAAGAAGAACACAGATGAAGAAAGAAGAAGGAACACGCAGCAAGTGGGCTGCAGAAGAGGAGCAGAGAGCGAAGGGAAATGGACAGCAGAGGTGCGGAGAGAGATTGGAGGAGAGAGCGGAAGGCAGAAGACAGGAGTACAGGAAAGAGAGGTGAGTAGCGCGGGGCTGGGCGAGGGGCTGGACGGGGGGAGTACTTACTGTTTTAGCAGGTCTTGCTGGGAGGTGTCAGGAGCCTGGGCTGGTGGAGCTGCAGCGGCAGGGGGAGCGACCTACCCTCGGGTCAAGGGTCGCTGACTCTGCCGCGCAGCGGCCACCATAAGAGGGAGGAGGGGGGGAGGAGGGGTCAGCTGGGGGCGGGGGCGGGAGGGGGGCGACGAATGGGAGCAGGGGGGGTGGGGCCGAGCAGGAGGTGGCGGCGGGAAAGCGGAGGGTGGGGGGGTCAGGTAGAGGGGAGGGGAGGGGAGAAAAGATAGGGGAGGGGGGATTACAGAGGAGGAGGGGAGTCAGGAAGAACAGAAGAGGAGAAGAGAGAAGAGTCAAGAAGAGGAGTGAAAAAGAAGAGGAGAGAAGAGTCAAGAGAGAAGAGAGAAGAGTCAAGAGAGAAGAGTCAAGAAGAAGAGAAGAGTCAAGAAGAAGAGTAAAGAAGAAGAGGAGAGAAGAGTCAAGAGAGAAGAGAGAAGAGTCAAGAAGAAGAGTCAGGCAGAAGAGGAGAGACCTGAGAAGCAGAGGGGAAGCGTCCAGAAGATGAGTAGAGGCCACAGAGGATGAAAAGGAACACGCAGAGAAAAGTACAGAAGAGGAGAAGAACACGCAGGTCGGGGTGCAGAGGAGAAAGAAGAACACAGATGAAGAAAGAAGAAAACAACACGCAGGTCGGGGTGCAGAGGAGAAAGAAGAACACAGAAGAAGAACACAAAAGAAGAAAGAACACGCAGGTCAGGGTGCAGAGAAGAACACAGATGAAGAAAGAAGAAAGAACACGCAGATCGGGGTGCAGAGGAGAAAGAAGAACACAGATGAAGAGCAAAGCAGGAAGAGAACATGGTGAGGAAGAGGAGATAGAAGAACACAGATGAAGAGCAAAGCAGGAAGAGAACGCGGTGAGGAAGAGGAGAAATGAAGAACACAGAAGAAGAACACAGAAGAAGAAAAACACGCAGGACGGGGTGCAGAGGAGAAAGAAGAACACAGATGAAGAGAGAAGAAAGAACACGCAGGTCGGGTGCAGAGGAGAAAGAAGAACACAGATGAAGAAAGAAGAAGGAACACGCAGCAAGTGGGCTGCAGAAGAGGAGCAGAGAGCGAAGGGAAATGGACAGCAGAGGTGCGGAGAGAGATTGGAGGAGAGAGCGGAAGGTAGAAGACAGGAGTACAGGAAAGAGAGGTGAGTAGCGCGGGGCTGGGCGAGGGGCTGGGCGGGGGGAGTACTTACTGTTTTAGCAGGTCTTGCTGGGAGGTGTCAGGAGCCAGGGCTGGTGGAGCTGCAGCGGCAGGGGGAGCGACCTACCCTCAGGTCAATGGTCGCTTGACATCAGCTATGACACAGTAAGTGTGACATCAGCTATCTCTGCATGGAGCATGTGTGACAAGAAGTCCAGGTAAGCTGCAAATGGATAGCACGAGTGCCCCAGGTATGACTAGCATTGCTCACAAGACATTCCTTGCATATGCCATCCCAGGTCATAAGTCCTGCCACTGCCATGTTTTCTGTCTCTCCCTACCCTTCTCTAGGGGGCCCTGTAACTAGACTATTTGTACCCTGATAATCCTTCATCTACAAACACCCAGACTCACATTCTGACTCCAGTGTGTTTCCCTCTTTAGTATGGTATTCCATAGTCATTGTTCTTCTGTCGACATGGACGTCTGGTCGGATAATGCACTGCCTTGTAGTCTGTAGGACCTGTTATCACCTGTTTATTGCTTCCCATGTGAAAGGTACTGTTGGCCCTTTGAACTTGATTCTCACCTACAGGACTTGTGAGAGACTGAAGCTGCACACACCTATGAACACTTCCATGCAGACCAGCCATTTGAATCTGCTCTGCCATTTCTGCTGCCTGGAACGGCTTAGAAGCTGCCATTTTATGTATATCACTGTTATGCATTGCCGTATAAATCACTTGTGTAACACAGGCCTTGGGTTATTGTGTAAGATTGCAGCACACAGGATAAAAACAGTATACTTTTTCCACAGTGTTGTTCCAGCTTTGACCAGTCTCAGTCTGCTCACTGTATATTTGCCTTGTTCATTTTTGTTCCTGATTGACCCTGCATCCTGTTAGCCTGACTGGTTCCTGTCTTTGCGTTACCATAAAGGTTCCCTGTGACTACATTTGTCTCATAGTTGTTTTCCATGCCCTCACTTTCCTCCTGGGGTATTGTATCAGGTAGGTCTACAATGAATACTCAAATACAGTGTATAGGGTAATCAGTTTACTTATCGTATCATGGGGTGGAACTTGTCTTCAAATAGCCTAATCACAGCCCATCCCTTGTCTGGGTTTCATGTATGCATGAGTGACAAAAAGTGACAGTGTACCATGGCTGTATGCATGGATTGGGTATGGTGCCTCCAGCACAACAATGTTAGATAATGTGCATGAAATGTCAACACATGTTTGTATCCTGACGGTCCACCCACTGATTCACATCGGCCCCAACATATTGATGGGGCTTGCGTGGTGAATAGCTGTGAGGTTAAACAACACAGAGGCACTGATGTTCCCGGCTGCATTAGGAATTTTAGAGGCCACCCTGTATACAAATGTTGTGATGAAACCTGCCTGTTTAAAATTCCTGATCCATTAACTTTGTGAGCACCCCAAGGTTGCCCTGTTGTCAGTCTCATAAAACTTCTGCAGTGCCATAGCTGGACTATCCCCATGTGTGTTCTCAATTCCTCTTCAGCTTACCTTCAATTCAGCTGTGAAGGATGCTTTGTTAATGCAGGGAATGGCTCCACAGACTCATGACTAGACCTGAACGTAACTGTGACAACATGGACCCCAATCCTAACACAGGGTACACATGGGCCCACACACTTGAACTGGACACCTTTGTGCAATTAACCACTGGAAATATGTGAACACGTGCTGCTTGGTCTGTTGATCCTCCACAGCCACAGGAGAAACATAGGTCATTTATACGACTCAAACTGTGGAGTGACATTACATTTGTGAATTGGTTTTGGGACTCGGTGTCACAAACACCAGACCCACATAGCATTTTCAAATGCCTGACTCATGGGTACTATCTAAACAAGTGACCAGGAAGTGGAATCCAACATTCCAGGACATGTGATGGCTTAGTCTTGGAACATTGCCATGATCAACCGTTCTCTATCTATCCTGTGCATGGTTTGTCATGGGAGATGCTTATGTCCCAAAAATCTGGGAAGTTCACACAGCATTTGTTGCTACGTGTATGACAAACACATTTCCTTACTCATTTCCACACTGAATAACATCTGATGGTTGTCCCCATTGACAACACATGCATACAAGCACATTTATGAAAACACGTCCTGTGATGTTCACACAGTGGGACAACTAAAATTGTAAGAGCCAATTCACACACATTGACTCACAGGCAATGAGTTACTGTATTGAGTTGTGTAGCCTTGCTATCCTCTATTGATGCTCAACCTGCCTCAAACTGGGTAATACCAATTTGTATTCCAAAAGTTTGGGGATCTATTGCGTCAGTGAACAGTGCAAATCCAGTACAACAACTAGAGGATTATGGTCAGCAGTAGTGTGATCTGCCACATGTGCCCATATACTGGAATGCACAATGTAGGTGCAAACAGCCTATCTCTGTATAGTGACAGCTGTCATGTAATATAAAAATGTGAGAAATGACCCAAACCCAGTAAAAGACATAAATTTTGACGCATATGCATCAAAAAAGACACACATGTGTCAAAAACGCTGCATATGCGTAGAAAAATGACGCTCACTGCCATGATACATCCATTGGCCCTGAGCGGTAATTCCCACACTGTAACCATGAAATTGGTTAATTATGAAAAATATTTGAAAATATGTATGCAAGGTAATTTCTAAGCATGTGCGTCAAAAAAAACAATTTGCACAGACTTTAAGCGTTATAATATTTTGACACATCATAATAAAAACACACCCCATTTGAGGCAGGAAGTGATGTAATAGGATATCCTGTTTATAGAATTGGTACAGTGGGTGTACTTTGACTTTCACTTTGCAGTCTGTGATTTTTCTTGACTGTGTGGCTGTGTTTGGACTTGTCTCTTTGTGAATATTGAGAATTTGTCTCCTGTGTGCTCTTTATATTGTCTTTTGGTGTTTTCTAAGTGTCTGTGGTATCCTGTGTCTAATTTTGTCTTTGTACTGTTGTGGGTAGTGTTAGTTTGGGGATAGTTGGGCTGTTTTAGTGTTAATTACTTTTTATTTCCCTCTCCTCCTTTCCCTTCATTATCCTCTGTACCCCTTAATTTCTTTATTATTTCAAGCATGTTGGGTAGGCCACGTCTCGGTAGAATGGGAGAGGAAGAGCTGGGGGGATTCATTTGGCTGGTGTGCCACTTCCTCCCATTGATGATAGAAGCAGGTGGCCGGGTGATACAGGGGTATCACACAGAGGCAAGGAGGCTCCGGTGGGCAAAGGTCCTGTACCATCTGCAACGTATATACAACACACCGCGCAACAACCACAAGCTAAAGCACCGTTGGGCTGACCTTGTTGCCAGGGAGCAAGACCTGCTAGACCACCTGGGGATTGTGATTGGTGGTCCTGTTGGTGAGTACAATTCAGAGTAATGTGCACATTTAAATGCTCTGTAGTGACAGTAGCAGATTTGTTCATATGCTACAGGCAATGTTTTTAGACATGTGGAATGCAAGTTAAACATACAGTGGCCATGAGTTAAACAATAATTGCTACACATTACCATAATTTGTTGACACAACAGCTGCACTGAGTTACAAAACACAACTGGAGCCTGTATATTAGTGCTACCTTCACGTCAATAGAGGATGCAAATGTGGCTCTCACATGTTTTTGGCATGGTCTGTGAGTGTACCAGGAAAGACATGTTTTTAATCCAGATATTTTCAAGAACTAATGTGTCCCCCAATTATTTCTGATACATGTCTGAACTGGATTCTGACACATACCAAGTTATTTCTAACCTCAGGTAACATCTTAGGCTGATAGTTTGACTTGGTTGTGCCGCAATTAAATTAGGGATGGATGCCAAAAGTAATGCATGTGATTTAGGGATCATATCTAAATGTTTGGTGCTACTTTCCATAGCTGTGGCACATAAAATGAAGTAAATTATACAAATTGAGGGGTAACAACTATCCATGGCCCTCTGTTCATTGTACCTGTATGTTTTACATTGGTCTTGGGCACAATAGCTGGAACAGAGCTAATGCATTTGCCATCTGTGTTACTCTATAGCCATGAACTTCTCAAAAGTTATGGGATCATCATGGGATACCTGACGTTGGGGAATGCATGATCACAATGTATTACGTGCATGATGTCATGCAAGGGACCCTTAACCAATTCCATCGTACATATAAAGTTCACTAATACTTTGCAAGTTTAGTTTGGCACAGCCATGCTGATCTAGTGCAGCATATGTACAATAACTAACTTCCCAGTATGGAGGCTATCACAGACATGGGTGTATGCTAAGATGAGAAGACCAGCATTCCTGTGACTGCCATTCCGAAGGTACATACAAATTGAAACCTACATCATCATGACTGACACAGTGGTGCATTTGCTAAACCATGTGTTAATAATATCACAGTGTCAGTTTGCTGTATATCCGCTGATCAACCAACTTGGCAAATGTAAGATGATGAATGTGGCTCACTGTGATTTCCAAAACCCATATTGGGTAAACAGGGCAATGAGTGGCACATTTCAGGTGCAATGACTACACCTGTGCCCATGCAGTCTGTCATGGATGACTACAATATACACTGTCAGCATATATCTCCTTGTTGTATCCAAATAATAAAACTGGTCAATCCATGGCTAGCCTCAAACTGTCACCAGTTAATGCACAGGATCCCTGCCATTATGGTGTCGTAGGAGGCATATGTGGCTCAGGGTACACTGTTAATGTAGCATATGTAACCTACACACAACACAGGCCCTACATGTAAGGGACCATACCATAGAAATCATGACCTTCAATCAACTCACAGGAGCGTCACACAGTAAATGATTGTCCCTTGATGCCCAAGCCGCAATATCTGAGTGACTGGTATTGCAGTGCTCCAGGAATGTAGCTTTGCATGTCTCTCATTACTACAAATGATGAGAGGAGTACACTCCATAAATGAGTCTGCAAACAATTGATGGAGCATGTTTTCACCACATGATAGTTAGGGCCACTGCATGTGTGCAGATATGTATGTATCACTCACTGGAGTGACAGGGTCTGTACATGTTTGCAGTGGTATGTCTGTTGCAATATCATCATGCCTGAGAGGCTGGACTTTCAGATTTAATGTTACACACAGTAATTTTATTTGGAAGTGTTGTACAGTGCACAGACATTGAGCACATTTCTCCCTTGCATGCTTTACAGGTGGACCTGCCCTTACACAATCGGAGAGGTGGCTCGATTTGCAGACCCAGACATATCCAGTAAGTGTTGATATTTCAGTTCTGTGTTGTGTTTGCAGCTATTGTGTGATTGACTCCTGTGTGTTGGACATACAGCAAGGTATGATGTGCTAGTAAATGATCGGATATGTTACTTGAGTGAAGTATCACTTTTTTTCCATCTTTGAGTTGGACAATCAGTGGCGTAGAGTCATATTTTAGGATTGCAGTGCAGCCCTGTAGGCATGGCCATGTGAATAGGGTGACATTTGTTGTTAAATTTTTGATGAAGAAAATTTAGCAGAGGGCCATATTTATGATTTAGTCAGCAGGTTAGACTCTGAATCTCACAGAATAGGGATGCCAAACAGCGATGCCAAAGTCTTACTCACAGACTTGAGCCTCCCTGTTCACTAATGAACATGTTTGACTTCCTAGCAGCATGTAGCTCCACATGTTGTGCTACGTGTATGTGGCACTTGAGTACAGTGTCATAGGTGTGCATGCAGCTCATGGCCAGATGTGTGCTTGCATCTATGTGCTTGTTGTAAGACAGGTAGTAGTGGTATTAAATGATGTTGACAATTGTCTGCATTTACAAACATAAATGTGGATTGGATTGTCCAAGGTTTGGGTGTATCTTAGATGGACATCCTCCTTACCTGTGGTGGACTGCCCAAACCCATGTACAGCTGTCCAAATCTTCCTGGGTGTCCTAGATGTTTGAAAGTATTTGTTGCTTCTCCATCGCCCCCCGAGGCACAGGCTTAGGGTTATGAAATGTGTACCTTGGTGTGATGATCCAAGTTTAGTACACAGACATGTAAATCTGTTAATCACTTGTCTAAACCTGGGATACCCACTCATGATTAGCAACTGCATTCCATCCTGGCAATTCCATTTACAAATCACAGATCTTGTGGCCCTTGATTGTCATCCAGATGATAGTCATTAGTTGGCCTGTCACATGTGGAGGACTTGCAGCATTTTTTACGTGACTAATGGCTGAACAATGATGCACAGGTCATTTAAGTTGTTACACATCTTTTAGAGCATTGCTGTGCTGCTAGATAGGACATGTGTAGGCTGCGTTGGCAAGTACTTCCTCAGGGCGAATCTGTGATCTGTATGGTGATCTGGCCTGTTTCAGCTACATTAGATGTATTGTCTGATTCTCATTAGTAGCTATATCACACAATGAAGTACCTAATGTTTGGCTTTATGTTTTTTAACAGCACCAAATATGAATGCTATCCAGATTCAGGAGTTTCAGCGCCGGGTGATGCGTTACCGCCACATTCTGGATGTGGAGTCAGGGTTCCGCCACATGGCACGGTGTTATCGCCATGAAAGAGCCTCAGGAGTGTGGAGGGCATTTGCCCAAGGGGGCCCTTCAGTGTCCACAACAGCCACCACCACCAGCACTACCACCCAGGTGGCACCAAGCACATCAGGCACCACTGCAGGACCATCGACCTCCACTGCTCCCGGACCTATGACAGCACCACCTGCACCTCCCCCTACAAGCATGGCACCAACAACCGGGCAAACATCTACAACTGGCACCTCTGCTGCAGTCATTGACCCTGCAGATTTCCAAAGGATGCAACGTGACATGCAACGTATGTTGAGGAGAATGAACAGGCTGCAGCAGGAGGTGTCACAAATTAATAAGAGGGTGCGTGCCATCAAGAAGACCCTGCGGAGGGCGAACTTGTGAAAATTATACCCTCTGCCTTGAATCCCTCCCCTCCCTCCTCTTTCCTGGTTCTTTTAATTAGTGGGTTTATGGGGCTTAGTGTTAGGTTAGGCTATTAGTTTAGTTAGTAGTAGTGGGGTGAGGGTATGATAATTTAAAATGTTTTTTTATTATGTGTGTGGGTGGGTGGGTGTGTGGATGATGTTGGGGTTTTTGTGTTTTAAAAAAAAATGAAAAAAACTATATATAAAAATATAAACAAATATATATTTGTTGAGTATAAGATAGTATGTGTTTAGGTTAGTATACGTTGTCCTCCATGTGTCCCGTCTTATAAGGGGCGTGGGGGGTTGATGTTTAGAGTGTTTAGTTAAATGTGATTAGTAAGTTTAGCTTGGGTTAGTTAGGGCCAGTTGTGGGTAATGTGTAGTTAGGATAGGTTAGGTTAGGTTAGTTAAGGTGTTTCCCCAGGTTTACCTTCCTTTTTTACTGTTAAATAAATACTTAGGTAATCCTTTACAGTATGTGTCACATGCTTGGGGATCAGGGCCTTGCCATGGCTGAACAGTGTCTCTGGAGTATTTGCATTTGTGTCCTATGCTGCAACCAAATCCCAACTGAGCTGTTAAATTGGCAGCTACACCAGAGCTACTTTGCTAAGATTCTGCCATCCATTGCACCCACCACTCACGGTTACTATGGATCCCAATGTGTTGTTAATTTTTGATGTATGTTTTCAATCTGACATACTTTAGGAGCAGATTTGGTATTGAGGACACTGTGTTACGTCTGCAGCCTGATGTTCAAGTGAAGCCTTATAAGGTGAGTGGTGGTATGATCTCATGTAGTGTGGTATACATAACTCACAGCTATCATTTGTTACATTGTTCAGCCCGGTTACATATTTGTACGTACACTCATACACATCCATTCCTGCTGTATGGTGTGTGTGAGGAAATGTTCGGGTCAAATGTCACATACGTAAAGATTGCCTGGAAGAAAAATTTGAAGACAATAATTTTGGGCTTAGACATCCCTTGAAGAAGACTTATTCTGTCCAGCACAGCATTATACTGTGTAGTTTCTATTTACCTCAGAATTAACCCTCAGGCAGGGCAGATGATGGTACAATCCAGACCAGAGTGCATAGTTATCAGCCCACATTCTTTCAGGGCAGTTGTATTGACATTCTATAATCATTGACATGAGGCAAACATCACTGATCTCCCTCACGGTTCATGAGTCACATTACACAGAGACAAAGTTGTTGTGTAAGTGCTATTTATTTTAAAGTGCTGTAGTGCTATATGTACATTGTCCTTGATTGTGAGTCCATTAGTGTGACACCTTCCATTGTGACCCTACACAAGTGCAAAAGGACATGTCATTGGACATGCTGGGGTGAAGTGTCAGACAGTGCAGAGGGACAGGATTTGCCAATGAGTTAGTGAGAGACAATCAACAGGCAGGGTGACAAGATATATAGTGGGCTGAAGAACAGTGCTTGAGTACAGTTGTTGCAAGACTGGCATGTTACAAAGCACAGGAACTTGGTTATAGGTGGCCATGTGGCAGGGACTAGTGCTACCAGTTACTCTTACGGGTGAAGGGGATCTGTTCCACATCTTCATCTTCTGATGTGTGTGTAGTCTCCCCTGCCCTTGGTGGCGGTGGTTGTGAAGGGTCAACACACACCTCAGTGTTTGAAGATGTGGAGTCAGACATCCCGGTAGCTGCCATCTGTGGGGCTATGAAGGGCAGTACTGCAGCAAGGAGGAGCTGCTGGTTCTTAAGGATAGCAGCCACATCACTGTGACAGTCAGCCAGGTCGGCCCTGAGGGGGGCAATATTGCATTCGTGCACGCGTTGAAAAGTTTGTTGTTAGAGGTGTAGTGTCAGCTCTCTTACAGCTGTGCTGATTTCCTTCACACTTTTTTTCAAGTTCTTGCAAGATTGATGTTCGTCCTTGCATGGCTGCTGCCTGTTCTGCAGTTGACATCATGCACGAACGCACTCCCTCTGGGCTGGCTGCCATATTTTGTATCCCCACCTGCACCTCTTTGGTCAGCTCCCGCTGTACTCTAACTACAGTTCTCTTAAAGCTGGTGCCAGTGTCGTCAGAGTCCTCAGCTGGGTTGGAGCTGGCAGGTCACACAATTGGGGTGGTGAGTGGGTCCTCTGTGATGGCTGCTGTATCTGTGCTCCTCCTTGCGACTGAAGGTGAGGTCTGGAGGGTTTCAAGGACATCTTGGAGGGTCTGCTGGCTGATGTTTGTCAGCTCATCATCCATGTCATCAGGGTAGTCCTGGACAGACATATCCGCAGGAGAGCCATCGTCCTCTGCAATGAGATATTGTACAATCAGTGGGTCTGTGTTGTTGGATTTGTAATGTGATGGCACTGACTTCCTATTAGTGAGACATAGTAATCTTGGTTCCTGTTCATTGTTCCTGTCATTAAGTTTAGCATTCTCCAAGGCCTATGCCCCACCTGCATGTCACATGTAGTGTGGTCAGTTTGGAGACTTGTCAGCATCACATCCTCTAGGTGTTGGTTCTGGCCAAATTGTATATTGCCACCTCCTTGTCCTACTCAACTCTCTGTCTACTTCCATTCTCATGGTGAGGACTTGCACTGGCTGTGGTTGTACTGACGGCACTTGCACCACACTTAACAATCTGCAACTGCCCCAGTCTCTGATATTTCACATCCAGCTATATGTTGCTGAGACCTAGCATACACTATGTATTACACTGGCATGGCACGATACGGGTGCCAGCATTGGTAGTGTGTACTGATGATGCTGGGGAATGTGTGCTACATTGGATTGCACTGATGGTCCTAGCAGTGTTCCATTTCCTCCTCTGACTGTGCGGGTGTGTTTCACTAGCCGGTGACATATGCCCTCCCCCTCAAAGCTGTTGTCTGAGCAGTATAACAGTTGGGATGTTGCATGGTGTCATTGGAGCTGTTGTGACTCAGGCACAGGGTGGATCCTGACATATGCAGCATGGGTGTGACATTAGTGCTGTGTACCTCATAATGTTTATGACAATGGCTGATGTTTGTAGCGACTATGGACATTCACATTTGACAGGATTAGAAAATTTTTATTGTTCACAGGGGATTGATAACGTTGTCATCCTGAACCTTCTAATTTGTGTGTGTTGGATCCATGGGTACGTAACTGCCATTAGCTACTTGACCAACGTAAAAAGAACAGTTGATGGACGGAATGTAGAACAAATCAAACATTCACCCCCAGTCACAGTCATATGCAAATCAGTCTTGACCCTGTTGGCTGGGTCCAAACTGGGGTGGCATAGTGAGGAAAAGAACAATGGACTAAACCCAGATCTGCGACTGGGGGTGAGTGTTTGCATTATTCAGCACTCCGTCCATCATCCTTTTGTTTTGCTAAAATTAGCTACTTGACCTGCACACACAGCAGAGGTGGTGGTGGCAACTGTTGTCAATGTTACATTCCACTTGCAGATATGGCCTGTTAATTGGGCCCTAGTTCATGTAGGGAGAATACTGGCTGACGTGTGACGGGCTGCCTGTTTTACGTTGTACCCTACCCTCCTGGACTGGCTTTACCTTTCCAACATCCTTGGCATGGCAGCATACCCCCATGCAAAGGTTGTTGGTGTTGTGTAGTGGTGTGGCCCAGGTTTCCTCTGAACAGCCCATGCCCCCGTGCCGTGCCCCTTTACCCATGCCACTCCCTGAATATCATGACCTACATGCATTGTGTAGTAGGTATGTCCCCACCCCCTGCTTGCAGTTGACATTTGTGCATTTTAATTCCCCATGCGACTTACCCTGCATCTGTGTTGTCTCCTGGTAGTCTGCGCTGTCCTGTCCTTGAATTCCTGTGACGATCTCCTCAGGGATGACGGCTGCGACCATCTCCTCCATGTGGTCCAGGGCCTCCTGCAGTGCTGGACTCCCACCTCCAGTCTGCAGTGCTGCCTTCCTGTTCCTGCCCATCTTTTCCTTGGTCCTGCGCTTGCAGTCATGCCAGCGTTTCTTGCACTCCATGACTGTTCTCCGTACTTCTGCCACACTGTTGATCTTGTCAACAATTTGTTGCCAAATTGCCTCTCTCCTATGATTGGCAACTTTGAGGTGACAAGCAGTTGGTGCTGGTGTTCCGTCACCTCTTTCACCAGAATTTCCTGCTCCTCTGCACTGAAGCTACAATTTATTTTCTTCTTCTCCCTGTCCTGCGTCTTGTGTGGGTCCTCTTGGCTGGTTCCTGGTCTGTTGTCAGCTTCCTGGGGACTGTCCAAGCATCTGGGATCGATTTTGGCTCTCCTTAGCACATTTTGCTGTGTTTGTGCCGCTTTTTGACGCTATTGCGTCAAAAAAAGGAGCATATCCTTTTTGCGACGTCATAAACTGGCTCTGTAGGAGGCTGGACTGGCTTGTAGTGAGTTCCAAGGGGTACTTACACCTTTCACCAGGCCCAGTTATCCCTTATTAGTGTATAGGGTGTCTAGCAGCATAGGCTGATAGATAATGGTAGCTTAGCAGAGCAGCTTAGGCTGAACTAGGAGACGAGTGAAGCTCCTACAGTACCACTAGTGTCATATGCACAATATCATAAGAAAACACAATACACAGATACACTAAAAATAAAGGTACTTTATTTTTATGACAATATGCCAAAGTATCTCAGAGTGTACCCTCAGTATGAGGATAGCAAATATACACAAGATATATGTACACAATACCAAAAATATGCAGTATAGTCTTAGAAAACAGTGCAAACAATGTATAGTTACAATAGGATGCAATGGGGACACATAGGGGCAACACAAACCATATACTCCAAAAGTGGAATGCGAACCACGAATGGACCCCAAACCTATGTGACCTTGTAGAGGGTCACTGGGACTGTAAGAAAACAGTGAGGGTTAGAAAAATAGCCCACCCCAAGACCCTGAAAAGTGAGTGCAAAGTGCACTAAAGATCCCCAAAGGACATAGAAGTCGTGATAGGGGAATTCTGCAGGAAAGACACAAACCAGCAATGCAACAACAATGGATTTCCAGTCGAGGGTACCTGTGGAACAAGGAGACCAAGTCCAAAAGTCACAAGCAAGTCGGAGATGGGCAGATGCCCAGGAAATGCCAGCTGTGGGTGCAAAGAAGCTGCTACTGGACAGTAGAAGCTGAGGATTCTGCAGGAACGACAAGGGCTAGAAACTTCCCCTTTGGAGGATGGATTCCTCACGCCGTGGAGAGTCGTGCAGAAGTGTTTTCTTGCCGAAAGACCGCCAACATGCCTTGCTAGCTGCAAATCGTGCGGTTAGGGTTTTTGGATGCTGCTGTGGCCCAGGAGGGACCAGGATGTCGCCAATTGCGTCTGGGGAGAGAGGGGGCGTCGAGCAAGACAAGGAGCCCTCTCAGAAGCAGGCAGCACCCGCAGAAGTGCCGCTACAGGCACTACGAAGAGGAGTGAAACGGTGCTCACCCGAAGTTGCACAAAGGAGTCCCACGCCGCCGGAGGACAACAACTTAGAAAGTCGTGCAATGCAGGTTAGAGTGCCGTGGACCCAGGCTTGGCTGTGCACAAAGGATTTCCGCCGGAAGTGCACAGAGGCCGGAGTAGCTGCAAAAGACGCGGTTCCCAGCAATGCAGTCTGACGTGGGAAGGCAAGGACTTACCTCCACCAAACTTGGACTGAAGAGTCACTGGACTGTGGGAGTTACTTGGACAGAGTTGCTTGATTCAAGGGACCTCGCTCGTCGTGCTGAGAGGAGACCCAGGGTACCGGTGATGCAGTTCTTTGGTGCCTGCGGTAGCAGGGGGAAGATTCAGTCGACCCACGGGAGATTTCTTCGGAGCTTCTAGTGCAGAGAGGAGGCAGACTACCCCCACAGCATGCACCACCAGGAAAACAGTTGAGAAGGCGGCAGGATCAGCGTTACAGAGTTGCAGTAGTCGTCTTTGCTACTTTGTTGCAGTTTTGCAGGCTTCCAGCGCGGTCAGCAATCGATTCCTTGGCAGAAGGTGAAGAGAGAGATGCAGAGGAACTTTGATGAGCTCTTGCATTCGTTATCTAAGGAATTCCCCAAAGCAGAGACCCTAAATAGCCAGAAAAGAGGGTTTGGCTACTTAGGAGAGAGGATAGGCTAGCAACACCTGAAGGAGCCTATCAGAAGGAGTCTCTGACGTCACCTGCTGGCCCTGGCCACTCAGAGCAGTCCAGTGTGCCAGCAGCACCTCTGTTTCCAAGATGGCAGAGGTCTGGAGCACACTGGAGGAGCTCTGGGCACCTCCCAGGGGAGGTGCAAGTCAGGGGAGTGGTCACTCCCCTTTCCTTTGTCCAGTTTCACGCCAGAGCAGGGCTGAGGGGTCCCTGAACCGGTGTAGACTGGCTTATGCAGAAATGGGCACCATCTGTGCCCATGAAAGCATTTCCAGAGGCTGGGGGAGGCTACTCCTCCCCAGCCCAGACACCTTTTTCCAAAGGGAGAGGGTGTAACACCCTCTCTCTGAGGAAGTCCTTTGTTCTGCCATCCTGGGCCAAGCCTGGCTGGACCCCAGGAGGGCAGAAACCTGTCTGAGGGGTTGGCAGCAGCAGCAGCTGCAGTGAAACCCCTGAAAAGGCAGTTTGGCAGTACCCAGGTCTGAGCTACAGACCCGTGGGATCATGGGATTGTGCCAACTATGCCAGGATGGCATAGAGAGGGCAATTCCATGATCATAGACATGTTACATGGCCATATTCAGAGTTACCATTGTGAAGCTACACATAGGTAGTGACCTATGTGTAGTGCACGCGTGTAATGGTGTCCCCACACTCACAAAGTCCGGGGAATTTGCCCTGAACAATGTGGGGGCACCTTGGCTAGTGCCAGGGTGCCCACACACTAAGTAACTTTGCACCTAACCTTTACCAGGTAAAGGTTAGACATATAGGTGACTTATAAGTTACTTAAGTGCAGTGGTAAATGGCTGTGAAATAACGTGGACGTTATTTCACTCAGGCTGCAGTGGCAGGCCTGTGTAAGAATTGTCAGAGCTCCCTATGGGTGGCAAAAGAAATGCTGCAGCCCATAGGGATCTCCTGGAACCCCAATACCCTGGGTACCTAAGTACCATATACTAGGGAATTATTAGGGTGTTCCAGTATGCCAATGTGAATTGGTGAAATTGGTCACTAGCCTGTTAGTGACAATTTGGAAAGAAATGAGAGAGCATAACCACTGAGGTTCTGGATAGCAGAGCCTCAGTGAGACAGTTAGTCATAACACAGGTAACACTTTCAGGCACACTTATGAGCACTGGGGCCCTGGCTGGCAGGGTCCCAGTGACACATACAACTAAAACAACATATATACAGTGAAAAATGGGGGTAACATGCCAGGCAAGATGGTACTTTCCTACAGGCTCACAGTCACTTTCGTCGTTTTTCTTTAAGATGTGACGGATTGATTTGAGTAAAACAAAATGACTCACACCTGTGGTTTGCGCCGTCATGTGTCAAAGTATAAATTTGATGCCCAATCGGTGCAAATAAATGGCGTTAGCCGGCGGTAAAAGTTTTTACGCAAAACTGCGTCGCCATAGTTTTGCATCAAAAAGTATAAATATGGCCCATAGTCTTCTAAGAATGAGGCAGCTGATTAGAATGTAAAGCTAAAAGCAGACTTTGCTAAAGAATATGATGACAAATAAAATGTGCAAAAAGGCACAGCCCGTGTAACTGTACTAAAATGAGGGTGTCCAACCCAGGCACAGAGGGGCCACTACAAGAGCGCTGGATAGAAAATGCCACGCTAACACCAGGTTTCCATTACAAAAATGATGCAAACAATGTGCAAAGTGTTTGTAAACATCGTCCTGCGTGTCAGTAAGTATGAGTGAGATTGAGTGAATGCACTCAGTAAATCAGAATGAGTGTAAGTGGGTATAAGAGAGTATGAGTGTGATGCTAGGAGGACGTGACATACCTTACTAGAAAAAATCAGGGTCAAGAGTCACATGATGTCACTTCCTGGGGTCATTAAGGTCAACGGTTATGTGATACCACTGTGGCTACCCCTAGTATTCTGGTGAGTCGACGCCCATTGCCTTAACACTCATGCGATTAGTGCTACTTCACATACCAGCAGCCCGGGATCCATCTTAATGGCTTTTCTAGCACCTTTCTTCTCAGTTTCTGAATACACCTGGACCCCAGTTTCCATAGCATTTTGTAAAAATAAAGTATGTAATTATTTGAAGAGGTTTGGATCTGTCTTGACTGGAGGCATGTTTAGTTACAGGCCTCCAACCACAAGGCAACTCTCAGAGTATCAAATGGGTTGCAGTCATGCACTTGCTTTTCATTTTTTTTTTTTTTGCAGGTTAAAGATGACCCAGTTGTGAGAAAAGACCACTTTTTTGACATGGTGAGCCCCCACTTTTTGCCTGATGCATGATGTAGCCTAGAAATTGTAGTGCCCAGGACCCCTGCTAACCAGGTTCCCTGGGCCAGAGCTCTTTTCCTAAAACTGTTGTGATGCATTGGCACAACTGGGTACACCTTCAGCTACCACTATAGGTCCCCAGTAATACTTATGTACCCAGGACATGGGGTACTAGGGGTAGGCCCCTGAGGGCATCAGCATGCACCCAGATGCCCCAGCACTGCCATTGGTGTCCTGGTGCAAACCTAAAACATAAACTCAACATGGCACACTGCCTGTGTGCCCTGTTCACCATACACTGCATATACTATGGGTAAGACACCCCTCTGACAGGCCTTCCAGCCCTAAGGCTGGTGCACCATATCATATGTGAGAGCATAGCTGCATGAGCAATATGCGCCCACTGTGTTCTTGCCAAACCTGGGACATAGAAAGTGAACAAAGCAGCCATTTTAATACATGATGGACACTGGTCAATACGAATTTCCCAGCTACAGATGGCCACTCTGAACCCTGGGTTGTTTGGTCCAAACAACTCAGAATGATAAATCCACACTGGTGCCAGTGTTGCATGTATTCCTAGATGGACCCAGGGGTCCCCTTAGAGGTGCCCCCTGCAAAAGGTAACTATCCTGGCATGGTTGGTGACTGGTTCTATCCAGCCTTCCACCTCCAGACACCCAATCTACAAACCTTGGGGGAGAGATCAGTCTCTGTGGTTTGCAGAACTGAGCCCTTCCTGGGTGGAGGTGCCAATACCCCCTCTCTCAGGGATGTGTACTACCCTGGCGGCGACCTTCAAAGGGCTAACCACCTTTGAAACTAGACCTCCCAGGCTTCCTGCTAGCAGCAGATGGCTACCCCCGTTGCAAAGCTCCACTTTTGGCAGGAGCAAAGGTGTAAAGCTACGCAAAGAGTAGGAGGAGTTGCCCCACCTGACATGCACCACCCCTAAGGTGTTGTCTTTGAGTTGGGCACTCCATTTCATTTTCCTGCATCTTGGATGGAAGGAAAATAGCCAATCAGGGATAGGGAAGTGACCCTTCCTATAGGAAGTGGTCACTGTAGTGGGCGTACCACTCAAACTCAGGTAACCCATTGGTCACCACCAAGTTCCCTCTAAAACGCCCACTAAGTACAATATTTAGAGGGCACCCCTAGATCAGGAAATCAGATTTGACGGACAGAAGAAGACCAGCACCAAGAAGATCCAAGGCACAAGAACTGTGGACCTACTGCAACAAAGAAAAGGCAGCAAAACCTGCCACCTGCACCCAGGACCCGAGAATCGCCGCTGAGGAGCTGTTGGACAACTGGAAAAACTCTAAAGAACCCCAGAGGACCTGCAGGCTTTGAAAATCACTTCAGAACTCCCTCCAGAGTGGAGGTACCACTCTACAACAGCAAGAAGCCAGAAAGCCAGTGAGGGTCACTTCACTGACCAGCTGCTAACTCCCGAACGGGAAGTCACATCTGGACTCAGTGACACACTGATGACTGTGAGGACAAGCCATGCAAGTGTGCCAAGTCTGGTGCCACTGCGCCCTCCAGTGGTCAAACCGTACCAATATCCTGGGTATTGGTCACCTAATGTCAGACACCAAAGAAAACCAGCCTGTCCGGGCTGAAACAGGACCAGGAGGAAGCCCCAGGTGAGGGACTTAAGGAACACTCCGGACCTCCTGCCAGAGTGCCCCCGTTGTCCTGCAAACTACCCTTGAACCCACTTACCTCTTGTTCTAGAGGGCATCTTTGCGCACAGCTCCTGGATCATTGATTCGCTCTGCACCCGGCCACCCTATGCCCTTCAACGAAGAACCTGCTGTGCACTAGAGATCCCCCACCCCTTGCAACCTCGACATTCCAAGAGGACCCCAAGGAACCATCTTTAAACTTACCTGTGCAGTGTTTTTCCAAGTGGTCCCCCGCAGTGGCCCTGCACCAGCTCCTGAGACATTCTCCCGCTGCTGCTGCTGGAACCGGGAGGCGCCCGAAATTCTCCAACTGGCACAGTGTGCCCATCGACAGCCTCGACCAACCTACAAAAGAAGAACTTGGCAAACTCACTGTACGATTTTATATGTATTTTTAAAGGTGATCCTCCATTGATTCCTATGGTGAGTAATTTCACAGAAAATGACTATTTTTATTACACTTCAAAAATTCATATTAGTGCTTATGCTCTCTCTCCTCTAAATGTTGTTGTTGCATACTCCTAACCCAGTATTTCTCCCACAACTGGCACACTGGTGCCCTCTTATAAGTTCATAGTATAATATACCTAGGTACCGAGGGTATTGGGGCTCTAGGGGATCCCTATGGACTGCAGCATTTCTTTTGCCACTCATAGGAAGCCCATGCAAAGGGTTCTACAGGACTGCCGTCGCAGCCTGTGTGAAAAGGTGCATGCACCCTTTCACTGCCATTTACACTTCACCAGGTCACTTATAAGTCACCCCTATAGCAGGCCCTCCACCCCTGAGGGTTGGGTGCTGAGTATCTGTGTGTGAGGGAACCCCTGCACTAGTAGAGGTGCCCCCATGACCTCCAGGACCATTGTTCCAGACTCTGTGAGTGCGGGACGCCATTTCACACATGTACTGGACATAGGTCACTACCTATGTCCAGCTACATAAAGGTAACTCCAAACATTGGCATGTTTGGTACCAAACATGTTGGAATCATTCCACAATGCTTTTGCATGCATTGGTTGTATGATTCCATGCACTCTGGGGCTCCTTAGAGAACCCCCAGTATTGCCATTCTAGACTTCTGAGTTTTTCTAGGCAGCCCCAGCTGCTGCCACCTCTCAGATAGGTTTCTGGCCTCCTGTTGCTTGAGCAGCTCAAGCCCAGGAAAGTAGCACAAAGAATTGGGAGAGGGGTGTTACACCTTGTTGCCCTAAGTGCACTGGGTATGCCCAGATGTGGGTCCCGGGCTCACCATGCCACTGAAATGAAGCTGTCCTGGCTGATGAAGGGTGATACCCTGAAACCAGTCCCAGGATGCTTGTTTCTTGTCCAGGGAGGACCTGGCCTGGCAGTTCGGGCTGGACTGTTCCCATGGGGAACAGGGTCAAGACTGATTTGCATATGGCTGGGTCCAAACTGGAATGGCATGGCAAGCAAAACAACTGATAGATTAAACCCAGATCTGTGACTGGGGTGAATGTTTGATTTATTCTGCATTCTGTCCATCATCTGTTGTTTTTACCTTAAAAAGTAGAGCATTAGGTGATCTAGTTTTTACCCCTGTAAGCCACACTTCCAGTTCATCTCAGATCTAATACCAAAGTCCTATGCGTCAGGAAGCAATTATAAACACATCTCTTTGCAGAAGTTGGAAGGTAGCTTCATATAACTCAGTGTTTTCACTTTGCTTCATCGATGTGCGCCGGGAAGCCCAGTGTTGGGCAACTGTTCGCACCTTACAAGATCAGTTAACTTTACATAACATAACAGAGATATATCTATCTATATCTATCTATCAATATATATATATATATATATATATATATATATATATTCCCTAGTCGTGGCCGCCACTAGGTAGTTATAGTTAGGACCTAGTTTGTACGTAAAAAGCCTGTTTTTTACTTGCCTATGTCTTTGGTTCCACTTGACGAATCTTCAGAAACCTTTCCAAACTGGTTTGCTATAGGGATTTTGAATGGCAATAGCGCAGACACTACTGGAGGGAATCACACCAAATTCGGCAGTAAAGTAGATCCTGGTCCAGAAAGCAATCTTCTTGTGTTTTGCTGTGGATCTGTCCAGTGCTTTTTTGGTAATTAATGGGGAAAAAAATTGTATATACTGTATATAACGAAGAGGATACGTTGCGCATCCAACGCGGACCACCACAAATCCCCCAGCACATGGAGGCGTGTTTTCTTTGAGAAAAGGGTAGAAGGTTTCAGGGTAGAGGTGCTCTGATCCCATGGGGATAATGACTTATGAGCTTAAAAAGGTTAAACACCCTTTTTTGTGCCGATCGTGGATCCCCGACTCCGTTGTGGTGCTCAGCTGGGCCTCTTGTGTAACATTACAACGGAGTGGTAAATCCTGCACATGAAAGAAAAAATATATATATATATTTAAACACATACTGTTGCACACACTGTCACACCCACTCACAGACACACACACACACACACTTACAGTCCCAGTTAGACACTCACTCACACACCCACTCAGAAACTTACACACCCACATACAGACCCACTCAGACACTCATTCACCCAAACACAGACCCACTGAGACCCTCATGCTCCCACTCACAGGCCCACTCAGAAACTCATGCATCCACTCAGACCCTCAGGCACCCACTGAGACACCCACTCAGACCCTTACGCACCCACTCACAGACCCACTGAGACACTGACTGTAGGAAGCTGGCCTGGCTTATAGTGGGTACCTTGTGGTACTTACACCTTGTGCCAGGTCCAGTTATCCCTTATTAGTAGAATAGAAGGCTTCTAGCAGCTTAGGCTGATAAAGGTAGCTATAGCAGAGCAGCTTAGGCTGAACTAGGAGACATGCAAAGCTCCTACTATACCACTTATATCATATAGCATTATATCATAAGAAAACACAATACTCAGAGTTACTAAAAATAAAGGTACTTTATTTTAGTGACAATATGCCAAAAGTATCTCAGAGGATATACTCCCTTAGGAGGTAAGTAATATACACAAAATATATGCACACAAACCAAAAATCAGGTAAGTAACAGCTAGAAAAGTAGTGCAAACAACGTAGAACACAATATAATGCAATAGGGAGAAATAGGCCTAGGGGCAACACAATCCATATACTCCAAAAGTGGAATGCGAACCACAAATGGACCCCAGGCTTAGTGTAGTGTGTAGAGGGTTGCTGGGAGTGTAAGAAAATACTAAGGGTGTCCAAGAAACCCCACCCCAAGACCCTGAAAAGTAGGAGTAAAGTTACCCTACTACCCCAGAAAGACAGTAAAGTTGAGATAGGGGATTCTGCAAGGACAACAACTGACTGCAAAACACTGAAGACGGATTCCTGGACCTGAGGACCTGTAAAGGAAGGGGACCAAGTCCAAGAGTCACGCAAGTGTCCATATGGGGGCAGGAGCCCACTAAACCCTGGATGAAGGTGCAAAAGGGCTGCCTCCCGGTGGAAGAAGCCAAAGATTCTGCAACAACGGAAGGTGCCATGGACTTCTCCTTTGGTCAGAAGATGTCCCACGGCATGCTGGAGGATGCAGAGTTGTTTCCACGCAGAAGGACCACAAACAAGCCTTGCTAGCTGCTAGAGTTGCAGCTGAGGATTTTGGGTGCTGCTAGGGCCCAGGAAGGACCAGGAGGTCACCCCTTGGAGGAGGAGACAGAGGGGGTGCTCAGCAACACAGAGAGCCCATGCAGAAGCAGGCAGCACCCACAGAAGTACCTGAACAGGCCCTTAGAAGATCTGAGGACAGCGGTCAACTCAGAGTCACAAAAGAGGGTCCCACGACGTCGGAGTCCAACTCAGCGAGTTGGGCAATGCAGGACGGAGTGCTGGGGACCTGGGCTAGGCTGTGCACGAAGGAAGTCATGCAAAAGTGCACAGGAGCCCGAGCAGCTGCAGTTCACGCAGTACACAGGATTACTCTCTGGCATGGGGAGGCAAGGACTTACATCCACCAAATTTGGACAGAAGGGCCACTGGACTGTCGAATACACTTGGACCCAGCTCCTGTGTTCCAGGGACTACGCTCGTCAGGATGAGAGGGGACCCAGAGGACCGGTAATGCAGAAGTTTGGTGCCTGCGTCAGCAGGGCGAAGATTCCATAGACCCACGGGAGATTTCTTCTTGGCTTCCAGTGCAGGGTGAAGGCAGACAGCCCTCAGAGCATGCACCACCAGGAAACAGTCAAGAAAGCCAGCAGGATGAGGCGCTACAATGTTGCTGGTAGTCTTATTGCTACTTTGTTGCGGTTATGCAGGCGTCCTGGAGCAGTCAGCGGTCGATCCCTGGCAGAGGTCGATGAGAGAAGTGCGGAGGAACTCTGGTGAGCTCTTGCATTCATTATCTGGTGAGATACCCACAGGAGAGACCGTAAATGGCCCTCAGAGGAGGATTGGCTACAGAGAAAGGTAAGCACCTATCAGGAGGGGTCTCTGACGTCACCTGCTGGCACTGGCCACTCAGAGCTGTCCATTGTGCCTTCACACCTCTGCATCCAAGATGGCAGAGGTCTGGGACACACTGGAGGAGCTCTGGGCACCTCCCCTGTGAGGTGCTGGTCAGGGGAGTGGTCACTCCCCTTTCCTTTGTCTAGTTTCGCGCCAGAGCAGGGCTGGGGGTGATCCCTGAACCGGTGTATACTGGCTTATGCAGAGAGGGCACCATCTGTGCCCTTCAAAGCATTTCCAGAAGCCAGGAGAGGCTACTCCTCCCAGGCCCTTCACACCTATTTCCAAAGAGAGAGGGTGTAACACCCTCTTTCAGAGGAAATCCTTTGTTCTGTCTTCCTGGGACAGGGCTGCCCAGGCCCCAGGGGGGCAGAAACCTGTCTGAGGGGTTGGCAGCAGCAGTAGCTGCAGTAGCTGCAGTGGAGACCCCAGAAAGTTAGTTTGGCAGTACCCGGGCTCTATCCTGGAGACCCGGGGATGCATGGAATTGTCTCCCCAATATCAGACTGGTATTGGGATGACAATTCCATGATCCTAGACATGTTACATGGCCATGTTCAGAGTTACCATTGTGACGCCACATATAGGTATTGACCTATATGTAGAGCACGCGTGTAATGGTGTCTCCGCACTCACAAAGTCCGGGGTATTTGCCCAGAACAATGTGGGGGCACCTTGGCTATTGCCAGGGTGCCCACACACTAAGTAACTTTGCACCTAACCTTCACTAAGTGAGGGTTAGACATATAGGTGACGTATAAGTTACTTAAGTGTAGTGTGAAATGGCTGTGAAATAACGTGGACGTTATTTCACTCAGGGTGCAGTGGCAGTCCTGTGTAAGAATTGTCTGAGCTCCCTATGGGTGGCAAAAGAAATGCTGCACCCTGGGTACCTAGGTACCATATACAAGGGAATTATAAGGGTGTTCCAGTGTGTAGGAAGGTAGCCTCTTTCTAGCCTTGTTACCCCCACGTTTGGCCTGTTTGTGAATGTATGTCAGGGTGTTTTCACTGTCTCACTGGGATCCTGCTAGCCAGGGCCCAGTGCTCATAGTGAAAACCCTATGTTGTCAGTATGTTTGACATGTGTCACTGGGATCCTGCTAGCCAGGACCCCAGTGCTCATAAGTTTGTGGTCTGTATGTGTTCCCTGTGTGGCGCCTAACTGTATCACTGAGGTTCTTCTAACCAGAACCTCAGTGTTTATGCTCTCTCTGCTTTCTAAAATTGTCACTGCACTTCAGTTAATTCGAATATTTCACCTCCTTCGAGTGATAATGAGTGGGAAAGGGGGAGTATGGAGAGATTAATACCAACTACTAGCACAGATAAGAGTTCTTCTTCTTCTTTTTCACAAGAAATGTGGAAATTTCAAGAAGAAAACTGGGATCAAACTATGAGAAAGAGTCGAGATACAAAACAAGGAGAGGCCAGCGGGGAAAGCATACCCGAAAAAGAGACGGGTTTGAAGACAAGATCGTGGCACAGGAAGACATAAATGCAGATTCTAATCTTACAAGTATTGTTATATATAAATCAGAAAAATGGCTGACTAAAGATGAACTTAGCCTTTTAAATAAAGGATTAGGATTCTGCCCTAAAAGCCAGGGAGACATTTGTCAATCTAAGATAGATCTCTTTAAGTTTGTGAGGAAGTTAAAGCTAAAGAAACACTTTGAATTTAATTTTATAAACCCTGACATTGGAACAAGTCAACAATTGACTAAAGTTATGAGTACACTCTCTATACAGGATATTAGAGATACAGCTGCAATTCTATTGATTACGGATCAAGAAGAATCTCCTGGTATCATGTCTAGAGTCCTACAGGACTTGAACATTGCTGCAGACACCCATATAAGTAGTGGTTTGAAGCAGAAATCTACTTGGACACCGAGGGTCCTTATAGATAACAATATAGAAGTATTTTATAAACCAGTTAATGAGGATTTGAATAATAAATTCTCATTAGACAAAAAAACGTACGAAAAATTATAATTTAGATTATGGACAATATCAGGCAATCAAATCCCTCCAGACAGACAAGAATATAATAATTAAAAGAGCAGACAAGGGGGGAAATGTGGTAATTCGCAACAGACAAGAATACGAGAATGAAATTTATACAAAATTGAACAACGAGAAGTACTATGAGAAAGTGAAAACGAATCCCATATATTTCTTAACAAACTTGATTAACCAGAGACTTCGTGAGTGGTTAGAAAAAGGTATTATAGACATGGATGAATACAAATATCTACAGGTAAATCGTCCGAAGTTTCCATGTATCTATACTATGAATAAAATACATAAGAATCTTGCTTTTACACCAGGGAGACCTATTGTTTCTGAAATCGGAGGCCCTACTGAAAGATTAGCAGAATTTGTTGATGTATTTTTGCAGCCCTTTGTATGTAAAATGCCTTCGTTTATTCGAGACACAAAACATTTATTGGGTATGCTGAATGATATACTATGGGAACCTAATACATATTTGGTGACTCTAGATGAGGAGGCTCTATATACAAATATTAGACATGATTCTGGATAACAAGCTATAACACATACATTAGGTAAAAGATCGGCGAGTCTATCAGAACATACTAAGATGTTAAACAAGATGATGGATATAGTTTTGCAACATACTTTTTTTCTTTAAAAAAATGAATGGTATCAACAGAAACAAGGTGTCGCTATGGGGTCCAAATTTTCGCCATCATATGCAAATTTATTCATGGGGTGGTTTGAGGAAACGTGGTTATGGGGACCTGAAGCAGCAGAATGGCATCCGCATATCCTCTACTGTGGGAGATATATAGGGCCATATTTATACTTTTTGACGCAAAACTGCGCTAAAGTTTTTGCGCTTTGCGTCAAAAAAATTAGCGCCGGCTAACGCCATTCTGAAGCACCATGCGGGCGCCGTATTTAATCAATGACGTTAGCCGGCGGCGCTGCCTGGTGTGCGTGGAAAAAAACGACGTACACCAGGCAGCGCCGGCGTAGGGGGATATGGAGCTTGGGCACCAAAAAATGGGGCAAGTCAGGCTGAGGCAAATTTTTCGCCTCAACCCGATTTGCGCCATTTATTTCGACTCCCAACCCCCATAGAAATGACTCCTGTCTTAGCAAAGACAGGAGTCATGCCCCCTTGCCCAATGGCCATGCCCAGGGGACTTCTGTCCCCTGGGCATGGTCATTGGGCATAGTGGCATGTAGGGGGGCACAAATCAGGCCCCCCTATGCCACAAAAAAAAACAAAAAAAAACACTTACCTGAACTTACCTTAATGTCCCTGGGATGGGTCCCTCCAGCCTTGGGTGTCCTCCTGGGGTGGGCAAGGGTGACAGGGGGTGTCCCTGGGGGCATGGGAGGGCACCTCTGGGCTCCTTCAGAGCCCACAGGTCCCTTAACGCCTGCCTTTTACAGGTGCAAAAAAACGGCGCAAAAGCGGCCGTACGTCATTTTTTTTGACCCGCCCACTCCCGGGCGTGAATTTTGCCCGGGAGTGTAAATACAGCGCACATGCCTCGGAGTCAATTTTTTAGACGGGAACGCCTACCTTGCATCTCATTAACGCAAAGTAGGTGTCCACGCTAAAAAATGACGCAAACTCCATGGACTTTGGCGCTAGACGCGTCTAACGCCAAAGTATAAATATGGAGTTAGTTTTGCGTCGGAATTGCGTCAAAAAAAACGACGCAATTCCGGCGCAAACGGAGTACAAATATGCCCCATAGACTATTGTCTTTTACTTTGGACAGGTACCTTAACTAGTTTACACTCATTTTGTGACTATTTAAATAGCAACACTGCTAATATGAGATTTACATACCACTATAGTGATACTAACATTGAATTTTTAGACGTAGAACTTTTTATAAAGGAGAATAGAATAGAGAGTAGGTTATATAGGAAATCGACGTCATGTAATTCATTATTACACGCTACAAGTGCTCACCCAGCTAGTCAAATAAGAGCAATACCATTTGGAGAAATGATTCGAGCAAGGAGGAACTGTAGTTTGGATGAGCATTTCGAATCATGTATAGATGATATAAGAAGGTTTATAAATAGAGGCTACCAAAATAAAATTGTAGATGATTCTGTACGTAGAATACTGAGAATAACTCGTGACAGTACACTTAAAGATAAACAGAAAATAGAGTCGCAGGAACAAAAAATGCGGATAATTTTGAACCACACTATTACTGAAAAGTATGAAAAAGTATTGGCATATCCTAATACAAGACGGAACTCTCAGGAAATATCTTGACAAAAGGCCTACTATTGTTTACTGTGAAGGTAAGACTCTTAGCAATATACTATGTCCTAGTTACCCAAGTTCGCATACTAACACTAGTTGGTTAGATCAGGAACGTAGAGGTTTTTTCAAATGCGGTAACTGTAATGTATGTAGATGGGCATGCCAGGGGCAAAGAGATGTTGTTGGAATGGTGGGCAATAAGAGATATTCAATACAAACATTTATACATTGTAATACTAGCTATGTCATTTATATGTTGATATGTAAATGCATTCGCATATACATAGGGGGCACTATACGTCCACTGAAAGTAAGGATTGGAGAGCATTGGAGAGCTATTAAACATAATGATGATAGATATCCTATTGTGGTACATATGAAAGAATGTGATATGCAAGATGCACGGAAAGAATTTAAATTCTTTGGATTTGACCATGTTAAAATAGATCCCAGAGGTGGGAATAGAGAACTTGTTCTAAGAAGACGGGAATCGTGTTGGATTATTAGATTAATGGCAGTAGAACATGGTTTAAATTCCGACTATGAATTTGAGTATTTTCTGGGAGATTAAGTTAAAGAAATGAGTATTACTTTGAATAATAGCGAATCATGTGCACGGACAAGTGAGGCCTCTATATCAGAGATCCACTATATAGTACATACATACTAATTAGGCTGTACATACTGTATATATACATTTGATTATTTGTATAATATTGTTGGTAATAGGTTTTTTTTTTGTAGAACTAATGAATAGTATAAATATAAGGATTTTCAATGTAATACTATATTTGTGGAAGTAGTTATGGTTACTAACAGCGAGATTATAGGAATGGCTACAAGTGTTATTTGCCTCAAGAGAAGTGGGTTGTTTAAGTCCTTCATTTATGTCTACTAATATGTGTGTATTCACTGTCTTTTAAGGGGGTAATAGTCCTCTTTCTATTTAGACTACCGCGAGAGAGAGAAGACGGGAAGTCCGTTCTCTATGTCGATGAGGAATAGAATTTAAACACACACACTAGCGATGTCGTTTCCCTTTCACGAGCCTGCGTTCGGTCGACGCCTCGATGCTTTGATGCTATTAATATACATCGAACAAAGGTGGCTCGACGTGGCACTATAGGAAGGTGTACCATGATTCTTTACAGCACGTCATGTACAACAGGTAACTTTATATTTGGAAAGCGCGATAACGTGCAATGAAGCGGCACATACTTATCTAAGGGAATGTTTCTTTCTCTGTTAGAGGGAGGAAGGAGACACACTCGATATTAGCATCAAACATTAGATATTAACACCTTAGCGTGAGGATAGTAACTGAAACATATAATATATATTGTGAAGTTTGGTTTGAAAATGACAGGGGAGAAAGTGTTTGAATCTTTCTTACTTCCATTATATTTGTGCTTACAGATACTTTGAAACTAGGTTACAATATAGAGTCACAAACAGAGTTATTTTTTGCATCAGGTAAAATCAATATTTTTATTTATTTTTAGTCCAATTAAATGGACACACTTTGGTGTTTCTGATGTTGGGTGTGTCACTCGTTGAGGCATGTGGGTCTGTCTGTAATTAAAATAAAATAAAATATTTACAAACATTAAATAAAACAATACACTTTATAATAGATTTCCACCATGTAAGAGATAATTATAAATCACTGGGGGTATAAGAAACAAGAAAATTAAATATAGTTTTGATTTATTAGGATTTTGAATGTTGAACTGATTAATACTGGATACTGTATATTGTTGACAGTTGAGAGAAGCCCTGATGAAGTCTATGGGGAGATGTGTGCCCAGACAAAACACATGTTGGTTTGGCTGTAGCTGCTAAAAAGAAAGATTAAAGAAGATGATGAACTTTTCAAGTGGAACTGTGGACTTTGATTTTGGTCTTTATTAATATTACTATAGGGACTTGAGTGCTTCCATTGATATATTTAGATAGGGACAGCCTTATGGCTTTCCAATTCAAAGTTGTTTTGGGGAACAACCTTGGGTAGCACCGTCCATTGGACACCTTAGAAGTGATATAGTAGTAAGCGCCCCGTTCTTTTCTCAAAATCCTCTTTTCGTGTCAGTAGTGACTAATTTTACCAATTCTCATTGGCACACTTGAATACCCTTTTAATTCCCTTGTAAATGGTACCTAGGTACCCAGGGAATTGGGGTTCCAGGAGATCCCGATGGGTTGCAGCATTTCTTTTGCCAGCCATAGGGAGCTCAGATAATTCTTGGACAGGACTGCCACTGCTCACTTAGTGAAGGTTAGGTGCCAAATTACTTAGGGCCCTATGTACGAACACATTTTCCCATTGACACAGAATGGGAAAAACCCTTTGCTACATCTGGCCCTTAGTGTGTGGGCACCCTGGCATTAGCCAAGGTGCTCCCACATCGTTCAGGGCAAATTCCCCAAACTTTGTGAGTGCTGGACACCATTACACGTGTGCACTACACATAGGTCACTACCTATGTGTAGCGTCACAATGGTAACTCCGAACATGGCCATGTAACATGTCTAAGATCATGGAATTGTGCCCCCAATACATTCTGGTATTGGGGGGACAATTCGATGATCTCCCGGGTCTCTAGCACAGAACCCGGGTACTACCAAACTGCCTTTCCAGGGTTTCCACTGCAGCTGGTGCCAACACCTCAGACAGGTTTCTGCCCCCCTGGGGTCTGGGCAGCCCAGGCACAGGAAGGCAGAACAAAGGATTTCCTCTGAGAGAGGGTGTTACACCGTCTCCCTTTGGAAATAGGTGTGAAGGGCTGGGGAGGAGTAGCCTCTCCTGGCCTCTGGAAATACTTTGAAGGGCACAGATGGTCCCCTCCTTGCATAAGTCAGTCTACACCGGTTCAGGGATCCCCCCCAGCCATGCTCTGGTGCGAAACTGGACAAAGGAAAGGGGAGTGACCACTCCCCTGACCAGCACCTCCCAGGGGAGGTGCCCAAAGCTCCTCCAGTGTGTCTCAGGCCTCTGCCATCTTGGATGCAGAGGTGTGAGGGCACAATGGATAGCTCTGAGTGGCCAGTGTCAGCAGGTGACGTCAGAGACCCCTCGTGATAGGTGCTTACCTTTCTCTGTAGCCAATCCTCCTTTCTCAGTAGCCAAACCTCCTTTTTGGGATATTTAGGATCTCTCCTCTGGGCTATTCCTCAGATAATGTATGCAAGAGCTCACCAGAGTTCCTCTGCACTTCCCGCTTCGACTTCTGCCAAGGATCGACCGCTGACTGCTCCAGGACACCTGCAAAACCGCAACAAAGTAGCAAGAAGACTACCAGCAACATTGTAGTGCTTCATCCTGACGGCTTTCTCGACTGTTTCCTGGTGGTGCATGCTCTGAGGGCTGTCTGCCTTCACCCTGCACTGGAAGCCAAGAAGAAATCTCCCGTGGGTCAACGGAATCTTCCCCCCGCCAACGCAGGCACCAAACTTCTGCATCACCGGTCCTCTGGGTCCCTTCTCATCCTGACGAGCGTGGTCCCTGGAACACAGGAGCTGGGTCCCAGTGTCCCCGACAGTCCAGTGGCCCTGAGTTGATTGTCGTGCTCAGATATTCTGAACACCTGTTCAGGTGCTTCTGTGGGTGCTTCTGCATGGGCTATCTGTGTTGCTGAGCGCCCCCTCTGTCTCCTCCTCCAAGGGGCGACCTCCTGGTCCTTCCTGGGCCCTGGCAGCACCCAAAACCTTCAACCGCAACTCTTGCAGCTAGCAAGGCTTGTTTGCGGTCTTTCTGCGTGGAAACTACTCTGCATCCTCCAGCACGCCATGGGACATCTTCTGACCAAAGGAGAAGTTCCTGGCACCTTCCGTTGTTGCAGAATCTTTGGCTTCTTCCACCTGGAGGTAGCCCTTTTGCACCTTCATCCGGGGTTTAGAGGGCTCCTGACCCCCCTGGACACTTGCCTGACTCTTGGACTTGGTCCCCTTCCTTTACAGGTCCTCAGGTCCAGGAATCCGTCTTCAGTGCTTTGCAGTCAGTTGGTGTTCTTGCAGAATCCCCTATCTCAACTTTACTGTCTTTCTGGGGTAGTAGGGTAACTTTACTCCTACTTTTCATGGTCTTGGGGTGGGGTATCTTGGACACCCTTAGTGTTTTTTACACTCCCAGTGACCCTCTACACACTACTCTAGGCCTGGGGTCCATTTGTGGTTTGCATTCCACTTTTGGAGTATATGGTTTGTGTTGCCCCTAGGCCTATTCTTCCCTATTGCACTCTATTGTGTTCTACAGTGTTTGCACTACTTTTCTAACTGTTTACTTACCTGATTTGGTTTGTGTGTGTATATTTTGTGTATATTACTTACCTCCTAAGGGAGTATATCCTCTGGGATACTTTTGGCATATTGGCCCTCATTCCGACCCTGGCGGTCCAAGACCGCCAGTGCCGCGGGCAACGGAAGCACCGCCAACACGCTGGCGGTGCTTCATTGCCCATTCTGACCACAGCGGTAAAGCCGCGGTCAGAAAAGGGGATCCGGCGGTTTCCCGCAGGATTTCCCCTGGCTGGGCTGAACCTCAGCGCCGCCATTGGGATTCTGACCTCCTTCCCGCCAGCCTGTTTCTGGCGGTTTTTACCGCCAGGAACAGGATGGCGGGAACGGGTGTCGTGGGGCCCCTGGGGGCCCCTGCACTGGCCATGCCACTGGCATGGGCAGTGCAGGGGCCCCCTAACAGGGCCCCAGCATGATTTTCACTGTCTGCATAGCAGACAGTGAAAATCGCGACGGGTGCAACTGCACCCGTCGCACACCTGCAACACCGCCGGCTCCATTCGGAGCTGGCTTCTGTGTTGCAGGCCCTTTCCCGCTGGGCCGGCGGGCGCTCCCTTGGCGGGCGCCCGCCGGCCCAGCGGGAAAGTCAGAATGGCCCCCGCGGTCTTTTGACCGCGGGGTGGCCATTTGACGGTTCCCGCCAGGCGGGCGGCGACTGCCGCCCGCCTGGGTCAGAATGACCCCCATTGTCACTAAAATAAAGTACCTTTATTTTTAGTAACTCTGAGTATTGTGTTTTCTTATGATATAGTGCTAATTGATATACGTGGTATAGAAGGAGCTTTGCATGTCTCCTAGTTCAACCTAAGCTGCTCTGCTATAGCTACCTCTATCAGCCTAATCTGCTAGAACACTACTACTCTAATAATAAGGGATAACTGGACCTGGCACAAGGTGTAAGTACCACAAGGTACCCACTATAAGCCAGGACAGCCTCCTACACAGTGTGCCAATTAGAATTGGTAAAATTAGTCACTAGCCTGCAGTGACAATTTTAAAAGCAGAGGGAGCATAAACACTGAGGTTCTGGTTAGCAGATCCTCAGTGATACAGTTAGGCACCACACAGG
Organism: Pleurodeles waltl; assembly: GCF_031143425.1. Classification (NCBI taxonomy): domain Eukaryota; kingdom Metazoa; phylum Chordata; class Amphibia; order Caudata; family Salamandridae; genus Pleurodeles; species Pleurodeles waltl. The sequence continues at coordinate 1,817,450 of NC_090440.1, forward strand.
GAACACATATAGGCCACAAACTTATAAGCACTGGGGTCCTGGCTAGCAGGATCCCAGTGACACATATCAAACATACTGACAACAAAGGGTTTTCACTATGAGCACTGGGCCCTGGCTAGCAGGATCCCAGTGAGACAGTGAAAACACCCTGACATATACTCACAAACAGCCCAAAAGTGGGGGTAACAAGGCTAGAAATAGGCTACCTTCCTACACCATATTCTTCTTTCTCCCAGCATGCCTTTCTTTCTACCTCTTTCCATGTATGCTTTAGGTTCCTTTTCTAAAATGGCGTCCTCTTCCATTTCATCCTATAGTCCTTTTCCCAATCCAACATAGCGTCTTTTGCCTTTCCTGTATGTCACTTCCTGTTTAGGGGTGTTTAAGGAGTGGGATTCTTGTCCTCCTTGCGCTGCAACACTTCCTTAGGTGGTGATCACGCTCCAGTTGTTTTTTCCAGCCTTTTTGCCTTTGTCCGTTCCATTTTCTTCCAGATATTGTTTTTTACTGGAAGTCTTACATTTTTCTTGAGTTTATTCTCTGTTCCAGGTAGTTCCAGTCATAGAGGTTTTTTCCCTTTGGGTTTTTCCACTGGGACTCCTTCTGGAGGGCACGGGCTGCCTTTTGATGTCCTATTGTCAGCAGCACCGTGGCTACCAGAAAGGGCCGCCCTTACCTTAGTCAGAGCAAGACCTTCAAAAATCTAGACCATCCTGCAGTTCCATTTGGCCGAACCGTAAGCGACGAGTAAACCATGACAGTACTTAGCTTACCGTGAGTAGAGTGGTGGTTCCTGCCTGGCCTGGGTGCATACCTCACCCAACCAGGAATCACATTTCTAAAAGGTATCATGGTGCAGCATAATTTGTCATATATGTCATAATGTCAATACCATCCTCTACAGAGACTGTTTAATCCTCTCTGTTAATTTTTTTCATGTGCCAGAAGAAGCAACGTAGACAGTAGGCAGCCTTGTCTGGTGCTTCTTGACTACAAAGACATCTGACAGTAGACCAACTGAGCTTTGCCTACATAATTTGGGCTTGTTCCATCAATCGATAAAGATATCACCATTTTACCTAGTAAAACACCTTTCCAGTGTCCATGGATAAGGGTAGCTTGTGGTTGTTTCAAATACACTATTGATTTTGTACAGGCATTCCCATTTTGTTGCTGTACGAATTGCCTGGACAGTATTCACTATTCAGTCTGTTTTCCAGCCACACTGACATACTTGGATGAGGCACACCTAAACTGATGGCTTTTTTTTGGTTTGGAAACAGCACATCTTGTTTTTTTAGAGTTGTGAGCTGCCTAAGATGTTCTGACTGAATTTCTCAGAGCCACCAAAGGCTCATGCTTGTTTGTGGGTAAATTCAGTCGACATACAACACTAAGCATACCACGAGGTTTGGAAACCGAATGCCTCAAAGCCGGTTTTCCCCACTCTCAGCTCACAGGGAACTGCTTTAAAGATTTGCCCCTCACCTGAGATATATATATATATATATATATATATATATATATATATATATATATATATATATATCTCTCTCTCTCTCTCTCTCTCTCTCTCTCTCTCTCTCTTCCCCCCCCCTCTCTTTTCTCTCCCCCCCACACACACACAGGTGAAACAGAGGGTGCTAGACAACTGTTGCTCAGATAACAAATAGATCACAGGGCTCACTTCAGACTTTAATAACTTGGAGTTCCTCAGCATGATCAACATTAATCTAGTGTCGGTGGAGACCTCTCCAAACTCCCCAATCTGCAAAAGGTAAATGCAGAGATACAATAGACATTAGGTTTCGGTGCCTGTGATGACATGTACGCCCTGCAATGTAACCTTTATAATGTTTGTAGTAATGTTGGGTTATCCTAATTGTCAATTTAAAAATACCTGCAACATTATTTATGAAATATGGATATCATACTGCTACAAATACACTGGCGTTAAAAGTAAGAGGGCTCCCGTCATGGCAAGGCTGTTAGTGTTGTATTTTTATTTACTATTTGGAACTAATGATAGCAGGATTTCCAGGGGTATTAAAGTCTTGGCAGAGCGTCGGGCATGTCTCACACATTTTAACCTGATTGGCAACAAAATAAATGACATCAACACATTGGAGCCTCTGGTAAGTGCAACAGTGCATACCCGTCCCAGCATTGAGCTTGCTATGAAATATGGCCAGGTTGTGACTTTAGCAATTTAAATACCCGTAAACAGACCAGTTAATAAAGTAGAAACATTCTCTGCATGCAGGAATACAATGGTTTGGATATTCCTTCGGGTGTGAAACAGAATTAGCTCAGCGACAATGCAAAATAACCTGCCCCACTCCAATCCAAAATAATCTGCCTCGAAACAATCTGCCCGCTCCAATCCCAAAAAAATGTCTCACTCCAATCTAAAACAATCTGATCTAATCCACTCCACCTCAATCCACTCCACTTCAGTCTACTTTAGCACATCCAGTCTACTCTACCCCAATCCAATCTACTCCAGTTTAGACTACCCCAATCCAGTCAAGTCCACCCCACTCAGTCCATTTCACTCCTATCAAATTCACCCCACCCCAATCTAACCCATTTCAATCAAACCACTCCAATCTAATTCACGTCATGCACTCCAGTCCACCCCACCCCAGCCTGCCATTTTCATGGGGGAGAGAGCCTTTGTGCTCTGTGGCCAGAAACAAAGCCTGTCCTAGGTGGAGGTGCTTCTCACCGCCTCCATGCAGGAACTGTCACACCTGCCAGTGAGCCTCAACGGCTCAGCCCTCGTGTTACAGTGCCCAAGGGGACTTCAGCTAGTGGAGTTGCCCGCTGTAGGACGCCGGCTCTGTATATACTATATCAAAGTGAGCACAGAGTCCAGGGGTTCCCCAGAGGGTTAACAGAGGTTAAAACAGATAATACTAATGCTCTATTTTATGGTAGTGTGGTCGAGCAGTTAGGCTTACTGGAGGGTGATGGGAAGCATTTGTTGTATACAAACACAGACAATAGAGGAAGCACACACTCAATGACTTAAGTCCAGACCAATAGGATTTTATGTTTTATGTAGAAAAATATGTTTTGATTCAGTTTGCAGGTAAGTACACAAAATAAAAGGTACTTTGCATATATATCACCAGAACTTTGAATGGAATCGACAATGTAAACAGTTTTGTTTAAAATGGCAAAAAGCTACTTTAAAAGTGGACACTGCAATTTTCACAGTTCCTTGGGGGAAGAAAAGATAATATTGGTTTGCATGTAAGTATTCAACTTACAGTTCTTATCTCCCGGTTTTAGGTAGTCCACCGCTGGGGGTTCAAGTTAACCCCAAACACCCACCGCCAGCAACATGGGGCCGGTCGGGTGCAGAGGTCTAAGAGGAGACAACTTAACGTGGGCTCCTATGGAGACGGGGGCACTCGAATGTGGTCTGCTGGCAGGTAAGTACCAGTGGTTTCGGAGGGCAGACCTGGGGGGTTTGAAAGAGCACTAGCGGGGCCCCAAGTAGGCACCAAACATGCACCCTCAGCGGCCAGGTGCAGGGTGCAAACAGGGTGTTGGATCTTCAATGCAACTCTATGAGAGGACCCCGGGGGTCACTCAGAAGCTGCAGGCAAGGTCCAGGGAGACTTCTCGGGCAACCCACCAGCTGGACAGGGAGGACGGCCGCCTGCTGGACAATGCTGCACTGGGGGTTGGAGTCTCCAACGCCTTGGGGCTGCAGATTCAGTGGGTCCTTTGCTGTCGGTTATCTTCATCCAGTCGCTCTCAGGGTGATCCTCGGGATTCCCTCTGCAGGCTTCGTCGTGGAGGGGTAGAGAGGTCAACCCAGGGTGAGCACTTGCTCGGAGTCACCTGGGGATCCTCTCTGACTGGTTGGGCCACCTAGACACGGGCCGTAGGCGTCGGGTGCAGAGTGGTTAGGACTCATGCATTCAGTGTGAAGTTGGAGTCCTTAGAAGCAGTTTCTTCTCTTCTTTTAGACAGAGCGGCTGTCTACGGGACTTCTTGGTCCTTTTGGGTGCAGGGAAGTCCTCTAGCTTGGCAGATGGTCCCGCTGGATGCGTTGCTGTTGTTCTGCAGATTCCTTGAAGCAGGAGACCGGCCGTTAGGGCTGGGGCCAAGTCAGTTGTTGTCTCCTTTCCTTCTCTTCTGGGGTTTCAGTTCAGCAGTCCTTCTTCTTGTCAGGTCACCAGGAATCTGATGAGCTGGGTTCAGGGAAGCCCTTGAAATCAAGATTTAGGTGCGTTACAGGGGTCAGAGGGCAGAAGCCAATGGCTACGGTCACTGAGGGTGGCTACACCCTTCCTGTGCCCACTCCCTTTGGGTAGGGGGGGCACAAACACATGCCTATTGGTCCCTGTCCCCCAAACCAAGATGGAGGATTCTGCAGGGAGGGGGTCACCTCAGCTCTGGACACCTTAGGGGTGGTCCTGACTGGGGTGGTCACTCCTCCCTGTTTTCCCTAATTTTCCAGCTGACCTTGCCACCAAAAGTGGGGCTTTGACTGGGGGCTGGGCATCTCCGCTAGCTGGAGTGCCCTGGGGCATTGTAACACAAAGTCTGAGCCTTTGAGGCTCACCGCTAGGTGTTACAGTTCCAGAAGGAGGGAGGTGGTAAGCACCCCAAAGGAAGTGGGCACAAGAAGGGTGTAGCCACCCTCATGGACAGTAGCCATTGGCTACTGCCCTCTGACCCCTGTAATGTCCCTATGTCCCTACATCCAAGATTTAAGGGCTTCCCTGAACCCAGCACATCAGATTCCTGATGACCTCAAAAGAAGAAGGACTGCTTAGCTGAACCCCCAGCAGAGAAGGAAAGGAGACAACAACTGACTTGGCCCAAGCCCTACCGGCCTGTCTCCTGCTTCAAAGAACCTGCAAAAGAAAAGCAACGCATCCAGCAGGACCATCAACCTCTGCCACCCTACCAGAGGACTGCCTGCCCCTAAGAGGACCAAGAACTCCCATGGATATCGGACCTGTCCAAAAAGAAACTCCATCACATGACTCCAGAGCTTCCCCGGATCCACGATGACTAGAGAGGATTCCCAGGTGATTCTGAGCAAGTGCCCACTCTGGGAGGACCTCTCCTGTTCTCCATGCCAAATCCTGTAGTGTGAATCCAGAGGACCTCCCTGACTGTGAAAGTTCCGGACGAAGATATCTGATGCCAAAAGGGGCCCTGCACCCGCAGCCCCCTGGCCTTGGGGAACTCACCCTCTGGTAACGCAACGTTCATTCAGCAGACGGCCCTCCGACTTGTCCAGCCTGTGAGTTCCTGAAACTGACCCCCTGGATCCTGCCTGCAGCCTCCAAGGGACCATGGGGTACCCTCATAGGAAAGTATTGGGGGCCCAACGCTGTGTTTGCATCTGGACGCCCCTGTGCGGCTGAGTGTGTTTGGTGCTGACTGTAGGAGGCTGGCCTGGCTTGTAGTGGGTACCAAAGGTACTTACACCTTGTGCCAGGTCCAGTTGTCCCTTCTTAGTAGAATAGAGGTGTTTCTAGTAGCTTAGACTGATAGAAGGTAGCTATGGCAAAGCAGCTTAGGCTGAACTAGGAGACATGCAAAGCTCCTACTATACCACTTATATCATATGCACAATATCATAAGAAAACACAATACACAGAGTTACTAGAAATAAAGGTACTTTTTTTTATGACAATATGCAACAAGTATCTCAGTGAGTACCCTCAGTAAGAAGGTAAGTAATTAACACAAGTTATATGTACACAAACCAAAATCAGGTAAGTAAGAGTCAGAAAAGTAATGCAAACAGTGTAGAATTACAATAGGTTGCAATAGGAGAACATAGGTCTACGGGCAACACAAACCATATACTCCAAAAGCGGAATGCGAATCACGAATGGACCCCAGACCTATGGGAGCTTGTAGAGGGTTGCTGGGACTGTAAGAAAACAGTCAGGGTGTCCAAGATACCCCACCCCAAGACCTTGAAAAGTAGGAGTAAAGTACACCTACTACCCAAAGAGAGCACAATAGTCGTGATAGGGGGATTCTGCAAGAACAACAAACACCAGCAGTGCACTGACAATAGATTTCCGGACCTGAGAACTTGCAAGGCAAGGGGGCCAAGTCCAATAGTCGCAACAGTGTCCAGGGGGGGGTAGGAGCCCAGGAAACCCCGGATGAAGGTGCAAGGCAGCTGCCTCTGGATGGAAGAAGCTTGGATTTCTGCAAGAACGAAGAGGACTATGAACTTTTCCTTTGGAAGACAGGTGTCCCACGTCGCGATGAAGCTTGCAGACGTGTTCCCACGCAGAAATACCCCAAACAAGCCTTGCTAGCTGCAAGGGTCGCGGTAAAGGTTTTTGGGTGCTGCTGAGGACCAGGAAGGACCAGGATGTCACCTTTTGGAGACAGAGAGGGCGCTCAGCAACTCAGACAGCCCTCACAGAAGCAGGCAGCACCCGCAGAAGTACCCCAAAAGGCACTTAGAAGAAGAGTGAACCGGAGTCCACGCGAAGTTACAAAAGAGGGTCCCGCGACGTCAGAGGCCAACTCAGAGGGTTATGCACTGCAGGACGGAGTGATGGTGGCCCAGGCTTGGCTGTGCACAAAGGAAATCCTGGAAGAGTGCACATGAGCCGGAGCAGCTGTAAATCACGCAGTGCACAGCTTTGCAGTCTAGCATGGGGAGGCAAGGACTTACCTCCACCAAACTTGGACTGAAGAGTCACTTGACTGTGGGAGTCATTTGGACAGAGTTGCTGTGTTCCAGGGACCACGCTCGTCAGGATGAGAGGGGACCCAGAGGACCAGTGATTCAGTCTTTTGGTGCCTGCGTTAGCAGGGGGAAGATTCTGTCGACCCACTAGAGATTTCTTCGGAGCTTCTGGTGCAGGGTGAAGGCAGGCTACCCCCAGAGCATGCACCACCTAGAAACAGTCGAGAAAGCCGGCAGGATTAGGTGCTACAATGTTGCTGGTAGTTGACTTGCTACTTTGTTGCGGTTTTGCAGGCGTCCTGGAGCAGTCAGCGGTCGATCCTTGGTAGAAGGTGAAGAGGGAGATGCAGAGGAACTCTGGTGAGCTCTTGCATTCGTTATCTGAAGAATTCCCCAAAGCAGAGACCCTAAATAGCCAGAAAAGGAGGTTTGGTTACCAAGAAAGGTAAGAGCCTATCAGAAGGAGTCTCTGACGTCACCTGTTGGCACTGGCCACTCAGAGCAGTCCAGTGTGCCCCCAACACCTCTGTTTCCAAGATGGCAGAGGTCTGGGACACACTGGAGGAGCTCTGGGCACCTCCCCTGGAAGGTACTGGTCAGGGGAGTGGTCACTCCCCTTTCCTTTGTCAAGTTTCGCGCCAGAGCAGGGCTGGGGGATCCCTGAACTGGTGTAGACTGACTTATGCAGAGATGGGCACCGTCTGTGCCCATCAAAGCATTTCCAGAGGCTGGGGGAGGCTACTCCTCCCCAGCCCATCACACCTATTTCCAAAGGGAGGGGGTGTAACACCCTCTCTCAGAGGAAATCCTTTGTTCTGCCTTCCTGGGCCAGGGCTGGCTGGACCCCAGGAGGGCAGAAAGCTGTCTGAGGGGTTGGCAGCAGCTGCAGTGGAAACCCAGGAAAGGCAGTTTGGCAGTACCCGGGTTCTGTGCTAGAGACCCGGGGGATCATGGAATTGTCCCCCCAATACCAGAATGGTATTGGGGTGACAATTCCATGATCTTAGACATGTTACATGGCCATGTTTGGAGTTACCATTGTGACGCAATACTTAGGTAGTGACCTATGTATATTGCACACGTGTAATGGTGCCCCCGCACTCACAAAGTCCGGGGAATTTGCCATGAACGATGTGGGGGCACCTTGGCTAGTGCCAGGGTGCCCACACACTAAGTAACTTTGCACCCAACCTTCACCAGGTGAAGGTTAGACATATAGGTGACTAATAAGTTACTTATGTGCAGTGGAAAATGGCTGTGAAATAAGGTGGACGTTATTTCACGCAGGCTGCAGTGGCAGGCCTGTGTAAGAATTGTCTGAGATCCCTTTGGGTGGCAAAAGAAATGCTGCAGCCCATAGGGATCTCCTGGAACCCCAATACCCTGGGTACCTCAGTAGCATATACAAGGGAATTATATGGGTGTGCCAGTGTGCCAATGAGAATTGGTAAATTTAGTCACTAGCCTGCAGTGACAAATTTAGAAAGCAGAGAGAGCATAAACACTGAGGTTCTGGTTAGCAGAGCCTCAGTGATACAGTTAGGCACCATACAGGGCACATACTTGAGCACTGGGGGCCTGTGACACAAGGACTAAAATAACATATATACAGTGAAATATGGGGGTAACATCCCAGGCAAGATGGCACTTTCCTACACACCCCCCCCCCCACCCCCCCAACGAAGGACAATGAGACTAGCCATGACCTGATGAGTCTTCATTGTCTAAGTGGAAATATCTGGAGAGTCCATCTGCATTGGAGTGGGTACTCCCAGGTCTATGTTCCACTGTATAGTCCATTCCCTGTAGAGATATGGACCACCTCAACAATTTAGGGTTTTCACCTTTCATTTGTTTTAGCCAAAGTAGAGGTTTATGGTCTGTCTGAACAATAAAGTGAGTGCCAAACAGGTATGGCCTCAACTTTTTCAGTGCCCAGACCACAGCAAAGGCCTCCCTCTCTATGGCATACCAACGCTTTTCTCTAGGGGTAAACCTTCTGCTGATAAAAGCAACTGGTTGATCCTGGCCCTCAGAATTCAGTTGTGATGAGACTGTGCCTACCCCTAATTGAGATGCATCAGTTTGAACAATGAATTTCTTGGAGTAACATGGGCTTTTTAGGACAGGTGCAGAGCACATGGCCTATTTGAGCTCCTCAAAAGCTTTCTGACAGCTAGCTGTCCATAATACCTTTTTAGGCATTTTCTTACTTGTGAGATCATTAAGAGGGGCTGCTTTGGAGCCATCATTTTTAATGAATCTCCTGTAATACCCTGTGAGGCCTAAAAAGGCTCTCACCTGGGTCTGAGTTGTAGGGGGAACCCAATCCATGATTGTCTGAATTTTCCCCTGTAGTGGTGCAATCTGTTCTCCACCTACCAGGTGGCCCAGATAAACCACTTTTTTCCCTGCCCTATCTGGCACTTTGAGGCCTTGATAGTGAGGCCTGCCTTTTGCAGGGCCTCCAAAACTTTCCAAAGGTGGACTCATCAAGATATGCTGCACTGAAAGCCTCCAACCCTTGCAGGACTGTGTTCACCTACCTCTGAAAAGTGGCAGGTGCATTTTTCAAACCAAAGGGCATCACTGTAAATTGGTAGTGCCCTCCTATAGTTGAAAATGCAGTCTTTGGTTAGCATCTTCTGCCAATTTGATCTGCCAATACCCTGCAGTCAAATCAAAAGTGCTAAGATACTTGGCAGATGCCAATGTATCAATGAGCTCATCTGCCCTGGGTATAGGGTGAGCATCAGTTTTCGTTACCTGATTAAGACCTCTGTAGTCTACACAAAACCTCATCTCCCTCTTTCCATCTTTGGTGTGAGGCTTTGGTACAAGCACCACTCGGCTAGCCCATGGGCTTTCAGAAGGTTCAATCACTCCCAGATCCAACATTTTCTGCACCTCTTGTTTAATGCAGCCTCTGACATGGTCAGGCTGCCTATAAATCTTACTTTTGACAGGCAGGCTGTCTCCAGTATCAATTGTGTGTTCACACCAGGATGTTGTACCTGGCACAATTGAAAAGAGGTCAGAAAATTGTCCTAGGAGATTGATGCAGTTGTCTTTCTGTTCTGCAGTCAGACAATCTGCTAAAACTACTCCCTCCACTAAGGCATCTGCTTCAGTGGTGGAAAAGAGATCAGGGAGAGGGTCAATCTCTTCTTCCTGTCCCTCATCTGTTGCCATGAGCAGGGTGAGATCAGCCCTATCATAGTAGGGTTTCAGGTGGTTGACATGAATCACCCTAAGGGGACTCCTGGCAGTGCCCAGGTCTACCAAAAACGTAACCCCACCCTTTTTCTCAACAATTAGATGGGGTCCACTCCATTTGTCCTGGAGTGCTCTTGGGGCCACAGGCTCCAATACCCACACCTTCTGTCCTGGTTGGTACTGGATCAGAACAGCCTTCTGGTCATGCCATTGCTTTTGCAGCTCTTGGCTGGCCTGAAGGTTTTTACTGGCCTTTTTCATATACTCAGCCATTATGGATCTTAGGCCAAGTACATAGTCTACTATGTCCTGTTTAGGAGCTTTTAAAGGTTGTTCCCAACCCTCCTTCACAAGAGTGAGTGGACCTCTTACAGGGTGTCCAAAGAGGAGTTCAAAGGGGCCGAAGCCCACTCCTTTCTTGGGTACCTCCCTGTAAGCAAAAATGAGGCAAGGTAACAGGACATCCCATCTCCTCCTGAGTTTTTCAGGGAGTCCCATTATCATACCTTTGAGAGTTTTATTAAACCTATCTACCACTCCATTAGTCTGTGGATGGTAAGGAGTGGTGAACTTGTAGGTAACACCACACTCCTTCCACATTGCTCTCAAGTATGCAGACATGAAGTTGCTACCCCTGTCTGATACTACCACTTTAGGAAAGCCCACCCTGGAAAAGATTCCCAGGAGGGCCTTTGCCACTGCAGGAGCTGTAGTGGTCCTTAGAGGAATTGCTTCAGGATATCTTGTGGCATGGTCCACAACCACCAAGATAAGCCTATTCCCTGAAGCAGTAGGAGGGTCAGGGGGGCCAACTGTGTCAACCCCTACCCTGTCAAAGGGCACCCCAACCACTGGAAGTGGGATTAGAGGGGCATTTGGAGTGTCACCAGTCTTGCCACTGGCTTGGCAGGTCACGCAAGACTTGCAAAGATCTTTGGTGTCCTCTGACATCCTAGGCCAGTGAAACAAGGGGACAAGTCTTTCCCAAGTTTTAATCTGGCCCAAATGCCCAGCCAAAGGAATGTCATGTGCAAGAGATAGGAGAACGTCTCTGTACTGCAGGGGAATGACCAATCTCCTGGCTGCTCCAGGTTTTGGGTCCCTTGCCTCTGTATACAAGAGGTTATCCTCCCAGTAAACTCTATGGCTGTCACTGACATCCCCATTTTGCTGTTTGACAGCTTGCTGTCTGAGACCCTCTAATACGGGACAGGTTTGCTGTGCCACACTCAGCTCTTCCCTGGCAGGCCCCCCTCCACCCAAAAGCTCAGCAGTGTCTGCTGCCAGCTCATCTGGTGAAGGTTCTGCACAGGGAGGAAATTCCTCTTCCTCAGAAGGGGAATCATCTGTAGAGGGAGGGATAGTGGGTAGGGATTTACCCTTGCTACCCCTAGCTTTAGGGAGCACTTGGTCCATTGTTCCAGGATCCAAGTTACCCTGTCCTTTTTGCTTTTTGGCCTGAGCCCTGGTTAAAGCAAAAATATGCCCAGGAATGCCCAGCATTGCTACATGAGCCTCGAACTCCACTTCTGCCCAAGCTGATGTCACAATATCATTCCCTAGTAGACAGTCTACAGGTACATCTGAGGCAACCACAACTTTCTTTGGACCAGTAACCACCCCCCAGTTAAGATTCACAACAGCCATGGTGTGGCTAAGAGTGTTGTTATGAGCGTCTGTCACTTGGTACAGCTGACCAAGTAGATGTTGTTCAGGGTGGACCAGTTTCTCTATCACCATAGTTACACTGGCTCCTGTGTCCCTGTAGGCCTGGACCTGAACACCATTTATTAGGGGAAGTTGCTTGTACTTATCCATATTAAGGGGACAAGCAACCAAGGTGGCCAAATCAATGGCACCCTCAGAGACTAAAACAGCCTCTGTGGTCTCCCTAACAAGACCAACCCCAAATACATTGGCAATAGTGAGCCCAGCTACACCCTTGGATTGGCTATTAGTAGGTTTCTGTTAGGGTTTGTGCACAGCAAAGAGCATGTCCTCTCTCACTGAACTAGTGGGTTCTGTAATAGCTCCCTTTTAAACTTACTATTGAAAGCCTTTCTTGTTATCTCACCTTTCCCCCCCCCCCCTAGGCTTCTGTGTATGTTGTTTAATGTGCTGTTTTGTTTACACATTGGGCCTTGCTTTTACCAAGGCTTCTTTAAAACACTCCTCTCTAGGCCATGTGTTAATTTAACTCATTTGCATAATAACTGAAACTCTGCACACCTTTCAAGAACATGTGCAGCATGTGAGGACCACACCCAGCTCTTCAAACCACACCCAGCTCTGCACACCTTTCAAGAACATGTGCAGCATGTGAGGACCACACCCAGCCCTGTCTATAAAAGGCAGCCCCCGAGCCTCACCCAGTGCTTGTGCTCGTCTACCTCCCGCTTACCTGAGGACAGATCCCTCGGCGCTGGCACTCCTGCTCTCTACAGACTTTCATTGGCTTCAGTGGGCGCAGCTGCTGGCTCTTCCTTCTTACGGTTTCCGGTTCCTCCTTGCCTCAGCCTCTCTCCTACAAGCAACCTGCTAAAGAGAAAGAAGACAAGGTTAGACTGATCAGTATCTCTTGCCAGCAACAAGTAAGTGCAAAACTACTGTATTATTACCTGAAAGAACTTTGACAACAATTTCTGGAAACAAGATACCTTCCACGAACATTGTGATTCAAACTCTTTGTTACAAGAATACTTTGCGGAACTTTGTGAAGCAAACATTTTTTATGGAACTTTTAAGAATCGAACCGTGGAAACCATTAACAGCAAGGCAAACAGTAAATCAAGGACTTGCACAAATTACATGCTGTATTTTGACGTAAAAGTACAGTATTTGTTTTATAAAAGATTCTGGAAATATGGGAAAAGTGAGTCTGCTATTGGAAATTTAGGCTTTAGTTATATTAAGATGAATGTTTGATATTGGTAATTCTGATAACGGTATTTGTTTAATGTTTTAGAAGCTTTAGAGTAATAGAAAGCACATCCCAGAGCAGTAACACATTCCAAACCTGGAAACTAGAGACCAGGATCCAAGAGGTACTTTTAGAAGAAAATTTCTAATAAATAAAGGGCTAGTCAGGAACCCAGTTAGGAATAGGTTGTACTTATCTGTTCTTTGTTTATGTTTCATTAGGCACCAGTTTCTACAGAAGTCAGAGAGGGCCGCAGATTTGTGCAGCACTTCAACAGAGGAAACGCAAGAACGGTGTTGTCTCTTTATTTTATTTTATCCACTTCCCCCCTTCCCTTGAGCTTCTGTTCTTAGTGCACTGTTTTAAAAACTAGTGTGCTGGAACAAGTAGTTTCAGGGTGGGGTCGGATTGTCTTCAACCTCCATCAGAACTGAACAAGGACTCAGGTGAGCTGGGCTTTGGCAGAAGCACAAGCCTTAAAAAAAAAAAATTCAGTTCTGGTGGACGATGAATATCGGGGAAGAAATAGAGGGCATTGACGTCACGGATATGGCGCAGGCCCTAAATGAGGACTTGGCTCATAATGAATCAGTGTCTGGCATCTTGCAACATATGCAAGAGGAAATAGAGAGATTAAAGATGGAGAATACCTCTTTAAAACAGGATTTAAGCAGGTATAAATTTAGGGTATCTCAGTGGAACACAGCTTTTACGCCTTTGTTTAAAACCTCCTCAGAGACAGGGGCGCCATCAAAACATACAACTTTGCCTCCCCCAGTTGAGGTCACTGTTAATGTTCCTAATGTTGTGCCCTTAGCAGCACCTGAACGTTTTCATGGAGATAGTAACAAATTCCATGTTTTTATCAATCAATGTCAATTACACTTCGTTTGTAAGCCACAACAGTTCTCTACTGATGCTACGAAAGTGGCATTCGCCTTGTCTTATTTGGGTGGCACAGCAGCCAATTGGTCAATTCCTTTCGTGGAGAGAGATGATCCCATCCTCCATAATTGGAATCAATTTAAACGTACCATGACCAGCCTTTTTGCAAAACACACTTTCATGCAGGCAAGTGATAATGAGCTTTTAAATCTTAAACAAGGTAACAAGGATTTATTGACCTATCTCACTAGTTTTAATCGTTTACTCACCGAGACACAGTGGCCAGAAGAAAAGCGTGTCTCCCTTTTCTATAAAGGTTTGAGAGACGAGTTAAAAGACGCGCTGGCTCATATCGTTGATTTGCCTGAAGACTATTCGGACTTTGTAGATTTAGTTGTGAAATTAGAACATAGACTAGGAGAAAGAAAGGGAGATAAATACAAAATGGAATCACGGTTAACTTTTATTAGACACGAGAAGAAAGACCCAGATAATAAACTCCCTGAACCTGAGCCTATGCAAATAGGGACACTCAGAGGTCCACTCACATCAGAGGAAAAAGAAAATAGGAGAACCCATTATTCCTCCCCAAAAGATTTTGGCACCAGTACAACAGAAGGATTTCATCACAGATCTATATAATGCACACATGCAAATAGCACCTCAGGATTGGTTAAAGGATTCCCATAACACAATACAACGAGGTTTATTGTATCACGACAACATGCTGTTAGTGCCCACCTCTGAATTACAAACACAGGTGATAATTTGGCATCACGCCTCACCGTTAGCAGGTCATCCTGGTTGGGTAAAAACCCTGGAAAATGTGCAAAAACACTTTTGGTGGGACACTATAAGAAAGGACATTAAGCAATTTGTCACTACCTGTCCAATTTGTGCAAGACATAAATCTTCTCATACTGCTTGTTAATACCAATGCCAACACCCAAGCAACCTTGGCACACTGTGAGCGTAGACTTTATTGTAGGTTTACCACCTGTAAAATCTTTCACAACAGTGTTGGTTATAGTGGATTTTTTATCTAAAATGGCACATTTTGTACCATTACGGAAATTACCCACGGCGGCAGAATTTGCCGATATTTTTATAAGGGAAATTGTGCGTTTACATGGTTTGCCAAGCAAAGTGGTGTCAGACCGAGGGAGCCAGTTCAACTCTAAATTTTGGAAAACATTATGTAAAAAACTGAAAATAGATGTGGCATTATCCACTGCTTTCCACCCAGAGACAGATGGACAGACTGAACGACTGAACCAAACCTTACTTCAAACGCTACGTTGTTTATTGGCTGATTATTCTAGTGAATGGTTGGAAGCTCTCCCTGTAGCGGAGTTTGTTTATAATAATACTGAGCATTCAGCTCTACTTTGCTCACCATTCTATTTCTTGCAGGGGTATCATCCAAGAGCTATACCCATTTTGTTAGAAGATTCTCTGTTACCTACAGTAACGGATAGACTAACGAGGTTAGGTGACATACAAGACAAAGCCAGGAAACATTTATTAAAGTACAAGGAAAGCATGAAAAGACAAGCAGACAAACACAGATCTGAGGCCCCAATGTATAAAATCGGTGACAAGGTATGGCTCTCCACAAAGAACCTAAAGATAGAGGGATCCCGAAAGCTGCAACCACGTTTCATTGGACCCTTTAGTATAACTGCCATAGTAAACCCGGTAACAGTAAAATTAGATTTACCAAAAGAATATCCAGTACATACTACATTCCATGTGTCCTTGCTTAAGCCGTACAATCCAAAAACCCGACCTGAACCACCACCTCCACCCATACCAATTAAGGGAAATCTAGAATATGAAGTGAAAAGCATAAAAGACTCAAAAAGAATTAGTGGACGTCTGTTTTATTTAGTAGAATGGAAAGGATATGATGAATCTGAGAATTCATGGGAACCAGCATCATATGTACATGCCCCACAGCTGATTAGACGGTTTTATTTAAAAAATCCAGGAAAACCCCGTCCTGTAGGAGGGCCTTTGAGGGGGGCAACTGTTAGGGTTTGTGCACAGCAAAGAGCATGTCCCCTCTCACTGCACTAGTGGGTTCTGTAATAGCTCCCTTTTAAACTTACTATTGAAAGCCTTTCTTGTTATCTCACCTTCCCCCCCCCCTAGGCTTCTGTGTATGTTGTTTAATGTGCTGTTTTGTTTACACATTGGGCCTTGCTTTTACCAAGGTTTCTTTAAAACACTCCTCTCTAGGCCATGTGTTAATTTAACTCATTTGCATAATAACTGAAACTCTGCACACCTTTCAAGAACATGTGCAGCATGTGAGGACCACACCCAGCTCTTCAAACCACACCCAGCTCTGCACACCTTTCAAGAACATGTGCAGCATGTGAGGACCACACCCAGCCCTGTCTATAAAAGGCAGCCCCCGAGCCTCACCCAGTGCTTGTGCTCGTCTACCTCCCGCTTACCTGAGGACAGATCCCTCGGCGCTGGCACTCCTGCTCTCTACAGACTTTCATTGGCTTCAGTGGGCGCAGCTGCTGGCTCTTCCTTCTTCCGGTTTCCGGTTCCTCCTTGCCTCAGCCTCTCTCCTACAAGCAACCTGCTAAAGAGAAAGAAGACAAGGTTAGACTGATCAGTATGTCTTGCCAGCAACAAGTAAGTGCAAAACTTTTATTACCTGAAAGAACTTTGACAACAATTTCTGGAAACAAGATACCTTCCACGAACATTGTGATTCAAACTCTTTGTTACAAGAATACTTTGCAGAACTTTGTGAAGCAAACATTTTTTATGGAACTTTTAAGAATCGAACCGTGGAAACCATTAACAGCAAGGCAAACAGTAAATCAAGGACTTGCACAAATTACATGCTGTATTTTGACGTAAAAGTACAGTATTTGTTTTATAAAAGATTCTGGAAATATGGGAAAAGTGAGTCTGCTATTGGGAATTTAGGCTTTAGTTATATTAAGATGAATGTTTGATATTGGTAATTCTGATAACGGTATTTGTTTAATGTTTTAGAAGCTTTAGAGTAATAGAAAGCACATCCCAGAGCAGTAACACATTCCAAACCTGGAAACTAGAGACCAGGATCCAAGAGGTACTTTTAGAAGAAAATTTCTAATAAATAAAGGGCTAGTCAGGAACCCAGTTAGGAATAGGTTGTACTTATCTGTTCTTTGTTTATGTTTCATTAGGCACCAGTTTCTACAGAAGTCAGAGAGGGCCGCAGATTTGTGCAGCACTTCAACAGTGGAAACGCAAGAACGGTGTTGTCTCTTCATTTTATTTTATCCACTTCCCCCCTTCCCTTGAGCTTCTGTTCTTAGTGCACTGTTTTAAAAACTAGTGTGCTGGAACAAGTAGTTTCAGGGTGGGGTCGGATTGTCTTCAACCTCCATCAGAACTGAACAAGGACTCAGGTGAGCTGGGCTTTGACAGAAGCACAAGCCTTAAAAAAAAAAAATCAGTTCTGGTGGACGATGAATATTGGGGAAGAAATAGAGGGCATTGACGTCACGGATATGGCGCAGGCCCTAAATGAGGACTTGGCTCATAATGAATCAGTGTCTGGCATCTTGCAACATATGCAAGAGGAAATAGAGAGATTAAAGATGGAGAATACCTCTTTAAAACAGGGTTTAAGCAGGTATAAATTTAGGGTATCTCAGTGGAACACAGCTTTTACGCCTTTGTTTAAAACCTCCTCAGAGACAGGGGCGCCATCAAAACATACAACTTTGCCTCCCCTAGTTGAGGTCACTGTTAATGTTCCTAATGCTGTGCCCTTAGCAGCACCTGAACGTTTTCATGGAGATAGTAACAAATTCCATGTTTTTATCAATCAATGTCAATTACACTTCGTTTGTAAGCCACAACAGTTCTCTACTGATGCTACGAAAGTGGCATTCGCCTTGTCTTATTTGGGTGGCACAGCAGCCAATTGGTCAATTCCTTTCGTGGAGAGAGATGATCCCATCCTCCATAATTGGAATCAATTTAAACGTACCATGACCAGCCTTTTTGCAAAACACACTTTCATGCAGGCAAGTGATAATGAGCTTTTAAATCTTAAACAAGGTAACAAGGATTTATTGACCTATCTCACTAGTTTTAATCGTTTACTCACCGAGACACAGTGGCCAGAAGAAAAGCGTGTCTCCCTTTTCTATAAAGGTTTGAGAGACGAGTTAAATGACGCGCTGGCTCATATCGTTGATTTGCCAGAAGACTATTCGGACTTTGTAGATTTAGTTGTGAAATTAGAACATAGACTAGGAGAAAGAAAGGGAGATAAATACAAAATGGAATCACGGTTAACTTTTATTAGACACGAGAAGAAAGACCCAGATAATAAACTCCCTGAACCTGAGCCTATGCAAATAGGGACACTCAGAGGTCCACTCACATCAGAGGAAAAAGAAAATAGGAGAACCCATTATTCCTCCCCAAAAGATTTTGGCATTAGTACAACAGAAGGATTTCATCACAGATCTATATAATGCACACATGCAAATAGCACCTCAGGATTGGTTAAAGGATTCCCATAACACAATACAACGAGGTTTATTGTATCACGACAACATGCTGTTAGTGCCCACCTCTGAATTACAAACACAGGTGATAATTTGGCATCACGCCTCACCATTAGCAGGTCATCCTGGTTGGGTAAAAACCCTGGAAAATGTGCAAAAACACTTTTGGTGGGACACTATAAGAAAGGACATTAAGCAATTTGTCACTACCTGTCCAATTTGTGCAAGACATAAATCTTCTCATAAGGCCCCTGACTGCTTGTTAATACCAATGCCAACACCCAAGCAACCTTGGCACACTGTGAGCGTAGACTTTATTGTAGGTTTACCACCTGTAAAATCTTTCACAACAGTGTTGGTTATAGTGGATTTTTTATCTAAAATGGCACATTTTGTACCATTACGGAAATTACCCACGGCGGCAGAATTTGCCGATATTTTTATAAGGGAAATTGTGCGTTTACATGGTTTGCCAAGCAAAGTGGTGTCAGACCGAGGGAGCCAGTTCAACTCTAAATTTTGGAAAAAATTATGTAAAAAACTGAAAATAGATGTGGCATTATCCACTGCTTTCCACCCAGAGACAGATGGACAGACTGAACGACTGAACCAAACCTTACTTCAAACGCTACGTTGTTTATTGGCTGATTATTCTAGTGAATGGTTGGAAGCTCTCCCTGTAGCGGAGTTTGTTTATAATAATACTGAGCATTCAGCTCTACTTTGCTCACCATTCTATTTCTTGCAGGGGTATCATCCAAGAGCTATACCCATTTTGTTAGAAGATTCTCTGTTACCTACAGTAACGGATAGACTAACGAGGTTAGGTGACATACAAGACAAAGCAAGGAAACATTTATTAAAGTACAAGGAAAGCATGAAAAGACAAGCAGACAAACACAGATCTGAGGCCCCAATGTATAAAATCGGTGACAAGGTATGGCTCTCCACAAAGAACCTAAACATAGAGGGATCCCGAAAGCTGCAACCACGTTTCATTGGACCCTTTAGTATAACTGCCATAGTAAACCCGGTAACAGTAAAATTAGATTTACCAAAAGAATATCCAGTACATACTACATTCCATGTGTCCTTGCTTAAGCCGTACAATCCAAAAACCCGACCTGAACCACCACCTCCACCCATACCAATTAAGGGAAATCTAGAATATGAAGTGAAAAGCATAAAAGACTCAAAAAGAATTAGTGGACGTCTGTTTTATTTAGTAGAATGGAAAGGATATGATGAATCTGAGAATTCATGGGAACCAGCATCATATGTACATGCCCCACAGCTGATTAGACGGTTTTATTTAAAAAATCCAGGAAAACCCCGTCCTGTAGGAGGGCCTTTGAGGGGGGCAACTGTTAGGGTTTGTGCACAGCAAAGAGCATGTCCCCTCTCACTGCACTAGTGGGTTCTGTAATAGCTCCCTTTTAAACTTACTATTGAAAGCCTTTCTTGTTATCTCACCTTCCCCCCCCCCCTAGGCTTCTGTGTATGTTGTTTAATGTGCTGTTTTGTTTACACATTGGGCCTTGCTTTTACCAAGGCTTCTTTAAAATACTCCTCCCTAGGCCATGTGTTAATCCAACTCATTTGTATAATAACTGAAACTCTGCACACCTTTCAAGAACATGTGCAGCATGTGAGGACCACACCCAGCTCTTCAAACCACACCCAGCTCTGCACACCTTTCAAGAACATGTGCAGCATGTGAGGACCACTCCCAGCCCTGTCTATAAAAGGCAGCCCCCGAGCCTCACCCAGTGCTTGTGCTCGTCTACCTCCCGCTTACCTGAGGACAGATCCCTCGGCGCTGGCACTCCTGCTCTCTACAGACTTTCATTGGCTTCAGTGGGCGCAGCTGCTGGCTCTTCCTTCTTCCGGTTTCCGGTTCCTCCTTGCCTCAGCCTCTCTCCTACAAGCAACCTGCAAAAGAGAAAGAAGACAAGGTTAGACTGATCAGTATCTCTTGCCAGCAACAAGTAAGTGCAAAACTTTTATTACCTGAAAGAACTTTGACAACAATTTCTGGAAACAAGATACCTTCCACGAACATTGTGATTCAAACTCTTTGTTACAAGAATACTTTGCGGAACTTTGTGAAGCAAACATTTTTTATGGAACTTTTAAGAATCGAACCGTGGAAACCATTAACAGCAAGGCAAACAGAAAATCAAGGACTTGCACAAATTACATGCTGTATTTTGACGTAAAAGTACCGTATTTGTTTTTATAAAAGATTCTGGAAATATGGGAAAAGTGAGTCTGCTATTGGGAATTTAGGCTTTAGTTATATTAAGATGAATGTTTGATATTGGTAATTCTGATAACGGTATTTGTTTAATGTTTTAGAAGCTTTAGAGTAATAGAAAGCACATCCCAGAGCAGTAACACATTCCAAACCTGGAAACTAGAGACCAGGATCCAAGAGGTACTTTTAGAAGAAAATTTCTAATAAATAAAGGGATAGTCAGGAACCCAGTTAGGAATAGGTTGTACTTATCTGTTCTTTGTTTATGTTTCATTAGGCACCAGTTTCTACAGAAGTCAGAGAGGACCGCAGATTTGTGCAGCACTTCAACAGTGGAAACGCAAGAACGGTGTTGTCTCTTTATTTTATTTTATCCACTTCCCCCCTTCCCTTGAGCTTCTGTTCTTAGTGCACTGTTTTAAAAACTAGTGTGCTGGAACAAGTAGTTTCAGGGTGGGGTCGGATTGTCTTCAACCTCCATCAGAACTGAACAAGGACTCAGGTGAGCTGGGCTTTGAGAGTTTCCCACCACCACTGCTATTACTAGGGGCACTAGAATTTGCAGCAGAGGTTGTGGTGGTGGGAGGTTTGGTGTTTTTCTTTGGACAGCTGGAATCAGTTGCCCAATGGCCTTTGACTTTACACAAATAACACCAAGGCTTTTTAGGTTGATTATTGGAAGAGGATTTGGACCCACCACCCCCAGAGGATTTTTGTGGGCCTGATGAAGACTCAGAATGTTTACTTTTGTCCCCACCCTTGTCAGAAGACTTACCATCCTTCTTCTTGCCATCCTTGTCACCCCCTGTATGAACTTTTCTGTTCACCCTTGTTCTGACCCACTTGTCTGCCTTCTTTCCCAATTCTTGGGAAGAGGTCAGATCAGAGTCCACTAGATATTGGTGCAACAAGTCAGACACACAGTTGTTCAGAATATGCTCTCTCAGAATAAGATTATACTGGCTTTCATAGTCAGATACCTTACTACCCTGTAACCACCCTTCCAAGGCCTTCACTGAACAGTCCACAAAATCTGTCCAGTCTTGAGAGGACTCTTTTCTCGTGTCTCTGAAGTTAATCCTGTATTGTTCAGTGGTTAAGCCAAATCCATCCAAGAGTGCATCTTTCAAAACTTTTTAGTTATTAGATTCACTTTCTCTCACAGTAAGGAGCCTATCCCTACCCTTTCCATTGAAAGATAGCCACAAAATAGCAGCCCACTGCCTTTGAGGGACCTCCTGTACCATACAGGCCCTCTCAAGTGCAGCAAACCACTTAGTGATGTCATCCCCCTCCTTGTAAGGGGGGACTATCTTGTGCAGATTCCTGGAATCTTGCTCTTTAACAGTATTACTATCAGGAATACTGCTGCTGCCACCATGGGGTCCTAACCCCAATCTCTGTCTCTCCTTCTCCAGATCTAGGGATTCCCTGTCTAGAGCCAGCTGTTGCTGTTTAAGCTTCAGTCTGGTCTCTTCAACCCTCAACTTTTTGAGTTCCCTTTCTAACAAGTTATCCTCAGGGTGGGTGGGTTGGGAATGCTTTTACACAGATGACAAATTGGAAACTTCAGAGGGGGACCTGTCCCTAACTGTCTGGACCCTGGTAACCTGGCCTCTAGGAATAAAGGATGCCCTATTGTGATGGGAACCTCCATTACTACCAGCATTACTAGGTGCCCTGCTAGGGGGCAGACCCTTATCAGAACCCTCCCTAGCTTCCTCAAGGGGTTCCTCTGAATCAGACTGGGAAGCTTCTACTAACCTCTCATTGGATGGGCCAGACTGGTTCTGGTCATCCACCATAAGCATGTTAAACAGAAACTCTTTTGTAGGGTTCTTTCCTATGACTAAACCTCTATCTAAGCAGAGCCTCCTTAAGCTCTTGTAGTTCAAAATGTCATAAGTAACATTGACAGTTTTGAGAGTGGAATCTACCACAGACATGATAGTAAAAGGTTTAGAGATAGGGAGAAAAAAGAAAAAGTTTTAGAACTTTTGAAAGCACAGAGAAAAAACTTTTTCTAACTTTTAGGAAACTTTTAGAAGTTTTAAAGAAACTTTTCAGAACTTTGTAAAAAGTTTTAGAAAAGAAAAGCAAACTTTTTGGTTTAAGTGTACATACAATGAACTGTTTGAGTCTCTTATGAAAAGTACAAAATGACAAAGTGGTAAAACAGTTACAAGTACTTATCCCACAGCTGCACCACCAATGTAGGAAGCTGGCCTGGCTTTTAGTGGGTACCAAAGGTACTTACACCTTGTGCCAGGTCCAGTTGTCCCTTATTAGTAGAATAGAGGTGTTTCTAGCAGCTTAGGCTGATAGAAGGTAGCTATGGGAAAGCAGCTTAGGCTGAACTAGGAGACATGCAAAGCTCCTACTATACCACTTATATCATATGCACAATATCATAAGAAAACACAATACACAGAGTTACTAAAAATAAAGGTACTTTATTTTTGTGACAATATGCCACAAGTATCTCAGTGAGTACCCTCAGTAATAAGGTAAGTAATATACACAAGTTATATGTACACAAACCAAAATCAGGTAAGTAAGAGTCAGAAAAGTAATGCAAACAGTGTAGAATTACAATAGGTTGCAATAGGAGAACATAGGTTTAGGGGCAACACAAACCATATACTCCAAAAGTTCTGCAAGAACAACAAACACCAGCAGTGCACTGACAACGGATTTCCGGACCTGAGGACCTGCAAGGCAAGGGGGCCAAGTCCAATAGTCGTGAAAGTGTCCAGGGGGGGCAGCAGCCCAGGAAACCCCGGATGAAGGTGCAACGAAGCTGCCTCTGGATGGAAGAAGCTTGGATTTCTGCAAGAACAAAGAGGACTAGGAACTTCTCCTTTGAAAGACAGATGTCGCACGTCACGATGAAGCTTGCAGAGGTGTTCCCACGCAGAAATACCCCAAACAAGTCGTGCTAGCTGCAAGGGTTGCAGTAGAGGTTTTTGGGTGCTGCTGTGGACCAAGAAGGACCAGGTTGTCACTTTTTGGAGGTGGAGACAGAGGGGGCGCTCAGCAACTCAGAGAGCCCTCACAGAAGCAGGCAGCACCCGCAGAAGTACCCCAACAGGCACTTAGAAGAAGAGTGAACCGAGTCCACGTGAAGTTACAAGAGGGTCCCATGATGTCAGAGGCCAACTCAGAGGGTTGTGCACTGCAGGCCGGAGTGATGGGGACCCAGGCTAGGCTGTGCACAAAGGAAATCCTGGAAGAGTGCACAGGAGCCGGAGCATCTGCAAATCCCACAGTACACAGCTTTGCAGTCTAGCGTGGGGAGGCAAGGACTTACCTCCACCAAACTTGGACTGAAGAGTCACTGGACTGTGGGAGTCACTTGGACAGAGTTGCTGTGTTCCAGGGACCACGCTCGTCAGGATGAGAGGGGACCCAGAGGACCAGTGGTACAGTCTTTTGGTGCCTGCGTTAGCAGGGGGAAAATTCCGTCGACCCACGGGAGATTTCTCCAGAGCTTTTGGTGCACGGTGAAGGCAGGCTACCCCCAGGGCATGCACCACCTGGAAACAGTTGAGAAAGCCAGCAGGATTAGGCGCTACAATGTTCCTGGTAGTCGTCTTGCTACTTTGTTGCGGTTTTGCAGGCGTCCTGGAGCAGTCAGCGGTCGATCCTTGGTAGAAGGCGAAGAGAGAGATGCAGAGGAACTCTGGTGAGCTCTTGCATTCGTTATCTGAAGAATTCCCCAAAGCAGAGACCCTAAATAGCCAGAAAAGGAGGTTTGGCTACCAAGAAAGGTAAGAGCCTCTCAGAAGAAGTCTCTGACGTCACCTGTTTGCACTGGCCACTCAGAGCAGCCCAGTGTGCCCCCAACACCTCTGTTTCCAAGATGGCAGAGTTCTGGGACACACTGGAGGAGCTCTGGGCACCTCTCCTGGGAGGTACTGGTCAGGAGAGTGGTCACTCCCCTTTCCTTTGTCCAGTTTCGCGCCAGAGCACGGCTGGGGAATCCCTGAACCGGTGTAGACTGGCTTATGCAGAGATGGGCACCATCTGTGCCCATCAAAGCATTTCCAGAGGATGGGGGAGGCTACTCCTCCCCAGCCCTTCACACCTATTTCCAAAGGGAGAGGGTGTAACACCCTCTCTCAGAGGAAATCCTTTGTTCTGCCTTCCTGGACCAGGGCTGCCTGGACCCCAGGAGGGCAGAAACCTGTCTGAGGGGTTGGCAGCAGCAGCAGCTGCAGTGGAAACCCCGGAAAGGCAGTTTGGCAGTACACGGGTTCTGTGCTAGAGACCCGGGGGATCATGGAATTGTCCCCCCAATACCAGAATGATATTGGGGTGACAATTCCATGATCTTAAACATGTTACATTGCCATGTTCGGAGTTACCATTGTGACGCTATACATAGGTAGTGACCTATGTATAGTGCACACGTGTAATGGTGTCCCCGCTCTCACAAATTCTGGGGAATTTGCCCTGAACGATGTGGGGGCACCTTAGCTAGTGCCAGGGTGCCCACACACTAAATACCTTTGCACCCAGCCTTCACCAGGCGAAGGTTAGACATATAGGTGACTTATAAGTTACTTATGTGCAGTGGAAAATGGCTGTGAAATAACGTGGACGTTATTTCACTCAGGCTGCAGTGGCAGGCCTGTGTAAGAATTGCCAGAGCTCCCTATGGGTGGCAAAAGAAATGCTGCACCCCATAGGGATCTCCTAGAACCCCAATACCCTGGGTACCTCAGTAGCATATACAAGGTAATTATATGGGTGTACCAGTGTGCCAATGAGAATTGATAAATTTAGTCACTAGCCTGCAGTGACAAATTTAGAAAGCAGAGAGAGCATAACCACTGAGGTTCTGGTTAGCAGAGCCTCAGTGATACAGTTAGGCACCACACAGGGAACACATACAGGGCACATACTATGAGCACTGGGGCCCTGGCTGGCAGGGTCCCAATGACACAAGGACTGAAACAACATACATACAGTGAAATATGGGGGTACTTTCCTACACCCCTTCCCCCCCAAACGAGGGACAATAAGGCTAACCTTGCCCAGATGAGTCTTCTTTGTCTGAGTGGAAATATCTGGAGAGTCCATCTGCATTGGAGTGGCTACTCCCAGGTCTATGTTCCACTGTATAGTGCATTCCCTGTAGGGATATGGACCACCTCAACAATTTAGGGTTTTCACCTTTCATTTGTTTTAGCCAAAGTAGAGGTTTGTGGTCTGTCTGAACAATGAAGTGAGTGCCAAACAGGTTTGGTCTCAACTTTTTCAGGGGGCAGACCACAGCAAAGGCCTCCCTCTCTAGGGCAGACCAACGCTTTTCTCTAGGGGTCAATCTCCTGCTGATAAAAGCAACAGGTTGATCCTGGCCCTCAGTGTTAAGCTGTGATAGAACTGACCCTACCCCTAATTCAGAAGCATCAGTCTGGACTATTACTTTTTTGGAGTAACAAGGGCTTTTTAGGACAGGCACAGATCACATGGCCCGTCTGAGCTCATCAAAAGACTTTTGATAGCTAGCTGTCCATTATACCTTTTTAGGCATCTTTTTGGATGTGAGGTCACTAAGAGGGGCAACTATGGTGCCATAGTTCTTAATGAACCTCCTATAATACCCTGTGAAGCCTAAGAAGGCTCTCACCTGGCTTTGAGTTGTAGGGTGAACACATTTCATAATGGTTTGGATCTTCCCCTGCAGTGGTGCAATCTGTTCCCCACCCAGCAGGTGGCCGAGATAAACCACATTTCCCTGCCCTATCTGGCACCTTGAAGCCTTGATAGTGAGGCCTGCCTTTTGCAGGGCTTCTAAAACTTTCCACAAGTGGACCAGGTGATCATCCCAGGTGGAGCTAAAGACAGCTATATCATCTAGATATGCTGCACTAAAGGCTTCCAATCCTTGGAGGACTGTATTCACCAACCTCTGAAAAGTGGCAGGTGCATTTTGCAATCCAAAGGGCATAACAGTGAACTGATAATGCCCTCCAATGGTTGAAAATCCTGTTTTAGGTTTAGCATCTTCTGACAACTTAATCTGCCAATACCCTGCAGTTAAGTCAAAAGTGCTTAGATACTTGGCAGAAGCCAGTGTATCTGTGAGCTCTACTGCCCTGGGTATAGGGTGAGCATCAATTTTGGGTACTTGATTGAGACCTCTATAGTCCACACAAAACCTCATTTCCTTTTTGCCATCTTTACTGTGAGGTTTGGGGACAAGCACCATTGGGTTAACCCAGGGACTTTCAGGAGGTTCAATCACTCCTAGATCTAACATTTTCTGTACCTCTTGTTTAATGTAATCTCTGACATGGTTAGGCTGCCTATAAATCTTACTTTTGACAGATAGACTGTCTCCAGTATCGATTATGTGCTCACACCAGGTAGTTGTACCTGGGATCAGTGAGAAGAGGTCAGAGAACTGATCTAAGAGATTTATGCAGTTGTCCTTCTGCTCAGCAGTAAGGCAATCTGCAAGCACAACTCCCTCCACTAAGCCATCAGCTTCAGTGGTGGAGAAGAGGTGTTCCTGCCCCTCATCAGTGGCCGTGAGCAGGGTTAAGTCAGCCCTCTCATAATAAGGTTCCAGGCGATTGACATGAAGCACCCTAAGGGGACTTATGGCAGTGCGTAGGTCTACCAAATAGATGACCTCACCTTTTTTCTCCACAATGAGATGGGGTCCACTCCATTTGTCCTGGAGTGCTTTTGGGGCCACAGGCTCGAATACCAACACCTTCTGTCCTGGGTGGTAGTGAGTCAGGATAGCCTTCTGGTCATGCCATTGCTTTTGGAGCTCTTGGCTGGCCTGAAGGGTTTTACTGGCCTTTTTCATGTACTCTGCCATTCTAGATCTTAGGCCAAGTACACAATCCAAAATGTCTTGCTTGGGAGCTTTTAAAGGTTGTTCCCAACCCCCCTTTACAAGAGCAAGGGGACCTCTTACAGGGTGCCCAAAGAGGAGTTTAAAGGGGCTAAAGCACACTCCTTTTTTGGGTACCTCCCTATAAGCAAAAAGGAGGCATGGCAACAGGACATCCCATCTCCTCCTGAGTTTTTCAGGGAGTCCCATGATCATGCCTTTGAGAGTTTTATTAAACCTCTCAACCAGACCATTTGTCTGTGGATGATAAGGAATAGTGAACTTGTAAGTTACACCACACTCCTTCCACATAGCTTTGAGGTATGCAGGCATGAAGTTACTACCTCTGTCTGACACCACTTCCTTAGGGAAACCCACTCTGGAAAATATTCCCAGGAGGGCTTTTGCCACTGCAGGAGCTGTAGTGGTCCTTAAGGGTATAGCTTCAGGATACCTAGTAGCATGGTCCACTACCACAAGGGTAAACCTATTTCCTGAAGGCTGTTGGCGGGTCAAGGGGGCCAACTATGTCAACCCCTACCCTCTCAAAGGGCACCCCAACCACTGGAAGTGGAATTAAGGGGGCCTTAGGTATGCCACCAGTCTTGCCACTGGCTTGGCAGGTCACACAAGAGCGACAAAACTCCTTGGTGTCCTCTGACATATGAGGCCAGTGAAACAGGGGAACAAGCCTGTCCCAAGTTTTACTTTGGCCCAAATGCCCAGCCAAGGGAAGGTCATGTGCCAAGGTAAGAAGAAACTCTCTGTATTGCAAAGGGATGACCAGTCTCCTGGCAGCTCCAGGTTTAGGGTCCCTTGACTCAGTATACAGGAGGTTGTCTTCCCAATACACCTTATGGCTATCACTGACATCCCCATTCTGCTGTTTGACAGCTTGCTGTCTTAAACTCACTAGTGTGGGGCAGGTCTGCTGTGCCACACTCAGCTCTTCCCTAGCAGGCCCCCCTGCACCCAAAAGCTCTGCAGTGCCTACTGCCAGCTCATCTGGTGTAGGTTCTGCACAGGGAGAGGATTCCTCTTCCTCAAAAGGGGAATCTTTTGGTGAGGGAGGGATAGTGGGCAAGGATTTACCCTTCCTACCCCTAGCTTTTGGGAGCAGTTGGTCCATTGTTCCAGGATCCAAGTTTCCCTGTCCTTTTTGCTTTTTGGCCTGAGCCCTGGTTAAAGCAAAGATATGCCCAGTAATGCCCAGCATTGCCGCATGAACCTCCAACTCCACTTCAGCCCAATCATTGCCTAGTAAGCAATCTACAGGTAATTCAGTGGCTACCACTACTTTCTTTGGACCAGTAACCCCTCCCCCCCCCAGTTGAGATTCACAACAGCCATGGGGTGGCTAAGTGTGTTATTGTGAGCATCAGTCACTTGGTACTGCTGACCAAGTAGGTGTTGATCAGGGTGGACCAGTTTTTATATAACCATAGTTACACCAGCTCCTGTGTCCCTGTAGGCCGCAACCTCAACACCATTAATTAGGGGTAGTTGCTTGTACTTACCAATATTAAGGGGACCAGGAACCAAGGTGGCAAAGTCAATGCCACCATCAGAGACTAAAATAGCATCTGTGGTCTCCGTAACAAGACCAACCCCAACTACATTGCCAATAGTGAGCCCAGCTACACCCTTGGATTGGCTATTTGTAGTAGACTTCCAACCACCACTGCTATTACTAGGGGCACTAGAATTTGCAGTTGGGGTCGTGGTGGTGGTAGGTTTGGTGTTTTTCTTTGGACAAGTGGCATCACTTGCCCAATGGCCTTTTACTTTACGTAAATAACACCAAGGCTTTTTCTGATTGTGAGAAGAGGATTTGGATCCACCACCCCCAGAGGATTTTTGTGGGCCTGATGAAGACTCAGAATGTTTTTTATCTTTGTCCCCACCCTTGTCAGAAGACTTACCATCCTTCTTCTTGCCATCCTTGTCACCTCCTGTATGAACTTTTCTGTTCACTCTTGTTCTGACTCATTTGTCTGCCTTCTTTCCCAATTCTTGGGGAGAGGTCAGATCTGAGTCTACCAAGTACTGGTGCAACACATCAGACACATAATTGTTCAAAATATGCTCTCTCAGGATTAGATTATACAGGCTTTCATAGTCAGTCACCTTACTGCCATGTAACCAACCCTCCAAGGCCTTCACTGAACAGTCTACAAAGTCTGTCCATCTTGAGAGGACACTTTTCTGGTGTCTCTGAACTTAATCCTGTATTGTTCAGTGGTTAACCCAAATCCATCCAAGAGTGCATCCTTCAAAACTTTGTAGTTATTAGCATCACTTTCTCTGACAGTAAGGAGCCTATCCCTATCCTTACCAGTGAAAGATAGCCCACTGCGTTTGAGGGACCAACTGTACCATACAGGCCCTCTCAAGTGCAGCAAACAACTTGTTAATGTCATCCCCCTCCTTGTAAGGGGGGACTATATTATGCAGGTTTCTGGAATTTTGGTCTCTAACAGGATTACTATCAAAAACACTACTGCTGCCACCATGGGGAACTAACCCCAACCTCTGCCTTTCCCTTTCTACATCCAGAGATTCCCTGTCTAAGGCCAGCTGCTGCTGTTTAAGCTTCAGCCTGGCCTCTTCCAATCTCAGCTTTCTGAGTTCCCTTTTCGTTAAGTTATCCTCAGGGTGGGAGGCTTGGGAATTGTGAGACACAGAAGTTATGTGGGAATTGGCAGAGTTGGACCTGTCCCTAACTAACTGGACTCTAGTAATCTGGCCTTTAGGAGTGAAAGATGCCCTACTAATGTGTTAACCCTCCCCAGCACCCTCAGGGGACTCCTCTGAGTCTGACTGGGTACCCACTCCTCTACCTCCTGATCCTGGGATGGGCCACACTAGTTCTGGTCACTTTCTAGGAGAAGGCTAAGGAGAATATCTTTTGTAGGATTCTTACCAATTGCTAAACCTCTTTCAATGCAGAGACCCCTCAAACTTTTAAAGTTTAGATTCCCATATGTTGCCTGGACAACTATGGGAGTAAGTTCTACTGCAGACATGACAGAAAAGGTTTAGGACAGAGAGAGGAAAAAAAGTTTTTAGAACTTTTGAAAGAACAGAGAAAAGCTTTTTCAAACTTTTGAAAACTTTTAAACATTTTCAGAAACTTTTCAGAAACTTCTTAGAAAGTTTTAGAGAAGGAAAGTTAAAACAGTTTAGGTTACAGTGTATATTCTGAAGTATTTGGTATATATTTTTCTTATGAAAAACACCAATGACAAAGTGGTAAAGCAGTTACAAGTACTTATCCCACCGCTGCACCACCAATGTAGGAGGCTGGCCTGGCTTATAGTGGGTACCTTGTGGTACTTACACCTTGTGCCAGGTCCAGTTATCCTTTATTAGTAGAATAGAGGTGTTTCTAGCAGCTTAGGCTGATAGAAGGTAGCTATGGC
Organism: Pleurodeles waltl; assembly: GCF_031143425.1. NCBI lineage: Eukaryota > Metazoa > Chordata > Amphibia > Caudata > Salamandridae > Pleurodeles > Pleurodeles waltl. The sequence continues at coordinate 1,848,229 of NC_090440.1, forward strand.
AAAGCAGCTTAGGCTGAACTGGGACACATGCAAAGCTCCTACTATACCACTTATATCACATAGCGCAATATCATAAGAAAACACAATACTCAGAGTTACTAAAACTAAAGGTACTTTATTTTTATGACAATATGCCAAAAGTATCTCAGAGAGTACCCTCACTTAGAAGGTAAGTAATATACACAAGTTATACTTACACAAACCAAAAACAGGTAAGTAACAGTAAGAAAAGTAGTGCAAACAATGTAGAATCACAATAGGATGCAACAGGGGAACATGGGTCTCAGGTCATCAGAGGCCCCTTCCAGAATAGTGCCCTGTGATCCTCAGCACAATTTCAGAAGGTCCTCGTTGCTGGAGGGCTCTCAGTGGAATGGCACAAGGCCCTCAGTGCAGTGTCACGGGAGCTGGTAATTGGCACCGAGGCCATGTGTGACAACTTCAGCCGACTTCATCTCTTCAAGAAGGACTCCTTGTGCTGCGAAATTAGATGCACAGCCTGACAGAAACGACGCACAGCCTACATCGGGGTGAAGGTTCCACCGCACACCGAACCGGAAGGACGCAGCCCAACTTCGCTACGAGAAGATGGACACAGAAATTCGACGCACGGCCCACTGGCTTGACGCATAGCTGAGCCGGAACGACGCAGGCCGACTTCCAGAGAGGAATCAACGCAGCACCTGCCATGCGGTAGAAAATTTGACGCAACGCCCACCGGATCGACGCAGCTCCTGTGACTTCGTCCTGCCAGTGCAGGAAATCCACGCAACGTCCCCGGGGTGTCTGAAAACCCTGCAACTCGAAGAGGATCCACGACCGAGTGCCGGAAATCGACACACAGCCATCCCTTTGTGGAAACTAAACGACGCATCGCCATGTGCGGCCCGAGACATCAACGCACACCCCTTTGTTTCCACGCTTCTCCTCCTCTGTGGCCCTTTGTGGAGATTTTTCATGCGACCCAGGTACTTTGTGCTTGAAAGAGACTTTGGCCCTCATTCTGACCTTGGCGGGCGGCGGAGGCCGCCCGCCAAAGTCCCGCCGTCAGGTTACCGTTCCGCGGTCGAAAGACCGCGGCGGTAATTCTGACTTTCCCGCTGGGCTGGCGGGCGGTCGCCTTCAGACCGCCAGCCAGCCCAGCGGGAAAGAGGCTTCCACGATGAAGCCGGCTCGGAATCGAGCCGGCGGAGTGGAAGCTGTGCGACGGGTGCAGTTGCACCCGTCGCGTATTTCACTGTCTGCGCAGCAGACAGTGAAATACATGTAGGGGCCCTCTTACGGGGGCCCCTGCAATGCCCATGCCAGTGGCATGGGCACTGCAGGGGCCCCCAGGGGCCCCGCGACCCCCCCTACCGCCATCCGGATCTCGGCGGTCCGACCGCCGGGATCTGGATGGCGGTAGGGGGGGTCGGAATCCCCGCGGCGGTGCAGCAAGCTGCGCCGCCGCGGAGGATTCAATGGGGCGGCGGTACACTGGCGGGACCCCGCCAGTGGTGCCGGTCCGACCGCGGCTTTACCGCCGCGGTCGGAATCCCCATTGGAGCACCGCCGGCCTGTCGGCGGTGCTCCCGCGGTCCTCCGCCCTGGCGGTCAAAGACCGCCAGGGTCAGAATGACCACCTTTGTTTGCTTTTAAAAGATTTAAGACACTTTATTTCACTTTTCAGTGATATCTCTTCATTTTTTATAGTTTTGACCTGCATTTATCCAGATAAACATTATGGGGGTCATTACAACATTGGCGGTAAAAGCCGCTTACCGCTGTGCAGAAGACCACCAACACACCGCCGCGGCCGAATTCCGCCACAGCTATTATGACCCACATTTCGGAATCCGCCAAAATTTAGACACCCACACAAGTCCGCCACACCAAAGGTCAGTGTTAAACTGGAGAAAACAAAACCTCCACCATCACGCCAACAGGAATACGCCCACACTATCACGACACACAAATCCACGCAGCGGTCTTTCAACCGCGGTATTCCATTGGTGGTACACACCGCCGCGCTCAAAATACACACACTCTTACAAAACACTACCACATTGGACAATTCAAAATACACACACCTGATACACATACACACAACACTCCCACACACCCAATACAATATAAAACACACACCCACAACACCCACAAACCCCCACGACAAAAAATTCCGAAAGAAGGCCAGAGAGAGAGCACCAGCAAGAACAGCAGCATCCACAGGTACACAACACCATCACCCACAGAACTTCCATGCACCTCACACAACACACCACTACATATCAGCACACATATCACCACACACTCCACCCCACACATCACCTACACCACCCCATGGCACGGCAAAGACACCCAAGGTTCTCGAAGGAGGAGTTCAGGGTCATGGTGGAGGAAATCGTCCGGGTAGAGCCACAACTATTCGGATCACAGGTGCAGCACACCTCCATTGCAAGGAAGATGGAGCTATGGCGAAGAATAGTGGACAGGGTCAACGCAGTGGGACAGCACCCAAGAAATCAGGAGGACATCAGGAAGCGGTGAAACGACCTACGAGGGAAGGTGCGTTCCGTAGTCTCAAGACACCACCTGGCGGTTCAGCGGACTGGCGGCGGACCCCCACCTCCTCCCCCACAACTAACAACATTGGAGGAGCAGGTCTTGGAGATTCTGCATCCTGTGGGCCTCGCAGGAGTAGGTGGAGGAATGGACTCTGGTAAGTCAAATCTTAACTATTACAACTCCCACCCTAGGGACCTGGGGGCAGTGGTAGTGGGCACACGGTCCAGGGGACGGAGGCCCAGGAACACGGGGGAACTGGGCGGGCTGCTTTGCGACAGGGGGTGGACAGGCCAAGGGAACCCACTCTCCACGAGGCCCTCTCCTCCATCATGGGAGCCTACCACCACTCCCAGGAGACGATGGCAACGGTACTGGTCAAGTTTCAGGAGACCGAGCGTCTGCAGGAGGAACAGTATATGGGTTTCAGGGAGGAATTCAGAACCATCAGCTCCACCCTGGGCACCATCATAGGGGTGCTGAAGGAAGTACTCAACACCAGGAGGGACACTGTGGCACTACAAGGGGCACCTGACACTAGCATGGACGATGAACTGCCCACCACCTCCGCCGGCGCTAGTGGACAGGACGCCCCGCCACAGGACCACCACACCAGCACCCTACCCCCTGCAGAGGGAGAACCACCCTGCAAACAGTCCCTGAGATCCAGGACAAAGACAGAGCACGATGCCAAGACCCCCGCCAAGAAATGAGACCACCCTGATTGTCATCCTACTGTCCCACTTTGTCACCCTGTCCATACTGAAACTGCCCCAGCTCCACTTCCTATGCCCATATGGGCAATGCACCTGTGAGACTAATAGACTGGACTCTGCCATGGACATTCCTCCGCCATCACCCCTCACCATTTCACTACCGCCTCCAATATTGAGCACTTAAATAAACACACTTAAAGCACAAAACAATCTGGAGTCTGTCTGTGATTTCGAAATAGTGTATTAGCAATTACAGTGACAAAATGCTCTTTCAATTGTAAAGTCACATACCTATGTCACACAGCTCAAGTCCATGAGGAATTTAAGCAGATGTCACACAGTGGGACCCACATCTGTGAAATCGTAAGGAAAAGTGACAACTCAGTGACCATACACTAGGTGAAAACGACACACAGTAGAGAGGTAGTAGTGTTAAAGTACATGTAGTAGGCAGGTCTGTACTCTTACCTGTGTCTCACTGGAAATATTGCTGGATCACTGAGTCCCTGTTATTCATGTCTTCTTCCCCTGCTTCCTCGTCTTCACTGCCCACAAGCTCCACAGCTGCAACAACACCGCAATCTGGACCATCCTCCTGCAGAAAAGGCACTTGTCGTCGCAAAGCCAAGTTGTGAAGCATACAGCAGGCCACGATGATCTGGCACACCTTCTTTGGTGAGTAGAATAGGGATCCACCTGTCATATGGAGGCACCTGAACCTGGCCTTCAGGAGGCCGAAGGTCCGCTCGATCACCATCCTAGTTCGCCCATGGGCCTCATTGTAGCGTTCCTCTTCCCTTGTCCTGGGATTCCTCACTGGGGTCAGTAGCCATGACAGGTTGGGGTAACCAGAGTCACCTGCAAATGGTGAGGGACAACTGTTAGACACGCACTAACCTGGAGGGATATCCCCAGACCCAGACAACCATTCCCACTGACTACCTTCCAGGTGCTCACCTAATGGCCACACACAGTGCCTCTTGAGTTGACCCATCACATAAGGGATGCTGCTATTCCGCAGGATGTAGGCGTCATGCACTGAGCCAGGGAACTTGGCATTCACATGGGAGATGTACTGGTCTGCCAAACATACCATCTGTACATTCATCGAATGATAACTCTTCGGGTTTCTGTACACCTGTTCACTCCTGTGGGGGGGGTACCAAAGCCACATGTGTCCCTTCAATGGCACCTATGATGTTGGGGATGTGTCCCAGGGCATAGAAATCCCCTTTCACTGTAGGCAAATCCTCCACCTGAGGCAAAATGATGTAGCTCCGCATGTGTTTCAGAAGGGCAGACAACACTCTGGATAATACGTTGGAAAACCTAGGCTGTGTCAGAGTCACCAGATCCTCGGAGTCTGCGCACGTTCCCAACACGTCCACCACTGAACAGCTCCAAGACTCTGATAGATAAATCACGGAGGCTAAGAGAGTTCAAGAGGGGAAGAGGGGATTAGGAAGGGAAACAGCTGGGAAGGAGACCTGTAGTAAGAAAAAGGTTAGAACACACAATATGAAAATTATATCTCCTGAAATCAATACTAGACTATGATTCTAAGCATAGTCATTCTGAAAACATGAACAATCTAAGAATTAAGTTTAAAATGACTAAGTTTCAAGATGGCCGGATACCTGTAAGGGAATCAAGATGGATTAAATGAAAACTTTCTTATTCAAGTACTTTCCTTTACATGGGAATCAGAAAAAACATTCTGACTTAATTTTAAACCAGTCATATAAATCCTTTTTTGAGAATGCAAACTAGGACCATACAATATTGCATCTAGAAACTCTGATCTTCTGTGTACTCTTAAAATGTTTCAACACAAATTGCGCATATTGTAGATTTATATATATATATATATATATAGTAAACACCATAAAAGGATTGTGCACCATGAATAACACAATATGGATTCAGGAAAACAAATCACATAACTTGTCAACTCGAATATTACATGATAAATATCTTAGAATAGTGGCATACAATAAACAACATGAATTAAACTTGAGGAGAGAATCGTGCGACTTGCCGATTCAAGTGTCACCATGTAAAATGCCAAGAAATGTTAGTACGCAATGAATATCAAAGTCAAACCATCATTAAACGAATCGCGCTTCTTGCCGATTCGTAAACCACAATGTAAATGCCAAGAAATAACAGCTCACAATGAATAACAAGATCAAAGTACAATGAAACGAATCACGCGTCTAGCCGATTCTTAAGCCACCATGCAAATGTCAAGAAATGGTAGCATGCAATGAATAACAAGGTTAAATTATCATGAAACAAATCGCGTGTCTTGCCGATTCGCAAGTCACCCTGCAAATGTCACAAACACTCAAGCGCATATTTCACACTGGCAAAGTACTCTGTCAAATCATAAAAGAATTAGGCCCAAGAACATGAGAGTTCTCGATAACGGCGTCGGGAGGCCAGCCCAACCACTGTGTTACCGCCCAGAACAAGGATCTCCAAATGAAGAATGAAAGTCAGATGTCTGGAAGATCAAATAGGCCACCGGGACAGGAGCTCAGGAAATAGCTGCTGCTCTGCACCGGGCCCTCTGAATAGTGAGCACTTGGAGCTGGGCTGGCTCCTTTTTATAGAGTCTTGGCCCAGCCCACAACCACACCCAGGCATGTTGCAGGGAAAGTCTCTAGAAGGCCCTGGAAAGGGACCACATCCTAACACACTCTGAAAGCCTGCAGCAATACATTGCAAATGAACAGCATTTGTAAGCACATTAAAAATAAGTCTTCAGGATTGAACTCTGCAATGCAAAAGGTTAAACAACGACATATCATCACAATGCATATATTACATTGTTTTGAGAGTGCTGGGCTTTTGCATTCTATTCGCCAATAGAGCGCGCACTGCCCTGGTGTTGACAGGCTGGGACATCCCTGATGCCATGGCCACTGTTGTCTAAAAGGAACCTCTTGCAAGGAAATGGAGCACTTACAGCCCCTGCACTTGAGGGGGGATTCCTGTGGGATGGCGGATTGCTCACATCAGGTCTGGCTCCAACTGGGTACACAGTTCCTGGATTGTGGCACGGTCAAGCCTGTATGTGATAATCAAATGTCGCTCCTCCATTGTCGACAGGTCCACCAACGGTCGGTACACCGGAGGATGCCGCCATCTCCTCACATGTCCCAGCGGACGGTGCCTATGAAGGACAACAGCGAGCACAGAGTCAAACAACTCAGAGGTACGTACCCACAGTTTACTAAGTGTAAAGAGGGGCAATGGGATGTGAGGTAACTGCGCTGGCGTTGTACACCGTCGCAGTAGGCGGTCGAAGACCGCGGCGCAATGCTGCATTGGTTAACATTGGACCGTATGGGTCCCAGGAGCCAATGGCGATGTGCGCCGGCAGTGACGGTACGCACCGCCGCGGATGTGACTGCCATTTTCTATCACTTCAATCACTCGATACCTGATCTTTGACAGGAGAGGACCTACACTGCAAGTGCTGCTGTGACTTCGGTCTGGAATAGACAATGGCTTGAGTGTCTGGGGAAAGGGCCCCTGCCTTCACATCAGAGGAGTTGGAGAAACTCGTGGATGGGGTCCTCCCCCAGTACACGCTACTCTACGGTCCTCCAGACAAACAGGTAAGTACACAGGGAGCGTGTTGTATGGGCTATGCCTGTGTGGAGAGGGCTGGATGTAAGAAGGAAGGGGGGAGAGTGCTGCATGCATGAAAGACAGTGCATGCATGTGCCACATGGAAAGGGTAGGGATGGGGGCCAATCACTTCGACGGTGCAGTTGGTAATAACTTCTCTTTTTCCCCTGTACATTTCATGTAGGTCAGCGTCCACCAGAAGAAAGATATTTGGCGTGCCATTGCCAATGACGTCCGGACCCTGGGGGTCTACCACAGACGGAGCACCCACTGCCGGAAAAGATGGGAGGACATTCGCCGCTGGAGCAAGAAGACGGCGGAATGGCCTCCCACCATGACCCCCCTGATGTTCAGCATCCTGGCGGTGGCCTACCCGGAGTTGGATGGGCGCTTGAGGGCATCACAGCAGCCACAAGGGGGTGAGTACACTCTCATTCTGCTGACTTTGCGCGCAGTGGAGGTGTCTGGGTGGGGGAGGAGGGCTGTGGGTTTCCCTAGGCCAGGGCGGGTTCCGTAGGCAAGGCCTCTCCGTATGTCAGGCCATGTGGCACCCCAGCCCACCTCTGTAGAGTGCCAAGTACAGCTAGTCATGCCCCTGTGTCATCTATGTGTGCAGATGTCGTCCATAGCCTTGTAGGCCATTTCCCAGAAATTGAACAGTGGAGCCCAAGAGCGCGGCGTAGTGCAGGGGGCTTCTGTGTCTGTTGTGTCCGCCAACGGTAGCAGTAATGCATGCACTCAACATGTCTTTCTTCTGTCTCCCCCCCCCCTTTTTGTGGTCTCCCTGTTCTTGTTTGCATTAGCATCATCAGACGGAGGAGCAGTGGCAACGGAGCACGAGGGAGCTGCATCCCACATGGCCCTGGAGGGCGACACTATGGAGTCTGAATTCACCAGTAGGACGGAGGGCGAGGGGAGCTCCACGGCGGGGACAGGAGCTGACACCAGCGACACGGACTCGTCCTCTGATGGGAGCTCCCTTGTGGTAGCGGCAACATCTGTGCCCCCTGCATCTACAGGTACAGTCGCCACCCCCCCTACCAGCACCACCCTCCCAGCAGCCCCTCAGCCCTGCCCCAGTCACCCCTGCTGCCCTCAGTGAGGAGGCCATTGACCTCCTCAGGTCCCTCACTGTTGGGCAGTCTACCATTTTGAATGCCATCCAGGGTGTAGAGAGGCAGTTGCAACAAACCAATGCATTCCTGGAGGGCATACATTCTGGTCAGGCGGCCCTTCAGCGAGCTTTTCAGACTCTTGCCTCAGCACTGATGGCAGCCACTGTCCCCGTCTCTAGCCTCCCCCCTCCAACTTCCTCAACCCTGACCCAATCCCCTTTACCTCGGCCTATCACAAGCACACCTACAGACCAACATGCACACACGTCAACACCCAAGGGAAGCTCAGGCAAACATAAGCACCACACATCCCACAGGCACTCACACAAGCATCACACACATGCAGACACACCAACATCCACTGCCTCCACTGTGTCCCCCTCCTCCTCGTCTCCCTCCTCCCTCCCAGTCTCATCTACACTCACACCTGCATGCACTACCTCTACAGCCACCACGTCCCTCTCCAGCACACCCACCACTACACTCCGCTGACGTGCAGTTACCACCCCACTACCATTCACACGTCCCATGTGTCCTCTCCCAGTGTGTCTGTGACGCCCCCTCCCAAGATACACAAACGCAGGCACACACCCACCCAACAGCAATCCACCTCACAACAGCCTCCAGCGCATGCACCTTCACCCAAAGTCACCAAACGTACACCTCCTACAACCACCACCTCTTCCTCCACTCCCAAACCCCCTCCAGCTACCCGTCCCAGTGTGTCCAAAAAACTTTTCCTGTCCAACCTTGACCTCTTTCCCACACTTCCCCCACCTCGTCCATCTCATAGGTCCCGAACTAGCACCTCAGCCACAACATCTCCGGGACCAGTGGTGCCTGTAGTCACCGGAATGTGGAGTGCACCGGCCACCAGGGCAGCCAGTGTGGCACGGAGTCACAGCACAGACAGTCCCCCACCTGTGAAGCATCAGAAGTTGGCCAGTGCCCGGCGGGAGAGGGGGAAGACTCCAGCCACCTAAGCCGCTCCGAGGGGGTCCAGTTGGGAGTGTGGAGTCAGCTGTGACACCTTCCAAGGTGGGGAAGGGCCACAAGAAACTCGGCAAGTCTGCGAAGAGCTGCACGCCGGAGAAGACCACCATCATCCCTGCTGCCCAGGAGGCCACCGCCAGCACCAGCCCAGCTGCCCAAGGCCACCGACAGAACCAGCCCAGCTGCCCAGGAGGCCACCGCCAGCACCAGCCCAGCTGCCCATGAGGCCACTGCCAGCACCAGCCCAGCTGCCCATGAGGCCACTGCCAGCACCAGCCCAGCTGCCCAGGAAGCCACCGCCGGCACAAGCCCAGCTGCCCAGTAGGCCACTGCCAGCACAAGCCCAGCTGCCCAGAAGGCCACCGCCAGCATAAGCCCAGCTGGGCCATGAAGGACCGCCAGCAAAAGGCCCGCTGGATCATGAAGGACCACCAGCGCCAGCCCCGCTGGGCCATGAAGGACCGCCAGCAGCTGAGACCCTGCAATGGAGACCGCCATATGAAGCACCGCTGAACAGGGCACCGCCATCTGAAGCACAGCTGAACAGGGCACCGGCATCTCATGCACCGCTGAACAGGGCACCGCCATCTCATGCACCGCTGAACAGGGCACCACCATCTCAAGCACCGCTAGCCCATGAGCAGCAGGGGCACTGACGCAACTGAGTCCGTCACGGGGTGAATGATGCACTCTGGGCACCATGCCCCCTCCAGAACCAGTGGAGACTGTCATCCACTACCTCTGTCCTTAACAGGATGAAGCACTCTGGGCACCATGCCCCCTCCAGAACCAGTGGAGACTGACATCCACTACCTCTGTCCTTAACAGGATGAAGCACTCTGGGCACCATGCCCCCTCCAGAACCAGTGGAGACTGTCATCCACTTGTGAGACTGTGGCTTTGCACTCCCCAGGATTGAACAATGGGCAGACCACCCACCGTAGAGACTTGAGAGACTGTGGCTTTGCACTCCCCAGGATTGAACAGTGGGCAGACCACCCACTGTAGAGACTTGTGAGACTGTGGCTTTGCACTCCCCAGGATGGAACAGTGGGCATGTGGCCCCCTCGTGGATTTGGCGTCGTGCACTCAAGCGGCTGAGGTGCCCCCTCTTTTCCTCCCCCTGAGGTGCCTGTTTTCTTGGTATCTGATGCCCCTGCAGTGTTCTCTCCGTCATGGTCGGGGATCTTGTGTGGGCCTCTCCATACCGTGTGGTCCCAGTGTTCCACGGACTATCTTAGTGCACTACCTGGACTACTATGCTTGGTATTTATTTTGTACATGGTGTACATATATATTTCTGCGTACTTGTTTTTAATATATTACAATGGTTACACTAATTTTCTATTGTCTTTGCATTCTTCCAGGGGGTTTGGGGGGTGTTACTGTGATGTATTGATATGCATTTGTGTGTGTTGTAGTGGGTGAGGGTGGTGGTGTTGCGTGTGTGTGTCACTGTTTTTTCCCTCCACCCTCCCCTGTGTCATAGGTGCAGTACTCACCGTGGTCTTCGCCGCCGGCGTTCGTGCTCCTGGTAGAGGAGCAGGAAGACTGTCGCAGGGAGAATTTGGAGTTCCGGGTCCATGTTGTCCTCGTTCCTCGTGGGGTGTGTAGAGGTGAGCGTTTTCCCTTCGAAATTCCTGTTTCCGCTGTGTTTTTATCCGCGGTGAATCCGCCCCGGAAAAGGTGAAGGATTGGCTTGTCATAATAGTGTGGGCGGTACATTGTCTCCCGTCTGTCTGTTGGCAGTGAGCGCTGCGCTGTTTGTTTGTACCGCCGTGGCGGGCGGAGTATTAAAGTGGCTATCTTTGTTGGCGGTTTCCGCCACGGTCGTAATTGCAATTTTTTTACCGCCGGCCTGTTGGCGGTTTTACCGCCGCTTTAACACTGTCCGCCAGGCTTGTAATGACCACCAAAAGCTTTATGTCTCTGGAGTGCCAAGTTACACTTTCTTTAAGATATCCTAATATCATTTTTAGATAAAGGAGTGTGATGCTTGCCAAAAAGAACAGCCAGCACTCCATGTCTCATCTGAGTTACAGCCAATTAAAATAAGTGTTTACTTTTAAGGTTTCCTAAATGGTATGTAATTCGTAAAATGAAATGGTATTTTTTAAAACTTACAGTCTTTGACAAAGATCAGTATTCAAATTGTTTTCTACAATATATAACAGATTTTGTGAATGACGTGAGTACACAATATAAGATTCCAATGTTGAAAATTAAATTTTAGAACCAAAAAATGGATTCTAAAGATTAAGGCCCATATTTATACTTTTTTAGCACCGCACTAAAAAACTATAAATAAGGGCCTAATTTTTTTATTAGCTTTACTATAGGAAAGTTGGAACTCTAAGAAGTAAATTATCTTAAACTAATGTGTCTTTGTTTATGTAACTCAAATACATTAAATTGATGTACTGATGTAGCTTTCTTAAAACAATTGTGGCCAATTTTAATAAAATTTTGAACATGTTTTTTTTTTTAAGTGTTCGAGAAAGTAGGTCAGTGAATGTAGATCCTTGCACCAAAACAGCTCTTTGCCAGGGTTTCAACTTGGCAGCAAGAACCGTTTTTACTTGCAGTTCACTGTTGGAAGTCAGAGGAATCGCTACTTTGAGGTACATATCGCTAGTGGTATATTTATTTCTCTCTGCAGTCCTTGATACAGTGTTTGTTGTACCCACTACCCAGATTTCTCTATGGTTCCCTATTGCTTGATTACAAATCATTTATGATAATTTCACATGTGAGTGTGAATCCAAAGGCAAGGGTATGTCATTCTGTAAGCTGCCATTCGAGTGTTACAATTGGAGGTAACCAAATGGTATTGAATTACAAGTGGAAAGGACAGTGCTCAATTTAGTAGGATTTAGGGTTCAAGAGCTATTCCACATCTGTGTACTGTTTAATTTGTTCACCGCATAAAATTTGAGAATACCTCATGTGATATCAAAGTTCCTAATAAAAAAACAATTCTATTCCCCAGGTGAGTTCTGAGTTGTCCAAACTGTTGCAAATTGAGCGCTCTGTTACAGCAGCCTATCATCCTCAGACAAATGGCTGGGACGAGCGAACAAATGCCAACATAAAGAGGTGGATTTTGTAATAAGCTATTCCTCTATTCTTGTTTGTTTGTATGACACATATTGATGTTCTGAGGCAGTTCTTTTCTTAATATTATAACATTCAAGCAAAACAATTGTACTTTGATTTTTGTGTAAATTAACTTGTGAAATTAACATGAAATAAAGGGATTCAGAATTTGTATCCACAAAATACCTATTTTTTTATTTACAGTACACTTGTCAAATATGTCAATGAGCATCAGAGCAACTGGGACCTCTTTTTGGATCATGCCTTGTTTGCCTTGAGATCCAAGCTACATAGCATGACAAAAGTGTCTTAGTTTCAGCTAATGTACAGTCGTGAAGCAAGATTTCCATGTGAGGTTCCAGAGGAATTGGTAAGAACAAGGTCATTTGCCTTACAGAGGATGATGTGGTAGAAATAGTATTCAGATTCCAGAATGACATGCATCAGGAAATCAGCATTTTGGTAATGTGGAAGTCAATTTCAGAATGACCATATTGACAGAGCAGTTGGTGACAGACCTACGACGGAAGAAGTGGAGAAGCGCTAGATGAGCATTGCCCTCGTCGTCCTGACCTTCCTCAGATTTGTGTGTATTCTGTCTTCTTACCTCTGCCCTTCTTTACACTCAAAGGAGGCTACTCACTAATTGGTTCCTGTTAATGATTTCTGCCTAGCATTAATTGGGCTCTGTGTGTTGCAGTATTCTAATTGACTGTCATTGTTACCGATTGTCTAACTCTCACTTCACAGAACAATCTCTTTCTTAAAAGTCTTTACGCTTGGAAGTAGTGTGCGAACTGGAACAGTCATTCTCGTCTCCCTTGTCGGAATGCTAATCACACCTCCATTCGTTTTTCTCCCTCTTACCTACCCTAGTTATAGCGGGATAAGGTGCACCATGGCAAAGTAAGAGTGTGCTCAACAGCAAAAGTCCGGAGCAGCCGAAGACCAGTCTGATAGGAAGAGGAAACCTACCACAGAATGACCATATTGACAGAGTAGTCCGCAACAGACCTGCAAAACTACGACGGAAGAAGTGGAGAAGCACTGGATGAGCATTGCCCTTGTCGCCCTTACCTTCCTCAGGTTTGTGTGTATTCTGTCTTCTTGTGTCTGCCCTTCTTTACACTCAAAGGAGGCTACCCAATTGACACGTTGAAATAATTTAATATTTGTTTTTGCAAATACAAATCTTGATCTGCAAACTACAGACAAACAAATATCTGATTAACTTTGTTCTGTTTTTCAGAAGGTAGTATGTCATTTATTTCCAAGATGGATACATATGTGAATGGAAGCAGACAAGATGGTTTTCAAGGAGAAAGCCAATTTTAGATGTAGAAAAGATAGCGCTATTCCTTTAACCATAACCATTGTGTGATCGAACAGCCTATGTAATATTTTAGTGTCACTTTGCTACTGTGAATTTGCTATTTTAGAATTGATAACGTTAATTTGCTGTATTTTTGTATTTGCTGGTATATTTAATGATTATTTATACATTGAGAGATCTGTTGCAAAAAGGTTTATACTTGTTCTATAAATGATCAATGCTGATGGATGCTCTTCTTTTGAAGAATTGTTTACGATGGCCATTCGATGCAAGTTTTTTTTTTTTAGACAATCTCTGATTGTTATTTTTTTCCCCACTGTTCGATGATGAGTCTACCAAAACACTGTTTACGGCGTAAAACTACGGAAGCTGAGAACAGTAAAAAAAAGACCTGAAAGGCGTTGTTTGAATGTACAGTTAATTTACAGAGCTATTTTGTTATGGATCATTTTGAACATCCACTTTGTATTTTCAGAATCACAAACTTTATAGACCAAATTTATAGTATACAGCACTAACGTCTAGTTAAGTTTTCTCTATTTTAAAACAGAAAAGTGCACCTATCTATCACCTCATCTGATTAACACAGTGATTTTTATGTGTGTCGGCTTGGTTTGTATAAAACAAGTCACTCGTATTTATACGCCATTCAGAGGTGGAAAGTCCATTTGCCTTCTTGCTGTGACTTTTCTTTGTCTATCAGTGAAGCTATAGACTTTTGTACAGCAAAGTGTCAAAAGTATGCCATTCATTGCTCGTCAAAAGGAAGTCTGTAAGATAACTGCCTTTATTTCATTTTCATAAAAGGATTCGGAAATATTTCTGCTCCTGGATGGATGGCAGGACAGTGAGTGAAGGGGTCATGTCTAGCCATATGTTGTTAAGTTTGTTTTAATTTGCATAGAGCTAACGTTTGGTGCATCACCTCCAACAAAATATTTGTGTAGCAGAAATACTGAACTTTTAATGTTTTAACGTGCTCTCAAAAGTGGTAATGGCGAAAACGAAGGCTACGTAAAATATTTGCCTATGATCACAACATATAACAACAGTGTGAGCATCAAGTCTATTACAGGTAGGTGCAGTAACTTGTTCAGTTAAATAAGCACCGCTAGCATAGTAACATGTTGAAGTTTTCAGTACAGTGAATGCTTCGAGGCTCGTATTCATAGATCTAAAGCTGCAATGCCTACGTTAGCATACAGAGTTCTGTAACTGGATCTCTGCCAGGCAGCAACATTGGAATCCCTGCACGCATTTATCACTCACTATTGCCAGTTAGGCCAGGTGAGTAGGGACTGGTATTGTCCCCTTCCATCAACCACAGTGAATGCTAATGCTTGCCTGTTGATTCCAAGGTTAACAATCTGCAGCTATCCTAATATTCAACTGTGGGCCTGAAATAGAATGTACAATTTCCTAGCTTTACAAATGTAAAGTTTCATTTCTAGTAAGGACACGGTGGCAATGATTATCACCCCAGCCCAGAGCAGGAGGCTTCTGCCTTCATGATGACAAAGGTGATGAGGAACACAATTGGGACTTTCCTATGGTATAAGTATTTTGCTGTTATCAGGGGTTTGTGGACTCTATTGGAGAATATTATCTGTCATTGCTATTAGACTAAATTGCTTGCCATACATTTGAAGGTTATATTCATTCTGAATGGAAGAGTTACAAAGCGTCTTTTCTCTTCTAGGAACTGCCTGTTCTAAACAGGAGCGAACATGAAAGAACTGACGGTTTTCATCACAAGAAGAAAATGTGGGCCTAAACATCGGCAATAGACTGTTATGAACTGCCAATTTGATTGGTTATGTGGAATACTTCTTAATTTTAAATATATTTGCTGCTCCCTCAGGATTATCTTCAAAAATTTGACAAATTACTTCTCTCTCAATATTATACTTCTGTAGCAGGTTTGCTCTTGCTACTAGACAGGTCCTTTAACGTTCCATAGTTTTGGTAATTTAAGCAATCAATTCATTTATGATGGTTTATCATATTCAAGCTGTTACGAAGATGGAACAGCACTAATGAGTGACACATTTGCAAAGCATAATACTTTTTTTCATTTGGGTAAATGCCAAAGTTTTAAAACAAGCAACATTTTGACAATGAAATACCAATGTACAGTACTCACGAACAAACATGAAAGTCTAAAGTAGACAAAATGAACAGGTCGAACTCTAGCCAGTGGCTTTGTCCAAA
This sequence comes from Pleurodeles waltl, assembly GCF_031143425.1. Classification (NCBI taxonomy): domain Eukaryota; kingdom Metazoa; phylum Chordata; class Amphibia; order Caudata; family Salamandridae; genus Pleurodeles; species Pleurodeles waltl. The sequence goes on from NC_090440.1 coordinate 1,863,873, forward strand.
GAGACACCACAACATTGCTAGATCCATGGAAAGTCATGTTCTAAGTAATCCGTGACTTCTATCATGTCGATGCCCACCTGCCCCCACACCTGCTGCCTAGCTGTTTCAGCCCCACTAGCGGGAGATGGGCCTAACAGAAATATGCCGGTCTGCTTACAAGGAGGTGGGTGGAGACATATTGACTTCTAGGGAGTGACTGCGCACACATGCATCACAATGATCCATGGAGAGTGGTCAGTTGACTCGGGCTATACTGATCCCGGAGGTGAGAGAATGTAGAGCCATTGCACCATATTGGAGTGTAAGCAGTCCGAAGACCGACTCCCCGTCATAGTTTAGCGGTGCAGGCCTGCTGTGACTCCCAGCACAGCACCTGACCCCAAGTGGTGGGGGTCACACAACCCTTACAGGCCCCGGTGAGGCGGATGATGGCGTATATTGGCGGAAGGACCCATGCCAGCCATGGACTGAGAGGTGAGGAGCCCCAGCGCCCAAAGGTACTACTGCACCGCAGCCCCCCGACCTTGGGGGATCCGACCACGAGTACAGCAACGTCCAGCAGGCTGCCCTCCTCCTTGTCCAGCCTGTGGCTTCCCGGAACCAACCCCCTGGACCTAGCCTGCAGCATTTTTGCCCCCAGGGTCCCTCTACTGAAAAGCATAAGTAGCCCGATGCTGTGTTTGCACCCTGCATTTAAATGACCGAATGCCGCTGATGGTGTTTGTTTGGTGCTGACCTGTGCACACCCCGGTGCTCACCTAAACCACCCACGTCTGCCCTCTGAAGTCACAGGAAGTTACCTGCTGGCAGATCTATTTCCAAGTGCCCCTTCCCCCCCATTCTCCTTAGGATCCCATTTTAAATCAGACACCTCTGCACCCAGCCGGCCCGTGTTGCTGGTGGTGAATGTTTGGGGGTCAACCTGAATCTTGACCTGTGGACATACTAACTCACTAAGAACATAACTGACTGTAATTAAAGTACTTACCATACAACTGCACTAACCCTATCCTCCCCCTAGGACTGTTTAAAAATTGCAGTGTTTACTTTTTACAGCAAAAAGTGTTACTTGTCTGTAAACCGTTTTCTTTGCCAACTCTAAACAAAGTGATGTTGATACATATGCTTGATACCTACTTGCTAATGAACGTACCTGCAAGAAGATCCTTTTGGTTCCAGAAAATATGTAACAAAATATATTTTAGCTATATAAAAACAATTGGCCTGGAGTTAGTCATTGACTGGGTACCTGATTTATTGCCTGGGTGTGTACAACAAATGCTTTGCACTACCTGTAGGAGGCTGGCCTGGCTTATAGTGGGTACCTTGTGGTACTTACACCTTGTGCCAGGTCCAGTTTTCCCTTATTAGTAGAATAGAGGTGTTCTAGCATCTTAGGCTGATAGAGGTAGCTATAGCAGAGCAGCTTAGGCTGAACTAGGAGACATGCAAAGCTCCTACTATACCACTTATATCATATAACACTATATCATAAGAAAACACAATACTCAGAGTTACTAAAAATAAAGGTGCTTTATTTTAGTGACAATATGCCAAAAGTATCTCAGAGGGTACACTCCCTTTGGAGGTAAGTAATATACACAGATTATATGCACACAAACCAAAATCAGGTAAGTAACAGTTAGAAAAGTAGTGCAAACAATGTAGAATCACACAATAGAATGCAATAGGGAGAAATAGGCCTAGGGGCAACACAAACCATATACTCCAAAAGTGGAATGCAAACCACAAATGCACCCCAGGCCTAGTGTAGCGTGTAGAGGGTCGCTGGGAGTGTCAGAAAACACTAAGGGTGTCCAAGATACCCCACCCTAAGACCCTGAAAAGTAGGAGTAAAGTTACCTTGCTACCCCAGAAAGACAGTAAAGTCAACATAGGGGATTCTGCAAGGACAACAACTGACTGCAAAGCACTGGACTGTGGGAGTCACTTGAATATTACGCCTGTGTTCCAGGGACCACGCTTGTCAGGATGAGAGGGGACCCAGAGGACCGGTGATGCAGTATTTTGGTGCCTGTGTTAGCAAGAGGATTACTGTCTGGCATGGGGAGGCAAGGACTTACCTCCACCAAATTTGTCCAGAAGGGCCACTGGACTGTCGAATACACTTGGACCCAGCTCCTGTGTTCCAGGGACTACGCTCGTCAGGATGAGAAGGGACCCAGAGGACCGGTGATGCAGAAGTTTGGTGCCTGCATTGGCGGGGGGAAGATTCCGCCGACCCACGGGAGGTTTCTTCTTGGCTTCCAGTGCAGGGTGAAGGCAGACAGCCCCCAGAGCATGCACCACCAGGAAACAGTTGAGAAAGCCGGCAGGATGAGTTGCTACAATGTTGCTGGTAGTGGTCTTGCTACTTTGTTGCGTTTTTGCAGGCGTCCTGGAGCAGTCAGTGGTCGATCCTTGGCAGAAGTCGAAGAGGGAAGTTCAGAGAAACTCTGGTGAGCTCTTGCATTCGTTATCTGAAGAATACCCCAGAGGAGAGACCCTAAATAGCCAGAAAAGGAGGTTTGGCTATCAAGAAAGGAGGATTGGCTACCAAGAGAGGTAAGAGCCTATCAGAGGGGGTCTCTGACGTCACCTGCTGGCACTGGCCACTCAGAGCAGTCCAGTGTGCCCCAACACCTCTGAATCCAAGATGGCAGAGGTCTGGGACACACTGGAGGAGCTCTGGGCACCTCCCCTAGGAGGTACTGGTCAGGGGAGTGGTCACTCCCCTTTCCTTTGTCCAGTTTCACGCCAGAACAGGGCTGGGGGATCCCTGAACCGGTGTAGACTGGCTTATGCAGAGATGGGCACCATCTGTGCCCATCAAAGCATTTCCAAAGGCTGGGGGAGGCTACTCCTCTCCAGCACTTCACACCTATTTCCAAAGGGAGAGGGTGTAACACCCTCTCTCAGAGGAAATCCTTTGTTCTTCCTTCCTGGGCTGGGGCTGCCCGGACCCCAGGAGGGCAGAATCCTGTATGAGGGGTTGGCAGCAGCAGCAGCTGCAGTGGAAACCCAGGAAAGGCAGTTTGGCAGTACACGGGTTCTGTGCTAGAGACCCGGGGGGATCATTTTACATGGCCATGTTCGGAGTTATCATTGTGACGCTATACATAGGTAGTGACCTATGTATAGTGCACGCATGTAATGGTGTCCCCGCACTCACAAAGTCCAGGGAATTTGCCTTGAACGATGTGGGGGCACCCTGGCTAATGCCAGGGTGCCTACACACTAAGTAACTTGGCACCCAACCTTCACTAAGTGAGGGTTATACATATAGGTGACTTATAAGTTACTTATGTGCAGTGAAAAATGGCTGTGAAATAACATGGACGTTATTTCACTCAGGCTGCAGTGGCAGGCCTGTGTAAGAATTGTCTGAGCTCCCTATGGGTGGCAAAAGAAATGCTGCAGCCCATAGGGAGCTCCTGGAACCCCAATACCCTGGGTACCTCAGTACCATATACAAGGGAATTTTATGGGTGTACCAGTGTGCGAATGAGTATTGGTAAATTTAGTCACTAGCCTGCAGTGACAAATTTAGAAAGCAGAGAGAGCATAAACACTGAGGTTCTGGTTATCAGAGCCTCAGTGATACAGTTAGGCACCACACAGGGAACATATACAGGGCACATACTATGAGCCCTGGGGTCCTGCCTGGCAGGATCCCAGTGACACAAGGGCTAAAACAAACATACATACAGTGAAAGTGGGGATAACATGTCAGGCAAGATGGTACTTTCCTACACCCTCCTGGACACTACCGCGACTCTTGGACTTGGTCCCCTTGCCTTTAAGGTCCTCACGTCCAATAATCCGTCTTCAGTGTTTTGCTGGTGCTTGTGGTTCTTGCAGAATCCCCCTATCACAACTATTGTGTCTTCCTGGGGTAGTAGGGTAACTTTACTCCTACTTTCTAGGGTCTTGGGGTGGGGTATTTTGGACACCCTTACTGTCTTCTTACAGTCCCAGCGACCCTCTACAACTTCCCATATGTCTGGGGTCCATTTGTGATTCGCATTCCACTTTTGGAGTATATGGTTTGTGTTGCCCCTAGACCTATGTTCACCTATTGCATCCTTTTGTGATTCTACATTGTTTGCACTACTTTTCTTACTGTTACTTACCTGTTTTGGGTTTGTGTACATGTCAGAGTCACCAGATCCTCGGGGTCTGTGCACGTTCCCAACACTTCCACCACAAGACAGCTCCAATACTTTGATTAGATTTGTCACAGATTCTAAGAGAGTCCAAGTGGGGAAAAGGGGTTTAGGAAGGGAACAGCTGGGAAGGAGACCTGTAGGAAGCAAAAGTTAAAACACACAACATCAAAATTAATCTCATGAAATCAGTGCTAGGCTATGACTCTAAGCATCGTCATTCTGAAAACATGAACAATCTAAGCATAGACTTAAAATGACTAGGCTTCAAGATGACTGGATACCTGTGAGGGAATCAAGAAAGGTTAAATGAAAACTTTCAAATTCAAGTACTTTCCTTTGCATGAGAATCATGAAACAATCTGAATAATTTCTAAACCATCATATTAATCTTTTTTGTGAGAAAACATATTAGGAACACACAACATTACATCTAGAACTCTGGTCTTTTTGGTTCTCTCAAATTGTCGGAACATGAATTGCGCACATTGCATATTTTCACATAGGTAGTAAACACCATAGAAGGATTGTGCACCATAAATAACACAACGTGGATTCAAGGAATAAATCACGCGACTTGTCAACTTGAAAAACTACCAAGTAAATGCCTTAGAATGGTAGCGCATAATGAATAACATGAATTAAGCACGAGGAAAGAATTGCGCGTCTTGCCGATTCGAATGCCACCATGTAACTGCCAAGGAATGGTAGCGCACAATGAATAACATGAATTAAGCATGAGGAAAGAATCGTGCGTCTTGCTGATTCGAATGCCACCATGTAACTGCCAAGGAATGGTAGCGCACAATGAATAACCTGAATTAAGCATGAGGAAAGAACCGCGCGTCTTGCCGATTCGAATGCCACCATGTAACTGTCAAGGAATGGTAGCGCACAATGAATAACATGAATTAAGCACGAGGAAAGAATAACGCATCTTGCCGATTCGAATGCCACCATGTAACTGTCAAGGAACGGTAGCGCACAATGAATATCAAGGGTTAAATCACAAGCGCATGAATCGCGCGTCTTGCCGATTCAAAAGCCACCATGTAACTGCCCAGGATTGGTAGCGCACAATGAATATCAAGGGTTAAATCACAAGAACATGAATCGCGCGTCTTGCCGATTCGAATGCCACCATGTAACTGTCAAGGAATGGTAGCGCATAATGAATATCAAGGGTTAAATCACAAGAACATGAATCGCGCGTCTTGCCGATTCGAATGCCAGCATGCAAATGCCACGAAACACCCAAGAGCACATTCACACGTGCAAGAGTAAAATTGTTTATGATGCAAGAATTAGGCCCAAGAACTCGAGCGTCCTTGATAACGGGGTCGGGGGCCCAGCCCAACCTCCGTCTTACCGCCCTGATTAAGGATCACCAATGTAAATGAAGGGCAGAGGCCTGGAAGATCAAAGTAGGCCACCGGAACAGGAGCTCAGGAAGTTGCTGCTGCTCTGCAACGGGACCTCTGAATAGTGAGCACGTGGAGCTGGGCTGGCTCCCTTTTATAGAGTGTTGTCCCAGCCCACAAACCACACCCAGGCATGCTGCAGGGAGAGCTTCTAGAAGGCCCTGGAAGGGGACCACACCCTGACACAGTCTGGAAACCTGCAGCAGTACATAGCATGTGAACAGTATTTATATGCATGCTGAACCTACGTCTTTAAGATTAAACTCTGCAATGCAAAAGGTTAAACAACATCATATCACCACAATGCATAAATTATGTTAGCTTGAAACTGTTCGTTTTTTGCATTCTTGTCGCCAGTAGAGCACGCACTGCCCTGATGTTGACAGTACATATAACTTGTGTATATTACTTACCTTCTAAGTAAGGGTATTCTCTGAGATACTTTTGGCATATTGTCATAAAAATAAAGTACCTTTATTTTTAGTAACTCTGAGTATTGTGTTTTCTTATGATATTGTTCTATATGATGTAAGTGGTATAGCAGGAGCTTTGCATGTCTCCTAGTTCAGCCTGGGAGTTACTGGGATCATTTTACATGGCCATGTTCGGAGTTATCATTGTGACGCTATACATAGGTAGTGACCTATGTATAGTGCACGCGTGTAATGGTGTTCCCACACTCACAAAGTCCAGGAAATTTGCCTTGAACGATGCGGGGGCGCCCTCGCTAGTGCCAGGGTGCCTACACACTAAGGGGGTGATTCAAACCCTGGCGGCCAGGGTCGGCGGGAGCACCGCCGACAGACCGGCGGTGCCCCGCAGGGCATTCTGACCGCGGCGCTATGGCCGCGGTCAGTGCAGGAAAACCGGCGGTCTCCCGCCGGTTTTCCGCTGCCCCTTGGAATCCTCCAAGGCGGCGCAGCTTGCTGCGCCGCCGAGGGGATTCCGACCCCCCCTACCGCCATCCAGTTCCCGGCGGTCCGCCCGCCGGGAACCGGATGGCGGTAGGGGGGGTCGCGGGGCCCCTGGGGGCCCCTGCAGTGCCCATGCCACTGGCACTGCACTGCACTGCCATGGCACTGCCACTGGCATGGGCACTGCAGGGGCCCCCGTAAGAGGGCCCCTAAATGTATTTCACTGTCTGCTGCGCAGACAGTGAAATACGCGACGGGTGCAAGTGCACCCGTCGCACAGCTTCCACTCCGCCGGCTCGATTCCGAGCCGGCTTCATCGTGGAAGCCTCTTTCCCGCTGGGCTGGCGGGCGGCCTGAAGGCGGCCGCCCGCCAGCCCAGCGGGAATGTCAGAATTACCGCCGCGGTCTTTCGACCGCGGAACGGTAACCTGACGGCGGGACTTTGGCGGGCGGCCTCCGCCGCCCGCCAAGGTCAGGATGAGGGCCTAAGTAACTTGGCACCCAACCTTCACTAAGTGAGGTTTAGACATATAGGTGACTTATAAGTTACTTATGTGCAGTGAAAAATGACTGTGAAATAACATGGACGTTATTTCACTCAGGCTGCAGTGGCAGGCCTGTGTAAGAATTGTCTGAGCTCCCTATGGGTGGCAAAGGAAATGCTGCAGCCCATAGGGATCTCAGCATAAGCTACTTTGCCATAGCTACCTTCTATCAGCCTAAGCTGCTAGAAACACCTCTGTTCTACTAATAAGGGATAACTGGACCTGGCACAGGGTGTAAGTACCACAAGGTACCCACTATAAGTCAGGTCAGCCTCCTACACACATCACCCACAACCCCTTACTACCAGAAATTTGAAAGCAGGCCACAGAGAAACACTACCTAAAACAACACCAGCATCCACAGACACACAACACCATCACTTACACAACATCCACGCAGCTCAAACAACACACACCAACACACCCCCTCACACATCACAACACACACCACCTCACACATCACCCACACCACATCATGGCACCTCAACGACACCCCAGGTTCTCTGAGGAGGAGCTCAGGGTCATGGTGGAGGAAATCGTCCGGGTAGAGCCACAGCTATTCGGATCACAGGTTCAGCAGACTTCCATTGCAAGGAAGATGGAGCTACGGCGCAGAATTGTCGACAGGGTAAACGCAGTGAGACAGCATCCAAGAACACCATGACATCAGGAAGAGGTGGAATGACCACGGGGGAAGGTGCGTTCGGTGGTCTCCAGATGCCATATTGCTGTACAGAGGACTGGCAGAGGACCCCCACCTCCTCCCCCACAACTAACAACATGGGAGGAGCAAGTCTTGGCAATACTGTATCCTGAGGGCCTCGCAGGAGTAGCAGGAGGACTGGACTCTGGTAAGTCAAATCTTTATTACCATATCCCCCACCCCACCTGCATACCATCACATACCCACACCCTCCCCCTCACCCCATCACTCCAACACCTCACATATGCCCCACTATCACAACCCAGCAATCCCAATACCAAGCCCTGCATGCAAAACCAAAGCATGGACACCCATCACCACCCACTACAGATACCCACACCGACCCCAAACCAACTATCACACAAGGACCAAGCCAAGAATGCAAGCACTGGAGTACAGGGTCACTCACCCATTGCACACTATGGCACACACAGATTCAATAATCATGCCTTTACACCCCTACAGGACCTCTACCCAACGTCACCGGACAGGAGGTGCCAGACATATCCAGTCCCCCCACAGAAGAGACCCACAGTGATGACAGCAGCTCTGCACAACTGGATCAAGATGACCAGTCCAGCCCATCAGGGACCTCAGGACAGTCGGTTCCCCTGACACAGGCACAAGCCACCACAGAACCTCCCCCCCTTAGGAAACACCAGCACAGCATCCACCCAGCAGGCCCATCCCTCTGTCCCCAGGACACATCAATCAGCAGTGTGTCCACCACTACAGGGAACCCAGGCAACCCCACTAACACAGGACGATCAGGGACCTGGGGGCAGTGGCAGTGGGCACACGGTTCAGGGGACAGAGGCACAGGAAAACAGGGAAGCTGGGAGGACTGCTGTGCGACAGGGGGAGGACAGGCCCAGGGAACCCACTCTCCACAAGGCACTCTCCAACATCATGGGAGCTTACCATCATTCCCAGGAGACGATGGCAACTGTGCTGGCCAAGTTTCAGGAGACCCAGCGGCTGCAGGAGGAACACTACCTTGGGATCAGGGAGGACTTGAAGTCCATTAACAATACCGTGGTCACCATTGCAGGGGTGCTGCAAGACCTTGCCAACACCAGGAGGGACACAGTGGCACAACAAGGGGCCCCTGACACTAGCCTGGACGATGAACAGCCCTCCACCTCCGCCGGTGCTAGTGGACAGGAGGCACCGCCACAGGACCATGACACCAGCAACCCACCCCCTGCAGATGGAGAACCACCCTGCAAAGGTCCCTGAGATCCAGGAACAAGACAGAGAACATTGCCAAGACCCCTGCCAGGAAATGAGACCCCCCTGAATGTCACCCTTCTGTCCCACTTTGTCACCCTGTCCATCCTTCAACTGCCATTGCTCCACTTCCTATGCCCCTTTGGACAATGCACCTGTGAAACAAATAGACTGGACTCTGCCATGGACATTCCTCCACCATCCCCCCAGCCCATTTTACAACCCCCTCCACTTATTTGCACATAAATAAACACACTTCACTCACAAAACAATCTGGAGTCAGTCTGTGCTTTCAGAAATGTGTTCTTGCAATAACCATGGAATATAGCAATGTCAATTTACTTGTGCACATACCGATGTAACACAGCTGTAGGCCTGGAGGAAATATAGCAGAGGGCACAACGTGGAACCCACATCTGTGAAATGGAAAGGCAAAGTGACAAGTCAGGGTCCATACAATGAGTGAAAAAGACAGACTTATGCTAGCTCCAGAAATTGTATGACATGTGGGAGGCAGTGACATTTTCTTACCTGTGTGTCACTGGAGGTATTGCATGATTATGTTGTTTCAGTTGTCGATATCCTCTTCTTCTGCCTTCTCTTCTTCACTGTCCACAGGCTCCACAGCTGCCACAAGACCACCAGCTGGCCCATCCTCCTGCAGAAAAGGCACCTGCCGTCGCAAAGCTAGGTTGTGCAGCATACAGTAGGCCACGATTATCTGGCACACCTTCTTTGGTGAGTAGTAGAGGGAACCACCTGTCATATGGAGGCACCGGAATCTGGCCTTTAGGAGACTGAAGGTTCGTTCGATCACCCTCCTAGTTCACCCATGTGCCTCATTGTAGCGTTCCTCTGCCCTTGTCCTGAGATTCCTCACTGGGATCAGTAGCCATGACAGGTTGGGGTAACCAGAGTCACCTGCAAATATCGAGGGACAAGTGTTAGACACACACTAACCCTTAGGGACAACCCCATACCCAGACACCTATTTACAGTGTATTGGGTCCTTGGCCTCACCTATTAGCCACACATGGTACCTCTGGAGTTGCCCCATCACATAAGGGATGCTGCTATTCCTCAAAATGTAAGCATCATGCACTGAGCCAGGAAACTTGGCATTCACATGGGAGATGTACTGGTCTGCCAAACACACCATCTGCACATTCATCGAATGGTAGCTCTTCCGGTTTCTGTACACCTGTTCACTCCTGCTGGGGGGGTACTAATGCCAAATGTGTCCCATCAATGGCACCAATGATGTTGGGGATATGTCCCAGGGCATAGAAGTCACCTTTCACTGTGGGCAAATCCTCCACCTGAGGGAACACGATGTAGCTGCGCATGTGTTTCAGCAGAGCAGACAACACTCTGGACAACACATTGGCGGGGACATCCCTGATGCAATGGCCACTGTTGTTTGAAAGGAACCACTTGCCAGGAAATGGCATACTGACAGGACCTGCACTAGAGGGGGTATCCCTGTGGGATGGCGGATAGCTGACATCAGGTCTGGCTCCAACTGGGCACACAATTCCTGGATTGTTGCACGATCAAGTCTGTATGTGACTATTATGTGTCTCTCTTCCACTGTCGACAGGTCCACCGGCGGTCTGTACACCGGAGGATGCCGCCATCTCATCGCCTGTCCCAGCAGACGTGCCCTATGGAGGAGAACAGCGAGCAGAGAGTCAGCCAACACTGAGGTATCCCAAAATGTCATTTGCACAAATTTATTAATCTGCATTGTGCCTGTAACTGTGTGTATTCCAGGCTTACATGGGTGTGACGCAGTTATTATTAATGCCATGTGGCCCCCTGAAATGGTGGCTGCCTAACATGTAAGAGGTGTAGAGTGTAGTGGCTTGGTGCTGGTGGAGTTGGTATTGTGTGGATTGGTATGGAGAGGGGTACCATTGTGTGGCATGGGTTTACAGGGAGTTGCATTGTGTAGCTTAGAGTGTACTGGCAGAGAATGAAGTGATATTTTGTGGTGCGAAGTGAGGTGTGGAATAGTGTTGCATTCAATACAGTGGAGTGTCACAGTGTGGCCTGCAGTTGCATTTAGTGGAGTACAGCCATCCTGGAACATGCAGATCTTACATAAGGATGGAATTATGACAAAATCTAAAATATCGATATTCCAGCCATAGAAAAGAAGGAGTACACCACGTAAGAAGAAGCATTTCCAATGCAACTGGTCTCACATTTGCTCGACTTAGAGCTATTAGCATTGTAAACTCATAACTGGACTTTTCTTCCCACATAAATTGGAAATTAAAAGTAATACAAGGTCGATGTCCAAGGCGGTAACCAAACGGCCCCAAGGAGGGACAATCGTGAAGCATTTACCATTGATAACAGAGAACTATGACCGAGCGATAGTGATGGGCATGGCTAAAGGTCCAAATAGATGACAACACGTCAGAAAAGCAGCAGTTGTGCACTGCTATGCTCGACCTCAAAAGGACTACACGTTAGAACTTGAATACAACACTATTAAGTCAATGCAGTAGCAGCAGGAGAATTAAAATGTGCAGACTAAAAGGTGAAGAGTGTGAAAGAAACACACACACACAAAAGCCAAGACACAACCAACAACAAGCATCAAGTGATGTAAATAGACTGTCATACGGCAGGAGCATAGTACAGGTTACAGTGCAGAAGAGAGGGGAATATAGTAGAGTGGAATATATTGAAGTTAAGAATCCTTCGCAAACCTCAAAATTTGTCTGAAAAAACATATTTTGCTCACATTTCAGCGATGCAAAGTTCTGAAATCTGAGGGGTGCCACAAACTTCCTTCCACCCAGCATTCCCCGAAGTCAATGGTACCTCGCTTCTGTCGGTAGGCCAAGTGCCTGCAACAGGGAAGGTCACAAAAGGTACTGTAGCGATAAGGATAACTGAGGCGAGTGTACTAATTAACCCTGGGATCTGGAACCATTTATGGACACTACAAAACCCAGTCAGTTCTAAAGAATGGACATCCAGGGGAGTGCACAGAGGTGTGGCTTGCATGGTTTCCACAAAGTATTTCAACACAGAATACCATGAATAGGTATTACATTGAATAAAAACACGTTTCCCTTGCAATTACTGTGAAGTAAACTACAGAAATATGCATGGATCTACAAACATCTTACCGCCTAGCGTTCCCCAAGTTGCACCGATAAAAACACTATCCCACATGTGGGCCTGGGCTTAGTGCCCGTGACAGGAATGGATCACACAGGGGTCAATGGTAGTCCTTGCATGATGGCTGGTGTTGAACCTGGAGTGAGACATTCATAGCGCAGAGACTAGACACAGGCAAACACCAGGGGTTGTGTTTTTATCAGGACAAGTGGAGAAAGAAAGGGTGGTAGGTTTTTTATGGATCCCTGCAAATTGTTGTAGTTTACATAACAGAGAAGAAAAGAAAAATAGTATTTGTAATGAACATTTCACCTTCACAGGGTATTGTGGGTAAGCAAAGTTTGTGGGATCCACAGACGCCACATCTCCACGGATTGACCCGGGTGTCTCATTTTCAGGAATTTCTGGGTTTGGTAGCTTCCCTTACATGGTGAAGGAACCCAGGACCAAAAACACAGATTAACATCTTACAAAACCAGCTGGTTTTGTGATAGGTAATTTTGATCTCTCCACAATACATTTTTGGCCCTCCCCTGTCATGGTCACTTGCACACCCAAAAAGGTGAAGAAACGTTCTTCTCTGGTGCCTTAGAGGAACACTAGGTGGTAGGAAATTTGTGGCTGCCTGCAGATTTCTGGACTTTCCCACACATAAATCCAACAATTTACTGCACTCACAACAATTTACCGCCACCAGACAAGGGCCCATCACATTCATACACCACAGGACAGAATAAGTTTGACCAGGAGCTTCATCCACCGCTCTCACAATGTCTTAGGCTTCAGTTGTCGACAGGCATTCCAGTCATCAGCATCGTGGTGGGTGCCAAGGCACCACATGCAGACAGAGTTTGGGTCCGTGACAACATCTGACGAGAACGTGACCCAAAGGGCTTAAAGCCAGTAGGCATATACACTGTTCCAATGTCACGAAAAAATACTGTGAAAACAGTGAAGGTCAAAAAGGGCCAGAGGAAGTGCTTCTCCAGATCCACGTAGCTACGCAGAAAAGATGCTGATTTCAGCGCATCGGGAGAGGGACTATATTGACTGAGTCAACAACATAACTACGGAGTTGCACGACATCGTCTAAACGCACAGAGGAACTGCTAAGGAAAACTTTCCGGAACCAGTCTGACACCTTGGGGTTATTTGTCTCTATCGGATACATTTTATTTTTCCTAATCATTACATGTTATTATATCATTCTGAATTATTATATACATCATATTAATATGTTACATATATATTATATGTGATCACAAATCTTATTATATATCATATAGTTATTATAAAGAAATACAAATAATACTTTACACTCAGGGATTCATGGTAATCATGATAATCAACAATTTCCTTTCACTGTGGGAAATCTCATCTAACTTTAATGTCCATATAACCTGTGTTTTTTAAGCAAATTATTATATTATTCAATAATATGAATTCTATGTCAGGACCGGAGGCGAGGATTATGCATATCTTTCTTCACTTTCATTTAAACAGCCAGTTCAAAGTTCAACAAATTCATGAAAAAACTACAACATCGATGAAGACATTATATCCATGGTAACCAGTGTCCAATCATTCCTCTCTCCGACGGTGTGCATATATATCCTTTGCTGTCGACGTCCACCCTCTTTCTTCACTGTCCGAGCATCAGTTAAGTCTCTTTGGCCCTTACTGCCTCTTGAGTGTGCTTGTTCATTGCGTTTGAGTGTTTTTGACATAGCCTTGTGCCGGCATTGCTTTAATCAAGGTATTTAGTATTCTTCTGTGTGACAACCTCAGTGATGCGTCGCGTCCACCAGAGGGCGCTCTTTTGCTGGTGTTCCGAAGTGCGTTTCCTAGCGATTCAAGTAGCGGTGAGTGCTTGATCGCTATTGGGATATCGCTACAGGGGTTTTGAGTGTGACGCTCACTTTTAGCCCCTCCAACCCCTACAGAACACCGCTTTTGCTGTAAGATCGACTGCCGTCTGGGGAGCAGAGCGCTAATTCAAAAGCGCACACAGAGGCCGTTCGGTCTCTCCTTTTTTGACAGGAGCGTGGGGGGCTGCCCTACGCATCTCTCCTGTCCAATATCTGCCACTGTGTCCCTGCAATGCAGTCCATACAGGACCACGATTTCTTCCCCAACTTGTCCACAGGAGTGGGCCCTTCGCAACGCACTCGACCCCCTGAGGTAGATGTTTTGCTCTTACAAGCCATAGCCAAGGCCCTGGCCCCTCTTAAGGAGAGTGTAGCAAAACTGTCAGAGCAGGAATCTAAGGGGACAGGCATGTTTGGGGGGGTGGGAGCTGATTCTAAAAATGCGAGCTTAACGGCCCCCAAGAAATTGTGCAAGTGTGACACAGGGCACCTCAAGGGATTTGAACGCCTCACCAAAGCTTTTTGCAAGAGTGCGCGCGCTAAATCACCCACCCTTCCAGAAAGGATCTTGGCCCGGAGAGACCGGTGAAGAGGTTCACCCCATATTAGGCCCTGACGTGGGGTCACCCAGGCGGGTTGAGGGGGACTGTAGGAGGCTGGACTGGCTTGTAGTGAGTACCAAGGGGTACTTGCACCTTGCACCAGGCCCAGTTATCCCTTATTAGTGTATAGGGTGTCTAGCAGCTTAGGCTGATAGATAATGGTAGCTTAGCAGAGCAGCTTAGGCTGAACTAGGAGACGTGTGAAGCTACTACAGTACCACTTAGTGTCATATGCACAATATCATAAGAAAACACAATACACAGTTATACTAAAAATAAAGGTACTTTATTTTTATGACAATATGCCAAAGTATCTTAGAGTGTACCCTCAGTGAGAGGATAGGAAATATACACAAGATATATATACACAATGGCAAAAATATGCACTATAGTCTTGGAAAACAGTGCAAACAATGTATAGTTACAATAGGATGCAATGGGGAAACATAGGGATAGGGGCAACACAAACCATATACTCCAAAAGTGGAATGCGAACCACGAATGGACCCCAAACCTATGTGACCTTGTAGAGGGTCGCTGGGACTATTAGAAAATAGTGAGAGTTAGAAAAAATAACCCTCCCCAAGACCCTGAAAAGTGAGTGCAAAATGCACTAAAGTTCCCTTAAGGACAAAGAAGTCGTGTTAGAGGAATAATGCAGGAAAGACACAAACCAACAATGCAACAACTGTGGATTTCCAATCTAGGGTACCTGTGGAACAAGGGGACCAAGTCCAAAAGTCACAAGCAAGTCGGAGATGGGCAAATGCCCAGGAAATGCCAGCTGCGGGTGCAAAGAGGCTTCTACTGGACAGAAGAAGCTGAGGTTTCTGCAGGAACGAAAAGGGCTAGAGACTTCCCCTTTGGTGGACAGATCCCTCTCGCCGTGGAGAGTCGTGCAGAAGTGTTTTCCCGCCGAAAGAACGCCAACAAGCCTTGCTAGCTGCAAATCGTGCAGTTAGCGTTTTTGGACGCTGCTGTGGCCCTGGAGGGACCAGGAGGTCGCAAATTGGACCAGGAGAGAGAGGGGACGTCGAGCAAGACAAGGAGCCCTCTCAGCAGCAGGTAGCACCCGGAGAAGTGCCAGAAATAGGCACTACGAGGATGCGTGAAACGGTGCTCACCCGAAGTCGCACAAAGGAGTCCCATGTCGCCGGAGACCAACTTAGAAAGTCGTGCAATGCAGGTTAGAGTGCTGTGGACCCAGGCTTGGCTGTGCACAAAGGATTTCCGCCGGAAGTGCACAGGGGCCGGAGTAGCTGCAAAAGTCGCGGTTCCCAGCAATGCAGTCCAGCGAGGTGAGACAAGGACTTACCTCCACCAAACTTGGACTGAAGAGTCACTGGACTGTGGGGGTCACTTGGACAGAGTCGCTGGATTCGAGAGACCTCGCTCGTCGTGCTGAGAGGAGACCCAAGGGATCGGTAATGCAGCTTTTTGGTGCCTGCGGTGCAGGGGGAAGATTCCGTCGACCCACAGGAGATTTCTTCAGAGCTTCTGGTGCAGAGAGGAGGCAGACTACCCCCACAGCATGCACAAGCAGGAAAACAGTCGAGAAGGCGGCAGGATCAGCGTTACAGAGTTGCAGTAGTCGTCTTTGCTACTGTGTTGCAGGTTTGCAGGCTTCCAGCGCGGTCAGCAGTCGATTCCTTGGCAGAAGGTGAAGAGAGAGATGCAGAGGAACTCGGATGAGCTCTTGCATTCGTTATCTAAAGTTTCCCCAGAGACAGAGACCCTAAATAGCCAGAAAAGAGGGTTTGGCTACCTAGGAGAGAGGATAGGCTAGCAACACCTGAAGGAGCCTATCACAAGGAGTCTCTGACGTCACCTGGTGGCACTGGCCACTCAGAGCAGTCCAGTGTGCCAGCAGCACCTCTGTTTCCAAGATGGCAGAGGTCTGGAGCACACTGGAGGAGCTCTGGACACCTCCCAGGGGAGGTGCAGGTCAGGGGAGTGGTCACTCCCCTTTCCTTTGTCCAGTTTCGCGCCAGAGCAGGGCTAAGGGGTCCCCTGAACCGGTGTAGACTGGCTTATGCAGAATTGGGCACATCTGTGCCCAACAAAGCATTTCCAGAGGCTGGGGGAGGCTACTCCTCCCCTGCCTTCACACCATTTTCCAAAGGGAGAGGGTGTAACACCCTCTCTCAGAGGAAGTCCTTTGTTCTGCCATCCTGGGCCAGGCCTGGCTGGACCCCAGGAGGGCAGATGCCTGTCTGAGGGGTTGGCAGCAGCAGCAGCTGCAGTGAAACCCCAGGAAGGGCAGTTTGGCAGTACCAGGGTCTGTGCTACAGACCACTGGGATCATGGGATTGTGCCAACTATGCCAGGATGGCATAGAGGGGGCAATTCCATGATCATAGACATGTTACATGGCCATATTCGGAGTTACCATTGTGAAGCTACATATAGGTAGTGACCTATATGTAGTGCACGTGTGTAATGGTGTCCCCGCACTCACAAAGTTCAGGGAATTGGCTCTGAACAATGTGGGGGCACCTTGGCTAGTGCCAGGGTGCCCTCACACTAAGTAACTTTGCACCTAACCTTTACCAGGTAAAGGTTAGACATATAGGTGACTTATAAGTTACTTAAGTGCAGTGTAAAATGGCTGTGAAATAACGTGGACGTTATTTCACTCAGGCTGCAGTGGCAGGCCTGTGTAAGAATTGTCAGAGCTCCCTATGGGTGGCAAAAGAAATGCTGCAGCCCATAGGGATCTCCTGGAACCCCAATACCCTGGGTACCTTAGTACCATATACTAGGGAATTATAAGGGTGTTCCAGTAAGCCAATGTAAATTGGTAAAAATGGTCACTAGCCTGTTAGTGACAATTTGGAAAGAAATGAGAGAGCATAACCACTGAGGTTCTGATTAGCAGAGCCTCAGTGAGACAGTTAGTCACTACACAGGTAACACATTCAGGCACACTTATGAGCACTGGGGCCCTGGGTTACCAGGGTCCCAGTGACACATACAACTAAAACAACATATATACAGTGAAAAATGGGGGTAACATGCCAGGCAAGATGGTACTTTCCTACACAACCCCCCCCCCCAAACGAAGGACAATAAGACTAGCCATGACCTGATGAGTCTTCATTGTCTAAGTGGAAATATCTGGAGAGTCCATCTGCATTGGAGTGGCTACTCCCAGGTCTATGTTCCACTGTATAGTCCATTCCCTGTAGGGATATGGACCACCTCAACAATTTAGGATTTTCACCTTTCATTTGTTTTAGCCAAAGTAGAGGTTTGTGGTCTGTCTGAACAATGAAGTGAGTGCCAAACAGGTATGGCCTCAACTTCTTCAGTGCCCAGACCACAGCAAAGGCCTCCCTCTCAATGGCAGACCAACGCTTTTCTCTAGGGGTCAACCTCCTACTAATAAAAGCAACAGGTTGATCCTGGCCCTCAGAATTAAGTTGTGATAGGACTGCCCCTACTCCTAATTCAGATGCATCAGTTTGAACATAGAATTTTTTAGAGTAACAAGGGCTTTTCAGGACAGGTGCAGAGCACATGGCCTGCTTCAGCTCCTCAAAAGCTTTCTGACAGTTTGCTGTCCATAATACCTTTTTAGGCATTTTCTTGGATGTGAGGTCATTAAGAGGGGCTGCAATGGAGCCATAGTTCTTAATGAACCTCCTGTAATACCCAGTGAGGCCTAAGAAGGCTCTCACCTGAGTCTGAGTGGTAGGGGGAATCCAATCAATAATTGTTTGGATTTTCCCCTGTAGTGGTGCAATCTGTTCCCCACCAATAAGGTGTCCCAGATAAACCACCTTACCCTGCCCTATCTGGCACTTTGAAGCCTTGATAGTGAGGCCTCCCTTTTGCAGGGCCTCCAAAACTTTCCATAGGTGGACCAGGTGATCATCCCAGCTGGAGCTAAAGACAGCTATATCGTCCAAATATGCTGCACTGAAAGCTTCCAGCCCTTGCAAGACTGTGTTCACCAACCTCTGAAAAGTGGCAGGTGCATTTTTCAAACCAAAAGGCATTACAGTAAACTGGTAATGTCCTCCAATGGTAGAAAATGCAGTCTTAGGTTTAGCATCTTCTGACAATTTGATCTGCCAATACCCTGCAGTCAAATCAAAAGTGCTTAGATACTTGGCAGATGCCAGTGTATCTATGAGCTCATCTGCCCTGGGTATAGGGTGAGCATCAGTTTTGGTTACTAAGTTGAGACCTCTATAGTCTACACAAAACCGCATTTCCTTCTTTCCATCTTTGGAATGGGGTTTTGGTACCAGTACCACAGGAGAAGCCCATGGACTGTCAGAGTGCTCAACTACTCCTAGTTCTAACATTTTCTGGACCTCTTGCTTTATGCAGTCCCTGACATGGTCAGGCTGCCTATAGATCTTACTTTTGACAGGTAAACTGTCTCCAGTATCTATAGTGTGCTCACACCAAGAAGTGGTACCTGGCACAGTAGAGAAGAGTTCAGAGAATTGATCTAGGAGGTTTATGCAATTGTCTTTCTGCTCAGCAGTAAGACAATTAGCCAAAACTACACCTTCCACCAGAGCATCTTGTTCTGTGGAAGAGAAGAGATCAGGTAGAGGATCACTGTCTTTTTCCTGTCCCTCATCAGTTGCCATGAGCAGGGTGAGATCAGCCCTGTCATAGTAGGGTTTCAGGCGGTTGACATGGAGCACCCTAAGGGGACTCCTGGCAGTGCCTAAGTCAACTAAATAGGTGACTTCTCTCTTCTTTTCAACAATTGTGTGGGGTCCACTCCATTTATCTTGGAGTGCTCTTGGGGCCACAGGCTCCAAGACCCACACTTTCTGCCCTGGTTGGTACTGAACCAAAACAGCCTTCTGATCATGCCATTGCTTCTGGAGCTCTTGGCTGGCCTGAAGGTTTTTACTGGCCTTTTTCATGTACTCAGCCATTCTTGATCTGAGGCCAAGTACATAATCCACAATATCCTGCTTAGGAGCTTTTAAAGGTTGTTCCCAACCCTCCTTTACAAGTGTGAGTGGACCCCTAACAGGGTGTCCAAAAAGAAGTTCAAAGGGGCTGAAGCCCACTCCTTTCTGGGGTACCTCCCTGTAGGCAAAAAGGAGGCATGGTAGAAGGATATCCCATCTCCTGCGGAGTTTTTCAGGGAGACCCATAATCATGCCTTTGAGAGTTTTGTTAAATCTCTCCACCAGTCCATTTGTTTGTGGATGATAGGGTGTTGTGAACTTATAAGTTACACCACACTCCTTCCACATGGCCTTTAAGTATGCAGACATGAAATTGCTTCCCCTGTCTGATACTACTTCCTTTGGGAAGCCCACCCTGGAAAATATTCCCAGGAGGGCCTTTGCCACTGCAGGTGCTGTAGTGGTCCTTAAAGGAATAGCTTCAGGATATCTTGTGGCATGGTCCACTACCACCAAGATAAATCTATTGCCTGAAGCAGTAGGAGGGTCAAGGGGGCCAACTATGTCAACCCCTACCCTTTCAAAGGGAACCCCAACCAGAGGCAGTGGAATAAGGGGTGCCTTTGGGGTGCCACCTGTCTTGCCACTGGCTTGACAGGTTTCACAGGACTTACAAAATTCCTTTGTGTCCTCAGACATCCTAGGCCAATGAAATAATGGAACCAGTCTGTCCCAAGTTTTCATTTGACCCAGGTGCCCAGCTAGGGGAATGTCATGTGCCAGGGTTAAGAGGAACTTTCTGTACTCCTGAGGAATCACTAATCTCCTGGCAGCTCCAGGTTTAGGATCCCTATGCTCAGTGTACAAGAGGTTGTCCTCCCAGTAAACTCTGTGAGAGTCACTGACATCCCCATTAGCCTGTTTGACAGCTTGCTGTCTGAGACCCTCTAATGTGGGACAGGTTTGCTGTGCCACACTCAGCTCCTCTCTGGCAGGCCCCCCTTCACCCAAAAGCTCAACAGTGTCTGCTTCCAGCTCCTCTGGTGTAGGTTCTGCACAGGGAGGGAATTCTTCTTCCTCAGAAGTAGAATCCACTGTAGAGGGAGGGATAGTAGGAAGTGGTTTGCTTCTACTAGCCCTAGCTTTAGGGAGCACTTGGTCCATTGTTCCAGGATCCAAGCTTCCCTGTCCTTTTTGCTTTTTGGCCTGAGCCCTTGTCAAAGCAAAAATATGCCCTGGGATGCCCAGCATTGCTTCATGGGCCTCCAACTCCACATCTGACCAAGCTGATGTCTCCAAATCATTCCCTAATAGACAGTCTACAGGTAAATCTGAAGCTACCACAACTTTCTTTGGACCAGTAACCCCCCCCCAGTTGAGATTTACAACAGCCATGGGGTGGCTAAGTGTGTTGTTGTGAGCATCGGTTACTTGGTACTGGTGACCAAGTAGGTGTTGTTCAGGGTGGACCAGTTTCTCTATGACCATAGTCACACTGGCTCCAGTGTCCCTGTAGGCCTGAACCTCAACACCATTTATTAGGGGTAGATGCTTGTACTTATCCATATTAAGGGGACAAGCAACTAAGGTGGCTAAATCAATAGCCCCCTCAGAGACTAACACAGCCTCTGTGGCCTCCCTAACAAGGCCAACCCCAACTAAGTTACCAATAGTGAGCCCAGCTACTCCCTTGGATTGGCTATTAGTAGGTTTGCTCCCACCACCACTGCTATTAGTAGGGACACTGGGTGTAGCAGTAGGGGTTGTAGTGGTAGGAGGCTTGGTGCCTTTCTTTGGACAACTGGGATCTGTTGTTCAATGGCCTTTTATTTTACATAAATAGCACCATGGTTTCTTTTCCTTGTTCTGATTAAAAGAGGATTTGGGCCCACCACCCCCACCAGAGTGTTTTTGTGGGCCTGATGAAGACTCATTTTTAGATTTGTCCCCACCCTTGTCAGAAGACTTACCATCCTTCTTTTTGTTGCCATCTTTGTCACCCCCTGTATGAACTTTTCTGTTCACCCTTGTTCTGACCCATTTGTCTGCCTTCTTTCCCAATTCTTGGGGAGAGGTCAGATCAGAGTCCACCAAGTACTGGTGCAACAAATCAGACACACAATTATTAAGAATATGCTCTCTCAGGATCAAGTTATACAGGCTGCCATAATCAGTAACTTTACTGCCATGTAACCACCCCTCCAAGGCCTTCACTGAATGGTCAATGAAATCAACCCAGTCTTGTGAAGACTCCTTTTTGGTCTCTCTGAACTTTATCCTGTACTGTTCAGTGGTTAAGCCATAACCATCCAGGAGTGCATTCTTAAGAACTTGGAAATTATTAGCATCATTTTCTTTCACAGTAAGGAGCCTATCCCTACCTTTCCCACTAAATGATAGCCATAGGATAGCAGCCCACTGCCTTTGAGGGACATCCTGTACAACACAGGCCCTCTCAAGTGCAGCAAACCACTTGTTAATGTCATCCCCCTCCTTATAAGGGGGAACTATCTTGTGCAGATTTCTGGAATCATGCTCTTTTGCAGGATGACTATGGGGAATACTGCTGCTGCCACCATGGGTTTCTAAACCCAGTTTCTGTCTCTCCTTCTCTACTTCTAAAGTCTGTCTATCCAAATCCAGCTGTTGCTTCTTGAGCTTCAGTCTGGTTTGTTCCACTCTCAATCTATTGAGCTCCCTTTCTAACAATCTGTCATCAGGGTGGGTGGGAGGGACATGCCTTGAAACAGAAGTATGGTGAGAATGGACAGAAGGAGACCTGTCCCTTACAGAAACCACCCTAACAGCTTGGCTAACAGAAACATCACTACCAGTATGGTGAGAATAAATGCTTTTGCTATGATGTGAGACAACACTATTTATATGGTGTGGCTCATCATCATTACCAACTATGCTAGACTGTCTAGTAATGGGCAGGCTAGGAAGTTTCTTTCCTGAATCTTTTCCTGGGGGCGTCCCTGGATCAGATTGAGAACCATTAGCTACTTTTTCAACAGATGGGGCACTTCTGGCCTTATCCTGTTCTCTAAGCATGTTAAGTAACAGTTCCAAGGAAGGATTCTTGCCTACACTCAAACCTCTCTCTACACAGAGACTCCTTGCTCCTTTCCAGCTAAGGTGATCATATGCAAGTTTGGACAGATCAACATTTTGGCCTGTGCCAGACATTTTTAGAGAGAGTTACAGTGATAGAAAAAGATAAAAAGTTTGTCAGAGCTTTTAGAAAGACAGAGAAAAAAAACTTTTTAAACTTTTTAGAACTTTTTAGAAAGTTAGTAGTACTTTTCAGCACTTAGAAAAGAGTGAAAAGAGGAAATGCAAAACTTTTTGGCTATGTGTATATACACTGACCTTGTTTTGTATATTTTTCTCTTATGAAAAGTACAATGACAAGAGTGGTAAGTAGTCTCAAAGCACTTATCCCACCGCTGCACAACCAATGTAGGAGGCTGGACTGGCTTGTAGTGAGTACCAAGGGGTACTTGCACCTTGCACCAGGCCCAGTTATCCCTTATTAGTGTATAGGGTGTCTAGCAGCTTAGGCTGATAGATAATGGTAGCTTAGCAGAGCAGCTTAGGCTGAACTAGGAGACGTGTGAAGCTACTACAGTACCACAAGTGTCACTTGCACAATATCATGAGAAAACACAATACACAGTTATACTAAAAATAAAGGTACTTTATTTTTATGACAATATGCCAAAGTATCTTAGAGTGTACCCTCAGTGAGAGGATAGGAAATATACACAAGATATATATACACAATGGCAAAAATATGCAGTATAGTCTTGGAAAACAGTGCAAACAATGTAGAGTTACAATAGGATGCAATGGGGAAACATAGGGATAGGGGCAACACAAACCATATACTCCAAAAGTGGAATGCGAACCACGAATGGACCCCAAACCTATGTGACCTTGTAGATGGTCGCTGGGACTATTAGAAAATAGTGAGAGTTAGAAAAATAACCCTCCCCAAGACCCTGAAAAGTGAGTGCAAAGTGCACTAAAGTTCCCCTAAGGACAAAGAAGTCGTGTTAGAGGAATAATGCAGGAAAGACACAAACCAACAATGCAACAACTGTGGATTTCCAATCTAGGGTCCCTGTGGAACAAGGGGACCAAGTCCAAAAGTCACAAGCAAGTCGGAGATGGGCAAATGCCCAGGAAATGCCAGCTGCGGGTGCAAAGAGGCTTCTACTGGACAGAGGAAGCTGAGGTTTCTGCAGGAACGAAAAGGGCTAGAGACTTCCCCTTTGGTGGACGGATCCCTCTCGCCGTGGAGAGTCGTGCAGAAGTGTTTTCCCGCCGAAAGAACGCCAACAAGCCTTGCTAGCTGCAAATCGTGCGGTTAGTGTTTTTGGACGCTGCTGTGGCCCTGGAGGGACCAGGAGGTCGCAAATTGGACCAGGAGAGAGAGGGGACGTCGAGCAAGACAAGGAGCCCTCTCAGCAGCAGGTAGCACCCGGAGAAGTGCCAGAAACAGGCACTACGAGGATGCGTGAAACGGTGCTCACCCGAAGTCGCACAAAGGAGTCCCACGTCGCCGGAGACCAACTTAGAAAGTCGTGCAATGCAGGTTAGAGTGCCGTGGACCCAGGCTTGGCTGTGCACAAAGGATTTCCGCCGGAAGTGCACAGGGGCCGGAGTAGCTGCAAAAGTCGCGGTTCCCAGCAATGCAGCCCAGCGAGGGGAGGCAAGGACTTACCTCCACCAAACTTGGACTGAAGAGTCACTGGACTGTGGGGGTCACTTGGACAGAGTCGCTGGATTCGAGGGACCTCGCTCGTCGTGCTGAGAGGAGACCCAAGGGACCGGTAATGCAGCTTTTTGGTGCCTGCGGTTGCAGGGGGAAGATTCCGTCGACCCACGGGAGATTTCTTCGGAGCTTCTGGTGCACAGAGGAGGCAGACTACCCCCACAGCATGCACAAGCAGGAAAACAGTCGAGAAGGCGGCAGGATCAGCGTTACAGAGTTGCAGTAGTCGTCTTTGCTACTATGTTGCAGGTTTGCAGGCTTCCAGCGCGGTCAGCAGTCGATTCCTTGGCAGAAGGTGAAGAGAGAGATGCAGAGGAACTCGGATGAGCTCTTGCATTCGTTATCTAAAGTTTCCCCAGAGACAGAGACCCTAAATAGCCAGAAAAGAGGGTTTGGCTACCTAGGAGAGAGGATAGGCTAGCAACACCTGAAGGAGCCTATCACAAGGAGTCTCTGACGTCACCTGGTGGCACTGGCCACTCAGAGCAGTCCAGTGTGCCAGCAGCACCTCTGTTTCCAAGATGGCAGAGGTCTGGAGCACACTGGAGGAGCTCTGGACACCTCCCAGGGGAGGTGCAGGTCAGGGGAGTGGTCACTCCCCTTTCCTTTGTCCAGTTTCGCGCCAGAGCAGGGCTAAGGGGTCCCCTGAACCGGTGTAGACTGGCTTATGCAGAATTGGGCACATCTGTGCCCAACAAAGCATTTCCAGAGGCTGGGGGAGGCTACTCCTCCCCTGCCTTCACACCATTTTCCAAAGGGAGAGGGTGTAACACCCTCTCTCAGAGGAAGTCCTTTGTTCTGCCATCCTGGGCCAGGCCTGGCTGGACCCCAGGAGGGCAGATGCCTGTCTGAGGGGTTGGCAGCAGCAGCAGCTGCAGTGAAACCCCAGGAAGGGCAGTTTGGCAGTACCAGGGTCTGTGCTACAGACCACTGGGATCATGGGATTGTGCCAACTATGCCAGGATGGCATAGAGGGGGCAATTCTATGATCATAGACATGTTACATGGCCATATTTGGAGTTACCATTGTGAAGCTACATATAGGTAGTGACCTATATGTAGTGCACACGTGTAATGGTGTCCCCGCACTCACAAAGTTCAGGGAATTGGCTCTGAACAATGTGGGGGCACCTTGGCTAGTGCCAGGGTGCCCTCACACTAAGTAACTTTGCACCTAACCTTTACCAGGTAAAGGTTAGACATATAGGTGACTTATAAGTTACTTAAGTGCAGTGTAAAATGGCTGTGAAATAACGTGGACGTTATTTCACTCAGGCTGCAGTGGCAGGCCTGTGTAAGAATTGTCAGAGCTCCCTTTGGGTGGCAAAAGAAATGCTGCAGCCCATAGGGATCTCCTGGAACCCCAATACCCTGGGTACCTTAGTACCATATACTAGGGAATTATAAGGGTGTTCCAGTAAGCCAATGTAAATTGGTAAAAATGGTCACTAGCCTGTTAGTGACAATTTGGAAAGAAATGAGAGAGCATAACCACTGAGGTTCTGATTAGCAGAGCCTCAGTGAGACAGTTAGTCACTACACAGGTAACACATTCAGGCACACTTATGAGCACTGGGGCCCTGGGTTACCAGGGTCCCAGTGACACATACAACTAAAACAACATATATACAGTGGCTAGGGGCTTTGTGAGGAATATCTTCCTGTTAGAGAAAAAGGACAAAGGCTTTCACCCGGTGATCAACCTCAGAGCATTCAGCGAGTGGGTGGTCTACAGACACTTCAAAATGGAGAGCATTCATATGCTCAGGGATCTCCTATTACAAGGGGATTGGATGATTTGTCTGGACCTCAAGGATGCTTATCGTGACGGTCACGATTTTCCCCCCACATCGCAGGTTTCTGTAATTTCTTTGGAGGGAGCAGGTGTTCGAATTCATGTCCCTCCCCTTCGCCCTATCTTCAGCACCGTGATGCTTCATGAAACTGCTCAAACCAGTGGTGGAGTACCTTCGGTCCCGGGGGATCTGTCTAATCATTTATCTCTATGATATCCTCCAGATGGATTAATCCTGTTCACAACTTCTATCCAATGCGACCACGACTATTGCACTCCTCCAGGATTCGGGGGTTGTGATAAACCAGCAGAAATCGGACCACCTGCCCTTACAGTCGATGACCTTTCGGGGGTTCCTCGTAGACTCCCAGACAGCCTCCAGATCTCTAAAATAACCAAGATCAGGAAGGAGTTAATGAAGGTCATGAAACACAACAGAATCTCACTCAGGCAATTGGCCAGCATGGTGGGACTTCCCTCATCCTCTATTCAGGCCATATTTCTGGGCCCTCTTCACTACAGGGCTCTTCAACGTCTGAAGGTGCATCATCCAGCGTGGGCTAACTTATTCTGAGTTAATATCTCATCCCCACAAGGCAAGAACGGAACTCCAGTGGTGGCTAGACCACATGGAGGCTTGGAACGGCAGAGCGATGTTTGGATCCTCGCTGGATCTGATCATAGAATCGAAATCCGGCCATCAGGGTTGGGGAGCCTGGTGTACGGACGTCTTGTTTGGTGGACGTTGGACCCCACGGGAACTCAATCTACACATCAATTGTCTAGAACTCCTGGTGCGATCCTTTGCGGTCAGGTCTCTGACTCAGGACAAGGTCTCTTGTGTTGTCCTTCTGAGGATGGACAATGTGTCTGCAGTGTAATACATAAATCACCTAGGAGGCATTTCGCTCGAGAGCCCTAGTGGAATTGGCGAAGGACTTTTGTCTCCAGCACCAAATTTTGGTGACAGCGGTGTACCTTCTGGGTTCCCAGAACACTCTGGCAGACTGGAACTCCAGATTTCTGGAGGATTCCAGCAACTGGCAGCTGGACAGAGGTGTATTTCTGGCACTCATGGAGTGCTGGGGTCCGGGTTCTATGGATCTCTTTGCGTCCAGATGGAACGGCCAATTACAGAGGTACTTCAGCTGGTGCCCGCATCCGGGGGCGGCAGCATTGAATGCGTTCCTGCAGGACAGGGGGCGAGACCAGGGTTAAGCATTCCCCACTTCCTTACTGATTCAGAGAGTGTCAGCCCAGGTACATCGTCAGGGGGCTACGGTGGTCCTGATAACCCCACTTTGGAGGTCACAGGTGTGGTTTCCATCCCTCCTGGAGCTCTATTGTGACTTTCCAATTCTTCTCCTGGACTCCCCGTCAATTCTCTTGGATCCCGTGGGGCACCTTCACACTCTGGGACTTCAAGGCCCTCTCACTTTGATGGGTTGGAAGATTTCTGGGCTCGCTGGGAAGACGGCCGACTTTAAAGGACGCTGAAAAATTCATCAGACAGGCCTGGGCTCCGGGCACATGCAAGCGGTACAGGTCCACCTGGAATCGCTGGATTCGTTGGTGTGTGGAAAAACACATCGATCCCATGGGGGCCCAAGTTACGGATCTCATAAATTTTCTCGCAAAGCTAGCGGGAGCTGGTTTGTCTTATTGCTCGATCAATTCTTTCAGATCGCCGATCTCAGCGGGACATCCCCGCTGAACAATTGCCCGGCGGGTGAGCACCCATGGGTGTGCAAATTGCTTAAAGGTATCAGAATATCCAGACCTCCAGAACCCGGGTATTTGGAATTATGTGACGTCAATTAGGTTCTGCGTCTTTTATCCTCATGGCAGGATAACCAATATCTCTCTCTGAAGGAATTGTCAGCAAAACTAGCTGTGCTGCTGTGTCTCATCTCGTGCAAAAGGGTGTCGGACGTCAGAGCCCTTGATGTATTGGCGAGGGTTTTTTCCCCAGAGGGAGTGACCTTCACTGTATCCAGACGGACCAAGTGTAATACCAGGCCGGTTACCTATCCAGCTTACCCACACGCACCGAAATTGTGCGTTGTAAGGTGCAGGGGTGTGGAATTTATTAAAATATCTACTTGTCCACGGGACAGGTTGCTTCTCAAATCTACTTGTCCTGTAAAAAGATCTACTTGTCCCTTTGGTGCCATGTAGTGTGGCGCCAAATTATAGCAGCAATCTCATTATGTAAGAGCTCTGATAATAGCCTCTCTGATTATGCCAGGGCTACTACCATAGTAGGGCTTGAATACTAGCAGTTTCAATCCCTACTGTAGCAATTTCCTTATTTTTCCACCTTTCTGCAGATCTGCATACTGGGGCTGGAGGAAGCAGTAAGCAATAGTTCCAGGGCTGGAATGCCTTTGAGTCTGCAAACCTACTAACCTGCATGTTTTAAAGATTTTCACCAGCTTCTCTCTAATATTTTCCCATAATAAGAAAGGTTGGACATTTACTCCTGACAATGGCAGAATTAGAACTTCTTCCAGGGTTGGGAAGAAAGTGGCTGGAGGGAAAATGAACTTGCAAATGCTCAATAGATTTTCACATGAGCAAATCTACACATGCGTATTTACCCATGCTAAAATACAGTTCACAAATATTTTATAGGGGTACGACATATACCATGGGTGCACTTTTGTGACTTTCTTTAAGAATTTGGGGCCACATGTAGGTAGGTTCAGATTTGTGACCCGCAAATTGCGAGTCGCAAATCCGAATGTAGGATGGTGTCCCTGACACCATCTGTGATTCGCAAGGGCTTCTCAAATGCTCACCTCATGAATAATCATGAGGTGGGTCGCAATTTGCGACCCCCTTGCGAATGGCGGCCTCACAGGGATGGTGGCCTGCTGGAGACAGCAGACCACCATGTCTGTGACTGCTTTTCAATAAAGCAGTTTTTTTTTTTTTTTTTTGTAATGCAGCCAGTTTTCCTTAAAGGAAAACGAGATGCATTACAAAAACGAAAAATGAAACGTTTTCGTTTCATTTTTTCAGAGCAGGCAGTGGTCCGCAGGACCACTGCCTGCTCTGAAAAAATGTTTACAGTGGCATTCACAATGGGGAAGGGGTCCCATAGGGACCCCTTCCCTTTGGTGAAAGTGTTAGCACCCATTTGAAATGGGTGCAAACTGAGATTGGTTTGCGCCCGCATTCGCAAAACAATCCTACATTGCACTGCGAGTCGCAATTAGGAAGGGAACACCCCTTCCTAATTGCGAGTCACAAACCCGTTTTGCGATTCGGTAACCAGGTTACTGAATCGCAAAACTGGGTTTGTGCATCGCAATGTACTTTTTGCACGTCGCAAACAGCGAAAGTCGCTGTTTGCGACATGCAAAAAGCTACCTACATGTGGGTCTTGGTCCCTAATTAGGTCTGGTGTTAACAATGATATTTTGTTTTTATTAAACTTCTATTTCTCTCTCTTTCGGCTGGCTTTACTGTGAGTGATCGCATTCTTCTCTTCCACAAGGAGCATATTGGCACACAAAGTAGTTTTGTTCAGTGTCAGGAACTACAGTGGCAATCAGTGACGTAATGAAACTGGAGGGTGCCCCTTTGCAAAGAACATGGAGGAGCCCCCTCTCCAGACTCACTCAGGGCAGGTGCTGTGCTGAAGGGGCCCCCTGGAGGGCGGCTGCGGGGCCTTTGTTATGCCACTGGTGGCAACATGTGCTTTTAGAGTTCAAAAACGTTTTGGTTTTTTTTTGCCAGTGTTTGTTACAATGTTGAGGACCTGGTAGCTCCCACAACAATAAAGTGTTACAAAAGCCATGTCAAAACAAGAGACGCATTGATGAAACTAAAAGACTTATAAAAATATGTCAGATCAGTTGGCTTTGTCAGTGTTTGTTTATTTTCATGCTTCCCATAATCGTGTTGAAAATGGGTACACTGATTTTCCATTAGAAATATTTTTGAGAAATACTAGCATGCATCAAAACATTTTACTAAATGACACTTCATTTGCATATAATCAGAGAGCATTCTGGGAGCATTATACTTAGCCTCATAGCCTAAACTTTTCAAACATGTGTATACACGTTTTTTTTTTTTTGTACTGGAACCAACGTCAGTAGTGAAGTGTGACATTAAAACATTTATTTACAGCACTCACCCTAATAATGAAGGTTTTCAAATAATGAACCATAAATACAAGTTCGAACAGCATTATCTCTTGGAAACACATTACCTCAACTGGCAGAGAGTTCCACTCTCTGTAAACAGGGAGCCAAAGGGTTTGTGCTGCAGGGGGTTGGACCTACTTGTCCCAAGGACAAAGTAAACATAAAATCTTGTTGCCCTTGACCCCAAACAAGATGTCTCGGGCAACATCAGCAATTGTTGATTTCATGGGCAGTTTCCTTGCCTTCGATAGTTAGGTGGACCAGATGGGTTTTGAAGGAAGCAGGCATCAATGTACAAATATTTGGGACACATTCCACTCGGGGTGCCATGGCTTCCAAGGCCATCCAGGTAGGTGGTAGGTTGGAAGACATCATGAACGCCGCTGATTGGTCGTCAGAGTCCACCTTCAAAAAGTTTTATTTTAAACCTATTCACGAAACAGCCTCTTTGGAGGTAAGTAAGCTTTAAACATGCATAATCCTTGCCTCCGGTCCTGACATAGAATGAGAAATTTCCTAGCTATCGAGAAGGAAATTTTCAATTCTATTAAGGACACGGATGCGAGGATTATCCTGCCCAACACAAGGGATGTGTCTGCTGCCCGGGAGCTGATTGGACACAATGCCTTTGGAGGTGATATCTATGTTTACAATGGTCAGATGATGAACCGTGGTTTGAATTGTTGCCAGCTTGATGGTGGGTTTTATGTATTTAGTGTGGTCTGAACGGATAAGGCATACCCTACAATGTATAGTTATTTCAAATGTTCAGACCTTTTTTGAAGGAGACACGTTCAACTTGCTCACTATGTTACGTTGTTCTCTTAGGATCGGAGGCAGTAGCAACTTGAGGATGCCTTAACTTCCTTTTGCAGTGAAGTTGAGGGTGAAATTCCTTGAATTTGTTGAACTTTGAACTGGCTGTTTAAATAAAAGTGAAGAAAGATATGCATCATCCTCGCCTCCGTGTCCTTAATAGAATTGAAACTTTCCTTGTTGATAGCTAGGAAATTTCTTAATTTCCCTTCATCTGTGGAAAACCTGTCTAACTCTAATTATATTATTCAATAATTCATCAATAATATATATATACATATATATAGTTACTCAAACACAGGAATGCTTAGTCCAATATTACAGTCCACACAAATGCATTTAAAGATACTGCTTGGACTATCCATGTAACTCTCCTCGCAATGCGTCATATCGTGTTGGGGGGCACAGACAGACGGGGAGGCACACACGTGCAGACAGCAGCTGTGTGGCTGTACCTCCCTCTGACGTCAAGGGGGACTCGCACAGATGGAGAGACAGTTAGAAAACGTCACTCGATACTGAGCATGCGCACTCAGTTCGCGGCCGTCCTTCGACACAGCATGCCTCAACCGACAGGCGCACCTCGCTACTTTCATCCCCGGGCACACGGAGAGGTGACAGGTCGCTGAAAAGCCAAAAGGTGGAGGATGCGCCAAGATATGTTGCCCTTTTCTCGGGAACGAGGTTGACCATTGCGCATGAGTTTCTGTGGCAAATGTGTAACGTCTCACTGTCCAAAGAATGCACAGCAATGCTGAATCTTCAAACCGTGCACGTGCGCTCATTCCGCCCCCCCCCGTCAAGCACGAGCGCCTCACTTACATCACGCATGCGCTCTGCCAGCTGTAAAGTGCACGTGCCTACTACACGACACAAACACTGCCCGTGCATTGAGCGCATCCTCCCACACCTTGAGCATGCGCAGCAGTGCCAACGTCCAACTTCTCCGCATGCGCACATTAATCTCATGCGCGTGGGTGGAGGGGGGGCGCGTGCTCACTCTTACACTAAGCATGCGCGTAGCACAGAATCAACGGCGAACCCGCACGGCGCATGCGCACAGGAGTCTCCTTCCCCTGGAAGAAGTGCACCCTGATCACCTCCTTCCCACCAGGACCTGTCAGTCTGTCCGTCCGCGGAGGAGGAGTTGACGCCATGAAAACCAGAGGAGACGAGCCCAGGCCGGGGCCAGAGGTGAGTGCGCCCTGCTGGGGCCCAGGTGTCCATCTGCATGCATGAAGCATGGGTGTAGGGGTGTTGGAGTGATCCCCCTGATAGGACAGAGGACTTCCACCCTCCTCTGGTGCAGGCTTCATCCCAGGCCCCTCCCTCAGCCAGCTCACCACCTATGAGTGATCCCAGGTGAGATCTGGAGCATGGCCCACTGTGTACCTCTTCTAGGACAGAGGACTTCCACCCTCCTCTGGTGCATGCTTCATCCCAGGTCCTCTCCTCATGCAGGGCATGGCACCAGCTCACCACCTATGAGTGATCCCAGGTGAGATCTGAAGCATGGCTATAGGAGTGTACCTCTTCTAGGACAGAGGACTTCCTCCCTCCTCTGGTGCATGCTTCATCCTGAGGTCCTCTCCTGATGCAGGGCATGGCACCAGCTCACCACCTATGAGTGATCCCAGGTGAGATCTGGAGCATGGCTGTAGGAGTGTACCTCTTCTAGGACAGAGGACTTCCACCCTCCTCTGGTGCATGCTTCATCCCAGGTCCTCTCCTCATGCAGGGCATGGCACCAGCTCACCACCTATGAGTGATCCCAGGTGAGATCTGAAGCATGGCTGTAGGAGTGTACCTCTTCTAGGACAGAGGACATCCACACTCCTCTGGTGCATGCTTCATCCTGAGGTCCTCTCCTCATGCAGGGCATGGCACCAGCTCACCACCTATGAGTGATCCCAGGTGAGATCTGGAGCATGGCTATAGGAGTGTACCTCTTCTAGGACAGAGGACTTCCACCCTCCTCTGGTGCATGCTTCATCCCAGGTCCTCTCCTCATGCAGGGCATGGCACCAGCTCACCACCTATGAGTGATCCCAGGTGAGATCTGAAGCATGGCTATAGGAGTGTACCTCTTCTAGGACAGAGGACTTCCTCCCTCCTCTGGTGCATGCTTCATCCTGAGGTCCTCTCCTGATGCAGGGCATGGCACCAGCTCACCACCTATGAGTGATCCCAGGTGAGATCTGGAGCATGGCTGTAGGAGTGTACCTCTTCTAGGACAGAGGACTTCCACCCTCCTCTGGTGCATGCTTCATCCCAGGTCCTCTCCTCATGCAGGGCATGGCACCAGCTCACCACCTATGAGTGATCCCAGGTGAGATCTGAAGCATGGCTGTAGGAGTGTACCTCTTCTAGGACAGAGGACATCCACACTCCTCTGGTGCATGCTTCATCCTGAGGTCCTCTCCTCATGCAGGGCATGGCACCAGCTCACCACCTATGAGTGATCCCAGGTGAGATCTGGAGCATGGCTATAGGAGTGTACCTCTTCTAGGACAGAGGACTTCCACCCTCCTCTGGTGCATGCTTCATCCTGAGGTCCTCTCCTCATGCAGGACATGGCACCAGCTCACCACCTATGAGTGATCCCAGGTGAGATCTGAAGCATGGCTATAGGAGTGTACCTCTTCTAGGACAGAGGACTTCCACCCTCCTCTGGTGCATGCTTCATCCTGAGGTCCTCTCCTCATGCAGGGCATGGCACCAGCTCACCACCTATGAGTGATCCCAGGTGAGATCTGGAGCATGGCTATAGGAGTGTACCTCTTCTAGGACAGAGGACTTCCACCCTCCTCTGGTGCATGCTTCATCCTGAGGTCCTCTCCTCATGCAGGACATGGCACCAGCTCACCACCTATGAGTGATCCCAGGTGAGATCTGAAGCATGGCTATAGGAGTGTACCTCTTCTAGGACAGAGGACTTCCACCCTCCTCTGGTGCATGCTTCATCCCGGGGTCCTCTCCTGATGCAGGGCATGGCACCAGCTCACCACCTATGAGTGATCCCAGGTGAGATCTGGAGCATGGCCTACAATGTACCCCTCCTAGGACAGAGGACTTCCACCCTCCTCTGGTGCAGGCTTCATCCTGAGGTCCTCTCCTCATGCAGGGCATGGCACCAGCTCACCACCTATGAGTGATACCAGGTGAGATCCCAAGCATGGCTATAGAAGTGTACCTCTTCTAGGACAGAGGACATCCACCCTCCTCTGGTGCATGCTTCATCCCAGGCCCCTCCCTCAGCCAGCTCACCACCTATGAGTGATACCAGGTGAGATCTGAAGCATGGCTATAGAAGTGTACCTCTTCTAGGACAGAGGACGTCCACCCTCCTCTGGTGCATGCTTCATCCTGAGGTCCTCTCCTGATGCAGGGCATGGCACCAGCTCACCACCGAGAAGTGATCCCAGGTGAGATCTGAAGCATGGCCTACAATGTACCCCTCCTAGGACAGAGGACGTCCACCCTCCTCTGGTGCATGCTTCATCCCAGGCCCCTCCCTCAGCCAGCTCACCACCTATGAGTGATCCCAGGTGAGATCTGAAGCATGGCCTACAATGTACCCCTCCTAGGACAGAGGACTTCCACCCTCCTCTGGTGCATGCTTCATCCTGAGGTCCTCTCCTCATGCAGGACATGGCACCAGCTCACCACCTATGAGTGATACCAGGTGAGATCCCAAGCATGGCTATAGAAGTGTACCTCTTCTAGGACAGAGGACATCCACACTCCTCTGGTGCATGCTTCATCCCTGGGTCCTCTCCTCATGCAGGGCATGGCACCAGCTCACCATCTATGAGTGATCCCAGGTGAGATCTGAAGCATGGCCCACTGTGTACCTCTTCTAGGACAGAGGACTTCCACCCTCTTGTGGTGGCATGCTTCATCCTGAGGTCCTCTCCTCGTGCAGGGCATGGCACCAGCTCACCACCTAGAAGTGATCCCAGGTGAGATCTGAAGCATGGCTGTAGGAGTGTACCTCTTCTAGGACAGAGCACATCCACCCTCTTATGGTGGCATACTTCATCCCAGGCCCCTCCCTCAGCCAGCTCACCACCTAGAAGTGATCCCCTTTGTGATCTGAAGCATGGCTATAGGAGTGTACCTCTTCTAGGACAGAGGACTTCCACCCTCCTCTGGTGCATGCTTCATCCTGAGGTCCTCTCCTCATGCAGAGCCTGGCACCAGCTCACCACCTATGAGTGATACCAGGTGAGATCTGAAGCATGGCTATAGGAGTGTACCTCTTCTAGGACAGAGCACATCCACCCTCTTATGGTGGCATACTTCATCCCAGGCCCCTCCCTCAGCCAGCTCACCACCTATGAGTGATCCCAGGTGAGATCTGGAGCATGGCCTACAATGTACCCCTCCTAGGACAGAGGACTTCCACCCTCCTCTGGTGCATGCTTCATCCTGAGGTCCTCTCCTCATGCAGGACATGGCACCAGCTCACCACCTATGAGTGATCCCAGGTGAGATCTGAAGCATGGCCCACTGTGTACCTATTCTAGGACAGAGAACATTCACCCTCTTATGGTGGCATACTTCATCCCAGGTCCTCTCCTCATGCAGGGCATGGCACCAGCTCACCACCTATGAGTGATCCCAGGTGAGATCTGAAGCATGGCTGTAGGAGTGTACCTCTTCTAGGACAGAGGACTTCCACCCTCCTCTGGTGCATGCTTCATCCTGAGGTCATCTCCTGATGCAGGGCATGGCACCAGCTCACCACCTATGAGTGATACCAGGTGAGATCTGAAGCATGGCCTACAATGTACCCCTCCTAGGACAGAGGACTTCCACCCTCCTCTGGTGCATGCTTCATCCTGAGGTCCTCTCCTGATGCAGGCCATGGCACCAGCTCACCATCTATGAGTGATACCAGGTGAGATCTGAAGCATGGCTGTAGGAGTGTACCTCTTCTAGGACAGAGGACTTCCACCCTCCTCTGGTGCATGCTTCATCCCAGGCCCCTCCCTCAGCCAGCTCACCACCTATGAGTGATCCCAGGTGAGATCTGAAGCATGGCTATAGGAGTGTACCTCTTCTAGGACAGAGGACTTCCACCCTCCTCTGGTGCATGCTTCATCCTGAGGTCCTCTCCTCATGCAGGGCATGGCACCAGCTCACCACCTAGAAGTGATCCCAGGTGAGATCTCAAGCATGGCCCACTGTGTACCTCTTCTAGGACAGAGGACTTCCTCCCTCCTCTGGTGCTTCATCCCAGGCCCCCCCTTGAGCCAGATCACCACGTAGCATCTCAAGCATGGCCCACTGTGTACCTCTTCTAGGACAGAGGACTTCCTCCCTCCTCTGGAGCTTCATCCCAGGCCCCCCCTTGAGCCAGATCACCACGTAGTAGTGATCCCAGGTGAGATCTGAAGCATGGCGATAGGAGTGTACCTCTTCTAGGACAGAGGACTTCCACCCTCCTCTGGTGCATGCTTCATCCTGGGATCCTCTCCTCATGCAGGGCATTGCACCAGCTCACCACCGAGAAGTGATCCCAGGTGAGATCTGAAGCATGGCTATAGGAGTGTACCTCTTCTAGGACAGAGGACTTCCACCCTCCTCTGGTGCATGCTTCATCCTGAGGTCCTCTCCTGATGCAGGACATGGCACCAGCTCACCACCGAGAAGTGATCCCAGGTGAGATCTGAAGCATGGCTATAGGAGTGTACCTCTTCTAGGACAGAGGACTTCCACCCTCTTATGGTGGCATACTTCATCCCAGGCCCTCTCCTCATGCAAGGCATGGCACCAGCTCACCACCTAGAAGTGATCCCAGGTGAGATCTGAAGCATGGCCTACAATGTACCCCTCCTAGGACAGAGGACTTCCACCCTCCTCTGGTGCATGCTTCATCCTGAGGTCCTCTCCTGATGCAGGGCATGGCACCAGCTCACCACCTAGAAGTGATCCCAGGTGAGATCTGAAGCATGGCCTACAATGTACCCCTCCTAGGACAGAGGACTTCCACCCTCCTCTGGTGCATGCTTCATCCTGAGGTCCTCTCCTCATGCAGGACATGGCACCAGCTCACCACCTATGAGTGATACCAGGTGAGATCTGAAGCCTGGCTGTAGGAGTGTACCTCTTCTAGGACAGAGGACTTCCACCCTCCTCTGGTGCATGCTTCATCCCGGGGTCCTCTCCTCATGCAGGGCATGGCACCAGCTCACCACCGAGAAGTGATCCCAGGTGAGATCTCAAGCATGGCTATAGGAGTGTACCTCTTCTAGGACAGAGGACTTCCACCCTCCTCTGGTGCATGCTTCATCCTGAGGTCCTCTCCTGATGCAGGGCATGGCACCAGCTCACCACCGAGAAGTGATCCCAGGTGAGATCTGAAGCATGGCTATAGGAGTGTACCTCTTCTAGGACAGAGGACTTCCACCCTCCTCTGGTGCATGCTTCATCCTGAGGTCCTCTCCTCATGCAGGGCCTGGCACCAGCTCACCACCTATGAGTGATACCAGGTGAGATCTGAAGCATGGCTATAGGAGTGTACCTCTTCTAGGACAGAGCACATCCACCCTCTTATGGTGGCATACTTCATCCCAGGCCCCTCCCTCAGCCAGCTCACCACCTATGAGTGATCCCAGGTGAGATCTGGAGCATGGCCTACAATGTACCCCTCCTAGGACAGAGGACTTCCACCCTCCTCTGGTGCATGCTTCATCCTGAGGTCCTCTCCTCATGCAGGACATGGCACCAGCTCACCACCTATGAGGGATCCCAGGTGAGATCTGAAGCATGGCCCACTGTGTACCTATTCTAGGACAGAGAACATTCACCCTCTTATGGTGGCATACTTCATCCCAGGTCCTCTCCTCATGCAGGGCATGGCACCAGCTCACCACCTATGAGTGATCCCAGGTGAGATCTGAAGCATGGCTGTAGGAGTGTACCTCTTCTAGGACAGAGGACTTCCACCCTCCTCTGGTGCATGCTTCATCCTGAGGTCCTCTCCTGATGCAGGGCATGGCACCAGCTCACCACCTATGAGTGATACCAGGTGAGATCTGAAGCATGGCCTACAATGTACACCTCCTAGGACAGAGGACTTCCACCCTCCTCTGGTGCATGCTTCATCCTGAGGTCCTCTCCTGATGCAGGCCATGGCACCAGCTCACCATCTATGAGTGATACCAGGTGAGATCTGAAGCATGGCTGTAGGAGTGTACCTCTTCTAGGACAGAGGACTTCCACCCTCCTCTGGTGCATGCTTCATCCCAGGCCCCTCCCTCAGCCAGCTCACCACCTATGAGTGATCCCAGGTGAGATCTGAAGCATGGCTATAGGAGTGTACCTCTTCTAGGACAGAGGACTTCCACCCTCCTCTGGTGCATGCTTCATCCTGAGGTCCTCTCCTCATGCAGGGCATGGCACCAGCTCACCACCTAGAAGTGATCCCAGGTGAGATCTCAAGCATGGCCCACTGTGTACCTCTTCTAGGACAGAGGACTTCCTCCCTCCTCTGGTGCATGCTTCATCCCAGGCCCCCCCTCGAGCCAGATCACCACGTAGTAGTGATCCCAGGTGAGATCTGAAGCATGGCGATAGGAGTGTACCTCTTCTAGGACAGAGGACTTCCACCCTCCTCTGGTGCATGCTTCATCCTGGGATCCTCTCCTCATGCAGGGCATGGCACCAGCTCACCACCGAGAAGTGATCCCAGGTGAGATCTGAAGCATGGCTATAGGAGTGTACCTCTTCTAGGACAGAGGACTTCCACCCTCCTCTGGTGCATGCTTCATCCTGAGGTCCTCTCCTGATGCAGGACATGGCACCAGCTCACCACCGAGAAGTGATCCCAGGTGAGATCTGAAGCATGGCTATAGGAGTGTACCTCTTCTAGGACAGAGGACTTCCACCCTCTTATGGTGGCATACTTCATCCCAGGCCCTCTCCTCATGCAGGGCATGGCACCAGCTCACCACCTAGAAGTGATCCCAGGTGAGATCTGAAGCATGGCCTACAATGTACCCCTCCTAGGACAGAGGACTTCCACCCTCCTCTGGTGCATGCTTCATCCTGAGGTCCTCTCCTGATGCAGGGCATGGCACCAGCTCACCACCTAGAAGTGATCCCAGGTGAGATCTGAAGCATGGCCTACAATGTACCCCTCCTAGGACAGAGGACTTCCACCCTCCTCTGGTGCATGCTTCATCCTGAGGTCCTCTCCTCATGCAGGACATGGCACCAGCTCACCACCTATGAGTGATACCAGGTGAGATCTGAAGCCTGGCTGTAGGAGTGTACCTCTTCTAGGACAGAGGACTTCCACCCTCCTCTGGTGCATGCTTCATCCCGGGGTCCTCTCCTCATGCAGGGCATGGCACCAGCTCACCACCGAGAAGTGATCCCAGGTGAGATCTCAAGCATGGCTATAGGAGTGTACCTCTTCTAGGACAGAGGACTTCCACCCTCCTCTGGTGCATGCTTCATCCTGAGGTCCTCTCCTGATGCAGGGCATGGCACCAGCTCACCACCGAGAAGTGATCCCAGGTGAGATCTGAAGCATGGCTATAGGAGTGTACCTCTTCTAGGACAGAGGACTTCCACCCTCTTATGGTGGCATACTTCATCCCAGGCCCTCTCCTCATGCAGGGCATGGCACCAGCTCACCACCTAGAAGTGATCCCAGGTGAGATCTGAAGCATGGCCTACAATGTACCCCTCCTAGGACAGAGGACTTCCACCCTCCTCTGGTGCATGCTTCATCCTGAGGTCCTCTCCTGATGCAGGGCATGGCACCAGCTCACCACCTAGAAGTGATCCCAGGTGAGATCTGAAGCATGGCCTACAATGTACCCCTCCTAGGACAGAGGACTTCCACCCTCCTCTGGTGCATGCTTCATCCTGAGGTCCTCTCCTCATGCAGGACATGGCACCAGCTCACCACCTATGAGTGATACCAGGTGAGATCTGAAGCCTGGCTGTAGGAGTGTACCTCTTCTAGGACAGAGGACTTCCACCCTCCTCTGGTGCATGCTTCATCCCGGGGTCCTCTCCTCATGCAGGGCATGGCACCAGCTCACCACCGAGAAGTGATCCCAGGTGAGATCTCAAGCATGGCTATAGGAGTGTACCTCTTCTAGGACAGAGGACTTCCACCCTCTTATGGTGGCATACTTCATCCCAGGCCCCTCCCTCAGCCAGCTCACCACCTAGTAGTGATCCCAGGTGAGATCTGAAGCATGGCTATAGGAGTGTACCTCTTCTAGGACAGAGGACTTCCACCCTCCTCTGGTGCATGCTTCATCCTGAGGTCCTCTCCTGATGCAGGGCATGGCACCAGCTCACCACCTAGAAGTGATCCCAGGTGAGATCTGAAGCATGGCTATAGGAGTGTACCTCTTCTAGGACAGAGGACTTCCACCCTCCTCTGGTGCATGCTTCATCCTGGGATCCTCTCCTCATGCAGGGCATGGCACCAGCTCACCACCTAGAAGTGATCCCAGGTGAGATCTGAAGCATGGCTATAGGAGTGTACCTCTTCTAGGACATAGGACTTCCTCCCTCCTCTGGTGCAGGCTTCATCCCAGGCCCCTCCCTCAGCCAGCTCACCACCTAGAAGTGATCCCAGGTGAGATCTGAAGCATGGCCTACAATGTACCCCTCCTAGGACAGAGGACTTCCTCCCTCCTCTGGTGCATGCTTCATCCCAGGCCCCCCCTCGAGCCAGATCACCACCTAGTAGTGATCCCAGGTGAGATCTGAAGCATGGCTATAGGAGTGTACCTCTTCTAGGACAGAGGACATCCACACTCCTCTGGTGCATGCTTCATCCTGAGGTCCTCTCCTCATGCAGGGCATGGCACCAGCTCACCACCTATGAGTGATACCAGGTGAGATCTGAAGCATGGCTATAGGAGTGTACCTCTTCTAGGACAGAGGACTTCCACCCTCTTATGGTGGCATACTTCATCCCAGGCCCTCTCCTCATGCAGGGCATGGCACCAGCTCACCACCTAGAAGTGATCCCAGGTGAGATCTGAAGCATGGCCTACAATGTACCCCTCCTAGGACAGAGGACTTCCACCCTCCTCTGGTGCATGCTTCATCCTGAGGTCCTCTCCTGATGCAGGGCATGGCACCAGCTCACCACCTATGAGTGATACCAGGTGAGATCTGAAGCCTGGCTGTAGGAGTGTACCTCTTCTAGGACAGAGGACTTCCACCCTCCTCTGGTGCATGCTTCATCCTGGGATCCTCTCCTCATGCAGGGCATGGCACCAGCTCACCACCTAGAAGTGATCCCAGGTGAGATCTGAAGCATGGCTATAGGAGTGTACCTCTTCTAGGACAGAGGACTTCCACCCTCCTCTGGTGCATGCTTCATCCCGGGGTCCTCTCCTCATGCAGGGCATGGCACCAGCTCACCACCTATGATTGATCCCAGGTGAGATCTGAAGCATGGCTATAGGAGTGTACCCCTCCTAGGACAGAGGACTTCCACCCTCCTCTGGTGCATGCTTCATCCTGAGGTCCTCTCCTGATGCAGGGCATGGCACCAGCTCACCACCTATGAGTGATACCAGGTGAGATCTGAAGCATGGCCCACTGTGTACCTCTTCTAGGACAGAGGACTTCCACCCTCCTCTGGTGCATGCTTCATCCTGGGATCCTCTCCTCATGCAGGGCATGGCACCAGCTCACCACCTAGAAGTGATCCCAGGTGAGATCTGAAGCATGGCCCACAGTGTATCTCTTCTAGGACAGAGGACTTCCTCCCTCCTCTGGTGCATGCTTCATCCCAGGCCCCCCCTCGAGCCAGATCACCACGTAGTAGTGATCCCAGGTGAGATCTGAAGCATGGCTGTAGGAGTGTACCTCTTCTAGGACAGAGGACTTCCTCCC
The DNA here is from genome assembly GCF_031143425.1 of Pleurodeles waltl. Lineage (NCBI taxonomy): Eukaryota > Metazoa > Chordata > Amphibia > Caudata > Salamandridae > Pleurodeles > Pleurodeles waltl. Next base: position 1,905,775 of record NC_090440.1, read on the forward strand.
TCCTTTGGTGCATGCTTCATCCCAGGCCCCTCCCTCAGCCAGCTCACCACCTAGTAGTGATCCCAGGTGAGATCTGAAGCATGGCTATAGGAGTGTACCTCTTCTAGGACAGAGCACATCCACCCTCTTATGGTGGCATACTTCATCCCAGGCCCCTCCCTCAGCCAGCTCACCACCTAGTAGTGATCCCCTTTGAGATCTGAAGCATGGCTATAGGAGTGTACCTCTTCTAGGACAGAGGACTTCCTCCCTCCTCTGGTGCATGCTTCATCCTGAGGTCCTCTCCTCGTGCAGGGCATGGCACCAGCTCACCACCTAGAAGTGATCCCAGGTGAGATCTGAAGCATGGCTATAGGAGTGTACCTCTTCTAGGACAGAGCACATCCACCCTCTTATGGTGGCATACTTCATCCCAGGCCCCTCCCTCAGCCAGCTCACCACCTAGTAGTGATCCCAGGTGAGATCTGAAGCATGGCTATAGGAGTGTACCTCTTCTAGGACAGAGGGCTTCCTCCCTCCTCTGGTGCATGCTTCATCCCGGGGTCCTCTCCTCATGCAGGGCATGGCACCAGCTCACCACCGAGAAGTGATCCCAGGTGAGATCTCAAGCATGGCCCACTGTGTACCTCTTCTAGGACAGAGGACATTCACCCTCTTATGGTGGCATACTTCATCCCAGGTCCTCTCCTCATGCAGGGCATGGCACCAGCTCACCACCTATGAGTGATACCAGGTGAGATCTGAAGCATGGCTATAGAAGTGTACCTCTTCTAGGACAGAGGACATCCACACTCCTCTGGTGCATGCTTCATCCTGAGGTCCTCTCCTGATGCAGGGCATGGCACCAGCTCACCATCTATGAGTGATCCCAGGTGAGATCTGAAGCATGGCCCACTGTGTACCTCTTCTAGGACAGAGGACATCCACCCTCTTATGGTGGCATGCTTCATCCCAGGCCCTCTTTTCAACCAGCTCACCACCTATTAGTGATCCCCGGTAGATCTGAAGACAGTGCACCTCTTCTAGTATAGAGGACATCCACCCTCCTCTGGTACATGCTTCATCCCTGCGCCCTCTCCTCAGCCAGCTCACCACCTAGTAGTTATCCCAGGTGAGATCTAAAGCATGGCTGTAGGACTGTCTCCCTTCTAAAAATAGGAGACCCACCGTCCTCTGGTGGCATGCTTTATCCTAGTGTCCTCGCCTCCTGCAGAGCATGACATCTGCCTCAGCCACCTCACCATCTAGTAGTGATCCCAAGTGAGATCTGAAGCATGGCCCACAGTGTATCTATTCTCAGTAGAGGACATCCACCCTCTTCTGGTTGCATTCTTCATTCCAGGACCCTCTCCTCATACAGGACATCTAAACTTCCTGGCTAGCTCACTACCTAGTTGTGATCCCAGGTGAGATCTTAAGCATGGTTCACAGTGTACCCCTTCTAGGATTTGAGAAAAGGCTTCTTTTGACATGGTTACCCCCCACTTTATGCCTGATTTATGATGTAGCCTAGAAGTTGATAGTGCCCAGGGCCCCTGCTAATCAGGTTCCCTGGGCCAGAGTTACTAACCTAAACAGCTGTGATGCTTGGCACAATTGAATACTTCATTGGTTACCCTCATAAACCCAGAGTAAATGGTACTCGGGTGCCCAGGGCAGGAGGTACTAACGGTAGGCCCCTGAGGGAAGCAGCGCTAATTGTGTCACTCTCTAGGGCCCTGCATCTAGGTGCACTGCCATTGAGTCCCCTGATGCAGACCTAAAGTAAAAAACTGACATGACACTCTGCCTGTGTGCCCGGTCCACTCCACACTGCATGCACCACAGGTAAGTCACCTCTCAGGCAGGCCTTTAAGCCCTAAGGCAGGGTGCACTATATTGTGAGTGAGGGCATAACTGCATGAGCAATATGCACCCACTGAGTCCTTGCCAAACCTGGGACATAGTGAGTGAACAGAGCAGCCATTTTAAAGTACATGTGCTGGACACTGGTCAGTACGAGTTTCACAGCAATATGATGGCCACTCTGAACCACAATGTACAGAGATAGGCTCCTGACACTGAATGAGGCAGATTCTAAATCCTATGACCACATGAAGGGTACCCTGAATGAGGGCTTTTGATTTACAACTGAAGAGTACCATATACATTTCAGGGAGGCTCGCAAAACCCAGAGCCAAACTTGGGTAGACTTTGTGGTCTATTCAGTAAAAATGCTGGGTGGTTAGTGTAGGAAAGTACCATCTTGCCTGGCATGTTACCCCCATTTTCACTATATGAATGTTTGATTTTGCCTATGTGTCACTGGGATCCTGCTAGTCAGGACCCCAGTGCTCATAAAGAATGCCCTGTATGTGTTCCCTGTGTGGTGCCTAACTGTATCACCGAGGCTCTGCTAACCAGAACCTCAGTGTTTATGCTCTCTCTGCTTTTGAATTTGTCACTGCAGGCTAGTGATTAATTTTAACAATTCTCATTGGCACACTGGAACACCCTTAAAATTCCCTTGTATATGGTACCTAGGTACCCAGGGTATTGGGATTCCAGGAGATCTCTATGGGCTGCAGCATTTCTTTTGCCACCCATAGGGAGCTCAGACAATTCTTACATAGGACTGCCACTGCAGCCTGAGTGAAATAAAGTCCATGTTATTTCACAGCCATGGTAGCAAGGCTTGTTTGCGGTCTTTCTGCGTGGAAACAACTCTGCATCCACCAGCACACCCAGGAACCCAGGAAGGCAGAACAAAGGATGTATTTTGGGAGAGGGAGGCAACACCCTCTCCCTTTGGAAACAGGTATTACATTGCTTGGGATGGGTAGCCTCCCCAAGCCACTGGTATGATTTGAAGTGCACATTTGGTGCCCTCCTTGCATAAACCAGTCTGCACCACTTCAGGGACCTCCAGTCACTGCTCTGGCACAAAACTGGACAAGGGAAAGGGGAGTAACCACTCCCCTGTCCATCACCACCCGAGTGGTGGTGCCCAGAGCTGCTCCTGGTGGCCACTTGATTCTGTCATCTTGAATCTAAGTTGGGCAGAGGCCACTGGGAGCATCTGAGTGGCCAGGTCTGGCAGGTGATATCACAGCCCCCTACTGATAGGTGGTCACCTTGCTAGGTGACCAATTCCCCTTCCAGGGTTATTTAGGGTCTCTCTCTTGAGTGAGTCCTCAGTTTTGACGTGCAAGATTCCAGCAGGACTCCTCTGCAACGTTTACTTCGACTTCTGGCCAAGGGAATCACAACTGGACTTCAGAGGAACCTACAATCTGCAGCACCAGCAACGACTTTGCTCTGCAATGTTGTTTTTCCGACTCCTTCCAGCAACTACAACATTTCCCAGGCTGTGAATCCTCTGAGGGCCGCAAGGGTTCTATCTGCACCAAGAAGCAAGAAGGGATCTCCCTTGGAGTGAAGGAATCACTCCCCTGCATCCGCAGGCACCAACTGCAACGACCCGCTGTGTGGGTCCTCTCTGTTGCAACTCTGCGTGGATCCTGCAACACAGGTGGTAGTCTTGAGTGGTCCCCTTGGTCCCCTCTACCAGCTGCCCAACTTTGGAGGTGGTTAGTCTTTGCCTCTTCTTGCAGGACAGTACCCCTGTGCACCACGACTCTTGCAACTACTAAGGCTTGTTAGCTCTCCTTCCAAGGGATCTTCAGGCTCCGTGGAGGCCCGGCCTCCAGCACTGTCCTCTGCAATGTGTAGTCTCCTGCCTGCTGCTCCAGCGACATGGTACTCCTTTCCAGGTGTGCTGAGTGGGCCTCACTGCAACTCCTGTACCTGCTGCCTGTGAGTTGCCTGTGGCGGCTGCATCCTCGCCTTTTCGCTCTCCTCACAGCTGAGGGTCGCCTGGGACTCCCCTCCTGGGGTTGAGTCCTCTCAGACCTTCCTGGTCTCCAGCAGCTCTGCAGCTCTTCATCTGCGACTCTTGCCTTTGCCAAGGCTTGTTGGTTCTTTTTCCACTGACGGACTGCAACTCTTCTTCCAACGAGAGACATCGACTGCATCACTTCTGGAACAATTCTTCTGCTCCTGTACTGCATAGCCGACTCCTGGTCTTTACCGTTGTCCTGGTCCTGCATCTCCAAAAGGGTGGGTAGTGGCTCCTGCCACAACTGGATACTCCAACTGGAACTGGACTTGGTCTCTTTCATTTGCAGGTCCTCTTCTGTCAGGATCCATCTACTGTTTCTTCAAGCCTTGCCCGGGTCTTGTACTTTTACAAAGTTTACCTGTGGGAAAAACCACGTGCTTACATCTTGGGTTCCAGCTCCCCTCTACACATTCCACTTACCTGGGTGAACAAATCAGCCATTTTAAAGTACATGTGCTGCCTTTTGCGTTCCATTTTCTTAGTATATGGTTTGGTCTCCCCCTTGGGTCTCTACTGTTTCCTGTTATTGCACTATTTTCTATTGCGTTCTATACCGGTTCCTGAATACTAAGGTGTACATAATAATGTGTTAACTCACCTGCTAGTAGAGTATTGCCTATACAGTATTTTAGTATTTGTGTCACTAAAATAAAGTACTTCTATTTTTGTAACTCTTTGTGATTCTTTTATGTGTATAAGTGCTGTGTGATTATAAGTGGTATTTCATGAGCTTTGCATGTTTCCTAGATAAGCCTTGGCTGCTCATCCACAGCTACCTCTAGAGAGCCTTGGCTTCCTAGACACTGACTACACCTCACCAATAGGGGTTACCTGGATCTGGTACAGGCTGATAACACCATAGGTGCTCACCACACACCAGGCCAGCTTCCTACAACCGCCCTTGCCACAGATCTTCCCTGAAGGGTCCCCCTGGGCCTAAGAGCTCAGTTCCCTCCAAGAAGGTTGACTCATCTTCCTGAGAAGAGGGATCCTGATTTGGGATCTGTTTTGAAGCTGGACCCGCAGTCTTTTTGCCTTTCCTCTTGGGAGGATGCTCCACTATTTAAGGATCCAGCTCTCCTTTTTCTCTATGGAGTTTGCTTTCTGTCCTTGTCTTGACACATGTACAGTCAAGGATCGCTAGCATTGCTGCATGGATCTTCAGCTCTATATCAGCCCTGTGGGAATGCTACAGGTCATTTCTAAGCAGGCAATCTACTGGCATGGATGAGGACATAACCATTTATTTTTGCCCTACTACTCTCCCCGATCAAAGTTTACCATAGTCATGGGATGGAAGTTTGTCTCATTGTCAGCATTGGTGACAGGATAAGACTTCACTACCAGGGACTGATTTGAGAGAACCAAGTGCTGGGTTACCATGGTAACACTAGATCTGTGTCCCTCGGTGCTTCCACTTTCTCCCTATTAATCAAAGGGTGTGGCCTGTATTTTTGCATATTAATTGGTCAGGCAGCACAGGATAATTATACCCTACCATCAGTGACCAATGCTGGCTCTGTGGGATCACTGACATGGTCAGGCCACACTTCTGATCCCATCTGGAGATTGGCAACTGCATTTACTACAGGTTGACTGGAGGCATTCTTTTTGTTCTTACAGCTAGAGTCTCCAGTTTGGTGCCCTTTAGTTTTGCAGTCATGGCACTAAGCCTTGCTGGCATCAAAGTGTCTACCTTTTTACACACCGCTAAACTATGAGGAGTCTCTGGGCCCACCCTCCTGTGCAGGTTTTTGGGGGCTTTGAGAAGACTCTTTATTATTTTTGTTTTGGCCCCCATCTTTCTCTTTGGAGGGCTTTTTGGCCTCTTTCTTTTGGTCTCCCCCACCAGTGGTAGTCTTGGTTAGCCTTATCATGGCCCAGTGGCCTGCCTTACTCCCCAATTCTTGAGGGGAAGTGGATCTAGGTCTACTAGATGCTGATGTAGTCTACCACTGAAACAATTACTAAGCAGATGCTCTTTCATTAAAAGGTTATACAGCCCATCATAATCTTGTACCTTGTTTCTAGCTAACTAACTGTAAGAGGCTGGCCTGGCTTATAGTGGGTACCCTGTGGTACTTACACCTTGTGCCAGGTCCAGTTATCCCTTATTAATAGAATAGAGGTGTTCTAGCAGCTTAGGCTGATAGAGGTAGCTATAGCAGAGCAGCTTAGGCTGAACTAGGAGACATGCAAAGCTCCTACCATTCCACTTATATCATATACACTATATCATAAGAAAAACACAATACTCAGAGATACTAAAAATAAAGGTACTTTATTTTAGTAACAATATGCCAAAAGTATCTCAGAGGATACACTCCCTTAGGAGGTAAGTAATATACACAAATTATATGCACACAAAATAAAAATCAGGTAAGTAACAGTTAGAAAAGTAGTGCAAGCAATGTAGAATCACAATAGGATGCAAAAGGGAGAAATAGGCCTAGGGGCAACAAAAAACATATACTCCAAAAGTGGTATGCGAACCACGAATGGACCCCAGGCCTAGTGTAGTGTGTAGAGGGTCGCTGGGAGTGTTAGAAAACACTAAGGGTGTCCAAGATACCCCACCCCAAGACCCTGAAAGGAAGGAGTAAAGTTACCCTACTACCCCAGAAAGACAGTAAAGTTGAGATAGGGGATTCTGCAAGGACAACAACTGACTGCAAAACACTGAAGATGGATTCCTGGACCTGTAAAGGAAGGGGACCAAGTCCAAGAGTCACGCAAGTGTCCAGGGGGGGCAGGAGCCCACTAAACCCTGGATGAAGGTGCAAAATCGCTGCCTCCAGCTGGAAGAATCTGAAGATTCTGCAACAACAGAAGGTGCCAGGAACTTCTCCTTTGCACAGAAGATGTCCCACAGAATGCTGGAGGATGCAGAGTTGTTTCCTTGCAGAAAGACTGCAAACAGGCCTTGCTAGCTGCAAAGGTCGCGGTTGAAGAAAAAGGGTGCTGCCCGGGCCCAGGAAGAACCAGGAGGTCGCCACTTGGAAGAGGAGACAGAGGGGGCCCTCAGCAACACAGAGAGCCCATGCAGAAGAAGGCAGCACCCGCAGAAGTACTTGAACACGGGTTCAAGAAAACTGAGCATGGCGGTTGTCTCAACACTACAAAGGAGGGTCCCACGAAGCCGGTGGTCAACTCAGCGAGTTGAGCAGTGTAGGACGGGCTGTGCTGTGCACGAAGGACTCCTTGCAGAAGTTCACAGAAGCCCTAGCAGCTGCAGTTCACGCAGTACGCAGGATTACTGTCTGTCGAGTGGAGGCAAGGACTTACCTCCACCAAATTTGGACAGATGGACCACTGGACTGTCGGGGTCACTTGGATCCAGCACCTGTGTTCCAGGGACTACGCTCGTCACGATGAGAGGGGACCCAGAGGGACGGTAAAGCAGAAGTTTGGTGCCTGTGTGGGGGAAGATTCCGTCGACCCACAAGAGATTTCTTCTTGGCTTCTAGTGCAGGGTGAAGGTAAACAGCCCCCAGAGCATGCACCACCAGGAAACAGTCGAGAAAGCTGGCAGGATTAGGTGCTACAATGTCGCTGGTAGTCTTCTTGCTACTTTGTTGCAGTTTTGCAGGCGTCCTGGAGCTGTCGGCAGTCGATCCCTGGCAGAAATCGAAGAGGGAGATGCAGAGGAACTCTGGTGAGCTCTTGCATTCATTATCTGAAGAGAAGCCCACAGGAGAGACCCTAAATAGCCCTCAGAGGGGGATTGGCCACCCAGTCAGGTAAGCACCTATCAGTAGGGGTCTCTGACATATCGTGCTGACACTGGCCACTCAGAGGCCTCCGTTGTGCCCTCACATCTCTGGATTCAAGATGGCAGAGGTCTGGGACACACTGGAGGAGCTCTGGGCACCACCCCAAGGGTGGTGATGAAAGGGGAGTGACCACTCCCCTGTCCCTCTGTCCAGTTTCGCATCAGAGCAGGGCTGGGGGTTCCCTGAACCATTGTAGACTGGTTTATGCAAGGTGGGCACCATGTGTGCCCTTCAAAGCATTTCCAGAGGCCAGGAGAGGCTCCTCCTCTCAGGCCCTTAACACCTATTTCCAGAGGAAATCCTTTGTTCTGCCTTCTTGGGACTGGACTGCCCAGACCCCAGGAGGGCAGAAGCCTGTCAGTGGATTGGCAGCAGCGGTAGCTGCAGTGAAAACCCCAGAGAGTTGGTTTGGCAGTACCTGGGGTCCATGCTGGAGCACCGGGGATACATGGGATTGACACCCTAATACCAGATTTGGCATGGGGGACAATTCCATGATCTTAGACATGTTACATGGCCATATTCGGAATTACCATTGTGAAGCTACATATAGGTATTGACCTATATGTCGTGCACGCGTGTAATGGTGTCCCCGCACTCACAAAGTTCGGAGAAATTTCCCTGAACTATGTGGGGGCACCTTGGCTAGTGCCTGGGTGCCCTCACACTTAATAACTTTGCACCTAACCTTCACTAAGTGAGGGTTAGACATATATGTGACTTATAAGTTACTTAAGTGCAATGTAAAATGGCTGTGAAATAACGTGGACGTTATTTCACTCAGGCTGCAGTGGCAGTCCTGTGTAATATTGGTCTGAGCTCCCTATGGGTGGCAAAAGAAATGCTGCAGCCCATAGGGATCTCCTGGAACCCCAATACCCTGGGTACCTAGGTACCATATCCTTGGGAATTATAAGGGTGTTCCCATGTGCCAATTAGAATCGATGAAAATGGTCACTAGCCTGCAGTGACAATTTTAAAGGCGGAGACAGCACTGAGGTTCTGATTAGCAGTAACACAGTTAGGCACTGCACAGGGAACACACATTCAGGCCACAACTATAAGCAATGGGGTCCTGGCTAGCAGGATCCCAGTGAGACAGGCAGAAACAAACTGACACACAAGTAAAAAAATGGGGGTAACATGCCAGGCAAGATGGTACTTTCCTACAGTGATTCCAACATGTTTTTTAATAAACATACCCAGGCTCGAAGTTCATTATGTAGCGGGATATAGGTAGTGACCTATGTCCAGTACATGGGTAAAATGACTTCCCTGCACCCACGAAGTCCAGGAAATGGAGCTGGAGTTTGTGGGGGCACTTCTGCTCATGCAGGGTGCCTTCACACACCGGTATCTGCACCCTGCCCCCTGGGCTAGGAGGGTCTACTATGTGGGTGTTTCGCGTGGGCTCTCATTATCCTAAATGAGACCACTGGATTTCTAGGTAGCAGGGTCGTTCCTGGTGTGGGGGACTAAGTCTTACCCACTTGGAAGGACTTCTGCCACCTTAAATCCGGTTTTGCTCCGGCTAACTAGCAGTGCCCCATCTCTCCCAAGGGGAAGGGATGATTGGGCAGCCGAGCGCATTACATCTTTAGAACTTCTCAGGGAAGTCGTGGTCACTCAGATCCCAACCAGCTCTCTCATTTACAGTATGATCTCATATACAAATGACAAAGGCAGTTTAAGTTTTATAGATTGTTTTAATAAAACGACTGCATTTTAGATATTAAGGCGCGAGCCGCAATAACCAGAACCATACAACACAGTAGGATTGAAATAGTCACGAAGAGAATGAAACATAAGAATAACGCTATCATAGTGTTAATAGGTTACTTTCTCTCTGAGTCAGTTCTATTTCGAGCACAGCATGTTAAGCTCTAAGCTTGCCTTTCAGATTCCCTGGGAAGACATCAACCCTCATACCTGAGCAAAGGCCTGTGATCTGGTTCAGCATGTGCAACAGGGCAGTCAGCGTCTAGTTGTGGTTCCCTGGTCGGAATCTCCCTCTCCCTTGTGTTAGGACAGGGAAGTGTTTTTATAACTAACATGTCGATGTGGTAACAAAACGTCCCTACGCAAGTTGTAACCCAAAGACTAAACTCCTACCACGTCTATCGGCAATGTACCAGACTGTATCCTTGACTGAAGCACGGAGTAAGCAAGAATGTGTTATTGAGAACTCCAGTGCTGAAGTAGGCTAAACAGTGTGATATAAAAAATAAAACAAGACCGTAGAACTGGCTATTTGAAAAATAACAGTACGAAGCTGAATAAAATGTATTTCGAGCAAAGTGCACAGAGGCTCTATGCTGCAAGCAAAGGAACAAAATACATCCAGGGCAAAGTGCACAAGGGCCTAGCGCCTGAAGCTGACGCGCAAAAGATACATAAAAATGTCCACACTACAGGTGACTTACAGTAACCTGGTGCACTGACCTGACGTTAAAGGGTGCATGCACCTTTTAATGCAGGCTGCAATGGCAGGCATTCAGACACTTTACATGGGCTCCCATGAATGGCATAATACATGCTGCCGCCCATGGGGAACCTCTGGTGCCCCAATGCCCTGGGTACTATATACTAGGGACTTGTATGGAGGCAGCAGTATGCCAAATGTGTGGTGTGTGAAGTCTAAGCAACCCAATTTAGAAGGAGAGAGCACGGTCACTGGGGTCCTGGTTAGCAGGATCCCAGTGAACACAGTCAAAACCTACTGAAATCAGGCAAAACGTGGGGGTAACCATGCTAAAAAGAGGCTACTTTCCCACAGCAGAGGACCTGCCCCACTCTTGAATGCCTGAGGTAGCAAGCTGCCAGGGTAGACTTACAGAGTGTCAGTGGTACCCAAAGGGTTTATTGGGAGGAGGGTCTATACCCCTTAGGACCATTAGTGCTCCTGCAGTTGCAAAAGCCCTCCAGAGTGTTTTACCTAGGGGAGGGTTCCTAAGGAGGTAGTATCAGACTGGAGTTCAAACATCAGCTCTGCATACTTAAAACACATGTGGAAGAAATGTGGGGCGACTTATAAGTTCACCACCCCATACCATCCCCAAACAAATGGGCTGGTTGAAAGATTTAACCAGACCCTTAAAAAAAATGATTGGAAGACTGTGAGAATTTCAGAAGGAGATGGGATGTCCTGCTTCCTTGCCTGCTGTTTGCGTACAGGGAAGTGCTGCAAAAGGGGGTAGGTTTCTCCCCATTTGAACTTTTGTTTGGGTGCCCTGTTCGGAGAAGGCTGGGAAAAGCCTCTCAAAGAGCCCAAGCAAGATAATGTGGACTAAATGCTTGGTCTGTATTCAAGGATGGCCGAGTACATGGAGAAAGCCAGCAAAAATATTCAGGCCAGCCAGGAACTGCAAAAGCTCTGGTATGACTAGAAAGCTGCTAATGTTGAGTTGCAACCAGGGTAGAAAGTTTAGGTGTTGGAGCCTGTTGTTTTAAGGGCCCTCCAGGACAAATGGTCTGGGCCCTATCCCATCCTTGGAAGAAAAGGTTAGGTCACTTATTTAGTTGACCTAGGCAGTTGCAAAAATCCAAAAAGAATTATACATATCATCCGCCTAAATCCCTTCTATAACCAAACTGATGTGACCATGCTCATGGTTACAAATGAGGGACAAAAGGATGAGAGTGAGCCTCTCCTCTCCAGCAACCCACAAGATGGTTCTGTGGATGGAGAGTTTGTTTTTTTCAGACACCCTCACAGACCAAGAGCAAACTGATTCAGACAAGTCCTGATGGCTCTTTTTGCATGGTTATTCCCCAAACATTTTGCCTTCTTCCTCCTATTTTGTCTGATGTGTTTTTGTTGGTTTATAGTCTCTGTGGACTTTAGCTCTACGAATCAGTGCTAAGGGCCAAGTGCTCTCTATGTAAATTGTGTTGGTGATTGGTTTATCCATGATTGTTATATTTGTTTTACTAATAAGATCCTAGTAAATTGCACTATGTGTGCCCAAGTCCTTTAAATCGAATTCTACTAGTGGGCATGCAGCAGTGATTGTGACACCCACATGAGTAGCCCTGTAAACCTGGCTCAGACCTCCCACTGCACTGTATGTGTGTGCCATCTTTCACTGCCAATTCAACCTGGCAAGTGTGCCCACTTGCCAGACCCAAATCTTCCATTTTACTACATGTAAGGCACCCCTAAGGTAGGCCCTAAGTAGCCCCAGGGGCAGGGTGCAGTGTATGTTAAAGGTAGGAGATGTACTGATGCGTTGTATATGGCCTGCCAGTGAAATACTTCCAAATTCAGTTTTTACTGTTGCAAGGCCTATCTGTCTCTTGGTTAACATTGGGACTGCCTTTAAATATCTTTTAAGTGCAGTTCCCCATTGGGAGCAGATACAGATGTGGAGTTTGGGGGTCTCTGAACTCACAATTTAAAAATACATATTTTAGTAAAATTGGTTTTTAGATTGTCAGTTTGAAAATGCCACTTTTAGAAATTGGGCATTTTCTTGCTTAATCATTCTGTTTTCCACATCTGGGTCAGACTTACAGTTGGGCTGTTGTGAATGCCCTTTAGACAGTGACATAAAGGGAGCTGGGGTGTAGCCTGTATATCCTGATGAGTCTTTTGGGCTACAGTGAGGAGCTGACACTTACACCTGAAAGGCTACGCCAATCCTCACACAATGCAGTCTCTGACCCCCTGGAATGTGTTTGGGGCCAGGCCTGGGCGAGGGAGGATCTTGTGAACAACATTGATTTTCCTTTGAAGTTTGCCTACTTCAAAGGCCAGAACTGGTATAAGTAGTGGGCCCAAAACCTCAGACTTTTATAACACATCTGAATCAAGAGGAACCTCTGCCAAGGAGAGGAGCTGTAGGGGGAGTCATGCCCCTTTGCTGTGTGTGCTTTGCTGGGTTGGCGTGCAGTTACTGCTTCTGCCTTTGCCTTTGCTGTGTATCCTGATTGTGAAGTTTCTCCAAGGGCTTGGAGTAGAGCTTGCCTCCTGTTGGAAGTTTCAGGGATATGAAAGACTTCAGCTTCATCTGCCTACAGGACTGAGAACTGTGTGTTTTGTGCCGCAGCAGAAGAAAAACCACTGCGGCGCCGTCAACGGCGCCACTGACTTCACTGTGACCTGACAACACCACACTGAGCCGTGCCCCAGGTCGCACCATAACCCTGATCTCACCAATGCCGTCACTGAGCCGCTGGTTGCACCATGACCTGTGGGTCCGCACTCTGCATCACCTTGCTCATACCTCAGCCTTGGCATGCCCGGTGATGGAGCTCCACCATGACACCAAAACTGCTGCCTGCACCGTCCTGTGCCGCACCGCAGTCCCGTCCACGGATACCAGCCCCATCGACTCCAGCATCGTCAACAGATGTTCCTGTCTGCAAGGCGACTCGTGGGTGCTGCACAGAGCCCGCCTCGCCGCCTTGGGCCGACCGACGACAGCGCTTCAGCAACACCAATGACGCTGCCTGCACCGTGACCTGGAGACAACGCACGTCGCCCCGCCCAGCTTCACACCGCAGTCCTGCTTTCACCGACATCTTAGGATGCTGTCTCCAAGCTGCTGCCTACACTGTGATCTGTGGACACCGCACTTTGCATCATCCCGCTTCACACTGCAGCCCCGACGCCATCCACGACATCGCTCCCTACTTTGTCATCAGCCCGGAGTTCAATCTGCAACGCGTGTGACTTCAAGGGTCCGACAACCCCTGCACCGAACTCCGTCACAGACACCAGCGACGCCGCAGTCCGGATCTCATTGTGAGGATCATGACATCCTACATTTCCAAGGTACTGTTTGCGGGTCTTCCCGTCACCGTAGTTGGCCTGCGACGTCGAAGCCGCCTGAACTGTTGGATTTGTTGTTCACGACGATGTGATAGCCCCAGATGGAGCTATCAACTTCAAGGAGCTGTATTTTTAAGTTAATTCTTGCAAACCTCATATCTTTATTACTGTATGTGGGATTTTTCTCATTTTGGTCTTGTTATACCTAGATAAATATTGGCTATTTTTCTAAAACTGGCGTGAGGTCCTTTTATAGTGTTTTCACTGCATTACTGTGTGTTATGTGCATCTGCTTTACACATTGCTTCTCAGATAAGCCTGATTGCTCGTGCCAAGCTACCAAGGGGGTGAGCAGGGGTTATCTGAGCTGGGTATCTCCCTTTCCCTGACTAGAGTGAGGGTCCCTATTTGGACAGAGTGCAAACTAACTGCCAACTAGAGACTCCATTTCTAATGAGTCCTCAACTACTATGCTGAATTATTCTCTCTGACCCCTGGAAAGACAAACTGGTTTACCCATTATGTGGACACTGGTGACAGCTTGCCTGTCAAGAACAAGATTTGTAGACAGTCAGGCCATGTCATAGAGAGTATTCAGGCAAAAGTTAAAAAGATGCTGGATTTGGTTGTCATTGAACCCTCTGCGAGCCCCTGGGCTACCCCAGTAGTTTTAGTCCCCAAACCTCACTCCAAAGCAGAGAAAAGGCAAATGAGGTTTTGTGTGGATTACAGTGGCCTCAAGTCTATGACAAAAACTGATGCACACACAATTCCTAGAGCCGATGAACCCTTAGACAGACTAGGGGCAGTCAAATATCTGAGTATCTTTGATCTGACATCTGGGTACTGGCAGATAGGTCTGTCCACAGGAGCAAAAGGGAGGTCAGCATTTTCTACTTCTAGTGGGCATTATGCCCTCTGCACTAAAGAATGCACCTGCCACCTTCCAGTAGTTGCTGAACCAAGGCCGTGCTGGACTTTAATCTTTTAGTGCAGCTTATTTGGATGATACAGCTGTCTATAGTTCCACCTGGCAGGATCACCTGATCTATCTAGGGAAGGTTCTTGAGGCTCTGCAGAAGACAGGCCTCACAATCAAGGTCAGTAAGTGCCAGATAGGACAGGGGAAATTGTTTACTAGGGCCACATGGGTGGTGGAGGCCAAGTGCAGCCCCTCCAACCCAAGGTCCAGACCATTCTGGCTTGGAATTCTCCCACAACCCAGATACAGATCAGGGCATTCTTTGGCTTGACTGGGTACTATAGGAGATTTGTGAAGGATTATGGCACCATAGTTGCCACCCTCACAGAACTAACCTCCAAGAAAATGCCCAAAAAGGTTAACTGGACAGTGAGTTATCAAAAGGCCTTTGACGCTCTAAAGAATGCTATGTGCTCTGCTCTAGTCCTACAAGCACCAGTCTACTCCAAGCAATTCATAGTCCAAACGGATACTTCGGAAATGAGGATAGGAGCGGTCCTTTCCCTGAAAGATTATGATGGCCATGACCAGCCAGTTGCTTTTATACGCAAGAAACTACTTCCTAGGGAACAAAATTGGAGTGCCATAGGGAGGGAAGCCTTTGCTGTGGTTTGGGCCCTGAAAAAGCTGAGACCATACTTGTTGGGCTCCCGCTTCATAGGTCAGACTAACCACAGGCCTCTCAGGTGGCTACAACAGATGAAGGGTGAAAACCCCAAACTGCTTAGGTGGTCCATTTCCCTACATAGAATGAACTTTCAATCAATTAATCAATCAGCGTTTGTTAAGCACAGCTACTCACCCGTGGGGTGTGGGGGGGTGGAGCGTCAATCAATGCGGTGGTTCTTCAAATATCTTTTTCAAACAGCCATGTCTTCAGCTTTTTCATGAAGTTGAGGAGTATAGTCTGTCTGAGGTGGATGGGTAGGGCATTCCAGGCTGTTGTGCCGAGGTAGGAGAAGGAGCATACCCCGGTTCTTGTTTTTCTGATGTGGGATACTTCGGCGAGAGAGAGCTGGGCTGAGCGTACGGTCCTGTGAGGTACGTGGAAGTTGAGTCTCCTGTTCAAGTAGGCTGGTCCGGTTTTGTGGAGGGCTTTGTGTGCATGGATGAGGATCTTGAAGGTGATTCTTTTCTCTATGGGGAGCCGGTGTAGAGTGCGCAGGTGTTTGGAGATGTGACAGTGTTGGGGTAGGCAGAGGACCAGTCTGGGGCGGCGTTCTGTATTTTCTATAGTTTGCGGTGAGCTTCTTGTTGATTCTGGCATAGAGCACGTTGCTGTAGTCCAGTCTGCTGGCAATGAGGGCATGTGTGGCGGTCTTTCGGTGTTCGAGGGGGATCCATTTGAATGCTTGCGGAGGGTGCGGAAGCAGGTGGAAGCAACTGAGTTGACTTGGCGGTCCATGTTGAGTTTGGAGTCCAGGATGATTTTGAGGTTGAGGGCGTGGTTCGTGGGGGTGGGTGGGCTTCCGAGGGTGGAACTTTCAAGTGGAACACAGACTTGGGGCTGCCTATGCCAATGCAGATGGCCTCTCCAGGTTCTTTCTCTTTTGTTTGGGTGGGGGTAGGGTAATGTGATAAAAGGCCTCTTCTTGTCATGGCTAGCCTCCACTTTTTGCCTGATATATGTTGTAGCCTAGAAGTTGATATTCCCCAGGCTCCCTTCTAACCAGTTTCCTGGGCTGGAGCTCTTTCCCTAAACTGCTGTGATGCCTTGGCACAATTGGAGACACCTTTGGCTGCCCTCATAAACCCCTAGTAAATGGTACAATGGTACTTAGGTGCCCAGGGCAGGCGGTACTAAGGATAGGCTCCTGAGGGCAGCAGCACTAATTGTGCCACAAATTGTACCACCCTCTAGGGCCCTGCATCCAGGTCCATTGCAGGCTGAGTTCCCTGATGCAAACTTAAAGTGAAAACCCAACATGGCACACTGCCTGTGTGCCCTGTCCACTCCACACTGCATGCAGTATAGGTAAGTCACTGCTCTGGCAGGCCTTTCAGCCCTAAGGCAGAGTGCAATGTATTGTATATGAGGGCATGGCTGCATGAGCAATATGCCCCCACTGTGTCCTTGACAAACCTGGGACATAGTGAGTGAACAGAGCAGCCATTTTAAAGTGCATGCGCTGGATGTAGGAAAGAGGCCTCTTTCTAGCTTGGTTACCCCCACTTTTTGCCTGTTTGTCAGGGTGTTTGTGTTTACTGGGATCCTGCTAACCAGGACCCCGGTGACTGTGCTGTCTCCTCTATATTCGGTTGCCGGTAACTTTTTATCCCCACAATTGGCATACTGGTCCCCCAATGTAAGTTCCTAGTATATGGTACCTAGGTAACCAGGGCATTGGGGTTCCATGGGATGCCTATGGGCTGCAGCATATATTTTGCCACCCATAGTGAGCCCAAGTAAAGGGTTCTGCCGGACTGCCATTGCAGCCTGAGTGAAAAGGTGCAAGCACCCTTTCACTGCCACTTTTCAATGCACCAGGTCACCTATAGGTCACCCCTATGGCAGGCCTTCTAGCCCAGAGGGCAGGGTGCAAAGTACCTTTGTGTGAGGGCACCCCTGCACTAGCAGAGGTACCCCCACAAACTCCAGGCAAACTTTCCCGGAGTTCGTGAGTGCGGGGCGCCATTTTATGCATGTACTGGACATAGGTCACTACCTATGTCCAGCTACATAGAGGTAACTCCGAACCTGGGCATGTTTGGTATCAAACATGTTCGAATCATACCCCAAAACTGTTGCAAGTATTGGAAGTATGATTCCATGCACAATGGGGGCTCCTTAGAGGACCCCCAGCATTGCTGCCACCAGTCTTACAGGGTTTTCTGGGCAGCCCAGCTGCTGCCACCCCTCAGACAGGTTTATGATCTCTTGCTGCTTGATCTGATCAAGCCCAGGAAGGCAAAACAAAGGATTTCCTTTGGGAGAGGGAAGTAACACCATCTCCCTTTGGAAATAGGTGTGACTGGCTGGGGAGGGGTAGCCTCCCCCAGCCACTGGTTTGCTTTGAAAGGCACATTTGGTGCCCTCCGTTCATAAACCAGTCCACACCGGTTCAGGGGCCCCCAGTCGCTGCTCTGGCACGAAACTGGACAATGGAAAGGGGAGTGACCACTCCCCTGTCCATCACCACCCCAGTAGTGGTGCACAGAACTCCTCCAGAGGGTCCCTGGGTCCTGCCATCTTCTTTCCAAGGTTCGCAGGGAACTCTGGGAGCATCTGAGTAGCCAGGCCAGGCAGGTGATGTCAGAGCGCCCTCCTGATAGGTGCTTACCTGGTTAGGTGACCAATCCCCCTTTCAGGGCTATTTAGGGTTTTCCTGTGGGGTGGGTCCTCAGATTTGGCTTGCAAGATTCCAGCAGGACTCCTCTGCAACCTCTGCTTCGACCTCTGGCCACTGGAACCGCAACTGGACCCCCCAAGGAACCAGCAAATGCTGCTACAACAAAAAAGACTTCTGCAGCTTTGTTTCCACATCTCCTGCCAGCTTTGCAACATTTCCCCAGCCTTGCATGCTCAAAATACTGCAACCCTTCAACCTGCACAAGAAGAAGAAGGAATCTCCCTTGGAGTGAATGAGTCATTTCCCTGCAACTGCAGGCACCTACAGCAAGCAATGACCACCTGCGTGGATCTCCTCTTCATCTTAAGCTGCGTGGATCCAGCATCACAGGTGGTGGTCCGGAGTAGTCCTCTTGGTCCTCTTTGCCAGCTGCCCAACTTTGGTGGAGGTAAGCCTTTGGCTTCCCACGCAGGACAGTACTCCCGTGCACTGCGTCTCTTGCAGCCTCCAAGGCTTGTGTGCATCTCCTCCAAGGGATCTTCAGGCTCTGTGTAGCCCCAGCCCCCAGCACTCCTTCCAGCGATGCACAGCCCTCTGCATTCTTCTCCTGCGGCGTGGGACCCTTCTCCATTAATGCTGCATGGGCTCATGGGCTCCTCTGCGACTCCTGGTTCCTCATCCAGTGGGTCTGTTCTGGGGCTGCCTTTTCTTATGTGGACTCTCTGTGGGTTGAGTCCTCCTGGACCTTGCTGGTCCCCGGCAGCCCCACTTTTGTTTCACCGCAACTTCTGCCTTTGCCAGTGCTTGTTGATGGCTTTCCCATGCCACTGACCGACTGCAACCATCCATCCGGCGAGGGACTTGACTGCATCCTCCAGGAACTCTTCTCCGGCTCCAGGGCTGCATTCTTGAGTTTCTTCGTCCTACCGTCGACCAACTCCTGCATCCACAGCTGGGTGGGTAGTGGCTTCTGCCTCCACTGGACTCTTCTGTGACTTCTGGACTTGGTCCCCTCTCCACAGGTCTTCCTCTTCAGGAATCCACCGCTGGTTTCTTGTAGTCTTGTCTAGGTGTTGCACTTTCTTCTTATTCTTCCTTTTGGGTGGTTTGGGGAAAATATAGTCATTTACTCCTTTGTTCCTGGTCACTAAGGGGCACTGTGGTGCTCACCTTTGGGGTTTTCTAGTACCCCCAGTTCCCTTCTACACATTCCACTTACCTAGGTGGGGTTCCTGTGTTCGCATTCCATTTGTTTAGTATATGGTTTGGGCTCCCCCTAGGGTCACTATTGTCTATTTGCATTTGCACTGTTTTCTATCATTTTCTATGCCTGTTGCTGATAACTAGTGTACATATTCAGTGTGTTACTTACCTCCTGTTGGAGGGGTGCCTCTCTAGTACTTTTTGGTATTGTCACTAAAATAAAGTACCTTTATTTTTGTGACACAGAGTATTTTCTTTCATGTATGTGAGTACTGTGTGACTACAGTGGTATTGCAAGAGCTTTGCACGTCTCCTAGATAAGCCTTGGCTGCTCATCCACAGCTACCTCTAGAGAGTCTGGCTTCTAGACACTGCCTACACTACACTAAGAGGGGCTACCTGGACCTACCTTAAGTACCCACCACACACTAGGCCAGCTTCCTACAATCAATATGAAAGTATTATCTTGGCTTGTATTCCTTAATTTGGGGCATCTTTAGCTGCACGTTTACTTACCCCTTTTCTGAAACTAATGTATTTCACAATGTGTCCCTTTGCCTTACACCTACAGATTACACACACACTCTACATTAAGAGCAGTGCTAGGGATCTCTGGTTCAGAAGAAGGCCACAGACCTGTATGGGCTTAGTTGGTCGAAACATG
The DNA here is from genome assembly GCF_031143425.1 of Pleurodeles waltl. Lineage (NCBI taxonomy): Eukaryota > Metazoa > Chordata > Amphibia > Caudata > Salamandridae > Pleurodeles > Pleurodeles waltl. Next base: position 1,925,340 of record NC_090440.1, read on the forward strand.
TTGAGCCCTTAGAAGTAGGAATAATAGCAGCTCCTAAAATCTCCTTGGTTAACTTTTAATCTTATTGGTGGCCCTTGCAATAAAATAAAATAATATGTTGACCATTCAATACTTTTAAATAATATCAGTTAGGATCCCATCTATGGATATCTCTCTTATAAGAGCTCTTTACTCTAGAGGGGACACTTCTCCTGGGGAAGAGTCGCGGGCCCCTAACGGAAGGGGGAGAGTGTGGGAAGTCCCACTCTGTAGAGCATGAGTCTGGAGGAGCACACAGCTACTGAGGAAGAGTTCGTAATAAGCTCACAGCTCTTGAGGTCGAGTAAAGCAGTGGAGCAGCCCAGTGCTTTCCTTTCTGCTGCTGGCACAACAGGGAGAGTAGCAAATGGTCATGGACTTGCTTTGCTGTGATACATTATATTACCTTGAGCGTAACCCCGCCACCTTCAGATTAGAAAAGTGGCTCCACTTTTATTATGGAATCCCAATAAACGGAATAATACCAATTTGACTCAGTTTGTCCCTAGAGCAAGGTGTTACATAACATGCTTTTTATGTTTGATGTTTATTGGTTTCAAGATTGTTGTGACCTTTGCTACTGAGTGTAATAACCATGTGAGTAATAAAGGCATGTTGCCCTTCCAAACAATGCAGTCGCAATCTTTCATACTGGTAACCCCTAAGAATGATTGGTTGTAGCGTAAAGTTCTGTTTTACACAAATGCCCATCTCCGTGTACATCCTACTGGTGTTTATGCTGTACATTAAGGTATGATGTAAAACACTTTGTTCCAGGCTCTGTTGGAGTTTCAGGATGTAGCTGCGTGTTTCTCCGAAGAGGAGTGGAAGCTGTTGTACCACTGGCAGAAGGAGCTGTACAGGACTGTGATGAAGGAAATCTACCAGGCCTTCAGTGCTCTAGGTGAGGACTCAAATGAGTATGAAATGTATGAATTGGGAGCTCTGTCTCCATGCTCCGTGAAATATCTCTCATTTCATGTTTTTAATTTGAGTTAAAGCATTTGTAATCACAAATAATAGTTACTTTCTGTAGTTCCTTCTTCTGTACTGTATATGAATCTCAAAGTATTAATCAGAAAACATAAATGTTTCCAATTGTAAATGTTATAATGCTTATCACAAAGAAGCCTCTTCCATTGACCAAGTAAACCTTTGACTAGCGCTGAGTATTGTCAGGATGTAGATGAACATGTGTTCCCTGGTCAGACCACAGGGGAGAAGATGGAACCATGGTGTCTCCACAGGCAACTGGTACGAGATATTTAGCAACTCTGTCGGGAACGAAGGGAACCAGTCTGTTTCTGTTCTATCTCTTCATCCTGGTGGGCAGGATATAGATTAATGGTTGGGGGCATTGAACGCTTTAGAGATACATCAGCCCTAGGCCTTGTGAATCCGTGTGAATGCTGCCAAATTTGTTGCACAAGGACTTTTTTCAAAATAATTTGCACCTGCAACAATTTTATAATAAGTTGATGTTTGTTGACTTAGCATGTGGCGCCCATTTCAAGAGAGATGTAATTTGCCATAGTATTTTTAATCTCTCATTGCTATATTGCGTCTTACTCATCCCGGTTTGCAACATTCAAGAATATCTCTGCCCCATCAACATGGACGGGGACGAGGAGGTTTGTGCTGGGCTGGGGCGGCGCATGTGTGAGGCTCGCTTACCTTTCCTGCTGGGCTCGAAGTTCGGCGGGCCTCTGTCGTGAGATCAACAGCCTGTCAGGATTTAAGGTATTCCCAACAGCTCTTGGTCCCACTGGCGTCTCTCCTGCATGGTGGGATTTTGGATGCGGGCATTTCTTTCAGTGCCCCTCTGTAACCAGGGCGAGGTGGGAATGTGTCAGCTTTACGCATGTGTGACGATCGTAAGTTCATGCAGGTGGGTTGACCTCTGGGCATGTCTGTGTGCGTAAGAGATTCCCCAGGGACATCTTTGCGATGTGGGGGATTCCTTATGGTGTGCATGTGCATCCTTTCTTTTTCAGTATGTGCCTTTTCGTGTATTTAGGAGCCCGGTTGGAGTATGGCCATAAGTGTTGTATTTCTGCATCCTTGGGTTATTTTGGCTGATCATGGGCAAACCCCTTGACAAGCGGAAGCATGCCCCCCCTCCACCCCACGCCCCTGCATCTGCTTGTTCTTCAGACAGTTCTCCTGTTCCCAAGCACAGAAGGAAGCAGGAGTGGCTGTGTGAGGGGGACATTAAAAGAATTGTGCTGGAGATTTTAGCTGACTTTAAGGGAATGTTTCCTCTTCCTACTCAGCCCAGTCAAGGTGCGCAGGAGGTATCCTTGTCTGAGGTGTCTGATTCTTCTGATGAAGCTCTGTTACCCTCTGACTTCAAGGGGAAATATTTTGTAAAGGACATGCGTTAGGACTTCTTAACCTATATTAGGGATAAAATGGGTTTCCTGCCACTTGACAAGCCTGGTCCCTCTGATAAGTCAGTTCTGAGGCAATTCCAGAAGCCATCCATTGCTGGCCTTCCTCTCCATCAGTTTGTGAAGGACATTATCAAGCTAGAATGGAAAGACCCGGATAAGATCATAATGCCTAGATTTATGGCCAAGTTGTATCCTTCGGAGGGTATGGACTCGAGTTACGGGATAATGTCCACATGGATTCTGTGGTGGCCAGCCTCATTGCCCTTCTATGGCGGAGGATAACATTTTGAGAGATCCTGCAGATAAAACTGTAGATTCTGCCAAAAAGTTTTTTTCTGGATCTCTTGTGGCTATGAGGGCCAGAATTTATGGGGCATGTACTGTGCAGTCCTTGATCACCAACTTCACAGCCCTATTTTCTGCTACTCGACAAGGTGCTGATTGCCTCCCTTGGCTGGAAGGCCAGGAGCGGCAAGTTGAATTCCTTTCTGACATTTCCTGATGTGGTGAGATCAGCATTAGCAGGGGATGCCTCAATTGCTGCACAGCGGAACCTCTATTTAAAGGGTTGGAACACTTAAGATGCCATTTGAACATTTTTGTCTTTTTGGAGTTGGCCTGGAAGATAGCCTGCATCAAATCTTCGAGGGAAGGAAGCACTCATCTTCTTCCCAGTGTCATTCTTCAAAAAGGGTGTATTCTTCTTCAAGGTACAAATCCTTGTTTCTGCAATCTTCATGTTGTGGGAGCAGAATTCAGTTCAATTAGCCAGCTTTCAACCCAGGTCTTCCTTCAGCTCCTTTAAGAAACGTGAACCAGACCCGAACTCTAAGAAGCAGCACGCCTGACTATTCCGAGATGGAGCCCTCTGTGTTACAGGTCGGGTGCAGGATTCAGTGGTTTACTTCTCAGTGGCACCTCTTGACCTTGGGTCAGTGGTATCTGCAGGTGATATCCAGAGATTATATGATAGACTTCCAGTCTCTGCCAGTGGCTGTGTTGATCATTCCTACTCTGTTGCATCGAGACCCAGTCAGGAGGAAGGCATTGTTGGAGGGAATTTTATTCCTTCAGAAGAAGGGTGCTATTGTTCTTGTCCCGCAAGAAGAGTGGGGTCAAGGCATCTATTCTATTGTCTTCCTGGTTCCAAAGCCGTCAGGGGATTTCACCTTGGTCATCGATCTCTTTCATTCCAGATATAAAGTTCAAGATGGAAACCCTTCAAAGTATTATCCCTTTGATTACGCTCAACCACTTTCTGGTGCCTAATGCCACATTCCAGTTACTGCCAAACATCACCAATTACTGAGGTTTCCAATGGGGAGCCCCTTGGCAGTGCATAGACCTCCCTTCCAGCTTGAAATCAGCTTAGAGGGCCTTTACCAAAATGATGGCTCCAGTGGTGGTGCACCTACATCTTCCCTTAACAACTGGCTCCTTCATGCTCCAAGTGTGGACCTGCTCGGTCAATGGTTCTCTCCAGTTTGGGCCTTCTCCTCAATCTTACGAAGTGCCAGTTGTCCCCCTCGAAGGATCTCGTCTTCACTGGGGCACATTTCAGGACGGGTTTTCCTGCCCAAGAAGAGGATCCTGCGTTTGCAGGCAGCAGTGCAAGATTTGATGTCTATGGTTCACGCCCCACCGAGAGTTTGGTTCAGTGAGTACGACTTCACCTCCACCCTCTTCTGTGGCATCTGAACAGCCATTGGTCAGCGGCACATCATTCCTTGGACACCTTAATTCCTCTGTCTCAGGCTGTCCGGCACAGTGTTCTTTGGTGGTTCGACATGGGGAATCTTTCCAAAGGGGTCCAGATGCATCTGGATCCTCCTATTGTCCAGACCAGGGATCCCTGCAAGAAGGGCTGGTGTATTACTCTTCTGGACAGGTCCTGACAGTGCAAGCCGTCCCTCCCGGAATGGCACAGGTCTTCAAATTTGACAGAATTAATGGCTATATTCAGAGCACTAAAAGTTTTCCATCTTCTGCTGTTTAAGAAAAATGTGCTAATAAAGACAGACAACACAGTGGCCGTCTCCTACATAAATCATCAAGGGAGCACTCACTCATCCTCCCTCAACATAATTGCAACACAGTTGGGCTCTTAGGCAGAGACCAACTTGTTGCATCTCTCAGCAGTCCACATCAGGGGTTCCGACAATGTGAAGGCCGATTTCCTCTGCAGAAAACTCCCGACGTCACAAGAGCTGACCTCCCGTCCAGGCCAGTCTTTCGGGCAATATGCAAGCCGTTCGGCAAGCCTTATCTAGACCTCTTTGCAACCAAGGAGAATGCTCAACTGCACAGGTTTTGCTTCCCGTTCCTGGACCAAGATGCTTGGGGAGTGAACGCTTTGGTGATGAAGTGGCCCGAATGTTTTCTTTATGCATTCCCTCTTTTTACAATAGTTCGGAGGGTTCTTTCCAAGTTCCAGCAGAAGAAAGGGGACTTGATACTGGTGGTCCCTTACTGGCCACGGAGATCCTGGTTTCCACTCCTCTAGTCCCTGGCTCTCCTTCCTCCTTGGGTACTTCCGAAATCCCCCTCTTCCCTCAGACCTTCGACTGGCCTTCCAGCTCCAATTTGCTCTATTGGTTTGGAGGTTGAGAAGTCTAATCTAGCACAAGGCCTTTCTCCTGCTTTAGTGATGGTGATTCAATACTCTAGGAGACCTTCCACTTTGAAATCCTGTTCAGAACACTGGAAGTCCTGTGACACATAGTGCTCTGCTCGTTCTTTTTCTCCACCCACCTGTAGTTTGTCTACTGTTCTGCACTTTCTTCTGGATGGGTTTCACTTGAATCTTTTTCTTTCCATCTTGAAGACTCAGTGGTTTTCTATAAAGGCTTAAGGTTCTTTTCTGAACCTTCTTCTGGGGTGCAGTCTCTGATTTCTAAACTTTCCAGGAGTTTTTCTGTGGTGAGGCCACCAACAACTCCACTTTCTACTGCCTGGGATCTTCGGGCTATCTTCCGGGCTTTGCAGGTTCCATTCCTTTAAGCCTCTGGATTCGGTAGACTTTATGTTTCTCTCCAATAAGATGCTTTTTCTGGTGGCAATCCCATCGGCAAGGAGAATTGGGAAGTTGGGTGCCTTAAAATTCTGTCCTCCCTTTTCTTTGGTGTCTGGATGATGGTTTTGTGTTGAAACCTGATCATGCCTTTGTTCCCAAGGTTAATTGCATTTTTCGTAGGTACAGGAAATGATTCTCCCTTCTTTCTTTCCCTCTCCCTCCTCCCCGGAGGATCATATATTGAATACGTTTGATGCTAAAAGAGCTCTTTTGGTTTATGTCTGTAGGTCTCAGCATTTCAGGAAAACTGACTCCTTGTGTGTAACCTTTGGACAGTCGAGGAGAGGCAGGAAGGTGACCTCTATTACTTTGGTGGATTAAGTCAATAATATCACTGGCCCTGCAAGCCACGGCAGGGGATCTTCAGGTTCAGGGAAGGTGCACAAGGGGTACTGCCACCTCCTGGTCGGAGGTCCAAGGTCTTTCTATACAGGAGATCTGTATGGCAGCCACTTTTGTTAAGCATTATCACCTGAATATTGTTTCTGGTTTGCAGCTGAGCTTGGGTGAAGGAGTTTTGAACTTTGCACTATGATTTCTTCTTTCTGTGTTATGTGTTTTCTGGTATTTGCATTTATTAAAGCGATGGTATTGCATTGATACAGTGTTTCCTTCCATTAGTTTGTCAAAGGACTTACACCTCTGGTATTCTTCATGGGTAATGACTGAGATGAGGACGAGGGGTGTAGGGGTAATGCCCAGGTACATACCGGTAATATTTATTACCCTTAGTCCATCTGTTCTCGTCACAGTTCTTACACCCCACCCACTCTCCCTCCTATCAGTCCTTTGATGAGGGCTTGGATACATACAGGAGGAGCCAGGAGTGCCAGCCCCCTTCATGGCGCCCAGGTTGGGGGGTGTGGGGCTGGCGTTCTAGAATCCTCCTGTTTCGAGGTGACATTACCTCATGTTTTAATGACTGTAACGAGGACGAGATGTCCTAAGGGTAATGAAGATGACCGGTAAGTAATGGGAGCATCATTGATTGGGGTGATTGAGACACAGAGAGAATTCCAAACTGAGAGAAGAACCCATAACCCAGTATAGGAACGCATTGACAACTGGGAAGGGACTTGGCAAAGGCTTGGTGCACGGATGCTGTAGTTTTGATAAACAAACGCCTGACCTGTGAAAGCAGACTGTGTTAGATCTACCTTTCCCCGCTTCTACCTTGTTTGTGTTAGATCTACCTTTCCCCGCTTCTTCCTTGTTTGTGTTCGATCTACCTTTCCCCGCTTCTTCCTTGTTTGTGTTAGGTCTACCTTTACCCCGCTTCTTCCTTGTTTGTGTTCGATCTACCTTTACCCCGCTTCTCCCTAGTTTGTGTTACGTCTACCTTTACCCTGCTTCTCCCTTGTTTGTGTTCAATCTACCTTTACCCCTCTTCTCCCTTGTTTGTGTTGGGTCTATCTTTACCCGCTTCTCCCTTGTTTGCGTTGGGTCTACCTTAACCCTGCTTCTCCCTTGTTTGTGTTAGATCTATCTTTACCCGCTTCTCCCTTGTTTGTGTTATATCTACCTTTACACCACTTCTCCCTTGTTTGTGTTAGATCTACCTTTACCCCGCTTCTCCCTTGTTTGTGTTAGATCTACCTTTACCCCGCTTCTCCTTTGTTTGTGTTTAGATCTACCTTTACCCCACTTCTCCCTTGTTTGTGTTAGATCTACCTTTACCCCGCTTCTCCTTTGTTTGTGTTATATCTACCTTTACCCTGCTTCTCCCTTATTTGTGTTAGATCTACCTTTACTCCGCTTCTCCCTTGTCTGTGTTAGATCTACCCCGCTTCTCCCTTATTTGTGTTACAGCTACCTATACCCCGCTTCTCCCTTATTTGTGTTAGATCTACCTTTACTCCACTTCTCCCTTGTCTGTGTTAGATCTACCCCGCTTCTCCCTTATTTGTGTTACAGCTACCTATACCCCGCTTCTCCCTTATTTGTGTTAGATCTACCTTTACTCTGCTTCTCCCTTGTCTGTGTTAGATCTACCCCGCTTCTCCCTTATTTGTGTTACAGCTACCTATACCCCGCTTCTCCCTTGTTTGCATTAGATCCACCTTTACCCCGCTTCTCCATTGTTTGTGTTACAGCTACCTTTACCACGCTTCTCCCTTGTTTGTGTTAGATCTGCCTTTACCCCGCTTCTCCAATGTCTGTGTTAGATCTATCTTTACCCCGCTTCTCCCTTGTTTGTGTTAGATCTACCTTTACCACGCTTCTCCCTTGTTTGTGTTAGATCTACCTTTACCACGCTTCTCCCTTGTTTGTGTTAGATCTGCCTTTACCCCGCTTCTCCAATGTCTGTGTTAGAGCTATCTTTACCACGCTTCTCCCTTGTTTGTGTTAGATCTACCTTTACCACGCTTCTCCCTTGTTTGTGTTAGATCTGCCTTTACCCCGCTTCTCCAATGTCTGTGTTAGATCTACCTATACCCCGCTTCTCCCTTGTTTGTGTTAGATCTACCTTTACTCTGCTTCTCCCTTGTCTGTGTTAGATCTACCCCGCTTCTCCCTTATTTGTGTTACAGCTACCTATACCCCGCTTCTCCCTTGTTTGCATTAGATCCACCTTTACCCCGCTTCTCCATTGTTTGTGTTACAGCTACCTTTACCACGCTTCTCCCTTGTTTGTGTTAGATCTGCCTTTACCCCGCTTCTCCAATGTCTGTGTTAGATCTATCTTTACCCCGCTTCTCCCTTGTTTGTGTTAGATCTATCTTTACCCCGCTTCTCCCTTGTTTGTGTTAGATCTACCTTTACAACGCTTCTCCATTGTTTGTGTTAGATCTACCTTTACCACGCTTCTCCCTTGTTTGTGTTAGATCTGCCTTTACCCCGCTTCTCCAATGTCTGTGTTAGATCTATCTTTACCCCGCTTCTCCCTTGTTTGTGTTAGATCTACCTTTACCACGCTTCTCCCTTGTTGGTGTTAGATCTGCCTTTAACCCGCTTCTCCAATGTCTGTGTTAGATCTATCTTTACCCCGCTTCTCCCTTGTTTGTGTTAGATCTACCTTTACAACGCTTCTCCCTTGTCTGTGTTAGATCTACCCCGCTTCTCCCTTATTTGTGTTACAGCTACCTATACCCGCTTCTCCCTTGTTTGTATTAGATCCACCTTTACCCCGCTTCTCCATTGTTTGTGTTACAGCTACCTTTACCACGCTTCTCCCTTGTTTGTGTTAGATCTGCCTTTACCCCGCTTCTCCAATGTCTGTGTTAGATCTATCTTTACCCCGCTTCTCCCTTGTTTGTGTTAGATCTACCTTTACCACGCTTCTCCCTTGTTTGTGTTAGATCTACCTTTACCACGCTTCTCCCTTGTTTGTGTTAGATCTGCCTTTACCCCGCTTCTCCAATGTCTGTGTTAGAGCTATCTTTACCACGCTTCTCCCTTGTTTGTGTTAGATCTACCTTTACCACGCTTCTCCCTTGTTTGTGTTAGATCTGCCTTTACCCCGCTTCTCCAATGTCTGTGTTAGATCTATCTTTACCCCGCTTCTCCCTTGTTTGTGTTAGAGCTACCTTTACTCTGCTTCTCCCTTGTCTGTGTTAGATCTACCCCGCTTCTCCCTTATTTGTGTTACAGCTACCTATACCCGCTTCTCCCTTGTTTGTATTAGATCCACCTTTACCCCGCTTCTCCATTGTTTGTGTTACAGCTACCTTTACCTCGCTTCTCCCTTGTTTGTGTTAGATCTGCCTTTACCCCGCTTCTCCAATGTCTGTGTTAGATCTATCTTTACCCCGCTTCTCCCTTGTTTGTGTTAGATCTACCTTTACAACGCTTCTCCCTTGTTTGTGTTAGATCTACCTTTACAACGCTTCTCCCTTGTTTGTGTTAGATCTACCTTTACTCCGCTTCTCCCTTGTCTGTGTTAGATCTACCCCGCTTCTCCCTTATTTGTGTTACAGCTACCTATACCCCGCTTCTCCCTTATTTGTGTTAGATCTACCTTTACTCCGCTTTCCCTTGTCTGTGTTAGATCTACCCCGCTTCTCCCTTATTTGTGTTACAGCTACCTATACCCCGCTTCTCCCTTATTTGTGTTAGATCTACCTTTACCCCGCTTCTCCCTTGTTTGTGTTAGATCTACCTTTACCCCGCTTCTCCAATGTCTGTGTTAGATCTATCTTTACCCCGCTTCTCCCTTGTTTGTGTTAGATCTACCTTTACCACGCTTCTCCCTTGTTTGTGTTAGATCCACCTTTACCCCGCTTCTCCATTGTTTGTGTTACAGCTACCTTTACCACGCTTCTCCCTTGTTTGTGTTAGATCTGCCTTTACCCCGCTTCTCCAATGTCTGTGTTAGATCTATCTTTACCCCGCTTCTCCCTTGTTTGTGTTAGATCTACCTTTACCACGCTTCTCCCTTGTTTGTGTTAGATCTACCTTTACCACGCTTCTCCCTTGTTTGTGTTAGATCTGCCTTTACCCCGCTTCTCCAATGTCTGTGTTAGAGCTATCTTTACCACGCTTCTCCCTTGTTTGTGTTAGATCTACCTTTACCACGCTTCTCCCTTGTTTGTGTTAGATCTGCCTTTACCCCGCTTCTCCAATGTCTGTGTTAGATCTATCTTTACCCCGCTTCTCCCTTGTTTGTGTTAGATCTACCTTTACTCCGCTTCTCCCTTGTCTGTGTTAGATCTACCCCGCTTCTCCCTTGTTTGTGTTACAGCTACCTATACCCCGCTTCTCCCTTGTTTGTATTAGATCCACCTTTACCCCGCTTCTCCATTGTTTGTGTTACAGCTACCTTTACCTCGCTTCTCCCTTGTTTGTGTTAGATCTGCCTTTACCCCGCTTCTCCAATGTCTGTGTTAGAGCTATCTTTACCCCGCTTCTCCCTTGTTTGTGTTAGATCTACCTTTACCACGCTTCTCCCTTGTTTGTGTTAGATCTATCTTTACCCCGCTTCTCCCTTGTTTGTGTTAGATCTACCTTTACAACGCTTCTCCCTTGTTTGTGTTAGATCTACCTTTACCACGCTTCTCCCTTGTTTGTGTTAGATCTACCTTTACCACACTTCTCCCTTGTTGGTGTTAGATCTATCTTTACCCCGCTTCTCCCTTGTTTGTGTTAGATCTATCTTTACCCCGCTTCTCCCTTGTTTGTGTTAGATCTACCTTTACCTCGCTTCTCCCTTGTTTGTGTTAGATCCACCTTTACTCCACTTCTCCCTTGTCTGTGTTAGATCTACCCCGCTTCTCCCTTATTTGTGTTACAGCTACCTATACCCCGCTTCTCCCTTATTTGTGTTAGATCTACCTTTACTCTGCTTCTCCCTTGTCTGTGTTAGATCTACCCCGCTTCTCCCTTATTTGTGTTACAGCTACCTATACCCCGCTTCTCCCTTGTTTGCATTAGATCCACCTTTACCCCGCTTCTCCATTGTTTGTGTTACAGCTACCTTTACCACGCTTCTCCCTTGTTTGTGTTAGATCTGCCTTTACCCCGCTTCTCCAATGTCTGTGTTAGATCTATCTTTACCCCGCTTCTCCCTTGTTTGTGTTAGATCTACCTTTACCACGCTTCTCCCTTGTTTGTGTTAGATCTACCTTTACCACGCTTCTCCCTTGTTTGTGTTAGATCTGCCTTTACCCCGCTTCTCCAATGTCTGTGTTAGAGCTATCTTTACCACGCTTCTCCCTTGTTTGTGTTAGATCTACCTTTACCACGCTTCTCCCTTGTTTGTGTTAGATCTGCCTTTACCCCGCTTCTCCAATGTCTGTGTTAGATCTACCTATACCCCGCTTCTCCCTTGTTTGTGTTAGATCTACCTTTACTCTGCTTCTCCCTTGTCTGTGTTAGATCTACCCCGCTTCTCCCTTATTTGTGTTACAGCTACCTATACCCCGCTTCTCCCTTGTTTGCATTAGATCCACCTTTACCCCGCTTCTCCATTGTTTGTGTTACAGCTACCTTTACCACGCTTCTCCCTTGTTTGTGTTAGATCTGCCTTTACCCCGCTTCTCCAATGTCTGTGTTAGATCTATCTTTACCCCGCTTCTCCCTTGTTTGTGTTAGATCTATCTTTACCCCGCTTCTCCCTTGTTTGTGTTAGATCTACCTTTACAACGCTTCTCCATTGTTTGTGTTAGATCTACCTTTACCACGCTTCTCCCTTGTTTGTGTTAGATCTGCCTTTACCCCGCTTCTCCAATGTCTGTGTTAGATCTATCTTTACCCCGCTTCTCCCTTGTTTGTGTTAGATCTACCTTTACCACGCTTCTCCCTTGTTGGTGTTAGATCTGCCTTTAACCCGCTTCTCCAATGTCTGTGTTAGATCTATCTTTACCCCGCTTCTCCCTTGTTTGTGTTAGATCTACCTTTACAACGCTTCTCCCTTGTCTGTGTTAGATCTACCACGCTTCTCACTTATTTGTGTTACAGCTACCTATACCCGCTTCTCCCTTGTTTGTATTAGATCCACCTTTACCCCGCTTCTCCATTGTTTGTGTTACAGCTACCTTTACCACGCTTCTCCCTTGTTTGTGTTAGATCTGCCTTTACCCCGCTTCTCCAATGTCTGTGTTAGATCTATCTTTACCCCGCTTCTCCCTTGTTTGTGTTAGATCTACCTTTACCACGCTTCTCCCTTGTTTGTGTTAGATCTACCTTTACCACGCTTCTCCCTTGTTTGTGTTAGATCTGCCTTTACCCCGCTTCTCCAATGTCTGTGTTAGAGCTATCTTTACCACGCTTCTCCCTTGTTTGTGTTAGATCTACCTTTACCACGCTTCTCCCTTGTTTGTGTTAGATCTGCCTTTACCCCGCTTCTCCAATGTCTGTGTTAGATCTATCTTTACCCCGCTTCTCCCTTGTTTGTGTTAGATCTACCTTTACTCCGCTTCTCCCTTGTCTGTGTTAGATCTACCCCGCTTCTCCCTTATTTGTGTTACAGCTACCTATACCCGCTTCTCCCTTGTTTGTATTAGATCCACCTTTACCCCGCTTCTCCATTGTTTGTGTTACAGCTACCTTTACCTCGCTTCTCCCTTGTTTGTGTTAGATCTGCCTTTACCCCGCTTCTCCAATGTCTGTGTTAGATCTATCTTTACCCCGCTTCTCCCTTGTTTGTGTTAGATCTACCTTTACAACGCTTCTCCCTTGTTTGTGTTAGATCTACCTTTACAACGCTTCTCCCTTGTTTGTGTTAGATCTACCTTTACTCCGCTTCTCCCTTGTCTGTGTTAGATCTACCCCGCTTCTCCCTTATTTGTGTTACAGCTACCTATACCCCGCTTCTCCCTTATTTGTGTTAGATCTACCTTTACTCCGCTTTCCCTTGTCTGTGTTAGATCTACCCCGCTTCTCCCTTATTTGTGTTACAGCTACCTATACCCCGCTTCTCCCTTATTTGTGTTAGATCTACCTTTACCCCGCTTCTCCCTTGTTTGTGTTAGATCTACCTTTACCCCGCTTCTCCAATGTCTGTGTTAGATCTATCTTTACCCCGCTTCTCCCTTGTTTGTGTTAGATCTACCTTTACCACGCTTCTCCCTTGTTTGTGTTAGATCCACCTTTACCCCGCTTCTCCATTGTTTGTGTTACAGCTACCTTTACCACGCTTCTCCCTTGTTTGTGTTAGATCTGCCTTTACCCCGCTTCTCCAATGTCTGTGTTAGATCTATCTTTACCCCGCTTCTCCCTTGTTTGTGTTAGATCTACCTTTACCACGCTTCTCCCTTGTTTGTGTTAGATCTACCTTTACCACGCTTCTCCCTTGTTTGTGTTAGATCTGCCTTTACCCCGCTTCTCCAATGTCTGTGTTAGAGCTATCTTTACCACGCTTCTCCCTTGTTTGTGTTAGATCTACCTTTACCACGCTTCTCCCTTGTTTGTGTTACAGCTACCTATACCCCGCTTCTCCCTTGTTTGCATTAGACCCACCTTTACCCCGCTTCTCCATTGTTTGTGTTACAGCTACCTTTACCACGCTTCTCCCTTGTTTGTGTTAGATCTGCCTTTACCCCGCTTCTCCAATGTCTGTGTTAGATCTATCTTTACCCCGCTTCTCCCTTGTTTGTGTTAGATCTATCTTTACCCCGCTTCTCCCTTGTTTGTGTTAGATCTACCTTTACAACGCTTCTCCATTGTTTGTGTTAGATCTACCTTTACCACGCTTCTCCCTTGTTTGTGTTAGATCTGCCTTTACCCCGCTTCTCCAATGTCTGTGTTAGATCTATCTTTACCCCGCTTCTCCCTTGTTTGTGTTAGATCTACCTTTACCACGCTTCTCCCTTGTTGGTGTTAGATCTGCCTTTAACCCGCTTCTCCAATGTCTGTGTTAGATCTATCTTTACCCCGCTTCTCCCTTGTTTGTGTTAGATCTACCTTTACAACGCTTCTCCCTTGTCTGTGTTAGATCTACCCCGCTTCTCCCTTATTTGTGTTACAGCTACCTATACCCGCTTCTCCCTTGTTTGTATTAGATCCACCTTTACCCCGCTTCTCCATTGTTTGTGTTACAGCTACCTTTACCACGCTTCTCCCTTGTTTGTGTTAGATCTGCCTTTACCCCGCTTCTCCAATGTCTGTGTTAGATCTATCTTTACCCCGCTTCTCCCTTGTTTGTGTTAGATCTACCTTTACCACGCTTCTCCCTTGTTTGTGTTAGATCTACCTTTACCACGCTTCTCCCTTGTTTGTGTTAGATCTGCCTTTACCCCGCTTCTCCAATGTCTGTGTTAGAGCTATCTTTACCACGCTTCTCCCTTGTTTGTGTTAGATCTACCTTTACCACGCTTCTCCCTTGTTTGTGTTAGATCTGCCTTTACCCCGCTTCTCCAATGTCTGTGTTAGATCTATCTTTACCCCGCTTCTCCCTTGTTTGTGTTAGATCTACCTTTACTCCGCTTCTCCCTTGTCTGTGTTAGATCTACCCCGCTTCTCCCTTATTTGTGTTACAGCTACCTATACCCGCTTCTCCCTTGTTTGTATTAGATCCACCTTTACCCCGCTTCTCCATTGTTTGTGTTACAGCTACCTTTACCTCGCTTCTCCCTTGTTTGTGTTAGATCTGCCTTTACCCCGCTTCTCCAATGTCTGTGTTAGATCTATCTTTACCCCGCTTCTCCCTTGTTTGTGTTAGATCTACCTTTACAACGCTTCTCCCTTGTTTGTGTTAGATCTACCTTTACAACGCTTCTCCCTTGTTTGTGTTAGATCTACCTTTACTCCGCTTCTCCCTTGTCTGTGTTAGATCTACCCCGCTTCTCCCTTATTTGTGTTACAGCTACCTATACCCCGCTTCTCCCTTATTTGTGTTAGATCTACCTTTACTCCGCTTTCCCTTGTCTGTGTTAGATCTACCCCGCTTCTCCCTTATTTGTGTTACAGCTACCTATACCCCGCTTCTCCCTTATTTGTGTTAGATCTACCTTTACCCCGCTTCTCCCTTGTTTGTGTTAGATCTACCTTTACCCCGCTTCTCCAATGTCTGTGTTAGATCTATCTTTACCCCGCTTCTCCCTTGTTTGTGTTAGATCTACCTTTACCACGCTTCTCCCTTGTTTGTGTTAGATCCACCTTTACCCCGCTTCTCCATTGTTTGTGTTACAGCTACCTTTACCACGCTTCTCCCTTGTTTGTGTTAGATCTGCCTTTACCCCGCTTCTCCAATGTCTGTGTTAGATCTATCTTTACCCCGCTTCTCCCTTGTTTGTGTTAGATCTACCTTTACCACGCTTCTCCCTTGTTTGTGTTAGATCTACCTTTACCACGCTTCTCCCTTGTTTGTGTTAGATCTGCCTTTACCCCGCTTCTCCAATGTCTGTGTTAGAGCTATCTTTACCACGCTTCTCCCTTGTTTGTGTTAGATCTACCTTTACCACGCTTCTCCCTTGTTTGTGTTAGATCTGCCTTTACCCCGCTTCTCCAATGTCTGTGTTAGATCTATCTTTACCCCGCTTCTCCCTTGTTTGTGTTAGATCTACCTTTACTCCGCTTCTCCCTTGTCTGTGTTAGATCTACCCCGCTTCTCCCTTGTTTGTGTTACAGCTACCTATACCCCGCTTCTCCCTTGTTTGTATTAGATCCACCTTTACCCCGCTTCTCCATTGTTTGTGTTACAGCTACCTTTACCTCGCTTCTCCCTTGTTTGTGTTAGATCTGCCTTTACCCCGCTTCTCCAATGTCTGTGTTAGAGCTATCTTTACCCCGCTTCTCCCTTGTTTGTGTTAGATCTACCTTTAC
The DNA here is from genome assembly GCF_031143425.1 of Pleurodeles waltl. NCBI lineage: Eukaryota > Metazoa > Chordata > Amphibia > Caudata > Salamandridae > Pleurodeles > Pleurodeles waltl. Next base: position 1,941,024 of record NC_090440.1, read on the forward strand.
CACGCTTCTCCCTTGTTTGTGTTAGATCTATCTTTACCCCGCTTCTCCCTTGTTTGTGTTAGATCTACCTTTACAACGCTTCTCCCTTGTTTGTGTTAGATCTACCTTTACCACGCTTCTCCCTTGTTTGTGTTAGATCTACCTTTACCACACTTCTCCCTTGTTGGTGTTAGATCTATCTTTACCCCGCTTCTCCCTTGTTTGTGTTAGATCTATCTTTACCCCGCTTCTCCCTTGTTTGTGTTAGATCTACCTTTACCTCGCTTCTCCCTTGTTTGTGTTAGATCCACCTTTACCTCGCTTCTCCCTTGTTTGTGTTAGATCTGCCTTTACCCCGCTTCTCCAATGTCTGTGTTAGATCTATCTTTACCCCGCTTCTCCCTTGTTTGTGTTAGATCTACCTTTACCACGCTTCTCCCTTGTTTGTGTTAGGTCTACTTTTACCACGCTTCTCCCTTGTTTGTGTTAGATCTACCTTTACCACGCTTCTCCCTTGTTTGTGTTAGATCTACCTTTACCACGCTTCTCCCTTGTTTGTGTTAGATCTACCTTTACTCCACTTCTCCCTTGTTTGTGTTAGATCTACCTTCACCACGCTTCTCTCTTGTTTGTGTTAGATCTACCTTTACTCCACTTCTCCCTTGTTTGTGTTAGATCTACCTTTACCACGCTTCTCCAATGTCTGTGTTAGAGCTATCTTTACCACGCTTCTCCCTTGTTTGTGTTAGATCTACCTTTACCACGCTTCTCCCTTGTTTGTGTTAGGTCTACTTTTACCACGCTTCTCCCTTGTTTGTGTTAGATCTACCTTTACCACGCTTCTCCCTTGTTTGTGTTAGATCTACCTTTACCACGCTTCTCCCTTGTTTGTGTTAGATCTACCTTTACCACGCTTCTCCCTTGTTTGTGTTAGATCTACCTTTACTCCACTTCTCCCTTGTTGGTGTTAGATCTGCCTTTACCCCGCTTCTCCAATGTCTGTGTTAGAGCTATCTTTACCACGCTTCTCCCTTGTTTGTGTTAGGTCTACCTTTACTCCGCTTCTCCCTTGTCTGTGTTAGATCTACCCCGCTTCTCCCTTATTTGTGTTACAGCTACCTATACCCCGCTTCTCCCTTGTTTGTATTAGATCCACCTTTACCCCGCTTCTCCATTGTTTGTGTTAGATCTATCTTTACCCCGCTTCTCCCTTGTTTGTGTTAGATCTACCTTTACCACGCTTCTCCAATGTCTGTGTTAGATCTACCTTTACCACACTTCTCCCTTGTTTGTGTTAGATCTGCCTTTACCCCGCTTCTCCAATGTCTGTGTTAGATCTATCTTTACCCCGCTTCTCCCTTGTTTGTGTTAAGTCTACTTTTACCCCGTTTCTCCCTCTTGATCTTTCTGTTTGATACTCTGTGACTGCGGCGAGGGGCAGTCTCTCATCTGACAATCTCTTTGCATTCTCTATGCCACTGGGATTTTCATTTTTACTGTGTTTGCTGCGTCTCTTCTCACAATAGGTCCTCTGATTGCCACATCTATCTTCTCGTTAAGACCAAAAGACGCAGAAGAGCTGTGCTCTGACGACATTTGTGACTTTGAGAGCGGGGCTACCGTTAGCCCTCCCTCTGGTAAGTTGGACACTTTATCTTCTCTGATCTTAAAGTAATGGGCAAGACTTTTCCTGTTCACTGCTATGTTTTGGAGGCAATGTCCATAATTTGCGCCACCTTTGAAAACTTGTGCATAGTTTTGGCAGCTATTCTCATGTTGCATGATGCCTTCGTCTCATTCCTTCTATTGGATTGTGTCCACTAGGCCTTCATTCTCCACATTTAGAACCATATGGAACAAACTTTCCATGGGTGTGAAAAAGATAATTATTTGCACTGTTCTGTCGGAATGGACCAAATACCTTTTTTCCTGAATAAATATTAGATCAGCTTTACAACTGCAAAATAGTTTCGTACATCAGGTCCTATTTTTATCCGCCTAAGCAATGGTATTTTAGAGTTACATTAAAATAGACCACAGTTGAAATATTTCCTCCACCAGCGTTGAGTAAACCCTGCCCTCAAAGTAAAGCACTGATACTTAGAATGGAGACGATATCAGCTAAGTGGAGCTATTATCCATGAGTTGAATGAAGTCTAATCTGTGCTCAGTGAAATCTGGGCTTAATTACTTTGAAATTTAAAATGATCACTCGTCCGACTTTTATGAGTAACTGATGTGAAATTCTGCACCAAACCCGTAGTTACTCCGTTTTGTAGCTTTCTTGCACTCTAGGCGTGTCTCATGAAGCATTGCTGTGACCGAGTTATTATTATTCAGAAAGTTAACAAATTTTAGTGACCATTGTATAAGGAATGACAACAAGAGGACAGGGCTCCTCCAGTGACAGATCATATGTAGAGCTTTGAGCGGTCCTCACTGCCTGGGCCTGTGACGTTTGGGCGCTATAAAGGCTTGCGCTTTTATTTCCAAACTGGGGTAGTTCTTGTGCCTCACCTCTGAGGAGGAGGAGAGAGGATTGCTCAGTGAGCTGAACGTTTGCTGCTGACATATGTAATGTTACATAGGGCTTGAGATTCAGTGTTAGCAAACACACTCAGACTTCCATCTTTCCGAGGTAGGCAAACTGAGTAATAGTAAGAAATGGATGTTTACACCGCTTAGAAACCGCAGAAGTGTTGTTATTTATTACTAAGCGCTTGTTGACCCCTGTGTGATTTAAACTATAACTTGGTGGCTGCACAAAGATCCACCAGGACATGGTCATTATCCTGCTAATATTTCTAACAAGCTTCTCCCATTTTATACAGAATGAAGGCTGCCGCCGTCTAATGTGCCACAGAAAGTGGGGGCCATGTTCCCCGACTCACCGCCTTCTCTCCTTATCCTTGGGGTTCTCGCCGTTTGTGATGGAATACTTTACTTAACTCGGGTATAATGTGACAGAGGGTGAGGCTCATCCGCTGATAGGAGATGCACGTTCCAGTGTTGGCCTCGTGACTGAAGAGAACTTGATAAGTTGGTCCTCAGTGCTTCGTCCAATCAGAGCACTCACTGGCTCATGTGGATAAAGGACTCAACTCATCCCCGCCGCCCCTCCTCGGTCCTCCTTGTTAGCCAGAAACCAGTGAGTGTAGGGCACCCAGTCTTTCCAACACTTGTGCAAGTTGGTGACAAGACTTCAAAAGTGTTTAATGACCGGGAGTTCTCGTCTGAGGCAGTTTTACATGCAGAGCTCCAGAATTTCACCTCCTTAAAAAAGTGCAGAAATGTTTAGAAACCGACAGGTTCAAGTACTGTGAAAGGACGAGTGAGAGAAACACAGCCCAACGCGCACTATATTACCCGTTAGGGTGTGAACCAATTGTTCAGTGTCTGAAGTTCTCTCCCCATGAAGGTGGGACATAGAGAAGCAGAGGCAGCTACATGGGCAGCTGTTTCCAGCTGTGTTCAGTGCTCCCAGCTCTCTGTCTGCAGAGACATTCCTGAGGTGGGAGAAAGCAGCCGGGCCTTGTCATGAATCCTTAAAACTACAGGAGTACTAAGGCCCTTTATGCAGCGGTGTAATTCGGATTTCAGCGGGTTATGAAGATGTTGCACTATTTTGGAGGATGGAAAGGTATTTCTGGACACATTGTATTCAAAGACCAAAGCGTTGAAAATGTTTAAGATGGAAGAGGAGAAACGGTTGTAAAGTAAATACCTGGTAAACAAATGTTGAGAGGTGTATGAGGAACTGACGCAATGGAGGTTGATCCCTCAGAGGTCATAGTTGTATCTGAGGAGGTATGAAAACGACTCCTCACATGCGTCTCTCTTGCTTCTAACAAACTATGGCTTGGTTGTGTTTGAAGTGTGTGGGTAATGACAGCAGGGTACTTCTGAAGATGCCTGCCATGAAAGCATTACTGTTCCCTATTTTTACTTGGGATCACACCTTTGGCAGGTCTGGGCCATTCAATTTGAGGTATAATTTACCATTATTACAAATGATCTGAAGTGTAATTTTATCTGATACCATCACAAACTTGGAGAAAAAGTCCACAAGTTAACTTTTGTAAAGATCAGATTATCTCAACAAGTTGTTAATGGCCAGTGGTATCAAGCGAGAAGTAAACGTGTCTCAGATATTGTTGAAGGAACATGTGGCCCCTTTCTTGTAGAACCCAAAAGCATGTGACATGGTAGAGTTTTTAATCGTTGCCTTGTGGAAAGCGAGCCGGACGCGACTGGACACCCTCCGCGGTGACGTACTCACATAACTACTGGTTGGTTCTGCTTGAAGGACTGCGCGGCCCTAGGTGAATGGTCATATTGGGAATGCGGAAGAGGGAAACCGAGCATTGAGAAGAAACATGATTAATGATCTTGAAAGTGGATACGTGTTAACCTGTAAAACGACTGAAGGGGTTTTTGAAAGCCCATTGTAATTTCAGTGCCTTCGTTGTGCTCTGCAGGTGGATGGGATTAAAATGTAGATTCTTTGAATTTTCCTCCTTGGAGAAGACCTCCCGTTGTGGACGACATTGTCACTAAGCATCATGATAGGCAGAATCTCACGCCGGAATGTCTGGGTGAATTTGTGCAATAGCAGATTACAACTTTAGCACATTTAGTGTCAGGATGCACTCATTTTGGAATGTTGTACACATTGTTTCGGTGTATTAAATAATTTTTTTCATAAATAAACAATTTGTTCTTCTAAAATATATGCAAAGGTTTTTATGCATGCCCACTTTCTGTGATACCACTCAGGCCTTCTCCTGTGTGCTAGCCAATACTTCGTCTCACTTCCAAATTGATATTTCTGTATTTTAACAGGGCCTATGAACACGGAACCGTTTGTATCCTTCAGTGTTAAACATGAGGACGAATTGTATTTCAGTGACCCCACTGGTGCTGCGGAAACAGAACACATCGCTGGTCTCACAAGTAAGCATCATTTAGATAGATTGCGACCCACTCATCCAGGGATGAGCTTGAACGCATGCATGTACGTACAGAATATGAGCAGCCAACTCATCCTTGAGTGTATGTATACAGGCTTCTGGGCAGAATCTGAATTCACTAGCATTACACATGTAGGCCCCACTTTTTGCCTGTTGTCAGTATATTTTTCACTGTGTTCACTTGGATCCTACCAACCAGGACCAGGGGTCCCCCATGTGCTGTAGCATGTATTATGCCACCCATGGAGAACCCATGCAAAATGTGTCTGCATGCCTGCCATTGCAACCTGCATGAAAGGGTGCATGCACCCTTTTAACTGCAGGTCATTGCACCAGGTCACTATAAGTCACCCCTGTGGCAGGACCTCCTAGCCCAGAGGGCGGGGTGCAGGTACCTGTGTGTAAGGGCTCCCCGGCATGAGCAGAAATGCCCCCACGAACTCCACCTTCATTTTAATGGACTTAGTGAGTGCGGGGACGCCATTTTACACGTGTACTGGACATAGGTCACTACCTAAGACCAGATACATAATGGTAACTCCGAACCTGGGCATGTGTGATATCAAACATGTTGATCTCATACCCCTATACTTTTGCCAGTATTGGAAGTATGATTTCATGCACTCTGGGGGTTCATCAGAGGACCCCCCCAGCATTGCCCCTACTAGCGTTCTGGGGTTTTCCGGGCAGCCCAAGCTGCTGCCACCCCTCAGACAGGTTTCTGCCCTCCTGCTGCTTAAACAAAGTATTACATTTCCTTTGGGAGAGGGGGGGGTAACATCCTCTCCCTTTGGAAATAGGTGTTACATGGCTTGGGAGGGGTAGCCTCGCCATGCCACTGGTATGCTTTGAAGGCCACATTTGGTGCTCTCCTTGCATATAAACCAGTCTGCACCGGTTCAGGGACCCCCAGTCTCTGGTGCGAAACTGGACAATGGAAAGGGGTTTGACCACTCCCCTGTCCATCACCACCCCAGGGGTGGTGCCAGAGCTCCTCCAGAGGACTCCTTGATTCTGCCATCTTGAATCCAAGTGAGTGGCCAGGTCAGGCAGGTGACATCAGAGCCCCCTCCTGATAGGTGGTCACCAGGCTAGGTGACCAATCCCCCTTCATGGGCTTTTTAGAGTCTCCCTCTTGGGTGGGGCCTCAGACTCGACGTGCAAGATTCCAGCAGGATTCCTCTGCCAAGTTTACTTTGACTTCTGGCCACTGGGACTGCAACTGGACTCCACAGGAACCTACAATCTACAGCAACGACTTCGCCCTGCAACTTTGTTTCTCCGGCTCCTTCCAGCAACTGCAACATTTCCCTGGCTGTTCATCCTCTGAGGGCGGCGAGTCTTCAGCCTGCACAAGAAGGCAAGAAGGAATCTCCCTTGGAGTGAAGGGGTTACTCCCCTGCATCCGCAGGCACCAACAACAACGACCGGCTGCGTGGATCTCCTCTCATCCTGAGCTGCATGGATCCTTCATCATGGGTGGTGGTCTGGAGTGGTCACCTTGGTCCGCTCTGCCAGCTGTCCAACTTTGGTTAAGGTAAGCCCTTGCCTTCCCACGCAGGACAGTACCCCCGTGCACCGCGTCTCTGGCAGCTACCAAGGCTTGTTGGCATCTCCTCCAAGAGATCTTCAGACTCCGTGTAGCCCCAGCCCCCAGCACTCTTCCCTGCAATGCACAGCCCTCTGCATGCTTCTCCTGTGGCATGGGACCCTTCTTCAGTTGTGCTGCGTGAGCTCCTCTGCGTCTCCTGGGTCCTCTTTCAGGGGGTCTCCTGCGGGGGCTGCCTCTCCTTCTATGGACTCTGCATTGCTGAGGGTCCCCTGGGACTCCCTTCCGTGGGTTGGGCCCCCTGGACCTTCCTGGTCCCGTGCAGCTCCATTCTTCATCTACCGTGACTCTTGCCTTTGCCATGGCTTCTTGGTGGCTTTTCTGCGCGACAGACAGACTGCAATCCGGCGTGGGACGTCAACTGCATCTGCCAGGAACTCTTCACCGACTCCAGGGCTGCTCTGCTGACCGTCTTCGTCCTACCGTCGACCAGCTCCTTCAACCACAGATGGGTGGTAGTGGCTCCTGCCACCACCGGACACTAAGAATTCTGGACTTGGTCCCCTTCTTCTTCAGGTCTTCCTTCTATAGGATGCACCCCTGGTTTCTTGCAGTCTTGTCTGGGTGTTATTCTTCTTTTCACTCATTTTGCTGGTTTGGGGAAAAACCAGTGACTTACTCCTTTCTTCCTGGTCGCTGGGGGCACTGTGGTACTTACTTTTTTGGGTTCCTAGTTCCTCCAGCTCCCCCTCCACAGATTCCACTTATCCGGGTGGGGGTCCTGCATTCGCATTCCATTTCTTTAGTATATGGTTTGGGCTCCCCCTAGGGGCACTATTGTCTATTTGCATTTGCAGTGTTTTCTGTCACCTTTTATGCCTATTCCTGATTACTATTGTACATATCTAGTGTGCTAGTTACCTCCTGTTGGTGGGTTGCCTATCTAGTACTTTTGGTAATTGTGTCACTAAAATAAAGTACCTTTATTTTTGTAACACTGTGTGGTTCTTTCATGTGTGTTAGTACTGTGTGACTACAGTGGTATTGCACTAGCTTTCCACATCTCCTAGATAAGCCTCGGCTGCTCATCCACAGCTACCTCTAGAGAGCCTGGCTTCTAGACACTGTCTACACCTCACTGAGAGGGGATACCTGGACCTGGTATAAGGTGCCGACTACACACCAGGCCAGCTTCCTACAGCACCTAAGTGCAAGCATGTGAGCTGCCAACTCACACTGGGGTGGTATCCGAGTCCAGGCCTGATGACGCAGAATCTGAGCCGCAAGCTCAATCATTGACATGTTCAGGTCTGAGATGGCAACTTAGGGGTGTGTCTAATTCAGGCACATATGCACAGAACCTCAGCAGGCAACTCATCCAGGGGTGTATCTGATGGAGGCATGAGGACTCAGGATCTGAGCAGTCTGTGCACAAACAGTGCATCTGAGAGCAGGCATGTGGACGCAGAATCTGAGCAGGCAACTCATAAAGCAGTGAATCTGAGTGCAAGCATGAGGATGCAGAATCTGAGTTTGCAACTAATCCAATGATGTATCTAATACAGGCATGGCAATGCAGAATCTGAGCAGGCATGTCTGAGTACAGGCGCTTAGGTACATAATCTGAGCAGGCAACGTATTGGGGGTGTATCTGAATACAGACATGAGGACTCGGATTCTGAGGAGTCTGTGCACAAACAGTGCATCTAAGAGCAGGCATGTGGACGCAGATTCTGAGCAGGCAACTCATACAGCAGTGAATCTATGACATGCATGATGATGCAGTACAGGCGCTTAGGTACAAGCAATTAAGGCTGTTGAACAAGACAAATTGCCAATATCAGCGTAACAAAGTTTGTCCTTCATCAAGAATAGAAATTTCAGTGACAATATGTTTGGTCTGGCCCCTGTCCCAGCTTTAGTGTCTCGCCAGACCATGGTTCACATTCACTGAATGGACCACTTGGGCCTCCCACTTCACCCAGGGATCCTGTCACTTTGACCCCCCATGGGACCCCTTCCCCTTTGTGAATGTTGCCAAAAATGTTCCAATGGACCACTGCCTACTCTGAAAAAACGAAACCAAAGGGTTTAGTTATATTTTTTCTATTGCAACTCGTTTTCCTTTAAGGAAAACGGGCTGCAATACAAAAAAAAAAAAAAAACTGCTTTATTTAAAAAGCAGTCACAGTCACAGAGGTCTGCTGTCTCCAGCAGGCCACCATCCCTGTGAGTGCAGGGTACACTATGGGGTCGCAAAATGCGACCCACGTCATTAATATTAATGAGGTGGGTCTTTGCAACCCCATAGGGATTCGCAGACGGTGTCTGAGACACCGTTCTGCATCCGAATTTGCGATTCGGATATTGCTACATCTGGCCCTTATTAACTTTGCTCCTAACCTTCATTAAATGAAGGTTAGATATATAAGTGACTTATAAGTTACTTAAGTGCAGTGAAAATGGCTGTGAAATAACGTGGACGTTATTTCACTCAGGCTGCAGTGGCAGTCCTGTGTAAGAATTGTCTGAGCTCCCTATGGGTGGCAAAAGAAATGCTGCAGCCCATAGGGCTCTCCTGGAACCCCAATACCCTGGGTACCTAAGTAGCATATAGAAGGGACCTATAAGGGGGGTTCAATGTGCCAATTGAAATTGGTAAATGAAGTCACTAGCCTATAGTGACAAATTTAAAGGCAGAGAGAGCATAAGCACTGAGGTTCTGGTTAGCAGAGCCTCCGTGACACAGTCAAGCACTACTGACAACACACACTTCAGGCCACAAACTATGAGCACTGGGGTCCTAGCACACACACTCACAAACAGGCCAAAAGTGGGGGTAACCATGCTAGAAAGAGGCTGCTTTCTCACAAGTGTGCTTTATTTTATTTATGGTTTTCGTATCAACGTTAATTACCAGCTATTTGTTTTGCCTGCAGACGGGCCCTGTTAGATTGTGATTCATTGAAATCGGGCATGGCAGGCACTACAACTACCAGGCTGCACAAGACCTTTTGTGAGCTTACCAAAAACTTACATTGGGAGTAAATGTCACCCCGGGCGTACCAATGGTAAACTATTACCAACTCACAAGACAGGGTTTGCGAGTCTCTATTAGAAAGGGGCATGTTAAGGGTGTCTCTTCCTAATAGCAAGTCGCAGGGCCATGTACGAATGTTTTGCAACCAGAATGCATTCGTAAAACTTTCATCTTTTAGTGACTCCGTAGATGGTAACCGATTCACAAATGGGAAGGGGTCCCCAAGGAACCCCTTCCGCTTTGTGAATGGGGTGCCAGCATTTTTTAAGAGCAGGCAGTGGTCCCATGGACCACTGCCCACGCTAAAAAATGGAAAGAAAAATGTCTGTTTTTGTTTTTGTAGTGAATCCCATTTTCCTTTGAGGAACATTGGATGCATTACAGAAGAAATGGCTTTATTGAAAATGCAGTCACAGACATGGTGGTCTGTTGCTCCCAGCAGGCCACCATGCCTGCGATTGTCGCCATTCCCAACGTGTCGCAAATTGTAACCTCCCTTGTGAATATTGATGAGGCAGGTCCCTTGTGACCCATTTGGGAATTGCAAACAGTGTTAAACTCACTGTAGTACATTGCAGTTTGCGATTTTCTAATAGCGAATCGCAAAAATCCGCTATTAGGAAATCGCAAACTTTCCTTTTTTAGTACCTCTGCCCCTTAGTTTGTAGGGTCGAGGTTGTGTGAGCAGAATGCACTGGTGTATACACTCACTTGTGAGACACTGTTGTTTACAAAAGCCTTCTTTGCTGCCTCCTGATTAGACAGCGCAGGCCAGATGTATGTCACTTCCTGTTTCCTCTCTGTTGCGGTGACCAAGCACAGATTGATTATTTTTAATTAGTGTCTCTTCGCTGCCTTCGGTGTGTTTGAGGTACCTTTTTATTACCTGTATTGCTTCGTTCCTCTCCTACCCACCACCTCTCTCTGTTGCTGCCCCGTCCCCTCGCTGCCATCCTTGCGTGTACTCAGCGTGAACTTGGTGTGTGTATTACGTACAATTGTTTATCTATTAGGCAGGATGGTTTCCTGCATTTTGTGGCATTCACTTGGTGTCACGTTAGGATTAAGGTAAAGGGTTGTCCGATGCTGTGGTCATAACTAGTCTTTGTGGATGACCCCTATCCACCCCCGAACCCTAACACACCCACTGCACCCTTCACGCCTACCTGATAAAGACGTACTTCCACTGACCCTTCCCCACCCCTGAACTCTAAAAAACATTTAACCCATAAACCATACCCACCTCTAAAACCTATCTTTTATGTTTAAAGGACACATATTTGTGCATACATACAAACCACATTTACACACACACACACACACACACATATACACACACACACACACACACACACACACATATACACACACACATATACACACACACATACATACACACACACACATACATACACACACACACACATACATACACACACACACATATACACACACACACACACACACACACACACACACATATACACACACACACACACACACACACACACATATACACACACACATACATACACACACACACATACATACACACACACACACATACATACACACACACACATACATACATACACACACACATACATACACACACACACACACACACACACACACATATACATATTGCACAGTGGTCACCATTGTGTAGTCCAGCAGAAGTCAGATTTTTCATAAGAAAAGCCTTTTTGTTTTGCTAATAACTTTGGTGCTGTTTGATGAATCTTCATGAAACATTAATGAGTCGGATAAAAGGGGGTGGCGGATCCCAAAACACTTTTTCCCCATGCAACTTCCAAAGGTATTTTTGAACAGAAATACAGAGAAAACAGCTGAAAGGAGTTATAACAAATGTGAGAGAAAGCGGATCTTTACGCAGAAAGTGTGGTTTTTTGGGTATAAATCTGTTCAGCTGTTTTTGGTAAATTAATGTTAAAAAATAGCAACATCAGACTCCTGAGAAATGTTTTTATAAAGAGCAGACTGAGGGCCGGCCTCGGGACTGAAGCCTTCCCACAGGACCGACAGTTGCGATTGGCTGGCCGGAACACAAAGAGGAATGTTGCAGCTGCCATTACAGGGCCTGGGGTCTTGCAGGGCTGGGACCATTTTCTTTTCCTAACGTGTTTTTCACTACCTGTTCAATTTGCTTGATTTTACTATTGAAATATGTCACTTGGAATAATAATAATTCCTCTACCCCAGCTGCTATACCTAGTTTCCAAAAGAATGTATATCCATGGATTAGTTTTATCCAGAAAAAGATGAAGACCGATCGTGATGGGTGGAATGTTTTTTTTTTTAGTGATGTGATGCTCCCCATACTTGTGAAAGTAAATGTAAATAAATGTATTTTCATAACAGCGCCTGATGTTACCTCAGCAGCGGCTTCAGTCGGCATTAACGAAGAGGGAAGGACGTATGCCCTTGACTTCCAGGACTGCCATCGAAGAGAGTGCTTGAACATTCCCTCAGGTGCGTAGAATACCCTCCTTGTGAGACATGCGTCAGTGACATACTGTTTGTCCGGAGTTTCGGATTTTGTTCAGTGAACCAAGGCTGAGCCATTCTTTATAGGTTTATCTTACTGTGATGGTTTCTGTATCACTCGTCTAGCGTTGGTTTCTCACGGCTTTAGCGATGGCACAAGAATCCATGTTATGCTTGGTACTGTAGATTCACTGAATCACTGTCTTCTCAATCTTGGAGGAGGTGGGTCATTTCTGATGTTGTGAATGTCCCCAGACTGAAACCGGAGAATGGTTTCAGTGATTTCCTCATGCACTGGTAGGTGGTGTGGTGCAGCTCGATGTCCCCTCGGAAACGACATCAGAGCCTCCTGGCGTTTACCGCCCCTGTGCTCTGACATCAGTTCCTTTCATTCTGTGCCTTGGATTCTGAACTCACTCGTACAAAACCACAGAAATTCAGCAGTTATAGTTGGAGTTCTTTTAAGTAACTATAACTTACGCCCTAAGGTAACTATTGCTCGCGCCTTCGCCATGCACAGCTAATTACTCCAAATATTGTATCTTTGATGAGATCTTGTATGGCATATTTGATATTATCACTACAATATTTGCTATAACTTTATTGATAAGAAAACTGTGCATGGCAAGGGCATCCAGCCCCTACGCCCGCTGCCCTGGGGACTACCGCCCTGGGGACTACCACCCTGGGGCTATGCAAACATTAGAGGGGGGGGCACGTGACTCCCCCCCCCCCCCCCCCCCCTCCTTTGGAGCCAATAATGGCCCTGGGGCCACCACCCCCCATGGGCAGGCTATTGCTATGTCCCCGGGGTCCCCTGGGACATAGCTGTTTGTTGTGGGTTGGCTGCAGCCAAGCCACAGCAAACACTTCAGTTTGTGACAGCAGGACCTGTAAAGCAGGTCCTGCTGTCAAAAACTGAAGCTTTCATCTCTGTCCCGTGCACACGTGCAGGGAACAAAGATGAAATGTTTCAGAAAGCACGGAGCTGCTGTTAAAGCAGCTCCTTGCTTGCCTAAGCAATGGCTGCGTGAGGGAAACCACAAGGCTTCCCTTGCAGGGCCAGATAGCACGTAAGGGAATTTTTGTGAAATATTGTAAAAAAAAAAAGGAGGAACCACGGGGGGGGGAAACTCTTGAGGGCTCCCTCGCGGTCCCAGATAGCCCATAAGGGACTGGAAAAAATAAATAAATAAAAGTCCTGTACCTCATTGTGAAGTTAGCTAGACTGGCTTCCCTTTTTTTGTTTTTTTTTGCTTTTTGTTTTAAAAAAAACTACAAATTACTTTTATTTTTTAAAATGACAAATTGTTTTTATTTTAAATTGTAGAGAAATATCTCATTCTAAGTAAATCATACATCAAAGCCAAAAAAACTCTCTATCTCTCTCCCCCTCACTTGTTTCCTCTCTCTTTCTCTCTGACTCTTTCAATCAATTTCTCCCACTCACACATCCACTCAGACACTCACACACCCACTCACAGACGCACTCAGTTACGCAGCCACTCACAGACCCACTCAGACTCTCACACACCCACTCACAGACCCACTGACACCCTCATGCACCCACTCACAGACTCGCAAATACACTGACACGCTCACTAAAGCACTGATATACGTACTCTCACACCCAGCCAGACACTCACACCCCCAGATAAACCTAAGAAATTCAGCAGTTCTAAGTGGCTGATCTGACTTTAGCTTATGCTCCTGTAATGCATTGCTTATGATCTCACATATTAGATCACTCATGACATGGTCAGTGACATCACATACAATTCAATCTTTGCCCTGGTTAGGCGGCGGTCCACGGAGCTGCGGGGGGGCGCCCGGCCCCTGCGTATATTTAAACATTTGCCCCAGGGAGGTGGCGGTATCCAGGAGGGGTTGGGGGGTAGAGGGCGTGCACCCATCACCTCCACCTAGCACAATTCAACATTTGCCCCAGGGAGGTGCCGGCTGGCTCGCATATAATTCTATTTTTGCCACAGGGAGGTGGAGATCCCCAGGGCTGCATCTTCCACGCCAGCACAAACCACTCTCTAATGTCAACATTTTCTCCATTTACTATTTATTATAGAATGCTAACACTGCTCTTTTCATTTTAATTCAACAGGCAAAGGATGCACCAAAAAGAAAAGAAATGTTGTTAACTCTTTCAAAAACTGTGATAAATCTTCAGTAAAGAACCTCAATGCAAACATTGTCCAGACTATGCCCGAGGCAAGCCGTGCAGTGAGCCAGAAGCTGGCACAAACTGACCACAGTCAGGGAGCAGAACAAACTGCACCGCAGCAGACGGAAAGTGGGTGTGATCAAATTGCACATTTTAATTTACATCCAATACCACCCAGTGCTCACGCATCCGAAACTTACGTTACATGCAACAGTACAGCAGGGAACAGCAATGCTACATCAGATCTTGTGCAAAGTTTCACATCAATTACAGGTCTTGAAAGTGAGCAATTTTTCCAAGGTGGTAGCCGTGCTGGACGTCAGCGAGCACGCAAAGTGAAAGAAAGATATACATGTGCCGAGTGTGGAAAAAGCTTTACTGCTATTTCAAACCTTGTTAGACATGAAAGAATACACACAGGGGAGAGGCCCTATCACTGCACCGTATGTGGGAAGAGCTTCAATCAGAAGGAAGTGCTTCTGAGACACCAGAACATGCACACGGGTGAGAGACCGTTTGAGTGTAATGTTTGTGGAAAATGCTTCAATCGTAAGCACCATCTTCTGGAGCACCAAAAGATACACGCAAAGAAACAGCAGTACTGCGAGACGGATACAATGAAAATACTATACACAAACATATTCCAGTATCCGAGCGACAGCGGGACCACAAGCCAAACAGAAGCGCAAAACATGATGCTGTGAACATGGCCATGACTTTGACCAACACCTACTCAACAGGACTTTCTGCCACAACATTACGTTATTTTGAACCAAACCCCACCAGTAGTTCTGGTTGGTTTGGGAAGCGCTAGAGTGATGACAGAAGGTATACCATTCATTGGAGGTGCACAAGATCTATAAGGACTACCGGCCTGATTTAGAGGCCGGCAGGTTACTCCCTCACCATCGTGACTGAAATCCCGTCCGCCGGACTGTGCTTCATTTAGGATTTAATGGGATTGTAATCCGGCAGGCGGCATATCCGTCAGTAACGCCATTTGCCAAACTCTAAATCAGGCCCTAATTTCCATGCACCCCAGCTCCTCTGATGAGGAATGGAGCATCTTATGAACCCAGATAAAGGATACTCTTGTTCTCACACAACGCAGTTTGGTGGTCTAATGACAGATAGAATCTACTGTCTATGCCATCAGGTGTCCTACCCGCTCATAAAATAATCAGAGAAGACACCTCGCCCACCTACTGGTGGCATGCTTCCTCTTCGGCGTCTCCCCCATCCAGATGGGCTCAATGTTTTGGGAACTCCTAGGTATTCCCTTTTGTGGACAGATGCAGGGACCAGTTATAAAAAATGGTCCTAAGTATACCCTGGATATTTCCTTTTATTTACTGGATACCCATTTTGTGGTGAAAATATGTTTTCCACATCCTGTAGTGCTGACATGTTTCAGCTGAAAACTCCTGCCCCTCTCATCTTTCTTCAGGGCTTTTCTATCTCATTGCTGACCCTTTCCTGAATAGGAATAGGAATAGGAAAGAAGGTGTATAAAGGAGGCACAAGGCTCTCCTACCTGACCTTGTTTGTAATGACAGATGCTATAGCTATAGTGAAATAATAGAAATATTGTTAGGATGTTTCAGACTAGGAATACAAAGGGCAGGAAAGACCTTCCGCCGTTGAATGTCATAATCACCCCCCCCCGCACTGCACTGCAAACCAACCCTGTGTCATGCTGGGTGGTGTTCCCTTCGCCCTCATATGTGATGCACGCCTCTTTTCAAAAGCAACTCACCCCTCTCATATATATAAATACATGTGGCAAGAGATGGTGTGACCCCCAGTAGTTCACTAGCCTACCCACTGTGGGTTTTCTTACTTCATTGGCTGAGCGGGAATAGGCGCCCCCCATAGTCACACTGCTAAAGCCAGTAGTAATGCCATTAAGTTATAGTAATCTGTCCCTACCAGTCCTTTGCCATTGTTCTTTTGTTGATTTGTATCTTGGTGCTGCGATTGCCATTGAAAGGTGTGTGGTAACAGCATTGTCAGAGGATGAGACAGAAGGAAAACAAAGACACTCATGGACTGACACAATGTAATGATAACTTCACAATTGTAAATGTGAATTGAACTGGGTTTATGGAGCGCACTCCTAGCTGCAGTGCTACAGAGAGCTCTCTGGAAGAGGGATCTATTCCAGGGGAGTTTGTCTGGGAGTAGAGGGAAGGAGCCAGCAGCAGGGGAGAACACAGGGTGATGAGGAATGGGAACAGGGATGAGTGATGGGACGGCTTGATAGCCGAAAGACTTCCAAGTCTGCAACATGCTACTTCAAGGATATGCTTTTTAAGTTATTTCCCGAAGTGGAGGATGGTTTGCGCCTGAAGGACTCGGTTGGAATCCCAAACTCAGGGTTTAGCAGGAGAAAGCCCGCCATTCAGTCATGTCTTTCCTGCACTTTCTGAGCTCCAATTTGTTGATGCTGTTGCTGCAACATATGCGCTGCTGTTAGGATGCCTTGATCTGAGGCACTACGGTCCAGGGCCCAGATTTACTAATGCTTTGCATCACGTTTGTGTTACAAAATTAGGTCAGATTTTCATTGGGAGATTATCACAAAGTAACACAAAGTTTCACAATACACTGCCTTGTGTCACTTTACGTTAAGGGAGCATTCCATGGGTGGTGCATATCTGTTCCCATACAACCAGCCATGGGTTTTGCTGCAAATCTCATTCTACAAAGAATTAGTGCCACAATGCTCCCCACTCTTTGGGGAGGTGCAAAATGTTTTAATATCTCCTTGTTTTTTCCTACTTTGCATGTGTGCTGCACTGTACAATAGACGTACAAAGTTGGAATAGCTTTAAAGCATAGTTTTTGTACTGGAAAGTGCTCCTTTCAGTATAAAGACTATGCTTTAGAGAACGCAGACACCCAGTGTGTCTGCATTGGCGTATGGCTGCCAAAAGTGCACCAACACAGGGAGAGGAGAACAGCGCCACGTCTTGGTAGATATCAGTCTGTTCTGCTCTCTTCCGCACAACACATCACAGCAACTTTATTTGCTGCTCTGTGTTGCATGATGCGTAAGTAAGTCTGGCCACAAATATTGTTCTTTGTCTTCCTTACATTCCTTATAGCCATGCTGCATCACAAAGGATGCACCGAGGGAGCGGTCAGGTGGATCTCTAAAGTGCTGGTGAGCACAGTGTGGCCTCCGTCAACAAGATATAGGAACAGTGCTTGTGCGAGAGCCTCGGAGCAGCCTTTAGGCAGGAAGCATGCCTCGCAGGGACAGTTGGTGCAGGAGGTCTTGGTTTTCTTTGTTGTTGATAAGTTAGACCCAGAAGGCTTCAGCTTGCCTTTTCTCCGCCCCTTCCTCTCAGCTGTGTACTGTTGGCGTGTTCGTGGCTGGTGAAGTCCAAGTCTGACTACGGAACCCCCAGGGGATCAAGTAAAGACTGAATAATGACTGCTGAGCGGATGGCCTTCCAATAAAAGATGGGGCAAAGCCAGAACTTAATGTAGTGGGGAGGTAGGGAGACATATATATATAGAGAGAGTGCGTATAGTATAAAGGTAAGGCCCCCAAAGGAAACATTTTAACCCATTTAGAAAGTGTTTTTTACCGTAATCTCCAGCTGAGTTGAAGACCTGTGGAGATTAAGGAAAGCTATGTTCGATGGCATCTGTCGCTGTAGATACGCATGTTCTGCAATAGCTCGCCATCTGGTGTTGGGCCGGAGTGTTACAAGTTGTTTTTCTTCGAAGAAGTCTTTCGAGTCACGGGACCGAGTGACTCCTCCTTTTGTCTCCATTGTGCATGGGCGTCGACTCCATCTTCGATTGTTTTTTTTCCGCCATCGGGTTCGGACGTGTTCCTGTCGCTCCGAGTTTCGGAACGGAAAATTAGCTAATTTCGGAAGATTTTCGTCGGTATTGTTGCGTTCGGGATCGGCGTACTTAGATTCCACACCGCATCGAAGATCGAAGAGCTCCGGTGCCCTTCGGGGTAGTTTTTCGATCCTCCGTCGGGGCCTGGTCGGCCCGACCGCGTGCTGAAGAACGCCGATGGAACGGACCCCGTTCCGTTTCTGCCCCAAATGCCACAATAAATACCCCTACACAGACCAACACTTGGTCTGCAACCTGTGCCTGTCACCTGAGCACAGCGAAGACACCTGCGAGGCCTGTCGTGCGTTCCGGTCCCGAAAAACACTCCGAGACCGTCGAGCCAGAAGACTTCAAATGGCGTCCGCACCGACAGCCCGACGGGAGTTCGAGGAACAGGAGGAAGAAGGTACCTTCTCGATCCAAGACTCAGACTCCGAAGGATTCGACGATACACAAACCGTGAGTAAGACGTCGAAAAACACACAGAGAAACATTTACAAGGCCCAGGGGACGCCACTGCCACCAGGCCATGGCTCGACCCATAAATTCGGTGACCGACCGTCGGCACCGAAAAAGGCCAAAACAGTGCCGAGATCGTCCGACTCCGGTCGAGACACCGGCACGCAGCCTTCTCGGGACCGAGAAAGTGCTGGAGACAAGCCTCGACACCGAGATACCGGTGTGGACACGGCTCGACGCCGAGACAGCGGCACCGAAACAGATCGACGCCGAGAGGTTTCGGCCCCAAAAAGGAAAAAAGTCACCTCGGAGCCGAAAAAACACGCAGACAAAGTTTCGACGCCGAAACAAACTGCAAGCGACCCAGCTTCAGGCTCTTATACAGAAGAGCACTCGCTAACCTCCCAAATGCAAAAGCATAGGTTTGAGGAAGAGCTACAAGCAACTGATGTGGACCATACGCAAAAGCGTATCTTCATTCAGCAGGGGACAGGAAAAATAAGCACCCTTCCCCCCATTAGGAGAAAGAGAAGGTTGGAGTTCCAGACGGAACAAGCACCACAACCAAAAGTGGTTAAAAGAATTACACCACCACCCTCTCCTCCGCCCGTGATTAACGTTTCACCAGCACAAACTCCATCTCACTCCCCAGCTCACACCACCATGAGCCAGGGTGACCAAGATCAGGACGCATGGGACCTATACGACGCCCCAGTGTCAGATAACAGTCCGGAGGCCTACCCTACAAAGCCATCTCCACCAGAAGACAGCACCGCGTACTCTCAGGTGGTGGCTAGAGCAGCACAATTTCATAACGTAAGCCTCCACTCAGAACAGGTCGAGGATGATTTCTTGTTCAACACACTCTCCTCCACCCACAGCTCCTACCAAAGCCTGCCTATGCTCCCTGGTATGCTCCGGCACGCAAAAGACATATTTAAGGAGCCGGTCAAAAGTAGGGCAATCACACCACGGGTGGAAAAGAAGTATAAGCCGCCTCCTACGGACCCGGTTTTCATCACTACACAGCTGCCACCAGACTCTGTTGTTGTAGGAGCAGCTAGGAAAAGGGCCAACTCTCACACATCTGGAGATGCACCACCCCCAGATAAAGAAAGCCGCAAGTTCGATGCAGCTGGTAAAAGAGTCGCAGCACAAGCTGCAAACCAGTGGCGCATCGCGAACTCCCAGGCACTACTTGCGCGCTATGACAGAGCCCACTGGGACGAGATGCAACATCTCATTGAACATCTGCCCAAGGACTTCCAAAATAGGGCGAAACAAGTGGTTGAGGAGGGACAGACCATCTCCAACAACCAGATACGTTCCTCCATGGACGCTGCAGATACAGCTGCACGGACAATTAATACATCTGTAACTATCAGACGGCATGCATGGCTCCGAACGTCTGGATTTAAACCAGAGATTCAACAAGCAGTTCTCAATATGCCTTTTAATGAAAAAGAACTGTTCGGTCCAGAAGTGGACACAGCGATTGAGAAACTCAAAAAAGATACGGACACTGCCAAAGCCATGGGCGCACTCTACTCCCCGCAGAGCAGAGGGAATTACAGCACATTCCGTAAAACGCCCTTTCGAGGGGGGTTTCGGGGTCAAAGCACACAAGCCAGCACCTCACAAGCAACACCGTCCACTTACCAGGGACAGTATAGAGGAGGTTTTCGGGGACAATATAGAGGAGGGCAATTCCCTAGAAATAGAGGGAGATTTCAAAGCCCCAAAACCCCTACTACTAAACAATGACTCACATGTCACTCACCCCCTCCACACAACACCAGTGGGGGGAAGAATAGGTCATTATTACAAAGCATGGGAGGAAATCACTACAGACACTTGGGTTCTAGCAATTATCCAACATGGTTATTGCATAGAATTTCTACAATTCCCTCCAAACATACCACCAAAAGCACAAAATTTAACAACACACCATTCCAATCTCCTGGAGATAGAAGTGCAGGCACTATTGCAAAAGAATGCAATCGAATTAGTGCCAAACACACAAATAAACACAGGAGTTTACTCACTGTACTTTCTGATACCAAAGAAGGACAAAACGCTGAGACCAATCCTAGACCTCAGAGTAGTGAACACTTTCATCAAATCAGACCACTTCCACATGGTCACACTACAAGAAGTATTGCCATTGCTAAAACTACACGACTACATGGCAACTTTAGACCTCAAGGATGCTTATTTCCATATACCAATACACCCATCTCACAGGAAATACCTAAGGTTCGTATTCAAAGGAATACATTACCAATTCAAGGTACTGCCTTTCGGATTAACAACCGCACCAAGAGTCTTTACCAAATGTCTAGCGGTAGTCGCTGCACACATAAGAAGGCAGCAAATACATGTGTTCCCATATTTGGACGACTGGCTAATCAAGGCCCATTCGTTCATACAGTGCTCAAATCACACAAATCAGATCATACAAACCCTCTTCAAACTCGGGTTCACCGTCAATTTCACAAAATCCAAAATTCTGCCACGCAAGGTACAACAATACCTGGGAGCCATAATAGACACATCAAATGGAGTAGCCACTCCAAGTCCACAAAGAATTCAAAATTTCAACACCATCATACAACGCATGTATCCAACACAAAAGATACAGGCAAAGATGGTATTACAACTCCTAGGCATGATGTCATCATGCATAGCCATTGTCCCAAACGCAAGACTGCACATGAGGCCCTTACAACAATGCCTAGCATCACAGTGGTCTCAAGCACAGGGTCACCTTCTAGATCTGGTGTTAATAGACCGCCAAACTTACCTCTCGCTTCTATGGTGGAACAACATAAATTTAAACAAGGGGCGGCCTTTCCAAGACCCAGTGCCACAATACGTAATAACAACAGATGCTTCCATGACAGGGTGGGGAGCACACCTCAATCAACACAGCATACAAGGACAATGGAACGTACATCAAACAAAACTGCATATCAATCACCTAGAACTGCTAGCAGTTTTTCAAGCACTAAAAGCTTTCCAACCAATAATAGTTCACAAATACATTCTCGTCAAAACAGACAACATGACAACAATGTATTATCTAAACAAGCAGGGAGGGACGCACTCCACGCAGTTAAGCCTGCTAGCACAAAAAATTTGGCATTGGGCAATTCACAACCAAATTCGCCTAATTGCACAGTTTATACCAGGGATACAAAATCAACTCGCAGACAATCTCTCTCGAGATCACCAACAGGTCCACGAATGGGAAATTCACCCCCAAATTCTGAACACTTATTTCAAACTCTGGGGAACACCTCAGATAGACTTGTTTGCGACAAGGGAGAACGCAAAATGCCAAAACTTCGCATCCAGGTACCCACACAAACAATCCCAAGGCAATGCCCTATGGATGAACTGGTCAGGGATATTTGCTTACGCTTTTCCTCCTCTCCCTCTCCTTCCTTACCTGGTAAACAAACTCAGTCAAAGCAAACTCAAACTCATATTGATAGCACCAACTTGGGCAAGGCAACCCTGGTACACAACGCTGCTAGACCTATCAGTGGTACCCTGCATCAAATTGCCCAACAGGCCAGATCTGTTGACACAGCACAACCAAAAGATCAGACACCCAGATCCAGCATCGCTGAATCTAGCAATCTGGCTCCTGAAATCCTAGAATTCGGGCACTTACAACTTACCCAAGAATGTATGGAAGTCATAAAACAAGCAAGAAGGCCATCCACCAGGCACTGCTATGCAAGTAAATGGAAGAGGTTTGTTTGCTACTGCCATAATAATCAAATACAACCATTACACACAACTCCAGAACATGTAGTGGGTTACTTGCTTCACTTACAAAAATCTAACCTGGCTTTCTCTTCCATTAAAATACACCTTGCAGCAATATCTGCATACCTGCAAACTACCTATTCAACTTCCCTATATAAAATACCAGTCATTAAAGCATTCATGGAGGGCCTTAGGAGAATTATACCACCAAGAACACCACCTGTTCCTTCATGGAACCTAAATGTTGTCCTAACTAGACTTATGGGTCCACCTTTCGAACCCATGCACTCCTGCGACATACAGTTCCTAACCTGGAAGGTGGCATTTCTCATCGCCATTACTTCCCTGAGAAGAGTAAGCGAGATTCAGGCGTTTACTATACAGGAACCTTTTATACAACTACACAAAAATAAAGTCGTCCTAAGGACCAATCCTAAATTTTTGCCAAAGGTTATTTCACCGTTCCATCTAAATCAAACAGTGGAACTTCCAGTGTTCTTTCCACAGCCAGATACCGTAGCTGAAAGGGCACTACATACATTAGATGTCAAAAGAGCATTAATGTATTACATTGACAGAACAAAAAACATCAGAAAGACTAAACAACTCTTTATTGCATTTCAAAAACCTCACGCAGGAAACCCAATTTCAAAACAAGGTATAGCCAGATGGATAGTTAAATGCATCCAAATCTGCTACCTTAAAGCTAAACGACAGCTGCCCATTACACCAAGGGCACACTCAACCAGAAAGAAAGGTGCTACCATGGCCTTTCTAGGAAACATCCCAATGCAAGAAATATGTAAGGCAGCCACATGGTCTACGCCTCACACATTCACCAAGCACTACTGTGTAGACGTGTTATCCGCACAACAAGCCACAGTAGGTCAAGCTGTATTAAGGACATTATTTCAGACTACTTCCACTCCTACAGGCTGATCCACCGCTTTTGGGGAAATAACTGCTTACTAGTCTATTGCAGAACATGCGTATCTACAGCGACAGATGCCATCGAACTGAAAATGTCACTTACCCAGTGTACATCTGTTCGTGGCATCAGTCGCAGTAGATTCGCATGTGCCCACCCGCCTCCCCGGGAGCCTGTAGCAGTTTGGAAGTTACCTTCAATTATTTATATATGTATCATCTCAACCTTAAATAGGTGCATACTTAGTCACTCCATTGCATGGGCACTATTACTACAATTCAACTCCTACCTCACCCTCTGCGGGGAAAAACAATCGAAGATGGAGTCGACGCCCATGCGCAATGGAGACAAAAGGAGGAGTCACTCGGTCCCGTGACTCGAAAGACTTCTTCGAAGAAAAACAACTTGTAACACTCCGGCCCAACACCAGATGGCGAGCTATTGCAGAACATGCGAATCTACTGCGACTGATGCCACGAACAGATGTACACTGGGTAAGTGACATTTTCATTATTTTCAACAAATGTTATTTTTTTATTTTTTTTAAGAAGGCATTCATATAAGAAGCGCCATACAAGCACAAAACGCTCTGAAATTGTTGCAGGTACTGAAACAAGTAAGCATTGCCAAGTCAATGTTAGTGTGAGTGCTGCAATAGATTTGAATTTTTAAAAGAACTCATTTTCCTATCAGCAAAGAGCCAATATTTGATAAGTATGTTTGCAACAATTTATTGTGTGAAATCTGACAAGGTTTCAGCTGGAATGCGTGGAATTTGGGGTTTTTCAAGTCTTCACAGTAGAAACTACTGTTTTATAGTTTCTGTTAGGCCCTAATAATGAAACAGAACAAAATTAAATGTTTTATTGGACACCTGTTTGCTATTAAAGCCAAATGTTTTTCATTTAGTATTTTGTAAAATAACAAATTATGTTTTTTCCCCGGCAATCATAGGTTTTGCTCTATCTACTCCAACATTGTAGTGACCATAGGGGTCACACTCATCTTGATCTTACAACTTGATCTCCTTACACAACTAAGAAAACATACAAAGCTGTGACACTCTTCATATACAAAATATGCCGTCCCTCTCAAACACATAAAAATGCTCCCTTCTTCCTCAATTTCAGTTCTTCAGACTATCGTCACCATTTGAATGCAGGGGATCTGCCTCCCTACCACAGCCGAGGATAAATCATCTCCAGTTGAAAGTATCTAGTGCACACCCCTTTAATTTTTTTTTATTCACCCATTTTAGGAAACAGTCCTGGCTTTTTTTGCTTTTTCTCTAATCTTTGTGGTGCATAAACCTGGAAGACGTTAGCTCAAAGATGCCTCTGGGCATTTGTGTGCTTAAAAAATATAATCATTAACATTTATCCCCCTCATTTAAGACCATTTATACTCAGTCGCCTTTGCCCAGTCGCTGTTATGCTGTAGAGACACCTGGAGGTTATGGGCGATGCCCTCCTTCAAGGTGTGGTTGATGCCCATTCCTCACAGTGTGGAGGATGCATTTTGCTGTGGGCGGGTCACAATGCATTTTCCTGTAGAGATGATGCTAGTTATTTGTTAGTGCAGTACCCACTCATGACAGTCTGGACTGATACCCCTTCTTCAGTGTGTGGAGTCATGGCCATGTCTGGTTGGGGCCAATGTCCTTTAGCGTGTGAAGTCATAGCCATGTGTGATTTGGGGTGATGCCCCTTCTTCAGCATGTGAAGTCATGGCCATGTCTGATTGGTATGGTGTCCTTTCTTCAGCATGTGAAGTCATGGCCATGTCTGATTGGGGTGGTGTCCTTTCTTTAGCGTGTGAAGTCATGGCCATGTCTGATTGGGGTGGTGTCCTTTCTTCAGCATGTGAAGTCATGGCCATGTCTGATTGGTGTGGCGTCCTTTCTTCAGCATGTGAAGTCATGGCCATGTCTGATTGGTGTGGTGTCCTTTCTACAGCATGTGAAGTCATGGCCATGTCTGATTGGGGTGATGTCCTTTCTTCAGTGTGTGGAGTCATGGCCATGTCTGATTGTTATGGTGTCCTTTCTTCAGCATGTGGAGTCATGGCCATGTCTGATTGGTGTGGTGTCCTTTCTTCAGCATGTGAAGTCATGGCCATGTGTGATTGGTGTGGTGTCCTTTCTTTAGCGTGTGAAGTCATGGCCATGTCTGATTGGAGTGATGTCCTTTCTTTAGCGTGTGAAGACATGCCATGTCTGATTGGTGAGGTGTCCTTTCTTTAGCGTGTGAAGTCATGGCCATGTCTGATTGGGGTGATGTCCTTTCTTCAGTGTGTGGAGTCATGGCCATGTCTGATTGGTATGGTGTCCTTTCTTCAGCATGTGAAGTCATGGCCATGTCTGATTGGGGTGATGTCCTTTCTTCAGCATGTGAAGTCATGGCCATGTCTGATTGGTGAGGTGTCCTTTCTACAGCATGTGAAGTCATGGCCATGTCTGATTGGTGTGGTGTCCTTTCTTCGGCATGTGAAGTCATGGCCATGTCTGATTGGGGTGGTGTCCTTTCTTCAGCATGTGAAGTCATGGCCATGTCTGATTGGTGTGGCGTCCTTTCTTCAGCATGTAAAATCATGGCCATGTCTGATTGGTGTGGTGTCCTTTCTACAGCATGTGAAGTCATGGCCATGTCTGATTGGGGTGATGTCCTTTCTTCAGTGTGTGGAGTCATGGCCATGTCTGATTGGGGTGATGTCCTTTCTTCAGTGTGTGGAGTCATGGCCATGTCTGATTGGTGTGGTGTCCTTTCTTCAGCATGTGAAGTCATGGCCATGTGTGATTGGTGTGGTGTCCTTTCTTTAGCGTGTGAAGTCATGGCCATGTCTGATTGGGGTGATGTCCTTTCTACAGCATATGGAGTCATGGCCATGTCTGATTGGTGTGGTGTCCTTTCTTCAGCATGTGAAGTCCTGGCCATGTCTGATTGGGGGTGATACCTTTTCTTAAACATGTGGAGTTATGGCCATGTCTGATTGGGGTGATACCCTTTCTTCAGTGTGTGGAGTCATGGCCATGTCTGATTGGGGCAGATGTCCTTTAGCGTGTGAAGTCATAGCCATGTGTGATTTGGGGTGATGCCCCTTCTTCAGCATATGGAGTCATGGCCATGTCTGATTGGTGTGGTGTCCTTTCTTCAGCATATGGAGTCATGGCCATGTCTGATTGGTGTGGTGTCCTTTCTTCAGTGTGTGGAGTCATGGCCATGTCTGATTGGGGTGATGTCCTTTCTTCAGCATGTGAAGTCATGGCCATGTCTGATTGGTGTGGTGTCCTTTCTTCAGCATGTGAAGTCATGGCCATGTCTGATTGGTGTGGTGTCCTTTCTTCAGCATGTGACGTCATGGCCATGTCTGATTGGGGTGATACCCTTTCTTCAGTGTGTGGAGTCATGGCCATGTCTGATTGGGGTGATGTCCTTTCTTCAGTGTGTGGAGTCATGGCCATGTCTGATTGGGGTGATGTCCTTTCTTCAGCATGTGAAGTCATGGCCATGTCTGATTGGTGTGGTGTCCTTTCTTCAGCATGTGAAGTCATGGCCATGTGTGATTGGTGTGGTGTCCTTTCTTTAGCGTGTGAAGTCATGGCCATGTCTGATTGGTGTGGTGTCCTTTCTTCAGCATGTGAAGTCATGGCCATGTCTGATTGGTGTGGTGTCCTTTCTTCAGCATGTGAAGTCATGGCCATGTCTGATTGGTGTGGTGTCCTTTCTACAGCATGTGAAGTCATGGCCATGTCTGATTGGTGTGGTGTCCTTTCTTCGTCATGTGAAGTAATGGCCATGTCTGATTGGGGTGAGGTCCTTTCTTCAGTGTGTGGAGTCATGGCCATGTCTGATTGGGGCAGATGTCCTTTAGCGTGTGAAGTCATGGCCATGTCTGATTGGGGTGATGTCCTTTCTTCAGTGTGTGGAGTCATGGCCATGTCTGATTGGGGTGATGTCCTTTCTTCAGCATGTGAAGTCATGGCCATGTCTGATTGGGGTGGTGTCCTTTCTTCAGCATGTGAAGTCATGGCCATGTCTGATTGGTGTGGTGTCCTTTCTTCAGCATGTGAAGTCATGGCCATGTCTGATTGGTGTGGTGTCCTTTCTTCAGCATGTGAAGTCATGGCCATGTCTGATTGGTATGGTGTCCTTTCTTCAGCATATGGAGTCATGGCCATGTCTGATTGGTGTGATGTCCTTTCTTCAGTGTGTGGAGTCATGGCCATGTCTGATTGGGGCAGATGTCCTTTAGCGTGTGAAGTCATGGCCATGTATGATTGGTGTGGTGTCCATTCTTCAGCATGTGAAGTCATGGCCATGTCTGATTGGTGTGGTGTCCTTTCTTCAGCATATGAAGTCATGGCCATGTCTGATTGGGGTGATGTCCTTTCTTCAGCATGTGAAGTCATGGCCATGTCTGATTGGTGTGGTGTCCTTTCTTTAGCGTGTGAAGTCATGGCCATGTCTGATTGGTGTGGTGTCCTTTCTTCAGCATATGAAGTCATGGCCATGTCTGATTGGGGTGATGTCCTTTCTTCAGCATGTGAAGTCATGGCCATGTCTGATTGGGGCCTATGTCCTTTAGCGTGTGAAGTCATGGCTATGTGTGATTGGGGGTGATGTTTTTTCTTTAGCATGTGGAGTCATGGCCATGTCTGGTTGAGGGTGGTGTCCTTTCTTGACCATTTGGAGTCATGGCCATGTCTGGTCGAGGGTGATGTCCTTTCTTGACCATGTGGAGTTATTGCCATGTCTGGTTGGGGGGTGATGCCCTTTTTTTAACATGTGAAGTTGTGGCCATGTCTAGTGGGGGGTATTGCCCTTTCTTCAACATGTGAAGTCATGGCCATGTCTGATTGGGGGTGACGTCCTTTCTTTAGCATGTGGAGTTATGGCCATATCTGATTGGGGGTGATGTCCCTTCTACAACATGTGGAGTCATGGCCATGTCTGATTTTGGGTGATGTCCTTTCTTCAGTATGTGAAGCCATGGCCATGTCTGTTTGGGGTGATGTCCTTTCTTCAGCATATGGAGTCATGCCCATGTCTGATTGGTGTGATGTCCTTTCTTCCGCATGGGAAGTCATGGCCATGTCTGATTGGGGGTGATGCCTTTTCTCAAACATGTGGAGTCATGGCCATGTCTTATTGGTGTCCTTTCTTGACCATGTGGAGTCATGGCCATGTCTGGCTGGGGGTGATGCCATTTCCTGAACATGTGGAGTCATGGCCATGTCTGGCTGGGGGTGATGCCATTTCCTGAACATGTCTGATTGGTGTGATTTCCTTTCTTCAGCATGTGGAGTCATGTCCATGTGTGGTTGGGGGTGATGCCCTTTATGCAGCATGTGGGGCCATGGCCATGTGCGATTGGGGGTGATGCCCTTTATGCAGCATGTGGGGCCATGGCCATGTGCGATTGGGGGTGATGCCCTTTATTCAGCATGTGGAGCCGTGGCCATGTGTGATTGGGGTGATGCTCTTTTGTGAACATTTGAAGTCATGGCCATGTCTGATTGGGGTGATGTCCTTTCTTCAGCATATGGAGTCATGCCCATGTCTGATTGGTGTGATGTCCTTTCTTCAGCATGGGATGTTATGCCCATGTCTGATTGAGAGTGATGTCCTTTCTTGAACATGTGAAGTCATGATTATGTCTGATTGGGGGTGATGCCCTTTTGTCAGCATGAGGAGTTATGGCCATGTCTGATTTAGGGGGTGTTGCCATTTCTTGAACATGTGTAGTTACCCCTTTCTTCAGCATGTGGAGTCATGGCCATGTGTGATTGGGTATTGCCCTTTCTTGAATATGTGGAGTCACCCCTTTAGCATGTGGAATCATGGCAATGTGTGATTGGGGTGATGACATTTCTTGACATGTGAAGTCATGACCAAGTCTTATTGGGCGTGATGCTCTTTCTTGAAAGTATGAATTGGCTTTCCTGGTTGTGTGGTGTGAGGTGATACTCTTTCCTAAGAATATGAAGTGGATGCCTTTCCTCAGAATTGCCCTTAACACTCCAGTTGATGGTACTCGTACTCTTGAAGCACTGTGTTGCCCTTGGCACGGTCCAGCATGAAACTCTTTGTTCCAATCTGTCTGCTCACATGCATTGTTCTTCTTTGAAGCACCTCTTTTTGTGCAAATAGAGCCATCTGTCCCACCTCTTTACCATGTCTTGTCAGGTTCAAGGTTAGATCCAATCAATAAGTTGTTTACTTTAACCACTGAGTCATTGACAGCCTTGGTCTCCTAGACTGAATCATTTCTTCCCCACTCTCCACATTCAGAATGCGCTTCCACATGATACCCACCTGCAGCCGCCCTGTGCTCCCTCATCAGGCCAAAGCTCTCCACTTTGAACTAAATCACCTATGTTAGCCAGGGCCCAACCAACTACACCTGACTCCTTTTTTAGATACAAGAAGGTGGCTGTGTAATAGGCTCACACATCCAAAGCTAGGTCGGTAAATTCCACTAAAGCAAATACTGTACCCTAGTCCTCTAAGGACTCAAGCGGGTGCCAACACTAGTGAACAAACTGCCACCGAGAATGCAACGGTGTCCATTGAGAACCAAAAGACACACTTAAATATAATAATATACACACTAGGGCACACCATAATGGACCATAGTATTTAGATTATTGTAAACAAAAATTCAATGCAAATATATGATCGTAGTCCTTGGGCTATTCTTCTAATAATTATATGAAGAGAAAGAACACCATAAGTCCAAATGTGTAATCTCCGTGGTGCTTTAATGATCCTTGAAGTAGTTCATGAAGAAGAGAAATAACATCAGTCCATAAAAGCACCAGCCAACACGTGTTTCATCAACAAGACTTTTTCAAGGCTGTAAGATGTAAATACACAACTTAAACATATATATTCCTAATTATGTATGAACATCATGAACAAGAAACATCAGTTTTAAAGAAACCACAAACCCTAGAGACCACTACGAGAAACCTCAAGCACATATTTCCTGAGTATGTAATAGATTAAGGAAATGCTATATAATAACAAACAAGTATAAGTAAAGCACCCGTGACCATACGTCCAAAGAATGATGTAGAAAGTTCCAAAAGGAAAGAAAGACCAACGCCAAAAACAAATGCACCCTAAGTGTACTGGATTAGAAAAGGTGCGAAAAAGAAAAAAACATAATGAGAGTGAAATAGTGAAGAAACATACCTCAAAATTGGACGAACCGAATATGCTATGGAAACAAATAGCCGCAATGTCGTTATCAAACCAGAAATGAATTATGCCTCTTATATAAATGTTGTGTATGGTATTATTACTGATATCCCTCTCGAGGCATACACAAATGTCAACTGGCCATGATCAGCCTAAAGGATGTAAAGGAATTTAATATATGAATTGGGAGCCAGAAACAATAAGCATTAAACCAATTATACCCCACAAAAGAGCGCATGAATAAATATAGACGACCCCCACCGATAAATACGCTAGGAAAATCCCAGAGTAGGTACCCAAAAATGGAAAAAAACGGAAATAGAATACAATCAAAAAGCCCTCTAAATGGCGCAGGCAGAATATTAGACTATGACAAAGTAAAATCCCCATAGAGACATTAAGTCATAAGACTTCCACCTAAAAAAAAAAAAAAAAAAAAAAAAAAAAAAGGATAATCGAAATATTGCAAAGTGACCCTCATATAGGATGCCACTCAAGGGAAAACATGTAAAATTTAAAGCGTATGCAAGCACAAAACGTCAAAAATAAGAAAAACATATCTTCCTGTCATCAGAAACGATACTACTGCATGATCTACTAAATGCGCTCTAAAGAGTCCTGCGCCTATGTCTGAAACATACTGCAAGGGTGCCCCAAACAACGGGCATGAACATAGAAAGAGGACTGCGTGCCGTGATCGTAAAAACAAAATGCTACCGCGAAACCCGAAACATTGCCCTGCAGGTATGATATGAATGAACAAGAAAGTGCCAACATGAAAAAACGTGTGTGAATATGGTGGAAGTAGACACACAGTGAGTAATGCATGCACACATATGGACAAAAGAAAGAAGGAGAGAGATTTAAGGAAGATAAGTAAAACAAAAGAATAGCTTTATTGATGTGACAGTGCATGGTAAGCTTAAATTCAAACCACATAGCCCCTGAAACAGATCATAAATACAATCACAATAATGACAAATAGTGATATAAATAATAATAGTCTAATGTATGAATAAGATCGAAAAGCTCAAACACATACATTTAGAAACCCATTGAAACAGTAAGCAAAGGAGTGTAACTGTAACAGCTAAAGAGAGGACCAATGGATGCCTAAGTCAAATAATACATATATTCACAGTATAGACTCTAATACTATAAAGGATGACAGTCTAATATTCAAGATAAATACAAAGAAACTAAACACCTTAATATCGTGAATGTTCATACTGTAGTCACCTAGTGTTACAGGAAGACATGTAAGTCCTTCGTGTTGTTGAGCCCTTCTTCCACACGCTCTCAATTTCAAAATCCATTTGCAATATGCAGAGGTATCCGACAGTTGTCTATTGATCTCGTCAATATAATCAACTTTGTTCATCAACACGATATTGCCCTCTTTATCCGCCTCCTTAATGATTATGTCTGATGCCTTAGAAAGAGAACGTATGGCAATGTGTTCATGTTTCGTGATCTTATGCGTGATCTTCCTACGTCTTGAAACATAAGAATCTTTCAATTTGAAAAGCTCCATTGTAATACATTTATGAAATATATCAATCAGATTGTCAGAAGGTAAGCAAGGTGTAAATTTAGATGTAGGTTTTAGACGACTATCAATACTGCTATACGGGTCGATATTCAGGTCAGACAAAATTTCTGACAAGTTGCGCGAGGGGGGATAGCCCCGTGGTATGTTCTAAGGATAAAAGTAATTCAATATCTTTGACATCCCTGATTGTGAAATCACTCGCCGTATGAATGTTAGGGCAGGATGGCGTGGAAGTATTTCTTTCGTGGAAAAACTTGAACAGCTTACATTTACGGATACATTTATAAACATTAATGTGTATCTCAGAAAAATCAGGCAAAGAAGTTGGGACAAAGCCCAGTCCTCTACTCAAAACCTTTATTTGGTGTACATCTGATGACATGTCGGATAAATTCAAAATAGAAATTTCTGAATGTAAGGGAGCAGAACCTTCCGTATCGTCATTCATTTTGCCAAATTTCGTGAGGCTGCCCTCGTGGTGACACCCTCCCTCCCTGTCTTTCCTGATCCAGCTTTTTCTTTTGCCTTTCCTAGTTCTCTTCCCTGAGCCTCTGAACCTAATCGTGACGGTTTTTGACCCCTTCGATATCTCTGAAATTCCAATAAAAAAGGTGATTGGTCCATCACAGCACTCGATTTCTGTACCTTGGATCCACTGTCCCCTAAACTCATCTTACTCGAAATGCTAGAAGCCTCACTGTCACAGGTAGAAGCAACTTATGTCGAATCATCGATTCTGATCTGACGAATTTCTGCCTGTTTGTCTAATCTGACATTATCATATTTGCGTGCATAGGTAAACACCCTGCCATTCTTGTAATCATTGGCATCTCTTAAGTTTAAGTAGTTTCTTATCCTTAATGTATTGTATTATGTTGCTGGAGCACCTCTTTAGGTATTTTATAGTTTTTTTCTATGGCTTCTGTCCATTTGGTTTCTTCTATATCCTTTTCTAAAGTCTGTATGTCTTTTAGTAACTGTTCCCTTTTACTCATGGCATCCCTGATTAAGATGTCCATCGTGCCATAAGATGAGGTCATCAAGAGTGGTTCCCATTCTTTAAGTAGTTCGGGGCTAAGGTCATCAAAAGAAGGAAAGAGGATCTCTCGAAGTCCTCTGTGGTTTCTTTAAAACGGATGTTTCTTGTTCATAATCTTCATACATAATTAGAAATATATATGTTTAAATTGTGTATTTATATCTTACAGCCTTGAAAAAGTCTTGTTGACGAAACACGTGTTGGCTGGTACACCTGACTCCTGTCAGGATCCTACAGAGGATCCCTATTGAAAAACCACTAATGACCAGTATAGTGTTGTAAGGAAATGCCTCCTTTGCATGATTACCCCCTGACCTTTTACCTTTGCTGATGCCAAGTTATGATTTGAAAGTGTGCTGGGACCCTGGTAACCAGGCCCCATCACCAGTGTTCTTTCCCTAAACTGTACCTTTGTCTCCACAATTGGCACAACCCTGGCACTCAGGTAAGTCCCTTGGTACTGGTACCCCTGGTCTCTAAGGGCTGCAGCATGTCTTATGCCACCCTAGGGACCCCTCACTCAGCACATACACACTGCTTGCCAGCTTGTGTGTGCTGGTGGGGAGAAAACGACTAAGTCGACATGGCACTCCCCTCAGAGTGCCATGCCAACCTCACACTGCCTGTGGCATAGGTAAGTCACCCCTCTAGCAGGCCTTACAGCCCTAAGGCAGGGTGCACTATACCACAGGTGAGGGCATACGTGCATGAGCACTATGCCCCTACAGTGTCTAAGCAAAGCCTTAGACATTGTAAGTGCAGGGTAGCCATAAGAGTATATGGTCTGGGAGTCTGTCAAACACGAACTCCACAGCACCATAATGGCTACACTGAAAACTGGGAAGTTTGGTATCAAACTTCTCAGCACAATAAATGCACACTGATGCCAGTGTGCATTTTATTGTAAAATACACCCAGAGGGCATCTTAAAGATGCCCCCTGGAAACATACCCGACTTCAAGTGTGGGCTGACTAGTTTTCGCTAGCCTGCCACACACCAGACATTTTGCTGGCCACATGGGGAGAGTGCCTTTGTCACTCTGTGGCCAGGAACAAAGCCTGTACTGGGTGGAGGTGCTTCTCACCTCCCCCTGCAGGAAATGTAACACCTGGTGGTGAGCCTCAAAGGCTCACCCCCTTTGTTACAGCGCCACAGGGCATCCCAGCTAGTGGAGATGTCTGCCCCTCTGGCCACTGCCCCCACTTTTGGCGGCAAGGCTGGAGGGGATAATGAGGAAAACAAGGAGGAGTCACCCCCCCAGTCAGGACAGCTCCTAAGGTGTCCTTGTAGGAGGCTGGCATGGGTTGTAGTGGGTACCAAAGGTACTTACACCTTGTGCCAGGTCCAGTTATCCCTTATTAGTAGAATAGAGGTGTTTCTAGCAGCTTAGGCTGATAGAAGGTAGCTATGCAAAGCAGCTTAGGCTGAACTAGGAGACATGCAAAGCTCCTACTATACCACTTATATCATATGCACAATATCATAAGAAAACACAATACACAGAGTTACTAAAAATAAAGGTACTTTATTTTTATGACAATATGCCACAAGTATCGAAGTGAGTTCCCTCAGTAAGAAGGTAAGTAATATACACAAGTTATATGTACACAAACCACAAATAGGTAAGTAAGAGTCAGAAAAGTAATTCAAACAGTGTAGAATTACAATAGGTTGCAATAGGCAAGCATCGGTCTAGGGGCAACGCAAACCATATACTCCAAAAGTGGAATGCGAATCACGAATGGACCCCAGACCTATGGGAGCTTGTAGAGGGTCGCTGGGACTGTAAAAAAACAGTCAGGGTGTCCAAGATACCACACCCCAAGACCCTGACAAGTAGGAGTAAAGTACACCTACTACCCCAAAAGAGCACAATAGTCGTGATAGGGGGATTCTGCAAGAACAACAAACGTCAGCAGTGCACTGAAAACAGATTCCTGGACCTGAGGGCCTGCAAAGCAAGGGGAACAAGTCCAAGAGTCGCGATAGTGTCTGGGGGGGGGGCAGGAGCCCAGAAAACCCCGGATGAAGGTGCAAGGAAGCTGCCTCCGGGTGGGAGAAGCTTGGAAGTTTTCCCGTGCAGAAATACTGCAAACAAGCCTTGCTAGCTTCAAGGGTCGCGGTAGAGGTTTTTGGGTGCTGCTGGGGACCAGGAAGGACCAGGATGTCGCCCCTTGGAGGAGGAGACAGAGGGGGCGCTCAGCACCTCAGAGATCCCTCACAGAAGCAGGCAGCACCAGCAGAAGTACCGCAACAGGCACTTAGAAGATTAGTGCACTGGAGTCCACGTGAAGTTACAAAGGAGGGTCCTACGTCGTCAGAGGCCAACTCAGCGGGTTGTGCACTGCAGGACGGAGTGCTGGGGACCCAGGCTAGGCTGTGCACAAAGGAAATCCTGGAAGAGTGCACAGGAGCCGGAGCAGCTGCAAATCATGCAGTACACAAGTTTGCAGTCTAGCGCGGGGAGGGAAGGACTTAACTCCACCAATCTTGGACTGAAGAGTCACTGGACGGTGGGAGTCACTTGGACAGAGTTGCTGTGTTCCAGGGACCATGCTCGTCAGGATGAGAGGGGACCCAGAGGACCGGTGATGCAGTCTTTTGGTGCCTGCGTTAGCAGGGGGAAGATTCCATCGACCCATGGGAGATTTCTTCTGAGCTTCTGGTGCAGGGTGAAGGTAGGCTACCCCCAGAGCATGCACCACCTGGAAACAGTCGAGAAAGCCAGCAGGATGAGGCGCTACAATGTTACTGGTAGTCGTCTTGCTACTTTGTTGCGGTTTTGCAGGAGTCCTGGAGCAGTCAGCAGTTGATGTCCCTGATCAGAGTCCCTGATACTCTAAGCTGCAGTGCACAACCTTCTGAGTTGTCCTCCGGCGTCGTGGGACTCCCTTTTGTGACTTCGGGTGGACTCCGGTTCACTTTTCTTCTAAGTGCCTGTTCAGGTGCTTCTGCAGGTGCTGCCTGCTTCTGTGAGGGCTCCCTGACTTGCTGGGCGCCCCCTCTGTCTCCTCATCCAAGTGGCGACATCCTGATCCCTCCTGGGCCACAGCAGCATCCAAAAACCCTAACTGCGACCCTTGCAGCTAGCAAGGCTTGTGTGCGGTCTTTCTGCGTGGGAACACCTCTGCAAGCTTCTTCACGACGTGGAACATCCATCCTCCAAAGGGGAAGTTCCTAGTCCTCTTCGTTCTTGCAGAACACCAAGCTTCTTCCAACAGGTGGCAGCTTCCTTGCACCCTCAGCTGGCATTTCTTGGGCTCCTGCCCACTCTCGACACTGTTGCGACTCTTGGACTTGGTCCCCTTGTCTTACAGGTACTCAGGTCCGGAAATCCACTGTTGTTGCATTGCTGGTGTTTGTTCTCCTTGCAGGGTCTTGGGGTGGGCTATTTTTCTAACCCTCACTGTTTTCTTACAGTCCCAGCGACCCTCTACAAGCTCACATAGGTTTGGGGTCCATTCGTGGTTTGCATTCCACTTTTGGAGTATATGGTTTGTGTTGCCCCTATACCTATGTGCTCCTATTGCAATCTATTATAACGTTACACTGCTTGCATTACTTTCCTTGCTATTACCTGCATAATTTTGGTTTGTGTACATATATCTTGTGTATATAAATTATCCTCATACCAAGGATACTCACTGAGATACTTTTGGCATTTTGTCTTAAAAGTAAAGTACCCTTATTTTTTGTATATCTGTGTATTGTGTTTTCTTATGATATTGTGCATATGACACTAGTGGTATAGTAGGAGCTTTACATGTCTCCTAGTTCAGCCTAAGCTGCTTTGCCATAGATACCTTCTATCAGCCTAAGCTGCTAGAAACACCTCTTCTACACTAATAAGGGATAACTGGACCTGGCACAAGGTGTAAGTACCTTTGGTACCCACTACAAGCCATGCCAGCCTCCTACATTGGTTGTGCAGCGGTGGGATAAGTACTTGTAACTACTCACCACTTTGTCATTGTGTACTTTTCATAAGAGAATAATATACAAAACAAGTTCAGTGTATGTACACTTAACCAAAAAGTTTTGCTTTTCTCCTCTTACTTTTTCTACTAAGTGCTGAAAAGTACTCTAAAACTTCTAAAAGGTTTCTAAAAGTTTGAAAAAGTTTTTTTCTCTGTTCTTTAAAAAGTTCTGAAACTTTTTCTTTCTTCTCACTGTCTCTAAACCTTCTTCTATCATGTCTGATGTAGGGGCTGCTCTTAAAATGGTCAATACTACCTATGACGATTTACATTTCAAGAGCCTAAGGAGTCTCTGCCTAGATAGAGGTTTAGTGATAGGAAAGAACCCTACAAGAGAGTTTTTATATAACATGCTCATTGTGAAT
Source organism: Pleurodeles waltl (assembly GCF_031143425.1). NCBI lineage: Eukaryota > Metazoa > Chordata > Amphibia > Caudata > Salamandridae > Pleurodeles > Pleurodeles waltl. The sequence continues at coordinate 1,978,407 of NC_090440.1, forward strand.
GATGAGTCCCTAGCAGGCACTTCAAATGAGAAGTTAATAGATAGCTCCCATTCTGACTCAGGGGAACTCCTTGAGGGAGGTGGGGAGGGTTCTGTTCCAAATCTGCCCCTTAGCAGACCACCTAGCAATGCTGGTAGTAATAGAAGCTCCCATCATAGTAGGGATGTTTTTGTTCCTGGAGGCCAGGTTGTTAGAGTCCAAGCAGTTAGGGACAGATCTCCCTCTGTTGTTTCCAATGTATCCTCTGTGTCCAAGCATTCCCAACCCACCCACCCTGAAGACAACATGTTAGAAAGGGAACTCAAAAAGTTGAGAGTGGAAGAGACCAGACTGAAGCTTAAACAGCAACAGTTGGCTCTAAACAGGGAATCCCTAGACCTGGAGAAGGAGAGACAGAGATTGGGGTTTGGACCCCATGGTGGCAGCAATAGCAGTGTTCCTGATAGTAATCCTGTTAGAGAGCATGATTCCAGGAATCTGCACAAGATGGTCCCCCCTTACAAGGAGGGGGATGACATCAACAAGTGGTTTGCTGCACTTGAGAGGGCCTGTATGGTACAGGGGGTCCCTCAAAGGCAGTGGGCTGCTATATTGTGGCTATCTTTCACTGGAAAGGGTAGGGATAGGCTCCTTACTGTTAGAGAAAGTGATGCTAACAATTTTGCAGTTTTGAAGGATGCACTCTTGGATGGATTTGGCTTAACCACTGAACAATACAGGATTATGTTCAGAGACACCAGAAAAGAATCCTCACAAGACTGGATAGACTTTGTTGACTATTCAGTGAAGGCCTTGGAGGGGTGGTTACATGGCAGTAAAGTTTCTGACTATGAAAGGCTGTATAATCGTATTCTGAGAGAGCATATTCTAAATAACTGTGTGTCTGACTTGTTACACCAATATCTAGTGGACTCAGATCTGACCTCTCCCCAAGAACTGGGAAAGAAGGCAGACAAATGGGTCAGAACAAGAGTGAACAGAAAAGTTCATACAGGGGGTGACAAGGATGGCAAGAAGAAGGATGGTAAGTCTTCTGACAAGGGTGGGGACAAAAGTAAATCTGAGTCTTCATCAGGCCCACAAAAATCCTCTGGTGGGGTGGTGGGTCCAAATCCTCTTCAAATCAAGTTAAAAAGCCTTGGTGTTATTTGTGTAAAGTCAAAGGCCATTGGACAACTGATGCCAGTTGTCCAAAGAAAAACACCAAACCTCCCACTACCACAACCCCTTCTGCAAACTCTATTGCCCCTAGTAATAGCAGTGGTGGTGGGAGCAAACCTACTAGTAGCCAATCCAAGGGAGTAGCTGGGCTCACTTTTGGTAACTTAGTTGGGGTTGGTCTTGTTAGGGAGACCACAGAGGCTGTGTTAGTCTCTGAAGGTGCCATTGATTTGGCCACCTTGGTTGCTTGTCCCCTTAATATGGATAAGTACAAGCAACTTCCCCTAATAAATGGTGTTGAGGTTCCGGCCTACAGGGACACAGGTGCCAGTGTTACCATGGTAATAGAGAAACTGGTACACCCTGAACAACACCTACTTGGTCAGCAGTGACAGACGCTCATAACAACACTCTTAGCCACCCCATGGCTGTTGTGAATCTCAACTGGGGGGGGTGGCGGGGGTTACTGGTCCAAAGAAAGTTGTGGTTGCCTCAGATTTACCTGTAGACTGTCTACTAGGAAATGATTTAGAGACATCAGCTTGGGCAGAAGTGGAGTTGGAGGCTCATGCAGCAATGCTGGGCATTCCTGGGCATATTTTTGCTCTGACAAGGGCTCAGGCCAAAAAGGAAAAAGGACAGGGTAACTTGGATCCTGGAACAATGGACCAAGTGCTCCCTAAAGCTAGGGGTGGCAAGGGTAAATCCCTACCCGCTTTCCCTCCCTCTACAGATGATTCTCCTTCTGAGGAAGAAGAATTTCCTCCCTGTGCAGAACCTTCACCAGAGGAGCTGCAGCAGACACTGCTGAGCTTTTGGGTGGAGGGGGGGTTGCCAGGGAAGAGCTGAGTGTGGCACAGCAATCCTGTCCCACATTAGAGGGTCTCAGACAGCAAGCTGTCAAGCAGCAAAATGGGGATGTCAGTGATTCACATAGAGTTTACTGGGAGGACAACCTCTTGTACACAGAGGCAAGGGACCCAAACCTGGAGCAGCCAGGAGATTGGCCATTCCCCTGCAGTACAGAGAGTTCCTCCTAACTCTGGCACATGACATTCCTTTGGCTGGGCATTTGGGCTAGATCAAAACATGGGAAAGGCTTGTCCCCCTGTTTCACTGGCCTAGGATGTCAGAGCACACAAAAGATTTTTGTAAGTCTTGTGTGACCTGCCAAGCCAGTGGCAAGACTGGTGGCACACCAAAGGCTCCCCTTATTCCACTACCTGTGGTTGGGGTTCTCTTTGAAAGGGTAGGGGTTGACATAGTTGGCCCCCTTGACCCTCCTACTGCTTCAGGCAATAGGTTTATCTTGGTGGTTGTGGACCATGCCACAAGATATCCTGAAGCAATTCCTCTAAGGACCACTACAGCACCTGCAGTGGCAAAAGACCTCCTGGGAATCTTTTCCAGGGTAGGTTTCCCAAAAGAGGTTGTATCAGACAGGGGTAGCAACTTTATGTCTGCATACTTGAAGGCAATGTGGAAGGAATGTGGTGTAACCTACAAATTCACCACACCTTATCATCCACAGACTAATGGACTGGTAGAGAGGTTTAATAAAAATCTCAAAGGAATGATAATGGGACTCCCTGAAAAACTCAGGAGGAGATGGGATGTCCTGTTACCTTGCCTCCTTTTTGCTTACAGGGAGGTACCCCAGAAAGGAGTGGGCTTCAGCCCCTTTGAACTCCTCTTTGGGCACCCTGTAAAAAGTCCACTAACACTTGTGAAGGAGAGTTGGGAACAACCTTTAAAAGCTCCCAAACAGGACATAGTGGACTATGTACTTGGCCTAAGATCCAGAATGGCTGAGTACATGAAAAAGGCCAGTAAAACCTTCAGGCCAGCCAAGAGCTCCAAAAGCAATGGCATGACCAGAAGGCTGTTCTGATTTAGTAGCAACCAGGACAGAAGGTGTGGGTATTGGAGCCTGTGGCCCCAAGAGCACTCCAAGACAAATGGAGTGGACCCCATCTCATTGTTGAGAAAAAGGGCGAGGTCACCTACTTGGTTGACCTGGGCACTGCCAGGAGTCCCCTTAGGGTGATTCATGTCAGCTGCCTAAAACCCTACTATGACAGGGCTGATCTAACCCTGCTCATGGCAACAGATGAAGGACAGGAAGAAGAGAGTGACCCTCTCCCTGATCTCTTCTCCACTGAAGAGGATGCTCTAGTGGAGGGAGTAGTTTTGGCAGACTGTCTTACTGCAGAACAGAAAGACAACTGCATAAATCTCCTTGGACAGTTTTCTGAACTCTTCAACTGTGCCAGGCACCACATCTTGGTGTGAACACACAATTGATACTGGAGACAGCATGCCTGTTAAAAGTAAAATATATAGGCAGCCTGACCATGTCAGGGACTGCATAAAACAAGAGGATCAGAAAATGCTTGATCTAGGACTGGTTGAACCTTCTGAAAGCCCATGGGAGAGTCCTGTGGTGCTTGTACCAAAGCCTCACTCAAAAGATGGAAAAGGGGAGATGAGGTTTTGTGTTGGTTATAGAGGTCTCAACCAGGTAACAAAAACTGATGCTCACCCTATACCCAGGGCAGATGAGCTCATAGATACACTGGCATCTGCCAACTATCTAAGCACCTTTGATTTGACTGCAGGGTATTGGCAGATCAAATTGGCTGAGGATGCTAAACCTAAAACTGCATTTTCAACTAAAGGAGGGCACTACCAATTTACAGTGATGTCCTTTGGTTTGAAGAATGCACCTGCCACTTTTCAGAGGTTGGTGAATACAGTCCTGCAAGGGTTGGAGGCTTTTAGTGCAGCATATCTAGATGATATAGCTGTCTTTAGCTCCACCTGGGATGAGCACCTGGTCCACCTTTGGAAAGTTTTAGAGGCCCTGCAAAAGGCAGGCCTCACTATCAAGGCCTCAAAGTGCCAGATAGGGCAGGGAAAGGTGGTTTATCTGGGACACCTGGTAGGTGGAGAACAGATTGCACCACTTCAGAGGAAAATCCAGACAATCATGGATTGGGTTCCCCCTACAACTCAGACCCAGGTGAGAGCCTTCCTAGGCCTCACTGGGTATTACAGGAGATTCATTAAAAACTATGGCTCCATAGCAGCCCCACTTAATGATCTCACCAGTAAAAATATGCCTAAAAAGGTATTATGGACAGCTAGCTGTCGGAAAGCTTTTGAGGAGCTCAAACAGGCCATGTGCACTGCACCTGTCCTAAAAAGACCATGTTACTCCAAGAAATTCATTGTTCAAACTGATGCATCTGAATTAGGGGTGGAAGCAGTCTTATCACAACTGAATTCTGAGGGCCAGGATCAACCAGTTGCTTTTATCAGCAGAAGCTTGACCCCTAGAGAAAAGCATTGGTCTGCCATAGAGAGGGAGGCCTTTGCTGTGGTCTGGGCACTGAAAAAGGTGAGGCCATACCTGTTTGGCACTCACATTATTGTTCAGACAGACCACAAACCTCTACTTTGGCTAAAACAAATGAAAGGTGAAAATCCTAAATTGTAGAGGTGGTCCATATCTCTACAGGGAATGGACTATACAGTGGAACATAGACCTGGGAGTACCCACTCCAATGCAGATGGACTCTCCAGATATTTCAACTTAGACAATGAAGACTCATCAGGTCATGGCTAGTCTTATTGTCCTTCGTTTGGGGGGGGGGGGAGGGTTGTGGAGGAAAGTACCATCTTGCCTGGCATGTTACCCCCATATTTCACTGTATATATGTTGTTTTAGTCTGTGTCACTGGGACCCTACCAGGCAGGGCCCCAGTGCTCATAAGTATGTACCCTGTATGTGTTCCCTGTGTGATGCCTAACTGCCTTACTGAGGCTCTGCTAACCAGAACCTCAGTGGTTATGCTTTCTCTGCTTTCCAGATTTGTCACTGACAGGCTAGTGACCAATTTCCCCAATTCACATTGGCATACTGGTACACCCATATGATTCCCTAGTAAATGGTACCGAGGTACCCAGGGTATTGGGGTTCCAGGAGATCCCTATGGGCTGCAGCATTTCTTTTGCCACCCATAGGGAGCGCTGACAATTCTTACACAGGCCTGCCAGTGCAGCCTGAGTGAAATAACGTCCGCGTTATTTCACAGCCATTTAACACTGCACTTAAGTAACTTATAAGTCACCTATATGTCTAACCTTCACCTGCTTAAGGTTGGGTGCAAAGTTACTTAGTGTGTGGGCACCCTGGCACTAGCCAAGGTGCCCCTACATCGTTCAGGGCAAATTCCCCGGACTTTGTGAGTGCGGGGACACCATTACACGTGTGCACTGTACATAAGTCACTACCTATGTACAGCGTCACAATGGTAACTCCGAACATGGCCATGTAACATGTCTAAGATCATGGAATTGTCACCCCAATGCCATTCTGGCATTGGGGGGACAATTCCATGATCCCCCTGGTCTCTAGCACAGAACCCGGGTACTGCCAAACTGCCTTTCCAGGGTCTCCACTGCTGCTGCTGCTGCCAACCCCTCAGACAGGTTTCTGCCCTCCTGGGGCCCAGGCAGCCCTGGCCCAGGAAGGCAGAACAAAGTACTTCCTCTGAGAGAGGGTGTAACACCCTCTCCCTTTGGAAATAGGTGTGAAGGCTGGGGAGCAGTAGCCTTCCCCAGCCTCTGGAAATGCTTTGATGGGCACAGATGGTGCCCATCTCTGCGTAAGGCAGTCTACACCGGTTCAAGGATCCCCCAGCCCTGCTCTGGCACGAAACTGGACAAAGGAAAGGGGAGCGACCACTCCCCTGACCTGCACCTCCCAGGGGAGGTGCCCAGAGCTCCTTCAGTGTGTACCAGACCTCTGCCATCTTGGAAACAGAGGTGTTTGTGGCACACTGGACTGCTCTGAGTGGCCAGTGCCAGCAGGTGACGTCAGAGGCTCCTTCTGATAGGCTCTTACCTCTCTTGGTAGCCAATCCTCCTTCCTAGGTAGCCAAACCTCCTTTTCTGGCTATTTAGGGTCTCTGCTTTGGGGAATCTCACCAGATAACGAATGCAAGAGCTCACCAGAGTTCCTCTGCATCTCCCTCTCCACCTTCTGCCAAAGTATCGACCGCTGACTGCTCAGGACGCCTGCAAAACCGCAACAAAGTAGCAAGACGACTACTAGCAACCTTGTATCGCTTCATCCTGCCGGCTTTCTCGACTGTTTCCAGGTGGTGCATGCTCTGGGGGTAGCCTGTCTCCTCTCTGCACCAGGAGCTCTGAAGAAATGTCCTGTGGGTCGATGGAATCTTCCCCCTGCAACCGCAGGCCACAAAAGACTGCATCACCGGTCCTCTGGGTCCCCTCTCAGCACGACAAGCGTGGTCCCTGGAACTCAGCAACTCTAAGTGACTCCCACAGTCCAGTGACTCTTCAGTCCAAGTTTGGTGGAGGTAAGTCCTTGCCTCCCCACGCTAGACTGCATTGCTGGGTACCGCGTGATTTGCAGCTGCTCTGGCTCCTGTGCACTCTTCCAGGATTTCCTTTGTGCACAACCAAGCCTGGGTCCCTGACACTCTAACCTGCAGTGCACAACCTCCTGAGTTGTCCTCCCGTGTCATGGGACTCCCTTTTGTGACTTCGGGTGGACTCCTGTTCACTTTTCTTTTAAGTGTCTGTTCAGGTGCTTCTGCGGGTGCTGCCTGCTTCTGTGAGGGCTCCCTGACTTGCTGGGCGCCCCCTCTGTCTCCTCATCCAAGTGGCGACATCCTGGTCCCTCCTGGGCCACAGCAGCATCCAAAAACCCTAACCGCGACCCTTGCAGCTAGCAAGGCTTGTTTGCGGTCTTTTCTGCGTGGGAACACCTCTGCAAGCTTCTTCACGACGTGGGACATCCATCCTCAAAGGGGAAGTTCTTAGTCCTCTTCGTTCTTGCAGAACACCAAGCTTCTTCCAACAGGTGGCAGCTTCCTTACACCCTGAGCTGGCATTTCTTGGGCTCCTGCCCACTCTCGACACTGTCGCGACTCTTGGACTTGGTCCCCTTGTCTTACAGGTACTCAGGTCCGGAAATCCACTGTTGTTGCATTGCTGGTGTTTGTTCTCCTTGCAGAATCCCCCTATCACGACTTCTGTGCTCTCTGGGGGTAGTAGGTGCACTTCATACCTACCTTTCAGGGTCTTGGGGTGGGCTATTTTTCTAACCCTCACTGATTTCTTACAGTCCCAACGACCCTCTACAAGCTCACATAGGTTTGGGGTCCATTTGTGGTTCGCATTCCACTTTTGGAGTATATGGTTTGTGTTGCCCCTATACCTATGTGCTCCTTTTGCAATCTATTGTAACTTTACACTGCTTGCATTACTTTTCTTGCTATTACCTGCATAATTTTGGTTTGTGTACATATATCTTGTGTATATAACTTATCCTCATACTGAGGGTACTCACTGAGATACTTTTGGCATATTGTCATAAAAATAAAAATAAAGTACCTTTATTTCTAGTATATCTGTGTATTGTGTTTTCTTATGATATTGTGTATATGACACTAGTGGTATAGTAGGAGCTTTACATGTCGCCTAGTTCAGCCTAAGCTGCTTTGCCTTAGCTACCTTCTATCAGCCTAAGCTGCTAGAAACACCTCTTCTACACTAATAAGGGATAACTGGACCTGGCACAAGGTGTAAGTACCTTTGGTACCCACTACAAGCCAGGCCAGCCTCCTACACAGGACGCCTGCAAAACCGCAACAAAGATGACTACCAGCAACTTTGTAGCACCTAATCCAGCCAGCTTTCTCAACTGTTTCCTGGTGGTGCATGCTCTGAGGGCTGTCTGCCTTAAACCTGCACTGGAAGCTAAGAAGAAATCTTCCGTGGGTAGACGGAATCTTCCCCCTACTAACGCAGGCACCAAACTTCTGCTTCACTGGTACTCTGGGTCCCCTCTCATCTCGATGAGCGTGGTCCCTGGAACACAGGAGCTGGATTCAAGTGACCCCGACAGTCCAGTGGTCCTTCTGTCCAAATTTGGTGGAGGTAAGTCCTTGCCTTGCCACGCCAGACAGTAATCCTGTGTACTGTCTGAACTGCAGCTGCTAGGGCTTCTGTGCACTCTTGCAAGGAATCCTTCGTGCACAGCATAACCCAGGTCCCCAGCACTCCGTCCTGCATTACTTAACTCGCTGAGTTGACCACCAGCTTCGTGGGACCCTCCTTTGTAGTGTTGAGATGACTGCTGTGCTCAGATTTCTTGAACGCCTGTTCAAGTGCTTCTGCGGTTGCTGCCTGCTTCTGCGTGGGCTCTCTGTTCTGCTGAGCGCCCCCTCTGTCTCCTCCTCCAAGGGCCGACCTCCTGGTCCTTCCTGGGCCCGTGCAGCACCCATTTTCTTCAACCGTGACTCTTGCAGCTAGGAAGGCTTGTTTGCGTTCTTTCTGCGTGGAAACAACTCTGCATCCTCCAGCACGCTGTGGGACATCTTCTGTGCAAAGGAGAAGTTCCTGGCACTTTCCGTTGTTGCAGAATCTTCAGCTTGTTCCACCCAGAGGCATCCCTTTTGCACCTCCATCTGGGGTTTAGTGGGTTCCTGCCCCCCCTGGACACTTTCATGACTCTTGGTCTTGGTCCCCTTCCTTTACAGGTCCTCAGGTCCAGGAATCCGTCTTCAGTGCTTTGCAGACAGTTGTTGTCTTTGCAGAATCACCTATCACGACTTTACTGTCTTTCTGGGGTAGTAGGGTAACTTTACTCCTACTTTGCAGGGTCTTGGGGAGGGTATCTTGGACACCCTTAGTGTTTTCTTACACTTCCAGCGACCCTCTAACCACTACACTAGGCCTGGGGTCCATTCGTGATTCGCATTCCAATTTTGGAGTATATGGTTTGTGTTGCCCCTAGGCCTATTGCATCCTATTGTATTCTACAACGTTGGCACTACTTTTCTAACTGTTTATTTACCTGATTTTGGTTTGTGTGTATATTTTGTGTATTTTACTTCCCTCCTAAGGGAGTATATCCTCTAAGATATTTTTGGCACATTGTCACTAAAATAAAGTACGTGTATTGTGTTTTTTATGTACCTGTATTGTTTCTTATGGTATAGTGCTATATGATATAAGTGGTATAGTAGGAGCTTTGCATGTCTCCTAGTTCAGCCTAAGCTGCTCTGCTATAGCTACCTCTATCAGCCTAAGCTGCTAGACACCCTATACACTAATAAGGGATAACTGGGCCTGGTGCAAGGTGCAAGTACCATCAGGTACCCTCTATCAGCCAGGCCAGACTCCTACACTCACACCCAGTAACCTTCTGTAGAAGTGATTTTCCTCTATCTGAGGGGCCATCATGCTACCCGAATAACCCCAAAATGGTGTCCTATACATAAGAACTGGGAGGCATTTACGTCTAATCACCTCAAGCACAGGCAGTATGGGCTTGTTCCCCACTCTTATTGCAAAATCAAAAGTAGCCCCTACAGTGGCACTGAATCGCGCACATCGCCCGGCTATGTAGGGCTTCCATGTCCCTTTGTCATCAAATGTCACACGTAGATAGGAAAATTCATGCACACAGCTGATGTTTTGCCATTTATCACCAAAGCCCCTACTTTGCTCAGTGGTTTGCCACAGACCATGAAGTGGGTTTTGCTGCTGTTGACCTCTGAATCTAAATCAGACATAAAGTCGACATACGCCTTAACCACCTCACGGAGACCATTCATAGTACGGGCCATAAGCACCGCGTCATCCGCATATATAAGGGACGGCACACTCTTTACATTTATTTTAGGAACATCCTTGCATCTATCTACCAAAAAGTTGTGCAAGCCATTTGGATATAAAAGGAACAAAGTGGGGACCAAAACACACCCCTGTCTCACTCCTCTTTTGAAATTAAAATATTCTGCTCATTCCCCCTGGGTCCCATATCTCACAGAAGCATTTGTTCCAGAGTGTAAAAATCGGAGCAGCTCCACGATTAGGGACTCCATACCCATAGAGGTTAAATGTTCCCATAGTTTACTACAGTGTACTTTGTCAAAAGCACAGCTAAGGTCCATGAAGGCGAGATAATGAGGGCCCCTCTTCCCCTGCGTATATTTACCAATCAACTTAAGCAAGTTCAGACATTGAACGACTCCTGGTAGCCACCCACCCTCGGAAACCCGCCCACCCCCACCAGGCAAGCCTGCAACCTCGGAATCATCCTTGACTCCAACCTCAGCATGAACCATCAAATAAATGCAGTCACCTCCACCTGATTCCACACCCTACGCAAGTTCTTCAGGTGGATCCCCCTCGAACATAGACCGTCACACAGGCCCTCATCACCAGCAGACTAGATTATGGCAACACACTCTACGCTGGAATCAACAAGAAACTCACCTGCAAACTACAAAACATTCAGAACGCCGCCGCCAGACTGGTCTTCGACCTACCTCGTCACTGCCACATCTCGCAACACCTGTGTACACTGCACTGGCTTTCCATAGATAAAAGAATCACCTTCAAGATCCTCACCCACACACACAAAGCCCTCCACAACACCAGATCAGCCTACCTGAATCAACGACTCATACTCCTCGTACCCCACAGGCCCCTACGCTCAGCCCAGCTCTCTCTCTCTCTCTCGCAGAAGTACCCCGCATCAGGAAAACCAGAACAGAAGAACAATCATTTTCCTACCTCGCAGCCACCGCCTGGAACGCCCTCCCTCTCCACATCAGTCAAACCACCTCCCTCCTCAGCTTCACGAACAAACTGAAGACTTGGCTGTTTTAAGAACTGCCTCTCCGATAAACGCTACACTCCTTCCCCACCCCCCAGCACCTTGAGACCCTAACGGGTGAGTAGTTGTGCTATACAAGCATTGATTGATTGATTGCTCCTGGGTCCCCAACCCTTCCCTAAAACCATACTGTACCTTACTCATCACATCATGTTCTCTCACCTATTCCTCAATGCGCCGGAAGACCATTCGCCCCAAGATTTTCATCGCAGAGTCTAAGAGTGACATTGGGCAATAGGATTTGGGATCACTGCGGTTTCCCTTTTTATACACAGGAACAAAGCACGCATATTTCCAGGAGGGAGGGATCCCTACACTCATTGCCGCATTTAAGACATTTAGCATTATAGGTGCCCACAACTGAGAACAGCTTTTGTATGAGTCTATTGGGATTGCAGGCGTTTTTTCACTCCTGCTATCCCGCAGAGCCAGCATCACCTCCTCCAGTGTAAATCTGATAGACGGATTTAGGTTGTAACCAAACAAATCTTCCATTTCCTCCCCATGGATCCCTCCCAGGAAGACACTGTAAAAATGACTTGCCCAGTTGTCAGGGAGAATATTACAGCCCAGGCCCTAAGATGTTCCTGTCTCATGGGTACCCCTATTTACTATCTTCCAGAACAGGCTTGAGTTTTTGGTGCACGACGCACACTCCAAATCCTCCCAAGCCTGCTCCTTGAGCTGCTGTTTTCTCTCCTTCAGAGCAAGCTTATACTGAGCCCGCACACAACTCATGTAGACTTTATCTCTAGGCTGTGCCTTCAGTGCCCTCTTCAGAGTTTTCCTCGCCACGTAACAGGTTTTATTAAACCATCCGGCCTGATACTTAGGAATGGCCGCTCAATTTTAAGTCAGGATATCTTTGATGGAATCATTTATTTTATTTGCCGCATCAGTCACCTCCCCCGGTAAGGGGGATTCAACCAAACGAATCCCTACTTTCTGATGGATACAACTACCTGTGGATTCCTCACCTCATGAATACTCCCATGGCGCCAGCATTCGACAGAAATCTTCTTACTAGTCTCTGCACGTCGACGAGGACGTCACTGTCGCCCACGCGACGCCGTCTGACGTCATACAGGCAATAAGAGGTCCTCGACGACGTGCGGACGTCAGTTCCCTTTTTTCCGTGCATTCGAAACGGTTATCTTCGAGGGAGCAACTGTTACTCTTGCGGTTACAGTGTATATCTTGCTGCGTAGTCTTTCGCTGTGGAAATAATGTCGCAGAGAAAGTCTGGATTTAAGCCTTGTCGTGAGTGTGGAGGCAAGATGTCGGTGACAGATCCTCATTCCGATTGCCTTTGGTGTTTGAGCTCCGACCACGACGTCTCGACTTGTGATTCATGTCAGCACATGAATCCAAAGGCTCTTAAAGATGGTGGGGCCAGTTGCTTTACGCGTTTCCTCCCATACCCTTGATTCCTCGAGTATTGAGGAAGATTCGCCAAGACCGGGCTCTAGTAATCTTAATAGCTCCGGATTGGCCAAGGAGGGTGTGGTACTCCGACCTTCTCCAACTCTCAATGTGCCCGCCGCTCCGTCTCCCTTTCAGGGCAGACCTCCTCTCGCAGTCGCAGGGGCAGGTTCTACACCCCAACCTCCAGAGTCTGCACCTACATGCATGGAGATTGAACGGGGCAACCTGAGTTCCTTCTCTCTCCCGCCTGAGGTAGTGGATGTTATATTAGCGGCCAGGCGACACTCCACTAAATCTATCTACGCTAATAGGTGGTCTAAATTTGTTGCATGGTGTGGAGAGAGGCAGATTGATCCTTTGCATGCTCATCTATCGGATGTTTTGTCTTTTGCTCTATCTCTGGCGCAGAAAGGTTGTGCAGTGGCTACCATTAAAGGTTATTTATCGGCCTTGTCAGCCTTCTTATGTCTTCCAGACCAACCATCTTTATTTAAATCCCCTATTGTTATCAGATTCTTGAAAGGTCTTCTAAATCAATATCCTCCAAAGCCATTCGTTATGCCGCAATGGGATTTGTCCTTAGTCCTGACTTTCCTTATGGGGTCCCCTTTTGAACCTATGCATTCTTGCCCCTTGAGGTATTTGGTTTTAAAAACAGTCTTCCTGATAGCTATAACATCAGCAAGGAGAGTGAGTGAGTTGCAGGCCTTATCAGTAAAACCCCCTTATACAACTTTTTATGGGGATAAGGTGGTGTTGAGGACCAAGGCTGCTTTCCTCCCGAAGGTTGTTTCACCCTTCCATTTGGCTCAGGCAATTACTTTGTCCACGTTCTATCCTCCGCCTCATCTTTCCAAAGAGGAAGAAAGACTGCACCGTCTGGACCCAAAGAGAGCGTTGAGCTTCTTTATCGATAGAACAAAGGATTTCAGGCTGGAGGATCAGCTGTTTATTGGATACGTGGGCAAGAGGAGAGGAAAGGCAGTCCACAAGAGAACACTATCCAGGTGGGTTGTTCTTTGCATTAAAATATGTTACTCTTTGGCAAAGAAGGATCCTCCTGAGGGCATTAGAGCTCATTCCACCAGAGCTAAGTCGGCCACTTCGGCCTTGGCCAGAGGTGTTCCTGTGGTCGACATCTGCAAGGCCGCAACTTGGTCGTCCCTTCACACTTTTGCAAAACATTACTGTTTGGATTCTGAGGTTAGAAGGGATGGCCATTTTGCACGGTCAGTGCTGCAGGATTTCTTGGTTTGACCATTTAGGCACCCACCGCCGGGCGTGGTACTGCTTTGGGACTCTATTCATGAGGTGAGGAATCCACAGGTAGTTGTATCCATCAGAAGAACGAGTTACTTACCTTCGGTAACGACTTTTCTGGTGGATACATTAGCTACCTGTGGATTCCTCACGGTCCCACCCGCCTCCCCGTTGCCTTTCTGGTCTTACCAAGTAATCCTTGAGTGCGCTCCTCTTGGTCTTTGAGGGTGCAATAGATGTATATATAATATATTTATATATATATATGTATATATCTTTATGTATATACTTGGTGTGTGTATATATTTTAAAAGAGAGAGTTTTATATATATATATATATATATGTACATAAAAAGATTTACAGTTATTCATACAATGTGGTGTATTTTTACAATATAATGGATGTTGCCTTGCTCTTTCATTGCATTGCCTGGTTGTTCTCATGCACGTAAAAAATGATTGGTACTGACGTCCGCACGTCGTCGAGGACCTCTTATTGCCTGTATGACGTCAGACGGCGTCGCGTGGGCGACAGTGACGTCCTCGTCGACGTGCAGAGACTAGTAAGAAGATTTCCGTCGAATGCTGGCGCCATGGGAGTATTCATGAGGTGAGGAATCCACAGGTAGCTAATGTATCCACCAGAAAAGTCGTTACCGAAGGTAAGTAACTCGTTCATCAGGTTTAGATTTTGGCTCACCACCCTCTCCACTACCTGTGGGATATTTGTCTGCCTCCAACTAATTCTTCGGCCCTGATCTTTTGTTCTCAGACAAACCGGCCCACCAATCACCGATGTACACTTGCATGGGAAGTTTAGGGACACCGTAAGGGGGTTGTGATCACTAAAATTCTGCCTTTGTACCTCCCTATGCTGGACCAAATTTCTCACTGGGGTGGGGACACAAAAATATAGTCAGTTATGGACCCGACCCCTCTCCACACAAAAGTTGGTGCCTGATTATCAGAAGCAATTTCCAGGTCAAAGATGTTCACCAAACCCAGGCTCTGCTGCCCCTTAATAAGGGTCCTACCCCTCGCATCCTGCAAACCCTCCTCTGCATACACGCTATGATCCTGCTCAAAAGGATTCTCAGCAATGTGATAGCTCCCAGTCTTTGCATTAAAATCTCCAGTTACAATCACATGGAATTCCATATAGCAGGACTCCAACCTTCCCTTCAATATCTGCAGATCAGAGAAAAGGCCATCATTTGGCAACCAGCATCCCATGCTGCATTGTAGAAGTTTACCAGGAGTACGTTGCACTTATCTGGGAACAGCACCCAGATGCTGAGGATACCCCGGTGGCTACATTTAATCTGAAATGCTCAGGAGATCTTAGTGATGCGGACCAAGGTGACTAGACCCCCCTTAAAGCGATGGCCGGGTGCCTGTTCAGCCACAACGGCAAACCTTTGGAATCCATCCCATACCGCGGCTCCTTCTGACCAAGTTTCTTCAAGTAAGATGAAATTATAGCCTGAGATAAACTTTACCCATTGTGTATCTTGCAGCTGTTCATCATACCCTGCCACCGTCCAAGAAATTAGCTGAGTCAGGTGAGACGCCTCTCCCAGCCCACCCAGACCTGGGGTTATAGCAGAGGACCCCAAAGAAACTACCTTGTCAATTTCCTCCCGTCTTGGCAAGTACACCCGTCCTGGCAGTGAATCATTTGTCTCCAGATCCGAGAGTGTAGTGAATCTATTTTTCACACTAAGCGGTGGCAAACCCTCCTGCAAATTGGAAAAGCCCCTGACACGGAAACCATCTGAGGGCCTGGTGTTGCCTATAAAAGAAACCTAAAGGAGCCCGGCCAATCTTTTCTCAGCGTAACATGATAGACTCAAACGTTGGGCTAAACCTGGGTATCTACAGTTTACTATGATACTGTCCACTTTCCCTTCCTTTTCCAGGGTGCCCACCCACCCAATCCATCTAACAAACAAAATGTCCTTTGTCATTACAGTTAAAATCACAATTTTTAGTCAGCCAATGCCCTGTCTTATTCTTCAGCTGTTCAGTGGATTCACTTGCGCCTGGATCTAACGGTGGTACATTTGTAAGTATTACCTTAAAGGGGCACAGTTAGGTGGAAGCTCCAATAAGGCAGGTGGGGGACCACTACAAAAGTATGAATTTTGACCCCTCATTCGCTCTTGTACCAGAACTGCTTTCTCTCCAGTCCTGTTTAAGGATCTCCCCCAAACACTATTTCTACCAGGTTCCCCTACAATCCTGCATGAATTTTCATGGGCCGCCATTACATGCTTTTCGGGGTTACCTATATTCGAATAGATGGTGTGAAGGCTGCTGGATATCACTCTCCTGAGATGCTAAATTGACCCGTGACGGGATTCCCTTTTCCGGGGTGGGGCCGTGACACTCAAGATCCAAAGACCCACGCCCTGGGGCTGTACTGGGCTCCTCCCTGGAATGCAGCAATGAAACTGCAAATTCCAAGGCCTGCACTTTTTCCTTTACAGGCATCAGACATGTCTCGGTCAACTCCTTGAATTTCTCCAAAAGATTTTCAAAACCCAAGACTTGACTCTGACCGGTACAGGGGCCGTCCTGGATGCCAGAACAGCTCAAATTTTCAGAGAGTGCCACTTTAGGATTTTTCCCAGATTTCTTCAGAGGCTTCTTTAGGGAAAAGCTACTACAGCAAGTAGGGGAGTCAGAAAATAAAAACCCTTGCCATTTTTTGGGGAGTCTCCACAACACTATTTCCAGCTGCTGCCAAAGGTAGATAAGTCTACCTGGGGTACCTGTGGCCGACCGTCTTCATCGTCAGAAATCCCATAAGCTTCTACATTGGCTGATGCTTGCTGCCAGTCACTCTTTTCCACTGAAAGGTGTCTCTCTGCCAAAACTATCTCCTTTGAGACTAGACTAACGGCATCGACTAGAAAGGAGTCTAATGTTGAAAATTTGGTGGCCCCCCTACTGCTTGATCACCATTCTGCAGAGTCCTCTTTCTGCCGACCTATCTAGAAACCCTCTTGCACCAAATAGACCTCTTAAGTGCTGATCAGTTAGGACTTTGGGAGGGTGAAACAAAAAACCCCTTCCCCTTTAACTTGTTAGGGATATTTGAAGATGACACTCACCCTGCTTTTGCCAGATTTCAGAGGTGTGGCCCAGCCTCTTTCAGCTGCTGACGGGCGCAGATGGGCCTGCTCTTGGCCCGGGCTGCGCTACAATGTGCTTTTGCCCTTTTCAAGTGTCCCCGGCCTCCTCACCAGGACACTGGGAAATGGAGTCCTGCCGTGAGCCTGGTGCCGCTAAGCACGTCCCGCACTGCGGTGTGCTTTCGCCCTTTTTAAGTGTCCCATTTACTCATGTTATTTAAATTCCATTTTCCTCTGAATTCCATGTTCCTCGTTATTTAAACTCCATGTTCCTCTGATATGTTTTAAAAAAAAAAAGATATACTCAAGTGTCAACAGAAACAATAATGGGTGTGTCTTGGGCAGGTGTGCTCAGATAGCACCTAACCCAACAAACGTGTTCTGTTGAATGTGGGCCAGTGCGAACAGCCATGTACAGACAGCAGACATACCCACACCAAAGCAGTAATGATGTCATTTTATTGATAGCAGTAACCCATTGCATAACAGCACTCTTATCAAAGCATAAGTAATATACCAAAACACTTACATAAAACATAAAATCAGGACATGGACAGCCGTTCACATGAGAACGCAAACAACTCAGATAAAGTCTCTTACGTCCCTGTGGCGCAATGCCGATGATCCAGCTCAGCAGACGGATGGACTGTGTGTTCAGACCACGTAGCGGGAAGCGCAATCCTGCATGCTTAGTCTTGTGATGTCACAGGCTTTTGAAGCTACTAAGAAGGAGATCAGTATCATTGACCCAATGTGTAGACTTTGACATGATCATCTTGTTTGGCTCCAAATTCCAGAGTTGTGGCCTTTTGACAATGCAAAGCAGATCTTCAATGTCCATTTATGAATAAAGTATACCCCAGTGTGTTCTCCCCTGATTACATGGAGCCAGTTTCCACTCTTCCTAGTCAGCCATGTGTCCTTACCAGTGATAACATCTGCTCATTTCAGGGTGGTCTGTCCCTCCAGGAAATGTTCGTAACCTTGGCTGTCAAGGGAAAGAAACTCCAGCAATATGTCTTGTTTGCTTTGAAGACCCTTGGCAGAGTCAATGCTACCACAAAATACACGTTTAAGACAATCTAAGCAAGCATAACACATATTCACATTTACAAGCACAAATCAACTAGGCTAAGTTAACCTTTGCATGACATCAAGATTCTTGTGCAACCTGAACCCTTTCTGCTACACTCCAGCCTCTTGATGCCTTGTGCACAGGGGAAGAGCACACATATATACTGTAAATAACAAAACCTTAATGGATCTCTTGTTTTAAACAGATCGATCGCTTGAACTTTGGCAGAACCAACACAGTCTTGCAGATAGCGAAGACCATTTCCAAATCCATCTCTTCACTCTGATAAACAGAGCATGCATGAAGATGTTTACATACTGGATACATTATTGTAGCAATAACTTCTCATCTCCCTCACATTTCTCTTATTGTGTCTGTAAATTATACCTTCTCCATAAGCAATTTCCAAAGTAATATTTAACACATTTATATCATGTTGCATTTCATTCATCATTTTATTCTTAGCGTCATATTCCGTCACAGTGACTCTGAAGTCTTTGAATACTGTGGGCCTGATTTAGATCTTGGCAGGCGGAATACTCTGTCACAATCATGACGGATATCCCGTCCGACTTATTACAATCTCCATAAGACATCATGGGATCGTACTAAGTCGGACGGGATAACCGTCGCGTTTGTGATGGAGCATTCCCCTCTGCCAAGACCTTAATCAGTCCCTGTCTCTATTAATACCACCAGTTAATAACATTTCCTTTAGTTTCTCCAACAATGTTGACCTCAACAATGCTTGTTGTGGTCGCCGAACCCTATACTTTGTTGAACAAACATTCCCTCTAAATATCATTATTGCTTCACGGCATTCCAACTACTATTTGGTAGGTTCCCCAACATTCTCCAGTCACGCTCACTACCTAATACTTTCACTTTATCTCTCACTATAATATTTATAATTACTCACTCAGATCTCATGCTATTTTCATTTGCTTGGCTGATATCCTTGATTTGTGTGAAGTGCCAACACCACCCTTTTATCTGGTACCAGGTGTCTGAGCGTAGTGCTTAGATTTATTGTTAAGGGTTACTTATCAAGTCCCCAAGATTTTCTGACTATTCACAACTGTTTGCATTAATATTGCCTGTAATTGCACCTTAGCACTTGGTATAATTCTTTTCCAAATACCAAGTAGCTGAACATGGTAGGAGACGCATATTTGCAGATTTGTGGTGCGCTGCCACTCCCCCTTTGCACCCCTCCCAACCTTCCACAACACAAGACTGCTCCTATCTTCGATTAGTTAAGGAATATCGCTAGCACACTGTTAGTAACTTTATTTTACAAGTGGAACAATCAACACAACCTTCCTTGGTAGCAGCCATCGTTTATCATTTGCATTCCTAGGGTGTGTTTATCCTAATACCTTTACTTTACGCCGTCCAAAGAGGTGCACAGCTCTGGCCTCTTCCACCCTCGGACACTCAGTCATCCACATTTCACATTTTCACTTCAGGTTTCTTAGTTCAAACCCATTCAACTTCACTGTTCAAAACATATCTTTCCATGTAGTAAATATCATGTATCGTGGTGTGCTTGCAGCCTTATTAGCAACGCTGTGTGTTTACAATATATGTCCCCGCGTTTAGAGTTAGCCACACTCTACATCAAAGTAAAACATTCAGCTTCCATCTGGACACTCTGGCTGTAGTACTTGATCCAGCTCTCTCAGCTGTTATACTTGATCTGACACTCGCAGGTGTAGTACTTGATCTGGACACTCTTGGCTGTAGTACTCGATCCAACACTCTCGGCTGTAGTACGTGATCTGACACTCGCAGCTGTAGTACTTGATCTGGACACTCTTGGCTGTAGTACTCGATCCAACACTCTCGGCTGTAGTACGTGATCCGACACTCTCAGCTGTAGTACTTGATCTGGACACTCTCAGTTGTAGTACTGATAATGAAACTCTCGATCCAACACTCTCGACTGTAGTACATGATCTGACACTCTCAGCTGTAGTACTGATACCAACAGTCTCAGCTGCAGCAGGTAATCTGACACTCTCAGCTGTAGTACTTGATACAGACACTCTCAGCTGTAGTACTTGATTTGATACTTGTCTGTAGTACTCGATCCGAATGCTCTCAGCTGTAGTACTTGATCTGACACTCGCAGCTGTAGTACTTGATCCGGACATTGTCAACTGTAGTACTTGATTCTGGGCACTCTCACCTGTAGCACTTGATTCTGGACACTCCCACATGTAGTACTTGATCTGGAAACTCTCTGCTGTAGTACTTGATCTGAACGCTCTCGGCTGTAGTACTTGATCTGGACCCCCTCAGCTGTAGCACTTGATCTGAACACTCTCAGATGCCATACTTTAGCCGGACATTCTCAGCTGTAGTACTTGATTCAGACACTGTCACCTGTACTGCTTGATTCTGTACACTCTCAGCTGTGGTACTTGATCTGGACACTCTCACCTGTAGTACTTGATTCTGTAGACTCCTAGCTGTAGTACTGGATCTAGACACTCTCAGTTGTAGTACTTGATTCTGGACACTCTCAGCTGTAGTATGTGATCTGACACACTGAGCTGTAGTACTTGATCCAGATGCTCTCAGCTGTATTGCTTGATCTGGACATTCTCAGCGGTAGTATGTGATCTGACACTCTGCTGTAGTACTAGATCCGGACACACTCCTCTGTAGTACTGGATGTAGACACTGAGGTGTAGTACTTGATCTGGAGCATCTCAGCTGTAGTACTTGATCCGGACACTCTCAGCTGTAGTGCTTGACCTGACACTCTAGCCATAGTACTTGATCTGGACACTCTCAGCTATAGTACGTGATCTGGACACTCTCGGCTGTAGAACTAGATCCGGACACTCTCGGCTGTAGAACTAGATCCGGACACTCTCAGCTGTAGTACGTAATCTGGACATTTTCAGCTGCAGTACGTGATCCGGACATTTTCAGCTGTAGTACGTAATCCGGACATTTTCAGCTGTAGTACGTGATCCGGACAGTCTGGAAAGTCTCAGCTGTAGTACTCGATCTGACCCTCTCAGCCGTCATACCTGCACTGTTTCTCTCATAGCCTGCTATCAACCTTCCACAACATTCAAACCCTTGTGTGCTCTCCTCAATGTACAACCTCGATGAACTTGTCTAGGGAGTATGCAAAGGATATCGCATCAGTTTACCCTTTGCTCTAAAGCCTTTATTTATCCGGACATAGGTGTTTGGCCTAGCATCTTTTTCCTTCTTTCCACCCCCTTGTTTAGCAGATACAACTTGATTTGTCAGTGAATCTCCTGTCAAGCATCCTTTTTCCCTCCATCCCAGTCCTGGGTTTTATCCAGTGTGCACCTAATTCCTCTGCTTGAGCCAGAGGTAACACCACATCTCCTATTCCTTGACCTACCCTGTGTCTCTTGGTGTGAGGTGTACTCCAATCCAGTGCACCTCATTCTACTGCAGAACTAAAGCAGTACATAAATCAGACTAAACACCACTCCGTGGACATAAAAACATAAGAGCTTCCCTCGTCCATGTGCCTTGTTGAGCTCTTTCCAAAAGACTAACTTCTCTTACTACTCTGCCTCACCTTCTCCCTACTTTGATAGTAGTGGGTTCTGGATTGGCAACTTCGCAGGACATGTTGGTGTTTGCCATATCAGTAGCACATTCTTCTTGTCACCCTCCTGCACTCGTAGAGGGATGTGGCAGTTCTTTTGTCAAACTCTAAGCAGCTGCTGTTGCAGTAGCTTGTTTCTAAAGTGCCCGTTTGATTTCTCCCGGTAGTGCAGTATGCTGGTCTTATTGCAATGTGGACACTCCTTGCCTATCTGTTTAATTTCATCTATGAGCACTGGGTTTGTTTCTTTTACACCCGGTAAACAACAGATTTCAGGGTGACGCAGTCCCAGCTCAACAGTTCAGCTGCATCATATTTTCCTTTCCATTCAGGACATTCTTCATCACTGCCACCCTCTGGTTCACCACTGCCACTCTCTGGTTCATCACCGTGCCACTCTCTGGTTCATCACCGTGCCACTCTCTGGTTCATCACCGCCACTCTCTGGTTCATCACCGCCACTCTCTGATTCATCACCGCCCCTCTGGTTCATCACCGCCACCCTCTGGTTCATCACCGCCACCCTCTGGTTCATCACCGCCACCCTCTGGTTCACCACCGCCACCCTCTGGTTCACCACCGCCACCCTCTGGTTCATCACCGCCCCTCTGGTTCATCACCGCCACCCTCTGGTTCATCACCGCCACTCTCTGGTTCATCACCGCCACTCTCTGGTTCATCACCGCCACTCTGGTTCATCACCGCCACTCTCTGGTTCATCACCGCCACCCTCTCGTTCATCGCCACCACCCTCTGGTTCATCCCCACCACCCTCTGGTTCATCGCCACCACCCTCTGGTTCATCGCTGCCACTCTCGGGTTCATCGCTGCCACTCTCTTGTTCATCGCTGCCACTCTCTGGTTCATCGCCACCACTCTCTGGTTCATTACCGCCACCCTCTAGTTCATCACCGCCACTCTCTGGTTCATCACTGCCACTCTCTGGTTCATCACCGCCACTCTCTGGTTCATCACCGCCACCCTCTGGTTCATCACCGCCACCCTCTGGTTCATCACCGCCACCCTCTGGTTCATCACCGTCACCCTCTGGTTCATCACCGTCACTCTCTGGTTCATCACCGCCACCCTCTGGTTCATCACCGCCACCCTCTGGTTCATCACCGCCACCCTCTGGTTCATCACTGCCACTCTCTGGTTCATCACCGCCACCACCTTTTGGTTTATCACCGCAACTCTCTGGTTCATCACCGCCACCCTCTGGTTCATCACCGCCACCCTCTGGTTCATCACCGCCACCCTCTGGTTCATCACCGCCACCACCCTTTGGTTCATCACCGCCACTCTCTGGTTCATCACTGCCACTCTCTGGTTCATCACTGCCACTCTCTGGTTCATCACTGCCACTCTCTGGTGCATCCCCGCCACTCTCTGGTTCATCACCGCCACCCTCTGGTTCATCACCACAACTCTGGTGCATCACCGCCCCCTGTGGTATTTTAGCAAGCTTTATTAACCCCATTGCTTCCTCAGGATGGCCTCAGGCACTGGTCGGACTGCATCCATCTGTCCTTGCTTTCTGCCCCAGCAGGACCCTCCGTTCCATTTCTAACCCATGCAGTCCCCTGCAGCCGCCTTTGTTTAGTGCGATGTTTATTCTCTCACTTGCTTTTAATTATTCAATCAATAATCAGTACTTGTAGAGCATGGCTGTTGGGCTTAGTGAAGAAGCCAGGCCTTGAGTCTCTTCCTGAAGTCCGTAAGCGAAGGTGATGTTTGGAGGTGGAGGGGGAGGGCGTTCCAGGACTTGGCAGCGAGGTGGGAAAAGGAGCGGCCTCCGCTGTTGCAGCGGATGTGCTGTGTCTGTGCAGTGGTGAGGGAGGTTTCTTGATGGTTGGTGGTATTTCAGGAAGTGCCTCATGTATGCTGTCCTCGGTTGAGGTTGGCTTTGGAAGAGTATGTCAGTAACTTGAATTAGCATCTTTTCTGGATGGGGGGCCAGTGGAAGTTCCTCAGGCATTGGGTGGTGTGGGTTCATTTGGGCAGGTTGAGGAACAGTCTGGCCACTGAGTTTATATATAATCTGGAGCCTTCTCGTGAGTTTGGGTGGTGGTTCCTACATGAAGTGCTTTGCCGTAGTCCAGCCGGCTGGTGATGAGGGCTTGCATGATTGTTTTTCTCATGCTTTTGGGGAGCCATTTAAAGATTCTTCGGAATATGCAGAGTGTGTGGAAGCAGGCAGAGGAGATCTGTTGTTTGGTGAGTTTACTGTCCAGGATGATGCTGAGGTTGCGGGCTTGGTTTTTTGGTGTAGGTTTGAGTCACAGTTTGGAGGGCCACTTGTTCCAGAGGGTGGCGTGGTTGCCAAAGATCAGCACTTCGGTCTTGTCCGATTTGAGCTTCAGACAGTTGTCCTTCATCCGGGCTGCAACATCCATTATGTAGTTGTGGAAGTTGTTCCTCGTGGTGGAGGGGACTGCTGGGAGCAAAAGGATGAGCTGGGTGTTGTCGGTGTAGGATATGATTTTGATATTGTGGGGTCTGATGATGTCAGCTAGAGGCGTCATGTAGGTGTTCAAGAGGCTGGGGCTGGGATCAACCTTGAAGGATGCCACAGATGGTGCTTGTTGGTTCTGAGGTGAAGGGAGGTAGGCGGATTCTCTGTGTACATCCTGTGAGGAATGGTACAAGCCATATGAGTGCGTCTCCCTTGATCTCGATCTGTTGCAGTCTCTAGATGAGTGTGTGGTGGGATACGGTGTTGAATGCTGCGGAGAGGTTGATGAGCATCAGGGTCACTAATTCTCCTCCATCAAGTAGGGTGCGGATGAGGTACATAGCAGTGATCAGGGCGATCTCAATGCTGTGGTTGGAGTGCAAACCAGATTGGGAGGCGTGTAGCAGGTTGTTTCTCTCCAGGTGTTCGGTGAACAGCCGGTTGATCGCCTTCTGCAGGACCTTGGCGGGTAGAGACAGCAGCGAGATGGGCCATAGTTCAGAAATCTGCCTTGGTCTGCGGAGGATTTCTTGAGGAGAGAGGTAGGACTTCTGCATGTTTCCTTGCGTCAGGAAAGGTGGCTGTGGCAATGGATGTGTTGAGGATGGTGGCGACTTGGTGACTGATCTCGTTGCTTCCTAGGCTGAAGAGGCGGTGGGGGCAGTGGTCGGTGGGTGCTCCAGAGTGGATGGAGTTCATGATGGCTGTGGTGTTCCGTGTGGTGAGCTGTTCCCATGCAGTGAGATGTTTGCAGGGGGATGTTTCCATTGGTGTGAGGAGGCTGAGGAGGTCGGTGGGTTGGGGCTCTAAGGGCCAGATGTATCATCACGGCCCTTTGCGATTCGGAAATAGCGATTTTTTAAGAAATCACTATGTTCGATGGCATCTGTCGCTGTAGATACGCATGTTTTGCATAGCTCGCCATCTGGTGTTGGGTCGGAGTGTTACAAGTTGTTTTTCTTCGAAGAAGTCTTTCGAGTCACGGGACCGAGTAACTCCTCCTTTTGTCTCCATTGCGCATGGGCGTCGACTCCATCTTCGATTGTTTTCTTTCCGCCATCGGGTTCGGACGTGTTCCTGTCGCTCCGAGTTTCGGAACGGAAAAGCAGCTAAATTTCGGAAGATTTTCGTCAGTATTGTTGCGTTCGGGATCGGCGTAGTCAGAATCAACACCGCATCGAAGAGCTCCGGAGCCCTTCGGGGTAGTTTTCGATCCCCGTCAGGGCCTGCTCGGCCCGACCGCGTGTAGAAGAACGCCGATGGAACGGACCCCGTTCCGTTTCTGTCCCAAATGCCACAAAAAATACCCCTATTCAGACCAACACTTGGTCTGTAACCTGTGCCTATCACCTGAGCACAGTGAAGACACTTGCGAGGCCTGTCGTGCGTTCCGGTCCCGAAAAACACTCCGAGACCGTCGAGCAAGAAGACTTCAAATGGCGTCCACGCCGACAGCGCACCGAGAGTTCGAGGTACAGGAAGAGGAAGAAACCTTTTCGATACACGAATCGGACTCCGAGGAATTCGACGATCCACGAACCGTGAGTAAGACGTCGAAAAGCACTCATAAGAAGATTGTCAAGGCCCAGGGGACGCCACTGCCACCAGGCCATGGCTCCACCCATAAATTCGGTGACCGACCGTCGGCACCGAAAAAGGCCCAATCAGTGCCGAGACCGTCCGACTCCGGTCGAGACACCGGCACGCAGCCTTCTCGGGACCGAGAAAGTGCTGGAGACATACATCGACACCGAGATAGCGGTGTAGACACGGCTCGACGCCGAGACAGCGGCACCGATGATGCTCGACGCCGAGATGTTTCGACTCCGAAAACGAAAAAATCCACCTCGGAGCAGAAAATAGATGCAGACAGGGTTTCGGTGCCGAAACAACCTGCAACCGACCCAGTTTCAGGCTCTTATACCGAAGAGCAATCAATGACCTCCCAAATGCGAAAGCATAGGTTTAAGGAAGACCCGCAATCCACCGATGTAGACCATACGCAGAAACGTATTTTTATACAGCAGGGGACAGGAAAGATAAGCACCCTTCCCCCTATTAGGAGAAAGAGAAGACTGGAATTTCAAATTGACCAAACACCACAAACAAAAATGGTGAAAAGGGTTACTCCGCCACCCTCTCCTCCACCTATAATTCACGTCTCGCCAGCACAAACACCATCACATTCCCCGGCTCACACCACCATGAGCCAAGATGACCAGGATCAGGACCCATGGGACTTATATGACGCCCCTGTGTCAGATAACAGTCCGGAGGCATACCCTACAAAGCCATCACCACCAGAAGACAGTACTGCATATTCTCAGGTGGTGGCTAGAGCAGCACAATTCCACAATGTAAGCCTCCACTCAGAACAAGTCGAGGATGACTTTCTATTCAACACCCTCTCTGCCACCCACAGCTCCTACCAAAGCCTGCCTATGCTCCCTGGTATGCTTCGGCACGCAAAATACATCTTTAAGGAGCCGGTCAAAAGTAGGGCAATCACACCAAGGGTGGAAAAAAAGTATAAAGCGCCTCCTACAGACCCTATTTTCATAACTTCGCAGCTGCCACCAGATTCTGTTGTTGTAGGAGCAGCTAGGAAAAGGGCCAACTCCCACACATCTGGGGACGCACCACCCCCAGATAAGGAAAGCCGCAAGTTCGATGCAGCTGGAAAGAGAGTCGCAGCACAAGCTGCAAACCAGTGGCGCATCGCTAACTCACAGGCACTTCTTGCGCGCTATGACAGAGCACATTGGGATGAGATGCAACATCTCATTGAACATCTACCCAAAGACCTACAAAAGAGGGCAAAGCAAGTGGTTGAAGAAGGACAGAACATTTCAAACAACCAGATACGCTCCTCCATGGACGCAGCAGACACAGCTGCAAGAACAATAAATACATCTGTGACCATCAGAAGGCATGCATGGCTACGAACGTCTGGGTTTAAACCAGAGATTCAGCAGGCAGTTCTCAATATGCCATTCAACGAAAAAGAACTGTTCGGTCCAGATGTGGACACGGCGATTGAAAAACTTAAAAAGGACACGGACACTGCTAAAGCCATGGGCGCACTCTACTCCCCGCAGAGCAGAGGAAATTACAGCACCTTCCGCAAAACACCCTTTAGAGGGGGGTTTCGGGGTCAGGCCACACAAGCCAGCACCTCACAGGCAACACCATCCAGTTACCAGGGACAGTACAGGGGAGGCTTTCGGGGCCAATATAGAGGAGGGCAATTCCCTAGGAATAGGGGAAAATTTCAAAGCCCCAAAACCCCTACAACTAAGCAGTGACTCACATGTCACTCACCCCCTCCACACAACACCAGTGGGGGGAAGAATAGGTCATTATTACAAAGCATGGGAGGAAATCACTACAGACACTTGGGTTCTAGCAATTATCCAAAATGGTTATTGCATAGAATTTCTACAATTCCCTCCAAACATACCACCAAGAGCACAAAATTTATCAAAACATCATTCCGAGCTCCTGGAGATAGAAGTTCAAGCACTATTGCAAAAGAACGCAATCGAGTTAGTACCAAACACACAAATAAACACAGGAGTTTATTCACTGTACTTCTTAATACCAAAGAAGGACAAAACGCTAAGACCAATCCTAGACCTAAGAATACTAAACACATACATCAAATCAGACCACTTTCACATGGTCACACTACAAGAAGTGTTACCATTGCTGAAACTACACGACTACATGACAACATTAGACCTCAAAGACGCGTATTTCCATATACCAATACATCCATCGCACAGGAAATACCTAAGGTTTGTATTCAACGGAATACACTACCAATTCAAGGTACTGCCTTTCGGTTTAACAACCGCACCAAGAGTCTTTACCAAATGTCTAGCAGTAGTCGCTGCACACATCAGAAGGCAGCAAATACATGTGTTCCCATATCTAGACGACTGGCTAATCAAGGCCCATTCGTTAATACAGTGCTCAAATCACACAAATCATATCATACAAACCCTCTTCAAACTAGGGTTCACCGTCAATTTCACAAAATCCAAAATTCTGCCGCGCAAGGTACAACAATACGTGGGAGCCATAATAGACACATCAAAAGGAGTAGCCACTCCAAGTCCACAAAGAATTCGAAATTTCAACACCATCATACAACGCATGTATCCAACACAAAGGATACACGCAAAGATGGTACTACAACTCCTAGGCATGATGTCTTCATGCATAGCCATTGTCCCAAACGCAAGACTGCACATGAGGCCCTTACAACAGTGCCTAGCATCACAGTGGTCACAAGCACAGGGTCACCTTCTAGATCTGGTGTTAATAGACCGCCAAACTTACCTCTCGCTTCTATGGTGGAACAACATAAATTTAAACAAAGGGCGGCCTTTCCAAGACCCAGTGCCACAATACGTAATAACAACAGATGCTTCCATGACAGGGTGGGGAGCACACCTCGATCAACACAGCATACAAGGACAATGGAACGTACATCAAACAAAACTGCATATAAATCACCTAGAACTTCTAGCAGTTTTTCAAGCACTAAAAGCTTTCCAACCAATAATAGTTCACAAATACATTCTCGTCAAAACAGACAACATGACAACAATGTATTATCTAAACAAGCAGGGGGGGACGCACTCCACGCAGTTAAGCCTGCTAGCACAAAAGATTTGGCGTTGGGCAATTCACAACCAAATTCGCCTAATAGCACAATTTATACCAGGGATCCAAAATCAACTCGCAGACAATCTCTCTCGAGATCACCAACAGGTCCACGAATGGGAAATTCACCCCCAAATTCTGAACACTTATTTCAAACTCTGGGGAACACCTCAAATAGACTTGTTTGCGACAAGGGAGAACGCAAAATGCCAAAACTTCGCATCCAGATACCCACACGAACAATCACAAGGCAATGCCCTATGGATGAACTGGTCAGGGATATTTGCTTACGCTTTTCCTCCTCTCCCTCTCCTTCCTTACCTGGTAAACAAACTCAGTCAAAGCAAACTCAAACTCATATTGATAGCACCAACTTGGGCAAGGCAACCCTGGTACACAACGCTGCTAGACCTATCAGTAGTACCCTGCATCAAATTGCCCAACAGGCCACATCTGTTGACACAGCACAACCAAAAGATCAGACACCCAGATCCAGCATCGCTGAATCTAGCAATCTGGCTCCTGAAATCCTAGAATTCGGGCACTTACAACTTACCCAAGAATGTATGGAAGTCATAAAACAAGCCAGAAGGCCATCCACCAGGCACTGCTATGCAAGTAAATGGAAGAGGTTTGTTTGCTACTGCCATATTAATCAAATACAACCATTACACACAACTCCAGAACATGTAGTGGGTTACTTGCTTCACTTACAAAAATCTAACCTGGCTTTCTCTTCCATTAAAATACACCTTGCAGCAATATCTGCATACCTGCAGACTACCTATTCAACTTCCCTATATAAGATACCAGTCATTAAAGCATTCATGGAGGGCCTTAGGAGAATTATACCACCAAGAACACCACCTGTTCCTTCATGGAACCTAAATGTTGTCCTAACTAGACTTATGGGTCCACCTTTTGAACCCATGCACTCCTGCGACATACAGTTCCTAACCTGGAAGGTGGCATTTCTCATCGCCATTACTTCCCTAAGAAGAGTAAGCGAGATTCAGGCGTTTACAATACAGGAACCTTTTATACAACTACACAAGAATAAGGTCGTCCTAAGGACCAATCCTAAATTCCTACCAAAAGTTATTTCTCCATTCCATCTAAATCAAACAGTGGAACTTCCAGTGTTCTTTCCACAGCCAGATACCGTAGCTGAAAGGGCACTACATACTTTAGATGTCAAAAGAGCATTAATGTATTACATTGACAGAACAAAGAACATCAGAAAGACTAAACAACTCTTTATTGCATTTCAAAAACCTCATGCAGGAAACCCAATTTCAAAACAAGGTATAGCCAGATGGATAGTTAAATGCATCCAAATCTGCTACCTTAAAGCTAAACGACAGCTGCCCATTACACCAAGGGCACACTCAACCAGAAAGAAAGGTGCTACCATGGCCTTTCTAGGAAACATCCCAATGCAAGAAATATGTAAGGCAGCCACATGGTCTACGCCTCACACATTCACCAAGCACTACTGTGTAGACGTGTTATCCGCACAACAAGCCACAGTAGGTCAAGCCGTATTAAGAACATTGTTTCAGACTACTTCCACTCCTACAGGCTGATCCACCGCTTTGGGGAGATAACTGCTTACTAGTCTATGCAAAACATGCATATCTACAGCGACAGATGCCATCGAACTGAAAATGTCACTTACCCAGTGTACATCTGTTCGTGGCATCAGTCGCTGTAGATTCGCATGTGCCCACCCGCCTCCCCGGGAGCCTGTAGCAGTTCGGAAGGTACCTTCAACTATTTGTATATATATTATTTTAACCTTAAATAGGTACATACTTAGTCACTCCATTGCATGGGCACTATTACTACAATACAACTCCTACCTCACCCTCTGCGGGGAAAAACAATCGAAGATGGAGTCGACGCCCATGCGCAATGGAGACAAAAGGAGGAGTCACTCGGTCCCGTGACTCGAAAGACTTCTTCGAAGAAAAACAACTTGTAACACTCCGACCCAACACCAGATGGCGAGCTATGCAAAACATGCGAATCTACAGCGACTGATGCCACGAACAGATGTACACTGGGTAAGTGACATTTTCATTCTGACTCGCAAAGTGCCATGTATCACATTTGCGAATCGGTAATAGCGATTTCTTAAAAATCACAAATGCTATTACCGAATCGCAAATTGCGATACCGGCCCCATTCGCAGCTATGGGCTGCCCATATCTGCGAATTTTTTGCATTCCCAAAATTGCGATTTCTGAACCAGAAATCGCAATTTAGGAAATGCAAAACCCCAGGGTGCTGGGGGCCTAAGGCCCCCTCTGCTGCACCCCAAAAAAAATTGGGGGGACATGTAAGGTGCACACATGCCAAAAGGGCATGTGTGCTTTA
Source organism: Pleurodeles waltl (assembly GCF_031143425.1). Lineage (NCBI taxonomy): Eukaryota > Metazoa > Chordata > Amphibia > Caudata > Salamandridae > Pleurodeles > Pleurodeles waltl. Next base: position 2,009,295 of record NC_090440.1, read on the forward strand.
CATGTACAATTTAAAAATGCATTTTAAATGCGTTTTTAAATTTTGCACATGGTTACCACCAAGTTCAACTTGGTGGTAATTAGCGATTCCTAAATGCCAAAATCGCATTTAGGAATTGCTTCATACATGTGCTAAGGAATCGCAAATAAGGAATCCTTATTTGCGATTTCTAATTTAGAGAGTCGCAATTTGCAACTCTAAACAGGGTCGCAATTTTAAGAAATCGCTATTTTAGCGATTCCTTAAAATTGCGTTCAGAATGTATTTCATACATTCTGAAATGGTATTTTGCATTCGCAAACGGGCATTCACACCGTTTGCGAATGCAAAATGCTTTCATACATTTGGCCCTAAGTTCCTGTAGATGGTGGATATCTTGCCGTGGAAGTGATTCATTAAAGAGTTGCAGAGTTCCTGTGAAGAAGAAATGGTAATCTTGGTTCCTTGGTGTGGTTGGAGCTTGCATCGATGCGGTCTGCAAGGGCAACCTTTTTGCTTCTTTGAGTCATTGGTGGTATTTGTTGATTGCTTTCTTGAAGGTGGCTCAGTCTGTATCCTCTCTGCTGGTGCGCCATCTTCTCTCCAGTTGTTTGCAGCTGCGTTTCATTGTGCTGAGTTCCAGTGTGTACCAGCTGGCTTGTTTGGTAGATCTGCAGGTTTTGGCTGTCACTTGCTCACACTTGTCTAAGAGCAGTGCAGTTGTGCACAAAAAGGGAACCATCTCATATCTTATATTTACAACATACTCGGCTCTTGTAGCAGGGCTATCAGTTGCATGTTCGCTGCCACAACACATCGTCTTGAGGTGTGGACTCTTACTGGAGCACCACTTCACTATATAACCCTTATTCCCCTTCCTCTTCACCCAGTCCGGCAGGGGTCCTTGTGTCTGAAGCGACAGTGGCTTGTTTTCTGCACCTCTGCCTCTCCCAGCCCCCTCTGCATGCCTGTTACCTCTTCTTGAAAAAGAAAATAACTAACCAGAGATGGTGTTAAGAAGACATATCCCTTCTGCAATCCCCTGCAGAATATCTTATCTGCCCCTCTATTCTGTTACTTCAACAAGGGGTCACACAGCTGGTCTGCAAGTCATCTTTGTCACAATTTCGCTTGGACAGGACAGGTGCGCTCAGGTATCACCACCTAACCCAAGTATGTTCTTTTGGATGCAGCCAAGTGGGGAAGACCAGGTAGAAACAGAAGCCCCAACACCAATTCTGTTATTACTTAACTTAATTGATAAACTAATAGCAAAAATAATTAACTGAATACCAACACTATTAGAAAAGCATAGGTGAGATGCAATAGAAAGTACATAAACTCAGGGAATAAACATGAGTGCTGACAACACAGAGACAGTCTTTGAAGCGATGTTAGAGACTCCTTGCTGGCTTTCATAACTAGCCAAGCAGGAGTATAGCACGACATGGAAAGACTTCCCACATAGGATCAAAACAAAGACAACATCCTTCCACGCACTCGCCCTACACGGAGTAGCGTGCTACCCATGTAAGCAAGCGCTTCAATGCCCTAGGTGGGGTAAAAGGTACTATATAAGTGTTGCCATATCATACAATAGACAGTGTTTGGGCCACGTAGCAAGATCGCTGCCCTGAGTAAAAAGTCTCATAGAGTCACAGCCTCTTAGTGATTATTTTCGTTAACCCAATATGAGGACTTTAAGTGATCATGGTGGTTGGCACCAAACTGCAGTGATGTGGCTGCTTGACTTTGTGAAGATGATGTTCAATATCTGTCTGACTAATGCAGCTCCAGGTGCGCTCTCCTCTTGTACCTTGAAGCCAGTTTAGTGCTTCAAACTTCCTGCACAGGGATCAGTCCTTACCAGTGACGGGAACGCTCACATCATGTCATGGTACTCAGTCTCCCCAGGAAATGTTCTGAACCTTGACTAACAAACTAGGGAATGGAAACTACGGCAATATCTCTTGCCTGCATTCAACACCCTTGGCTGCAGATCTGCAAGTACAGCTACTTATTTAAAAAACTTTCACCAAATGGTGCATATCCTCAGCCCTAAAATAACCCTTGCAGGACATTGAGAGTCTTACACCAACTGAACGCTTCGTAATACGGGAGGCATCATATTACTTTCAACGCACTTTGTAACATTTTGACATCCTTCGGCCTTCATCAGTACATCACAATACACTTTTCATCAGAAATAAAGTTACAAAGCTAACAGAATGAAGCTCCTATCAACCACCACCTAAGGTAAAAATGGCATCAAAACATCATGTGGTGTCTGGAAAAGGCTAGGTGGCCAAATAAGCCTCTTTATGTGTTTACATGTGGAGTATTCCAGAAGTCTGTTTTCACAGACAGTGTTTCCTTCATGTCTATGAATTTAGTCTCTTTCTATGATGATTGTTCACGCCTTTCCTATATCTCACAGTTAAGTCTAAAACTAAAATAATGTGGTTACTCCTTAGAGAAATGCATATCGTTACACAATGCGTCCAAAAAAGCATGAGTTGAAATTATCTTCTTTTCAAATTGCTTCTGTGTGGTAACTTACTTTCTACTTCTGGACTTTAAAACATATTTGAGTAATTCTGTATCTCAACTGAAAAAATGTTTTTGCAACCAAGGACTTTCTTACGATTACCGATATCACTTTGTATTCTGGCCATCTCCGTCTTTACATTTTTCTTTCATTTTCCCACATTGTAAAACTACATGGACAACTGAAGTCGAAACTAGGCTTCTTGTGTCTCATTTATTGTAATTTTTTTCTCTTCCAATTGTGTGTCATGCACTGAGTCCTCTTCAGAAACTTTGTTGACATTACACAACTGAGACACATGTAGGTCACAACTTTCTTCTGAGTCAAATTCATCTATTTTAATTGTGTGGTGTTGTTTTGTCTTTAGAATTCCAGAGCTACACATTGTTTTTGGTGCAACATGATTGGAAAGCAAAAGAGAAGGAGGGAGGTAACCCTTTTAACCTGAGGATAGCAACTTATCAGGGTTAAGAGTTAAACATTGTGTTTTATAACCATCCAGTTCAAGTCTGTTACAGCCCTTTCAAGCTGACACCAACTCTTCCCCTCAGAGGACATTTCATGAGATGTGTCACTGACAAATGAAAACTTTGTGAAAACAAGATTATGGTGAGCATCAGAAGATGTTAAATATGGTTGTCCGTAGATGTAGACGTGTCATAGCATGTAGATGTAAGAGTCGCAGTAAGTAGAGCGTTACTATCACAACATGTGAGCAGCGAGTGACAGGTCAATACCTCTAAAGCAGTAGATGTTCAATGGATTTTGTGTCTTTGGACTTTAATCTCTGGCAGTTGTCATGCCAACTGGCCACAGCAGGAATGTTACTGGTTTAATGATTTGGCACTGTTGCCACTACCTCGGAGTCTGAGGGCACTTTTTATACTTGATGTTGTCTGTCAAACATAGCACACTGATTCCCAGGAAGTAACAGATCTTAAACATTATTTATCTCCTGTGTCCAGGTGAAGTTTTGTATACATATCTTGGTAACAATGAACTCATTCCAGTGTCACAGAATGTTTGTATATTCTGGGTATTTGTAATACCTGCACTGCGGCAAATACAAACCTCTGTGCAGTTTGCATCTTTGTGGACCATGTAGATTTTCTCAATCCGGTTGTCCTTGTGATGACTTGAACTGTTTCAGCTGCTTTGTTCCACGTTTTATTCCTCTTTGGTTGAATCTCCAAATTTATCATTCTCTTGTTTCTTTTAGTGCACAGAAGAACGGAGAAATCGCTGAGGCCCCACAGCTCTAAAATCATATGCATATTTGTACGTTTCTCCTTTGACGGTATGTCTGCTGTTCAAGCAGCAACCTTTCTAATGGTTGAGATTGTTGTGTCCCATGGAATTATAACTTCCTTGTGCTCCGTAGCGCTGGTTGGTTCCTGGTCCCATTGAATGTCCAATGCTATAATCTTGTAATGCTTGCACAACTTGACATGGATGAGGAAAGGGTGAGGTATTACGCTGTTTACAACTCTGCACCTCAAAATCTGGATTAATCTGATGTATCCGATTGTTCTTTGCAGATAGTGAACCGATAGTGTGCAGATTCCCCAGCAGCTGTCACCTCTCTCCTGTGGGTCGCAGTTCTCTTCTGCATAGCCACGTTTGCCCGTTTGTGGTCCAGAAGGGATTTCTGAATGTACGTAAAATGTGTCTGCAGTCCAAAGGTATCTAAGCACTGGTCTCGACTTGCCTAGAAAAAGTACTTTTTGGGACAAGACGGTCAATCTTGGAGAGGAGGTGAAACCTAACCGAGAGCCAGTGAAGGGCATGGATAGGTGGGCTAAAGCCTGAGATTTGTTAAATGCCCTGATGTTGGATTTGTTGTATCTGATAAATTTGATATGCATGAAGACCAGATTAGCGGTAGATAGCCGTTACCACCACTTGTGCTCAATGTGAACGTGATAGTCGAGGCATGATGTTTTTTAAAGCACATAGCTGTAGCGGGTGGACATGGCTGCAAATTAGACAGCCTCCTGGGCACTCAGAGAGAGGTCAGCCTCAAAGGTGAAACCTCACATTTCACCTACTTAGTGACATGAAACTGTTGCGTAAAATAGACAAAGGTGTAAGGAATGATAAGTCGGAGCAACCTTTGACCCTAAAGATAATAGGCTCCAGGGTCGAGTTGTTAGGTTGCATCCACAACATCTACATTCTGCACTCTCTGAAGATCAGACACTGACAAGGAACCTCTAGACAACTGTATAGTGCTGGGTCTCATCGGCGTCAGCTCCTGAAGGTCGGACACCGACAATGTGTCTCTACACAATTGTGTATAGTGCTGGGGTCTCATAGGTGTTGGATGCCAAAGATCAGACTCTGATGAGGGGTCTCTAGACAACTGTGTATAGTATTGGGTCTCATTGGTGACAGGTCCTGAAGGTCAGACATCGACAAGGGGTCTCTAGACACTGTGTATAGTGCTGATTTCATTGGCGTCGGCTCCTGAAGGTCAGACACCGACAAGGTGTCTCTAGACAACTGTGTATAGTGCTGGTCTCAGTTGCATCAGCTCCTGAAGGTCAGACACCAACAAGGTGTCTCTAGACAACTGTATATAGTGCTGGGTCTCATCGGTGTCGGATCCCGAAGATCAGACACCGACGAGGGGTCTCTAGACAACTGTTTATAGTGTTGGGCCTCATTGGTGACAGGTCCTGAAGGTCGGACATCGACAAGAGGTCTCTAGACACTGTGTATAGTGCTGGTCTCATCGGTGTTGGATCCTGAAGGTCAGACACTGAGGAGGGATCTCTAGGCAACTGTGTATAGTGCTGGGACCCATCGGTGTCGGATCCTACTGCTACACCTGTGTTTCTGGAGACATGAAGTATAGGAACCAAGTAGATATTAAAGAATGCCAGGGCGTGAGGGACCGCAAAAAATAGAAACATTTCCTCAGAGCGATAGGAACCAAGTAACAGATTCTATTAAGACCTTTTTACTTAAAAGAACAAAGAACAGTGTGATCCATGGTAGTAAAGGCTCAAGGGGTAGAAAGCATAGTTTTTTGCTATATTTGTGCACTCTCCAGCATTTCGTTTGTATTAGTCAAGTTTCTTGAACTGTTGCCTTTACTGTGTTGCTGCTTCTGGTGCCGCTTTGTCTCCTTAGATTAAAGACCTGACGCTTGCACCTTTAGTTTTGCGAATGTTTATTCAGGTTTGATAAAAGAAGAAATGTTTGGCCTGCATTTTACACTACACATTTTGCAGTTCCTATGCTTTGTTGTCTTCAGGTAAGTATGTAGGGGTATCATTGCGGAAAGGTAGGTTCAGTCAGCTTCACTGAGGCCTATATCACTTTTTGCTCTTGTAATGTACAATCTAGAAATTAACTTTCTTATGTTAAATGATGATCCCACAGCAATACATTTGTTTTCAAACACAATCAGTTTATTTCCTATTTGCAGTTGATCTGTGATTTTGTAGCTAGAGGATAAAACAGCTGTGGTGTGTTTATAACGTATTGTTTGTCACAGACAGTTAAAGAACTCTTCAGACTTAATTGCACTTTTATGCAAAAATTTCTACCATTTTTGCTCTTTGCCAATGCATTTTTATTGGTCCCTAGGTGTATGTATATACTCCTTTCTGGTCAAGGTCTTTCAAGCTGCAGGCTTCATTCAAGTTGATGATCTTTGTGAAATCTTTACTACATGTGTTGGCTGAGGAGTCTTGGATGGGATTGATCAGTGACTGAAACACTCCCCTCATTCACTGCACAAGTGCGGTTTTTCTCCTGTATGTGTTTGCTGATGGGTCTTTAGGGTTGATGAGCGATTAAAGCTAATTCCACATTCACTACATAAGTATGTTTTTTCTCCAGAGTGTGTTCGGAGGTGAATCTTTAGGTGTGATAAACGATTGAAGCTCTTCTCACATTTGCTGCAGGTGTGTCGTTTTTTTCGGGCGCATGCTTGCTGATGATATTTGAGGGATGATGAGATAGTAAAGCTCTTCCCACATTCACTGCATGCATATGGTTTTTCACCTGTGTGTGTTCGCTTATGAATTTTTAGGGCTGATGCACGATTAAAGGCGTCCCCACATTCACGACATATGTATGGATTGTCTCCTGTATGTGATCGCTGGTGAATCTTTAAGTACCATAGCTGATTAAAGCTCTTTGTACAGTCACTGCATGAGTATGGCTTTTCTCCTGTGTGTGATCGTTGGTGGGTCTTTAGATTTGATAACTGATTAAAGGTCTTCCCACATTCACTGCAGGTATATGGGTTTTCTCCTGTGTGTGTTCGCTGATGACATTTTAGGGTTGATGACCGACCAAACTCCTTCCCACATTCACTGCACCTGAATGGTTTTACTCCTGTGTGTGTTCGTTGATGGTTTTTTAGGTTTGATGAACGATTAAAGCTCTTTCCACATTCAATGCAGCTGTATGGTTTTACTCCTGTATGTGTCAGTTGATGGTCTTTTAGAATTGATGAACGATTAAAGCTCTTACCACATTCAGTGCATTTGTATGGTTTTTCTCCTATGTCTGTTTGCAGATGGCTCTTTAAGACTAATGACATATTAAAGCTCTTTCTACATTCACTTTGTTTGTATATTTTTTCTTGTGTCTGTTTTTTTTAGCTGTGATGAGTGATTAAAGCTCTTTCCACATGCACTACACTTGTATGGGTTTTTGTTCTATATGTGTTGTGCAGATGGTTCTTTAGGTTAAATGGCATATTAAATGACTTACCACATTCACTGCATTTATACGTTTCATCCTATGTATTTTCTCTAATCTGTTCGTATAGAGGATAAATTATGAAAACACTCGCCACATTCACTGCATATGTATTTTTTCATCTGTGGGAACTCACTAATGATTCTTTAAATCTTCATAGTGCATACCACATTTGTTGCATGTATGGGGTTTGTTACCTCTGTGCATGCGCTGATGGGTCCTTAAGGATGCGTTATAAAGACACTCCCAACATTTACAGGATAACTGTGGTTGCTGGTGGCTCCGCAGTGTGAGGGGTAATTGAAGCTCTTCCTAGACCCATTACACATACAGTATTTTCTCTCAGTGTTGGCAACTCCAAGGGCCAGATGTATCAAAGGTTTTTACCCATTCCATGTCTATGGGAAAATGTGTTCATACATATGGCCCCAAGTTCTGTATGTTTTTGCAAATGTGTGATAGCTATGTTTAGTGATCAATGTATGTACATGCTTTTGAGAAGCACTACATGCTGCACTACTGCTGCCACAGATGAGAACAGAGAGGAGTTTATAAGAAGGGTACCTTGTTGCAGAGTAGGTTGGTTGAATGTTCCTTTAGTAAGTTTGTTAATGGGTAGAATGAAGTACAGCTGTTATGCAGTTAAGGTCAGATTTTGCTAGTCACTGAATTTATCTTGACTGTTTCATGCTGGTTTTTTTCTGCTTGAGTGTGAGTTCCCGTCACACCTCAACTCTTTCTCGACACTGGAAGCCTTTCACTTCAAGAGAGTATTTAATTATTTCTGTGATCCTTAATGTCCGACATATGTGTTCCTGAGTCCATTCTCTGTAGGATGTAAAGAGATCTGACGTCACTAACGGTATACACTGAACATGGTAAACAGAATATACATAACATCTCAAACCTATTAACATCTGCTTTTAATGAATCCTAATGGTTTCCATTGTAGTTTCCATTAAAATGGATGACATAAATCTGTCATGTACTTAACTTTTTTAGGATTTAAATTCTTCAGAATTAAACAAGAAAATATTTCTACTTTGAAAACAACGACCCCTTATAATGTGGAATGTAATACCCAAATACAACCTCAGTACTCACAAAAATATCCACAGCAAGCAAGATAATCCAGTGGTAAAGCACAGAATACATTGCTGAGGTTTCAGTGTGTGTTACTGACACAGTTTCATGTTTTCCAGGGAGTACACAGGCTCCTTTGTTCCTGGTCACCATTAACTGTATGAACATTTAGTAACAGGAGAATTTTAAATGGGCTGGTTGCTTGGTAAGGCTTTGTGTTTTTAAAAATGATAACATTTTAAAATGTCAATTTATTGTTAATACATTCATAAAAATATACTTCATTTTGCATGTGGCAGTGTATATTCCTTACATGTTTGGATACTGACACCACAGTTTAATCCATTAACAGCAAGAGAGACAGGAGATACAGTTAGGCTCACAAGCAAAGCCGATCTGTTATTGGAAGAACATTTGGGTTGCTGAAAGGGAGGTGCTGTTGCCTACAAAACAGTGGGAGTGCACTGGAATATGATCCAGTCACATGTTGTTTAATGTTGTAAAACAATAGCCACATGTGTTGTGTTGCACAATTGAGCATTAAGAGATGGAATGCTAGTGAAATATGTTACTGAGCGCTCTGAACATCATCCTCGTGCTTCCCCACAAGACAGGAGGCTGCAAGAGCTGCAAAGGATGAGTATGCAGGACTGATGTTACAACCAATTACTTTTGAGGTTCTAAGGAGAAAGAAATTAGTTCACTGTTAACAGTTTTAAAGGTCTGTTAATATAATTCATAAAAGTACTGTTATACAAAACATTGATTTGTTAAAAAAACACAACATAAGTTATTCAGGTAAGTTTGCTTTATAAGACGTTTTAGAAATAAGGCATTTTTAAGGAGAAGAACATGCATTTATAATCAAGATAAACATGCAGTTTCATTTACATTTTGAACTTCTACTAAGAGATTTTCCAGTGGCATGTGGTGTACCACTTCACGTTTCCTGCCTATCAGGGACTGATGAGCTCTAGAAGTACAGTGTGTGTCTGGAACGGTGGTACTGATTATTCCTCTCCCTGGACCTACCTCTGTCCTTTTCACGAGAGGAGCCTGGGGTAGTACAGGTAACCCTGTTTTTTCTGTGATCTTCTAGTTTGCTACTCAGGCGTATTCCTTCGGAGCCCTTATTGTGTTTTTTTTTTTTTTTTTTACAATGAGGACAGTCTTTGACTACTTTTACCTACCTTTACACACTTCTATAAACTGACTCATCCTTTCCAATCTACTTATAAAACAGTAGTACACTATATTTACCCTAAAAACCCAGAACAGAGGCCCTCATTATGACATTGGCGGTCCAGCTGTAACACTGCTGACGGCGTGGTGGTGCTGGACCGCCAGATTATGACCATGTCGGTGAACAGGCTGCAAGCCAGCCAGTTCACCGCCTGTACCGCCAGGGCGGTCAGACCACCGGGCTGAAGGTGGGACCACCTTCGCCCCGGCGGTTCACCATAGACCGACAGTATTTGGAACCTCCTTTCCGCCAGTGATTTCCTGGCAGCAACCCCGCCAGGAAATTCCTAGCAGAAAGGATACTGGCAACAGGAATTTACATTCCTGTCGCCAATATGTGACTCACCCACCCCCCCCACACAGCCACGGACCCCCTAAGCCCCTAGAGACCCCCCCCATCCAAGAATGCATGCACCACACACACATGCAATCACGCACTCTTGCACATACCCCCACCACCCCCGCATCCATTCACGCACTCACACAGACACTGACAATCACACACATACATGCACACAAACACCACCCCCCTCCAATCACACAAACGCACACCCCAATGCACGCACACACCACTCATCACCCCCTCCCCCCTATCGGATGGGCACTTACCTTTTCACAGTGGTCGTCCTGGAGGGGACGTGATACTTGGGGCCTTTTCCACCGCCAGCTCCCCGTCACCACAACACTGCCACGCCTATTACCAACTCGTAATAGGTGTGGCGGTGTTGTGATGACGTGACGGTGCAAGCGAAGCAGCCTCCACTGCACTACCGACCGCCAGTATGGCTACTGGTGAAGAGCTGCCCAAATTCTGTCGGAGAGCCGCCAGCAGTCATAATATAGTGGTCAGATGACCGCCATCCCTGGCGGGCTTGTGGCTGGTGGGACTTCGGCGATCTACGTTATAGACCGCCGAAGACATAATGAGGGCCTAAGTCTAGACTGAACAATATGGCTGTCTTTTCATTTTGTAACGGCTTTCATTACCAAATCATATACTGTTTTGTCAATGCAATGTGCCATGATAAATGATGAAATTACTGCGGTATACAGGTGCACAATATTTCACTAAGCGTTTGTGCTTTATAGGCTTAATTCACATTGGTAACCGTACACTTTTGGGCAAGTTTAGGATTGTTTGCTATTCACAAATGCATTTTCCTAGTAGTATCTTTAGGACTGTGGAGTCTCTGCACATAAAAATATAGGACTGCCCTATCTCTTTATGTGCGGAGACTCTGCAGTTGTAAACTTACTACTGATAAAATCCTTTTGTGAATCTGGCCATATGATTTTAAATCTACTAAACCATTTTATGCTGCTACCAAAAAGGACCCTTTGCACCTCATAATCCATGTTTCTGCAAAATTTCATCTACATCTGTTCAGCCATTTTCCCTGTACATCTGTTTAAACAACACTGTACAACACCACACGCCACTCCACTTCACTGTTTGACACTATACTACAAGCCACTCCACTCAACAGCACACTACTTCATTCTCGGGCATAAGTCTTCAAACTGGGGGGCGGGCCCCCCTAGGGGGGCCTCAAGTGATCCCGGGGGGGAGCACCAGACTCTGGCCAAAAGAAGCATTATACAGATAACAGGCCTTTGTTTTAAGCAGGAGCATGTTATTTCATTTTTAAAAAGGTAACAGTACTTAACTGCAATGTTTAAATAGGTCTAGAGATATTTAAACATTGCCATCTTCATAAAATAATTGCGGAGAAACTGAGGGGGGGGCAATAATTTGTATTTTTCAACTGGGGGGGGCGCAGCATTAAAAGGTTTGGAGACCACTGCCCAAGGGCATGCCACTCCACTCTACAACCCACCACTCCATGGCACACAATGCTCAACTCTATTACATGCTATTCCACTTTAAGACACTCTACTCCACTCTATCTCTCTGCAACACTCTACTCCACTTGATTCTAGACCTCTTCACTGTACTCTATGACAATGTACGCCAGCCAATGCATGCTAAAACACTGTACGACACAACACTGTGCGCCACTGCATGCTGTCTCTGCTCTAAACCACTCCACTTTACACCCCTCCACTGTAAGACATTGTACAGCACGCCACTTTATGACATGATACTCCACTCTACGACACACCACTCTGTGCCACTCCTTGTTACGCCAGCCCACTCTGCCCCAAGGCACTCTGTGCCACTCCTTTCTACACTGCACTGTACTCTACAACACGCCAAGCCACTCCACGCCACTCCACTGTACGCCAAGGCACTCTATGCCATGACACTACGATGTGACACTATATGACACTCCACTCTATGATACTCCACTCGACGCCCCGCTTCACTCTACAACAAGCCAGTCCAATCTATATCATCCCGCTCTAGAACACTCTACTCCACTGTATACCCTTCCACTCTACGCCACTTCTCCACAGTACTCCACTCTAACACTCAACTGTACATCATGCCAGTGTGCGATACTCCGCTCTACGACAATCCACTCCACAGAAGAACACTCTACTGTATGCTTCTCCACTCTACACCACTCTTCTGTACCATAATTCACTCTACAACACTTTAAGACACTCCACTGTACCATTCTCTACTGTATGACATATGACATTGACCTCCACTCTGCTGTACGACACTGATATCGACAACACTCAACTCTGTGACTCTACTCCACTATATGCCTCTACACTACAACACTCTACTTTCTGCCCCTCTACGAGACTGTACTCAATGACTCCCCACTCCACGACACTCCATTGCTTGACACTCTAGTCGATGACACTCCACTGTATGACTCTCCACTCTATGATACTCCACTGTACGCTATGCTACTCCACTCTATTCCACAACATGCCACTCTACGGCACTTCACTCTAGTACATTCTATTCTACCGCATGCCCCCTCCACTCTACTCACACCCTCGCCATGCATTCCTAATTACCCCACATATTACATCAGTCATTGCATCTTCTATGATATCATTGATAATATCATTGCAACACTTGCAATAAACATGTTGATGAGAAAACAGTGCATTTCGGAGGCGTGAGTTACCTTAGGGCATGAGGTATAGTTTTTTGAGATAACTATAACAGCTACATTTCTATGGTTTTGTGTGTGTAAAATCTGAACCCAACTACAACGTCCCTGTAACCTTTGTTTTTTTACTGTATTTCTGCGTTTTTTTTCAATTCTATTTCCTAACTATAACGTCCCTGTAACCTTTGTTTTTTTCAGGAAAAAAAATAAAAATAACATAAATATATATATATATATATATATATATATATATGTGTGTATATATATATTACCTAGGTAATTAGTTAGGACCATGTTTCCATAGAAAAAGTGTTTTTTGACTTGCACAAATCACAAAATTCCCCCCTCACCCCCCCCCCAAAAAAAGAGTGAGACAGATTCTTGTTGTGTACAGAAAGTTTCGGGGTGATCTGTCAAGAGGGGGGTGGGCGAGAAAAAGGGGGGGATAAAAAAAGTTTCCCATGTTAATTCCCATAGGACATTTAGACACAACTACAGCCTGAACCACTGGATGGAATTATACCAAATTTGGCAGGAAGCTCGCTTCCGGTACGCAGATTGTGCTTTCGCTTATTTGGTGTAAATCCGTTCAATAGGTTTGGAGATATTAAGGGGAAAACACATTTGTACATCTCTGGCTGCGATGACTGCGCAAAGATTAAGAGCTCGTGCACAGCAAATGCAGAGCTCTGGTTGGCTACCAACACTTCAAAACAGGAAGTGTTGGCAGCCATCTTGGGACTCGGCTTCAGCCGAGTTCCACTAAAAATGTGAAAAAACGGAAAAGGGGTCAGGATAGGGACACCCTGATCCCTTAGCTTTGGAGGTGAGGTCCCAGCGTGACACCAGGGCTAAAAATCGTATTTATTTTTTTAAATGTTGCCACTATTTCACGAAATTAACAGAAAAAAAACAAGCATGGGCTCCTGCGCTTGTTTCTGTAAGATACCCAGTGGGCCAAGTCCCAGGAGCATTTACATTTTAATGCGGGGGCCCTCCGGACCTCCGCAGCCCGCCACCTCCAAAGGGCTTTAAAAAAATATAACACGGGGCTGCTCGGCCTCCCCGCTCCCCGGGGCAAATGTTAAAAAAAAAATGAAAAGAGGGTCTGTTTCAGACCTCTGCAGCCCTGGGGACCACCATCTCCCTGGGGCGATTTTAATCCCCCTGGAGGAGTCGCTGATGGCCCTGGGGACTGCCAATACCCCCGGGACTGCTCCTACTATGTCCCGGGTGCCCACCTCTGGGACATAGCTGTTTGCTGTGGCTTGGGTGCAGCTTTGACAGCTGCCGCCAAGACACAGCAAACACTATGCTCCATGTGAGAGGAGGCCTCTTTTTGCATGTTTAACCCCCACTTTTTGCCTGATGTTGATGTGTTCTAGAAGTTGGCAGTGCCCAGGGCCCCTGCTAACCAGGTTCCCTGGGCCAGAGCTTTTTGCCTAAATCTGTTGTGATACTTGGCACAATTCGATACACTCTTACATATACCTAATAAATGGGTACCCCAGTATCCAGGCCATGGGATAGTATGGGTAGGCCCCCAAGGGCAGCAGCACTGATTGTGCCACCCTCTATGGCCCTGCACCCACCATTGCCAGTGCTGGCTGAGTTAACTGGGGCAAACCTAAAAAGGCAAACTCAACATGGCACACTTCCTGTGTGTCCTGTCCAGCCTACACTGCATATAATATGGGTAAGTCACCCCTCTGGTAGGGCTTAAAGCCCTTAGGTAGGATGCACCATACTATATGTGAGGACCTAATTGCATGAGCATTATGCCCCCACTGTGTCCTTACCAAACCTGGGACATAGTGAGTGAACAGAGCAGCCATTATAAGTAGATGTACTGGACACTGGTCAAGCACGAGTTCGCCAGTTACTGTACCAGTGTTGGATATAACCCTACATGTACCTGGAGGCCACCTTAGAGGTGCCCCCTTGCAAAAGCTAACCTAAACTGGCATAGTTGCTGACTGGTTCCATCCATCCTGCCACTTCCAGGCGGCCAATATACAAACCTGGGGGAGAGCCATGTCTCTCTGGTTTGTAAAACAATGCACTTCCTGGGTGGAAGAGCTAACACCCCCTCCCTCAGGAATGTGAAACATCCTGGTGGTGAGCTTCAAAGGGCTCCTGCACCTGAAACTCAAGCCTCCAGGCCTTCTGCTAGCAGCAGAGGGCTTCCCCCCTTTGTGAACCCCCACTTTTGGCGGAAGCAGTGGCGGGAAACCAGACAAAGGGTAGAAGGAGTGGCTTCACTGAGCATGCACCACCCCTAGGGGCTTGCAGGCGAAGTGAACCCTCCATCTCATTTTTCTCCATGTTGGTTGGCAGAAAAATATCCAATAGGGTTTAGGGAAGTGACCCTTCCCCCAGGAAGTGGTCACTGTACTGGGTGTAGCCACCCAAAGGTAAATGTCCCATTAGACACTAACAGGTTCCCCCTAAAACACCCACCAAATTAATTATTTAGTGGGCTCCCCTACAGCAAGATTTTAGATTAATCTGAAAGTAGAGAAGACAGCACCAAAGAACCCGCCAAGACGAGAACAGAGGTCCTGCTGCATCAGAAGAGGCTCCAGGACAGCTGCTTGCTGCACCAGTGTCCCAACAATCACAGATGCAGAGGAGCTGATCACTGGACCGACCTCAAAAGACCCCAAGGTTCTCCAGGCTTCACAAATAGCCCGCGATCTCCCTCCTGAGTGGAGGCACCACTCAAGAAACCAAAGGAACCTGCAAACTGGTGCGGGACACTTCGCAGACCAGACGATATCTCCGCAACCAGAAGTCACAGCCGGACCTGTTGACACACCGAGAGCCCAGATGACACCCACAAGTGTGCCAAGTTTGGTGGCACAGCACCCTCCCGTGGCCGCGTTGTGGCAATACCCCAGGTACTGACCAGTGCATTGGACATCTTCAAAAACAGCTCTCTCAGAGCTGCAACTGGACCAGGAGGAAGCCCCAGTCAAGGGACTTCAGTCACACCCGGGACCTCCCGAGCACCCACGACGTCCTGCACAACCTGAAGAAGAAAACTTACCTCCAGCTCCAAAGGGTCCCTCTGCACACAGTATCCAAGACCTTCAAAACGCCCTGCACCTGGCCGCCCTAGGCCTTGCATCGTGGGATCGGCTGTGTGCCCCGGGTCCCCAACCCCTTGCAATGTCATCAGCCCAAGGGGACCCCAGGCAACAACTTTAAGGGGGTCATTACGACCTCGGGAGGCCGCGGGAGACAGAATGCTGCCATTGCCGGCGGTATTCCTGGCTCCCTATTATGACATTTCCGCTGGGCCAGCGGAAATGTCACATCAACATTGCTCCCGGCTCGTAATAGAACCGGCAGCAATGCTGATGTGCAGCGGGTGCAGTAGCACCCGTGGCGCATTTCACTGCCCGAAATTCGGGCAGTGAAATGCGCGACGGGGCTATGCCTGGGGGCTCCTGCACTGCCCATGCCAAGTGCATGGACAGTGCAGGGGCCCCCAGGGGCAACCCAAGTCCCCTTTCCGCCAGCCTTTCAATGGTGGTGTTTACCGCCACGGACAGGCTGGCGGTCGGGGACTCATAATTCCCAGGGCAGCGGTGCTTGCACCGCTGCCCTGGGGATTATGACCACCAGGCGGAATCCTGGCAGGATATTGGAGGGGCCGGCGGTATGGCCGTGGCAATTCTGCCACGGTCATAATTGCTGGCGGAACACCGCCAGCCTGTTGCACCGCCACCTTACCGCCGGCCGCCAGTGTCGTAATGACCCCTAAATCTGCAAACCAGCTCCTTTTCCAAGGGGCCCATCCAGGTGGCCCTGTGCCAAGAGGTTTTCCAACGCTGCTCCTGCCGGAACCGGGAGCTGCCCGAGGCTCTCCAGCTAGCACATTGAGCCCACCGAATACCTCGACCACCCTGCAAAAGAAGAGACTGGTAACTCAACTGTATGATTTTTAATGCATTTTTTAAAGTGACTGCCTATTGATTCCAATAGTGCGTAATTACGCACAGAAAGACTAACTTTATCAAAACTTGGAAAAGTCATGTCTCAAAAAGTACTTAACGTAGTCTAAAGGTTTTGGTCTTAAAATTTATATAAAAGTGTGAAGTATTTTTATAAATTCTGGACTCAAGTTATTCATTGAGTGTGTGTGGTGCATGATTGGATTTGTGAGTACAGCAAATACTTGGCACATCTCCTGGATTAGCCTAACTGCTCGAGCAGCTACCTTAAAAATTGGAGCATTTAGGTGGTCTGATTTTACCTCAGGAAACCAACGTGCGATAGCCTGGACCCCCTGCATAGTGTGCCTAGTTTTCACACTCCATAGATGGCCAGCCTCTGACAGCCATGACCAACGATGCAGAGTCGATGAGATCCAACTGCTTAAACATAAACACAGACAAGACAGAAGTGATCATCTTCAGAAACAACTCAACCCTTCTGGGGTGAGACCTGGTGGCCCATCCAGGTTGGGCAATCCCCAAACCCGACGGACCACGCCCGCAACCTCGGCACCATCGTCAACAGCAGACTCACCTTCAAGCGTTAGATGAACACAGTTGCCGCCTCATCCCTCCTCCTCCTCTGCATGCTATGAGAGATTCTTAGATGGATCCCCGTAGACACCAGAAGAACGGTGACCGAGGTCCTCATTACTAGCATACTAGACTATGGAAAAGCACTCTACAACAGAGTCACCACTCAACTCCTCAACCGCCTCCAAACCATACTGAACTCCACAGCAAGATTCATCCTAGATCTTTCCAGATGTACCAGCATCAACCTGCACCTCAGAAACGTACCCTGCCTGCCAGTGAAAAAGAGATGCAAATTCATAGCCCTGACCCTCGCCTTTAAAGCCATCCACAACATCGGACCCAAACACATCAACCGCCATATGACTTTTCACCAGCCCACAAGAGAACTCAGGTCAGTCCACCTCACCCTCGCTCATTTCCCATGAGTCCGCCGGAGCCCGGGTAGAGGCCGTCCCTTCTCCAGCCTTGCTGCCAAGGCCTGGAACAACCACCCCCTCCACCTGCGATCCACTCACTCCTTCCCCGACTTCAGGAAGAAGCCCAAAACCTGGCTTTTTGATGAGAGGCCGCTAGCACGCAATGTCATGCCCCAGCCTCTGGATACCACTTGCGGTGATCAGCCGTGCTCTACAAATAATGATTGATTTGATAGCAAAATGCATTTTTTGGTTTTCTCAGTACGTTGGCGTTGGTTGAAGAATTTTCCTGAAACTAAAAAAAAAAAATCTTCCACTACAGCTCCTCACTGGAAGGTTTTGGGAGATATGTCAAGTGGGGTTAAGAAAAAGAAGGGGCGGGTCCAAAATGTGCTTTCCACATTCAGTTTTCCACAGGAAAATTAGAAAAAATTACAGCCAAAACGGCTAAACTGAACTGCACCACATTTGGCAGAAAACTAGATCCTGGTCCAGAAAGAGTGCTCTTTGTGATTTGGTGTATATTCGTTAGCCATTTTTTTGAGAAATTAAGGCTAAAAAATATACATGCTGTGGAGGATCTGCAGAGCCAACAGATCTTGAGGTAAGATCTAGTTGACTGCCAACACATGAACAAAGATGTGGTGACAGCCATTTTAGGTCTTGTGGCTTCAGTCCGCTGTGCCAAAAATAAATGTAAAAAAATGATATAGGGACCCAGGTTAGGGATAACCTGTCCTGCCTCAGACACCTCCCCATCCCCATAGCCAAAAACTGTAAGTTTTTTTTTTTTTAAACAACCTCACAAATCTACAGATCCAATAACAAAAATGGAGGTCTCTCACCTTTTACAAGAAAACCCGTCATCATCCCACTGGAACTCTCAGCTGTATTCAACACTCTAGATCACCAAACACTTGCAAACCAACTTTTTACACTACTGGAAAAGTGTGGGAAATGTATATATCTTTCATTCAAGAATTAAATCAGCATATGGTATGTGGTGCACCCCAAGGACCAACACTCTCCTCACCCCATGTAAACGTATTCAGGGGGCTTCTAGCCCACCGCATCAATAAAAAAGGCCTGGGATGCTAGTGATACTCAGATAACACACAACTACTAGTAGACCTAAGCAACAATTCCAGCACTGAAGTACTCACCGAGTGCCTTCTCTCAGTCAAACACTAAAAGGCCTCCTTCTAAACAGTGATAAGATAGAAATCTTAATGATAAATAATAACAAATCATCTCTTCCAAATATCTCTTGGTCTCCTTCACTTGACCAACCCACACCCCCCACAGACATGATGGACAACCTTGGAGACATATTCAATGCACATCTATCTTTCAATGCTCAAATTCAAGTGACCTTTAACAACAAACTGCCATGTATATGCTATGTGTAAAACTAGTTCTCTCTTCTTCATACAACACAGAAAACTACTGGTCCAAGTATTTGCCCTGTCAAGTCTATACTATTGCATAACAATATACCTAAATCTCCCAAACAAAGGTTTGCAAACATTCAACATTTTTAAAATTGCACCATAGGGATGATTTCTGGACTGAAGAAAAATAACCATGTTTCCTCCTTCAGGACACAGCTATATTAGCTAACCATTGAACACCAAATACAATACAGGGTCCTCTGTCTTACGTGGAAAGCCATCAACACAAACTTTCCTGGATACCTATCGGACTTCTTCCAGTTCCATTAAATATCAGTTGTCCTAATTTCCATCTCTGAGCACAAACTGATCACCCCAAAAGTTGGAGACAAACCCCTAAATGTGGCTGGAGGAAAACTCTGGAACAATCTTCCCAGGGAAATGAGATTACTACACATCCTTCAAAAACTTCTCAAACAAGTGCTGTTCTCAAGATAATAATTATTCACCAATTTACTTCTAATATCCAACTTTCAGAACTAGAAAAACAGCCATCTAATGGTGAATATGGCACAATCACCTTCCCACTATCAGTACGTCCCGATGCCCCTCTCACTCTCACCCCAGTTTACCTCCTCTGTATCTCTGCTCTCCCTTCCTTTAACTCCTTTCCTGACAGGCCTTTCCCCCTCCTGTGCCGAGCCTTTTTTTGCCTATTTGGGGCAGTTCGCGCTTAGACCCTCGTAACTTTTTGTCCACATAAGCTACTCACGCCAAATTTGAGTCCTTTTTTTCCAACATCCTAGGGATTCTAGAGGTACCCAGAGTTTGTAGATTCCCCTGAGGGAGACCAAGAAATTAGCCAAAATACAGTGAAAATGTCATTTTTTTTTTTTAAAAGGGCTGCAGAAGAATGCTTGTGTTTTTTCCCTGAAAATGGCATCAACAAAGGGTTAGGTGCTAAAACCAATCGCCAGCTCCCCAGCTTTCAGGAACAGGCAGACTTGAATCATAAACCCACATTTTTCAACACAATTTTGGCATTTTACTGGGACATACCCCATTTTTACATTTTTTGTGCTGTTTGCCTCCTTCCAGTTAGTGACACAAATGAGTGGGAAACCAATGCTGGATCCCAGAAAGCTAAACATTTCTGAAACGTAGACAAGATTCTGAATTCAGCAAGGGGTCATTTGTGTAGATCCTACAAGGTTTTCCTACAGAAAATAACAGCTAAAATAAAAACATATCGAAATTGAGGTAAAAAAATCAGCCATTTCTCTCCATGTTTTACTCTGTAACTTTTCCCTGCGATGTCAGATTTTTTAAAGCAATATACCGTTACGTCTGCTGGACTCTTCTGGTTGCGGGGATATATAGGGCTTGTAGGTTCATCAAGAACCCTAGGTACCCAGAGCCAATAAATGAGCTGCACCTTGCAATGGATTTTCATTCTATACCAGGTATGCAGCAATTCTTTGGTGAAATATAAAGAGTGAAAAATAGGTATCAAGAAAACCTTTGTATTTCCGAAATGGGCACAAGATAAGGTGTTGAAAAGCAGTGGTTATTTGCACATCTCTGAATTCCGGGGTGCCCATACTAGCATGTGAACTACAGGGCATTTCTCAAATAGACGTCTTTTTTACACACTGTCTTATATTTGGAAGGAAAAAAATTAGAGAAAGACAAGGGGCAATAACACTTGTTCTTCTATTCTGTGTTCCCCCAAGTCTCTCAATAAAATGGTACCTCACTTGCGTGGGTAGGCCTAATGCCCGCAACAGGAAACACAACATGGACACATCACATTTTTACATTGAAAACTGATGTGTTTTTTTTACAAAGTGCCTAGCTGTGGATTTTGATCTCTAGCTCAGCCGGCACCTAGGGAAACCCACGAAGCCTGCACATTTTTGAAAACTACACACCTACACAGGCAGATCGGCCTAATAAAAATAGGTCAATCTGCCCCCATGGGGGCAGAAATGGCCTAAAATCCCTGGTGTCTAGTGGTTTCTGCCTCCCTTGGGGGCAGATTGGCGGAATCAAACTAGGCCGATCTGCCCCCCAAGGGGGGCAATAATGGCCTAAGGACAATTTGCCACCCAGGGGAGCGACCCTTGCCTAAGGGGTCGGTCCCCACATATAATTATTATTATTTTTTTAAAGACCCCTGGTGTCTAGGGGTTTCTGCCTCCCCTGGGGGCAGATTGGCCTAATTACAATAGGCGAACTGGCCTAAAGCAAATTTGTCCCCCCCAAGGGAGCGACCCTTGCCTAAGGGGTCGCTCCCCTCATGTGAAACTGCCATAAAAAAATATCTCTGGTGTCCAGTGGGCATTTCTGTCCCCCTTTTGGGCAGATTGGCCTAATAGAAATAGGCTGATCTTCCCCCATTGGGGGCAGAAATGGCCTGAAAATAATTTGCCCCTCCCAGTGGAGCAACCCTTGCCTAAGGGGTCACTCCCCATGTGTAAAACATAAAATAAGCATTCTGCAGCACACATAGAAGGAGGAAAACACATTTTGTGATTGTTTTTGTGCAGGTAGATGTGCACATAAACAATGATCCCTGCAATGCAGGCACCCTTGCACCTTAGTGCATGGGTGCCTGCATTGGCGCAAGGCAGCAATTTGTGCACCAGCTCGGGGACAAGGACAGGAATGTGCCATCTCTTGTACATATGGCGCATTCCTGCCCTTTTGTTTGGATGCCGGATAGTGCAGCAAGAAGGCTTGCAACACTGCCCTGCACCAAAACTTTGTAAAAGAGGCCCTTTTTTAAAATCAAATATATGTGCTGTGCATTAAAAATATAAATAATAAAAGCAGAGCGCATGTTTAAAAAGCCTTTTTAAAACAGGCCCGAACTTGAGTATTCTCAGTTAGAACAGTACTACAAATGACTGTACCACTCCTCTTCTCAACCATAACTAGTGGTACTTACTGGCTTGAAGGTCAGTGGTGCCTTTTGCACCTTCTATGCCATCCCTATCATAATCCCTTCAGTCCAACCCACTAAACGTTCAGCTGTTTGGAGAGCTGCAGCTCAGGTCCCGCAACAATACTTACAGGCTATATTCTGAAGAATGGCTTTGGCTGTCGCTTTCTAAAGATGTAACTGGCTGTGTTAAATGAAAGCAACAAGCTCTTCATAACCAAATCCTTCACAAATTCTGCCACAAAATTAGTTTCATGTGCTACGACTATTAGTGGGAACTGACAAATATCAGGGTGACAAACTTTGCAATAATGTTTTGTCCATTCGATGGTTGTTAATGTATCAACTCTGGTAGGGTGAAAACTTTTGTGGGTTTCACTGGAACTCAAACCTGTGACGTCATGTTACACACACACACATGTCCATAGTGTAGGAAGGTAGCCTCTTTCTAGCCTGGTTACCCCCACCTTTGGCCTGTTTGTGAGTATATGTCAGGGTGTTTTTACTGTCTCACTGGGATCCTGCTAGCCAGGGCCCAGTGCTCATAGTGGAAACCCTATGTTGTCAGTATGTTTGTTATGTGTCACTGGGACCCTGCTAGCCAGGACCCCAGTGCTCGTAAGTTTGTGGCCTATATGTGTTCCCTGTGTGGTGCCCAACTGTCTCGCTGAGGCTCTGCTAACCAAAACCTCAGTGCTTATGCTCTCTCTGCTTTTAAAATGGTCACTGCAGGCTAGTGACTAATTTTACCAATTTACATTGGCTTACTGGAACACCCTTATAATTCCCTAGTATATGGTACTGAGGTACCCAGGGTATTGGGGTTCCAGGAGATCCCTATGGGCTGCAGCATTTCTTTTGCCACCCATAGGGAGCTCTGACAATTCTTACACAGGCCTGCCATTGCAGCCTGAGTGAAATAACGTCCACGTTATTTCACAGCCATTTTACACTGCACTTAAGTAACTTATAAGTCACCTATATGTCTAACCTTTACCTGGTAAAGGTTAGGTGCAAAGTTACTTAGTGTGAGGGCACCCTGGCACTAGCCAAGGTGCCCCCACATTGTTCAGAGCCAATTCCCTGAACTTTGTGAGTGCGGGGACACCATTACACGCGTGCACTACATATAGGTCACTACCTATATGTAGCTTCACAATGGTAACTCCGAATATGGCCATGTAACATGTCTAAGATCATGGAATTGCCCCCTCTATGCCATCCTGGCATTGTTGGCACAATTCCATGATCCCAGTGGTCTGTAGCACAGACCCTGGTACTGCCAAACTGCCCTTCCTGGGGTTTCACTGCAGCAGCTGCTGCTGCCAACCCCTCAGACAGGCATCTGCCCTCCTGGGGTCCAGCCAGGCCTGGCCCAGGATGGCAGAACAAAGAACTTCCTCTGAGAGAGGGTGTGACACCCTCTCCCTTTGGAAAATGGTGTGAAGGCAGGGGAGGAGTAGCCTCCCCCAGCCTCTGGAAATGCTTTGTTGGGCACAGATGTGCCCAATTCTGCATAAGCCAGTCTACACCGGTTCAGGGGACCCCTTAGCCCTGCTCTGGCGCGAAACTGGACAAAGGAAAGGGGAGTGACCACTCCCCTGACCTGCACCTCCCCTGGGAGGTGTCCAGAGCTCCTCCAGTGTGCTCCAGACCTCTGCCATCTTGGAAACAGAGGTGCTGCTGGCACACTGGACTGCTCTGAGTGGCCAGTGCCACCAGGTGACGTCAGAGACTCCTGCTGATAGGCTCCTTCAGGTGTTAGTAGCCTATCCTCTCTCCTTGGTAGCCAAACCCTCTTTTCTGGCTATTTAGGGTCTCTGTCTCTGGGGAAACTTTAGATAACGAATGCAAGAGCTCATCCGAGTTCCTCTGCATCTCTCTCTTCACCTTCTGCCAAGGAATCGACTGCTGACCGCGCTGGAAGCCTGCAAACCTGCAACATAGTAGCAAAGACGACTACTGCAACTCTGTAACGCTGATCCTGCCGCCTTCTCGACTGTTTTCCTGCTTGTGCATGCTGTGGGGGTAGTCTGCCTCCTCTCTGCACCAGAAGCTCCGAAGAAATCTCCCGTGGGTCGACGGAATCTTCCCCCTGCAACCGCAGGCACCAAAAAGCTGCATTACCGGTCCCTTGGGTCTCCTCTCAGCACGACGAGCGAGGTCCCTCGAATCCAGCGACTCTGTCCAAGTGACCCCCACAGTCCAGTGACTCTTCAGTCCAAGTTTGGTGGAGGTAAGTCCTTGCCTCACCTCGCTGGGCTGCATTGCTGGGAACCGCGACTTTTGCAGCTACTCCGGCCCCTGTGCACTTCCGGTGGAAATCCTTTGTGCACAGCCAAGCCTGGGTCCACGGCACTCTAACCTGCATTGCACGACTTTCTAAGTTGGTCTCCGGCGACGTGGGACTCCTTTGTGCAACTTCGGCGAGCACCGTTTCACGCATCCTTGTAGTGCCTGTTTCTGGCACTTCTCCGGGTGCTACCGGCTTCAGAGAGGGCTCCTTGTCTTGCTCGACGTCCCCTCTCTCTGCTGGTCCAATTTGCGACCTCCTGGTCCCTCCTGGGCCTCAGCAGCGTCCAAAAACGCTAACCGCACGATTTGCAGCTAGCAAGGCTTGTTGGCGTTCTTTCGGCGGGAAAACACTTCTGCACGACTCTCCACGGCGAGAGGGATCCGTCCACCAAAGGGGAAGTCTCTAGCCCTTTTCGTTCCTGCAGAAACCTCAGCTTCTTCTGTCCAGTAGAAGCTTCTTTGCACCCGCAGCTGGCATTTCCTGGGCATCTGCCCATCTCCGACTTGCTTGTGACTTTTGGACTTGGTCCCCTTGTTCCACAGGTACCCTAGATTGGAAATCCACAGTTGTTGCATTGCTGGTTTGTGTCTTTCCTGCATTATTCCTCTAACACGACTTCTTTGTCCTTAGGGGAACTTTAGTGCACTTTGCACTCACTTGTCAGGGTCTTGGGGAGGGTTATTTTTCTAACTCTCACTATTTTCTAATAGTCCCAGCGACCCTCTACAAGGTCACATAGGTTTGGGGTCCATTCGTGGTTCGCATTCCACTTCTGGAGTATATGGTTTGTGTTGCCCCTCTCCCTATGTTTCCCCATTGCATCCTACTGTAACTATACATTGTTTGCACTGTTTTCTAAGACTATACTGCATATTTTTGCTATTGTGTATATATATCTTGTGTATATTTCCTATCCTCTCACTGAGGGTACACTCTAAGATACTTTGGCATATTGTCATAAAAATAAAGTACCTTTATTTTTAGTATAACTGTGTATTGTGTTTTCTTATGATATTGTGCATATGACACTAGGTGGTACTGTAGTAGCTTCACACGTCTCCTAGTTCAGCTTAAGCTGCTCTGCTAAGCTACCATTATCTATCAGCCTAAGCTGCTAGACACCCTATACACTAATAAGGGATAACTGGGCCTGGTGCAAGGTGCAAGTACCCCTTGGTACTCACTACAAGCCAGTCCAGCCTCCTACATTGGTTGTGCAGCGGTGGGATAAGTGCTTTGAGACTGCTTACCACTCTTGTCATTGTACTTTTCATGAGAGAAAAATATACAAAACAAGGTCAGTGTATATACACATAGCCAAAAAGTTTTGCATTTCCTCTTTTCACTCTTTTCTAAGTGCTGAAAAGTACTTTTAACTTTCTAAAAAGTTCTAAAAAGTTTTAAAAGTTTTTTTCTCTGTCTTTCTAAAAGCTCTGACAAACTTTTTATCTTTTACTATCACTTTAACTCTCTCTAAAAATGTCTGGCACAGGCCAAAATGTTGATCTGTCCAAACTTGCATATGATCACCTTAGCTGGAAAGGAGCAAGGAATCTCTGCATAGAGAGAGGTTTGAGTGTAGGGAAGAATCCTTCCTTAGAACTGTTAATTAACATGCTTAGAGTACAGGATAAGGCCATAAGTGCCCAATCTGTTGAAAAAGTAGCTAATGGTTCTCAATCTGATCCAGGGACTCCCCCAGGAAAAGATTCAGGAAAGAAACTTCCTAGCCTGCCCATTACTAGACAGTCTAGCATAGTTGGTAATGATGATGAGCCACACCATATAAATAGTGTTGTCTCACATCATAGCAAAAGCATTTATTCTCACCATACTGGTAGTGATGTTTCTGTTATCCAAGCTGTTAGGGTGGCTTCTGTAAGGGACAGGTCTCCTTCTGTCCATTCTCACCATACTTCTGTTTCAAGGCATGTCCCTCCCACCCACCCTGATGACAGATTGTTAGAAAGGGAGCTCAATAGATTGAGAGTGGAACAAACCAGACTGAAGCTCAAGAAGCAACAGCTGGATTTGGATAGACAGACTTTAGAAGTAGAGAAGGAGAGACAGAAACTGGGTTTAGAAACCCATGGTGGCAGCAGCAGTATTCCCCATAGTCATCCTGCAAAAGAGCATGATTCCAGGAATCTGCACAAGATAGTTCCCCCTTACAAGGAGGGGGATGACATTAACAAGTGGTTTGCTGCACTTGAGAGGGCCTGTGTTGTACAAGATGTCCCTCAAAGGCAGTGGGCTGCTATCCTATGGCTATCATTTAGTGGAAAAGGTAGGGATAGGCTCCTTACTGTGAAAGAAAATGATGCTAATAATTTCCAAGTTCTTAAGAATGCACTCCTGGATGGTTATGGCTTAACCACTGAACAGTACAGGATAAAGATCAGAGAGACCAAAAAGGAGTCTTCACAAGACTGGGTTGATTTCATTGACCATTCAGTGAAGGCCTTGGAGGGGTGGTTACATGGCAGTAAAGTTACTGATTATGACAGCCTGTATAACTTGATCCTGAGAGAGCATATTCTTAATAATTGTGTGTCTGATTTGTTGCACCAGTACTTGGTGGACTCTGATCTGACCTCTCCCCAAGAATTGGGAAAGAAGGCAGACAAATGGGTCAGAACAAGGGTGAACAGAAAAGTTCATACAGGGGGTGACAAAGATGGCAACAAAAAGAAGGATGGTAAGTCTTCTGACAAGGGTGGGGACAAATCTAAAAATGAGTCTTCATCAGGCCCACAAAAACACTCTGGTGGGGGTGGTGGGCCCAAATCCTCTTTTAATCAGAACAAGGAAAAGAAACCATGGTGCTATTTATGTAAAATAAAAGGCCATTGGACAACAGATCCCAGTTGTCCAAAGAAAGGCACCAAGCCTCCTACCACTACAACCCCTACTGCTACACCTAGTGTCCCTACTAATAGCAGTGGTGGTGGGAGCAAACCTACTAATAGCCAATCCAAGGGAGTAGCTGGGCTCACTATTGGTAACTTAGTTGGGGTTGGCCTTGTTAGGGAGGCCACAGAGGCTGTGTTAGTCTCTGAGGGGGCTATTGATTTAGCCACCTTAGTTGCTTGTCCCCTTAATATGGATAAGTACAAGCAGCTACCCCTAATAAATGGTGTTGAGGTTCAGGCCTACAGGGACACTGGTGCCAGTGTGACTATGGTCATAGAGAAACTGGTCCACCCTGAACAACACCTACTTGGTCACCAGTACCAAGTAACCGATGCTCACAACAACACACTTAGCCACCCCATGGCTGTTGTAAATCTCAACTGGGGGGGGGTTACTGGTCCAAAGAAAGTTGTGGTAGCTTCAGATTTACCTGTAGACTGTCTATTAGGGAATGATTTGGAGACATCAGCTTGGTCAGATGTGGAGTTGGAGGCCCATGCAGCAATGCTGGGCATCCCAGGGCATATTTTTGCTTTGACAAGGGCTCAGGCCAAAAAGCAAAAAGGACAGGGAAGCTTGGATCCTGGAACAATGGACCAAGTGCTCCCTAAAGCTAGGGCTAGTAGAAGCAAACCACTTGCTACTATCCCTCCCTCTACAGTGGATTCTACTTCTGAGGAAGAAGAATTCCCTCCCTGTGCAGAACCTACACCAGAGGAGCTGGAAGCAGACACTGCTGAGCTTTTGGGTGAAGGGGGGCCTGCCAGAGAGGAGCTGAGTGTGGCACAGCAAACCTGTCCCACATTAGAGGGTCTCAGACAGCAAGCTGTCAAACAGGCTAATGGGGATGTCAGTGACTCTCACAGAGTTTACTGGGAGGACAACCTCTTGTACACTGAGCATAGGGATCCTAAACCTGGAGCTGCCAGGAGATTAGTGATTCCTCAGGAGTACAGAAAGTTCCTCCTAACCCTGGCACATGACATTCCCCTAGCTGGACACCTGGGTCAAATGAAAACTTGGGACAGATTGGTTCCATTGTTTCATTGGCCTAGGATGTCTGAGGACACAAAGGAATTTTGTAAGTCCTGTGAAACCTGTCAAGCCAGTGGCAAGACAGGTGGCACCCCAAAGGCACCCCTTATCCCACTGCCTGTGGTTGGGGTTCCCTTTGAAAGGGTAGGGGTTGACATAGTTGGCCCCCTTGACCCTCCTACTGCTTCAGGCAATAGATTCATCTTAGTGGTAGTGGACCATGCCACAAGATATCCTGAAGCTATTCCTTTAAGGACCACTACAGCTCCTGCAGTGGCAAAGGCCCTCCTGGGAATATTTTCCAGGGTGGGCTTCCCAAAGGAAGTAGTATCAGACAGAGGAAGCAATTTCATGTCTGCATACTTAAAGGCCATGTGGAAGGAGTGTGGTGTAACGTACAAGTTCACAACACCCTATCATCCACAAACAAACGGACTGGTGGAGAGATTTAATAAAACTCTCAAAGGCATGATTATGGGTCTCCCTGAAAAACTCCGCAGGAGATGGGATATCCTTCTACCATGCCTCCTTTTTGCCTACAGGGAGGTACCCCAGAAAGGAGTGGGCTTCAGCCCCTTTGAACTTCTTTTTGGACACCCTGTTAGGGGTCCACTCACACTTGTAAAGGAGGGTTGGGAACAACCTTTAAAAGCTCCTAAGCAGGATATTGTGGATTATGTACTTGGCCTCAGATCAAGGATGGCTGAGTACATGAAAAAGGCCAGTAAAAACCTTCAGGCCAGCCAAGAGCTCCAGAAGCAATGGCATGATCAGAAGGCTGTTTTGGTTCAGTACCAACCAGGGCAGAAAGTGTGGGTCTTGGAGCCTGTGGCCCCAAGAGCACTCCAAGATAAATGGAGTGGTCCCCACACAATTGTTGAAAAGAAGGGAGAAGTCACCTATTTAGTTGACTTAGGCACTGCCAGGAGTCCCCTTAGGGTGCTCCATGTCAACCGCCTGAAACCCTACTATGACAGGGCTGATCTCACCCTGCTCATGGCAACTGATGAGGGACAGGAAGAAGACAGTGATCCTCTACCTGATCTCTTCTCTTCCACAGAACAAGATGCTCTTGTGGAAGGTGTAGTTTTGGCTGATTGTCTTACTGCTGAGCAGAAAGATAATTGCATAAATCTCCTAGATCAATTCTCTGAACTCTTCTCTACTGTGCCAGGTACCACTTCTTGGTGTGAGCACACTATAGATACTGGAGACAGTTTACCTGTCAAAAGTAAGATCTATAGGCAGCCTGACCATGTCAGGGACTGCATAAAGCAAGAGGTCCAGAAAATGTTAGAACTAGGAGTGGTTGAGCACTCTGACAGTCCATGGGCTTCTCCTGTGGTACTGGTACCAAAACCCCATTCCAAAGATGGAAAGAAGGAAATGCGGTTTTGTGTAGACTATAGAGGTCTCAACTTGGTAACCAAAACTGATGCTCACCCTATACCCAGGGCAGATGAGCTCATAGATACACTGGCATCTGCCAAGTATCTAAGCACTTTTGACTTGACTGCAGGGTATTGGCAGATCAAATTGTCAGAAGATGCTAAACCTAAGACTGCATTTTCAACCATTGGAGGACATTACCAGTTTACTGTAATGCCTTTTGGTTTGAAAAATGCACCTGCCACTTTTCAGAGGTTGGTGAACACAGTCCTGCAAGGGCTGGAAGCTTTCAGTGCAGCATATTTGGACGATATAGCTGTCTTTAGCTCCAGCTGGGATGATCACCTGGTCCACCTATGGAAAGTTTTGGAGGCCCTGCAAAAGGCAGGCCTCACTATCAAGGCTTCAAAGTGCCAGATAGGGCAGGGTAAGGTGGTTTATCTGGGACACCTTGTTGGTGGGGAACAGATTGCACCACTTCAGGGGAAAATCCAAACTATTATTGATTGGGTTCCCCCTACCACTCAGACTCAAGTGAGAGCCTTCCTAGGTCTCACTGGGTATTACAGGAGGTTCATTAAGAACTATGGCTCTATTGCAGCCCCTCTTAATGACCTCACATCCAAGAAAATGCCTAAAAAGGTATTATGGACAGCAAACTGTCAGAAAGCTTTTGAGGAGCTGAAGCAGGCCATGTGCTCTGCACCTGTCCTGAAAAGCCCTTGTTACTCTAAAAAATTCTATGTCCAAACTGATGCATCTGAATTAGGAGTAGGGGCAGTCCTATCACAACTTAATTCTGAGGGCCAGGATCAACTTGTTGCTTTTATTAGTAGGAGGTTGACCCCTAGAGAAAAGCGTTGGTCTGCCATTGAGAGGGAGGCCTTTGCTGTGGTCTGGGCTCTGAAGAAGTTGAGGCCATACCTGTTTGGCACTCACTTCATTGTTCAGACAGACCACAAACCTCTACTTTGGCTAAAACAAATGAAAGGTGAAAATCCTAAATTGTTGAGGTGGTCCATATCCCTACAGGGAATGGACTATACAGTGGAACATAGACCTGGGAGTAGCCACTCCAATGCAGATGGACTCTCCAGATATTTCCACTTAGACAATGAAGACTCATCAGGTCATGGCTAGTCTTATTGTCCTTCGTTTGGGGGGGGGGGTTATGTAGGAAAGTACCATCTTGCCTGGCATGTTACCCCCATTTTTCACTGTATATATGTTGTTTTAGTTGTATGTGTCACTGGGACCCTGGTAACCCAGGGCCCCAGTGCTCATAAGTGTGCCTGAATGTGTTACCTGTGTAGTGACTAACTGTCTCACTGAGGCTCTGCTAATCAGAACCTCAGTGGTTATGCTCTCTCATTTCTTTCCAAATTGTCACTAACAGGCTAGTGACCATTTTTACCAATTTACATTGGCTTACTGGAACACCCTTATAATTCCCTAGTATATGGTACTGAGGTACCCAGGGTATTGGGGTTCCAGGAGATCCCTATGGGCTGCAGCATTTCTTTTGCCACCCATAGGGAGCTCTGACAATTCTTACACAGGCCTGCCACTGCAGCCTGAGTGAAATAACGTCCACGTTATTTCACAGCCATTTTACACTGCACTTAAGTAACTTATAAGTCACCTATATGTCTAACCTTTACCTGGTAAAGGTTAGGTGCAAAGTTACTTAGTGTGAGGGCACCCTGGCACTAGCCAAGGTGCCCCCACATTGTTCAGAGCCAATTCCCTGAACTTTGTGAGTGCGGGGACACCATTACACGCGTGCACTACATATAGGTCACTACCTATATGTAGCTTCACAATGGTAACTCCGAATATGGCCATGTAACATGTCTAAGATCATGGAATTGCCCCCTCTATGCCATCCTGGCATTGTTGGCACAATTCCATGATCCCAGTGGTCTGTAGCACAGACCCTGGTACTGCCAAACTGCCCTTCCTGGGGTTTCACTGCAGCAGCTGCTGCTGCCAACCCCTCAGACAGGCATCTGCCCTCCTGGGGTCCACCCAGGCCTGGCCCAGGATGGCAGAACAAAGAACTTCCTCTGAGAGAGGGTGTGACACCCTCTCCCTTTGGAAAATGGTGTGAA
Source organism: Pleurodeles waltl (assembly GCF_031143425.1). Taxonomy (NCBI): domain Eukaryota; kingdom Metazoa; phylum Chordata; class Amphibia; order Caudata; family Salamandridae; genus Pleurodeles; species Pleurodeles waltl. Next base: position 2,040,934 of record NC_090440.1, read on the forward strand.
GGCAGGGGAGGAGTAGCCTCCCCCAGCCTCTGGAAATGCTTTGTTGGGCACAGATGTGCCCAATTCTGCATAAGCCAGTCTACACCGGTTCAGGGGACCCCTTAGCCCTGCTCTGGCGCGAAACTGGACAAAGGAAAGGGGAGTGACCACTCCCCTGACCTGCACCTCCCCTGGGAGGTGTCCAGAGCTCCTCCAGTGTGCTCCAGACCTCTGCCATCTTGGAAACAGAGGTGCTGCTGGCACACTGGACTGCTCTGAGTGGCCAGTGCCACCAGGTGACGTCAGAGACTCCTTGTGATAGGCTCCTTCAGGTGTTAGTAGCCTATCCTCTCTCCTAGGTAGCCAAACCCTCTTTTCTGGCTATTTAGGGTCTCTGTCTCTGGGGAAACTTTAGATAACGAATGCAAGAGCTCATCCGAGTTCCTCTGCATCTCTCTCTTCACCTTCTGCCAAGGAATCGACTGCTGACCGCGCTGGAAGCCTGCAAACCTGCAACATAGTAGCAAAGACGACTACTGCAACTCTGTAACGCTGATCCTGCCGCCTTCTCGACTGTTTTCCTGCTTGTGCATGCTGTGGGGGTAGTCTGCCTCCTCTCTGCACCAGAAGCTCCGAAGAAATCTCCCGTGGGTCGGCGGAATCTTCCCCCTGCAACCGCAGGCACCAAAAAGCTGCATTACCGGTCCCTTGGGTCTCCTCTCAGCACGACGAGCGAGGTCCCTCGAATCCAGCGACTCTGTCCAAGTGACCCCCACAGTCCAGTGACTCTTCAGTCCAAGTTTGGTGGAGGTAAGTCCTTGCCTCACCTCGCTGGGCTGCATTGCTGGGAACGGCGACTTTTGCAGCTACTCCGGCCCCTGTGCACTTCCGGCGGAAATCCTTTGTGCACAGCCAAGCCTGGGTCCACGGCACTCTAACCTGCATTGCACGACTTTCTAAGTTGGTCTCCGGCGACGTGGGACTCCTTTGTGCAACTTCGGCGAGCACCGTTTCACGCATCCTCGTAGTGCCTGTTTCTGGCACTTCTCCGGGTGCTACCGGCTTCAGAGAGGGCTCCTTGTCTTGCTCGACGTCCCCTCTCTCTGCTGGTCCAATTTGCGACCTCCTGGTCCCTCCTGGGCCTCAGCAGCGTCCAAAAACGCTAACCGCACGATTTGCAGCTAGCAAGGCTTGTTGGCGTTCTTTCGGCGGGAAAACACTTCTGCACGACTCTCCACGGCGAGAGGGATCCGTCCACCAAAGGGGAAGTCTCTAGCCCTTTTCGTTCCTGCAGAAACCTCAGCTTCTTCTGTCCAGTAGAAGCTTCTTTGCACCCGCAGCTGGCATTTCCTGGGCATCTGCCCATCTCCGACTTGCTTGTGACTTTTGGACTTGGTCCCCTTGTTCCACATGTACCCTAGATTGGAAATCCACAGTTGTTGCATTGCTGGTTTGTGTCTTTCCTGCATTATTCCTCTAACACGACTTCTTTGTCCTTAGGGGAACTTTAGTGCACTTTGCACTCACTTTTCAGGGTCTTGGGGAGGGTTATTTTTCTAACTCTCACTATTTTCTAATAGTCCCAGCGACCCTCTACAAGGTCACATAGGTTTGGGGTCCATTCGTGGTTCGCATTCCACTTCTGGAGTATATGGTTTGTGTTGCCCCTCTCCCTATGTTTCCCCATTGCATCCTACTGTAACTATACATTGTTTGCACTGTTTTCTAAGACTATACTGCATATTTTTGCTATTGTGTATATATATCTTGTGTATATTTCCTATCCTCTCACTGAGGGTACACTCTAAGATACTTTGGCATATTGTCATAAAAATAAAGTACCTTTATTTTTAGTATAACTGTGTATTGTGTTTTCTTATGATATTGTGCATATGACACTAGGTGGTACTGTAGTAGCTTCACACGTCTCCTAGTTCAGCCTAAGCTGCTCTGCTAAGCTACCATTATCTATCAGCCTAAGCTGCTAGACACCCTATACACTAATAAGGGATAACTGGGCCTGGTGCAAGGTGCAAGTACCCCTTGGTACTCACTACAAGCCAGTCCAGCCTCCTACATTGGTTGTGCAGCGGTGGGATAAGTGCTTTGAGACTGCTTACCACTCTTGTCATTGTACTTTTCATGAGAGAAAAATATACAAAACAAGGTCAGTGTATATACACATAGCCAAAAAGTTTTGCATTTCCTCTTTTCACTCTTTTCTAAGTGCTGAAAAGTACTTCTAACTTTCTAAAAAGTTTTAAAAGTTTTTTTCTCTGTCTTTCTAAAAGCTCTGACAAACTTTTTATCTTTTACTATCACTTTAACTCTCTCTAAAAATGTCTGGCACAGGCCAAAATGTTGATCTGTCCAAACTTGCATATGATCACCTTAGCTGGAAAGGAGCAAGGAATCTCTGCATAGAGAGAGGTTCGAGTGTAGGGAAGAATCCTTCCTTAGAACTGTTAATTAACATGCTTAGAGTACAGGATAAGGCCATAAGTGCCCAATCTGTTGAAAAAGTAGCTAATGGTTCTCAATCTGATCCAGGGACTCCCCCAGGAAAAGATTCAGGAAAGAAACTTCCTAGCCTGCCCATTACTAGACAGTCTAGCATAGTTGGTAATGATGATGAGCCACACCATATAAATAGTGTTGTCTCACATCATAGCAAAAGCATTTATTCTCACCATACTGGTAGTGATGTTTCTGTTAGCCAAGCTGTTAGGGTGACTTCTGTAAGGGACAGGTCTCCTTCTGTCCATTCTCACCATACTTCTGTTTCAAGGCATGTCCCTCCCACCCACCCTGATGACAGATTGTTAGAAAGGGAGCTCAATAGATTGAGAGTGGAACAAACCAGACTGAAGCTCAAGAAGCAACAGCTGGATTTGGATAGACAGACTTTAGAAGTAGAGAAGGAGAGACAGAAACTGGGTTTAGAAACCCATGGTGGCAGCAGCAGTATTCCCCATAGTCATCCTGCAAAAGAGCATGATTCCAGGAATCTGCACAAGATAGTTCCCCCTTACAAGGAGGGGGATGACATTAACAAGTGGTTTGCTGCACTTGAGAGGGCCTGTGCTGTACAAGATGTCCCTCAAAGGCAGTGGGCTGCTATCCTATGGCTATCATTTAGTGGAAAAGGTAGGGATCGGCTCCTTACTGTGAAAGAAAATGATGCTAATAATTTCCAAGTTCTTAAGAATGCACTCCTGGATGGTTATGGCTTAACCACTGAACAGTACAGGATAAAGTTCAGAGAGACCAAAAAGGAGTCTTCACAAGACTGGGTTGATTTCATTGACCATTCAGTGAAGGCCTTGGAGGGGTGGTTACATGGCAGTAAAGTTACTGATTATGACAGCCTGTATAACTTGATCCTGAGAGAGCATATTCTTAATAATTGTGTGTCTGATTTGTTGCACCAGTACTTGGTGGACTCTGATCTGACCTCTCCCCAAGAATTGGGAAAGAAGGCAGACAAATGGGTCAGAACAAGGGTGAACAGAAAAGTTCATACAGGGGGTGACAAAGATGGCAACAAAAAGAAGGATGGTAAGTCTTCTGACAAGGGTGGGGACAAATCTAAAAATGAGTCTTCATCAGGCCCACAAAAACACTCTGGTGGGGGTGGTGGGCCCAAATCCTCTTTTAATCAGAACAAGGAAAAGAAACCATGGTGCTATTTATGTAAAATAAAAGGCCATTGGACAACAGATCCCAGTTGTCCAAAGAAAGGTACCAAGCCTCCTACCACTACAACCCCTACTGCTACACCTAGTGTCCCTACTAATAGCAGTGGTGGTGGGAGCAAACCTACTAATAGCCAATCCAAGGGAGTAGCTGGGCTCACTATTGGTAACTTAGTTGGGGTTGGCCTTGTTAGGGAGGCCACAGAGGCTGTGTTAGTCTCTGAGGGGGCTATTGATTTAGCCACCTTAGTTGCTTGTCCCCTTAATATGGATAAGTACAAGCAGCTACCCCTAATAAATGGTGTTGAGGTTCAGGCCTACAGGGACACTGGTGCCAATGTGACTATGGTCATAGAGAAACTGGTCCACCCTGAACAACACCTACTTGGTCACCAGTACCAAGTAACCGATGCTCACAACAACACACTTAGCCACCCCATGGCTGTTGTAAATCTCAACTGGGGGGGGGGTTACTGGTCCAAAGAAAGTTGTGGTAGCTTCAGATTTACCTGTAGACTGTCTATTAGGGAATGATTTGGAGACATCAGCTTGGTCAGATGTGGAGTTGGAGGCCCATGCAGCAATGCTGGGCATCCCAGGGCATATTTTTGCTTTGACAAGGGCTCAGGCCAAAAAGCAAAAAGGACAGGGAAGCTTGGATCCTGGAACAATGGACCAAGTGCTCCCTAAAGCTAGGGCTAGTAGAAGCAAACCACTTGCTACTATCCCTCCCTCTACAGTGGATTCTACTTCTGAGGAAGAAGAATTCCCTCCCTGTGCAGAACCTACACCAGAGGAGCTGGAAGCAGACACTGCTGAGCTTTTGGGTGAAGGGGGGCCTGCCAGAGAGGAGCTGAGTGTGGCACAGCAAACCTGTCCCACATTAGAGGGTCTCAGACAGCAAGCTGTCAAACAGGCTAATGGGGATGTCAGTGACTCTCACAGAGTTTACTGGGAGGACAACCTCTTGTACACTGAGCATAGGGATCCTAAACCTGGAGCTGCCAGGAGATTAGTGATTCCTCAGGAGTACAGAAAGTTCCTCCTAACCCTGGCACATGACATTCCCCTAGCTGGACACCTGGGTCAAATGAAAACTTGGGACAGATTGGTTCCATTGTTTCATTGGCCTAGGATGTCTGAGGACACAAAGGAATTTTGTAAGTCCTGTGAAACCTGTCAAGCCAGTGGCAAGACAGGTGGCACCCCAAAGGCACCCCTTATCCCACTGCCTGTGGTTGGGGTTCCCTTTGAAAGGGTAGGGGTTGACATAGTTGGCCCCCTTGACCCTCCTACTGCTTCAGGCAATAGATTCATCTTAGTGGTAGTGGACCATGCCACAAGATATCCTGAAGCTATTCCTTTAAGGACCACTACAGCTCCTGCAGTGGCAAAGGCCCTCCTGGGAATATTTTCCAGGGTGGGCTTCCCAAAGGAAGTAGTATCAGACAGAGGAAGCAATTTCATGTCTGCATACTTAAAGGCCATGTGGAAGGAGTGTGGTGTAACGTACAAGTTCACAACACCCTATCATCCACAAACAAATGGACTGGTGGAGAGATTTAATAAAACTCTCAAAGGCATGATTATGGGTCTCCCTGAAAAACTCCGCAGGAGATGGGATATCCTTCTACCATGCCTCCTTTTTGCCTACAGGGAGGTACCCCAGAAAGGAGTGGGCTTCAGCCCCTTTGAACTTCTTTTTGGACACCCTGTTAGGGGTCCACTCACACTTGTAAAGGAGGGTTGGGAACAACCTTTAAAAGCTCCTAAGCAGGATATTGTGGATTATGTACTTGGCCTCAGATCAAGGATGGCTGAGTACATGAAAAAGGCCAGTAAAAACCTTCAGGCCAGCCAAGAGCTCCAGAAGCAATGGCATGATCAGAAGGCTGTTTTGGTTCAGTACCAACCAGGGCAGAAAGTGTGGGTCTTGGAGCCTGTGGCCCCAAGAGCACTCCAAGATAAATGGAGTGGTCCCCACACAATTGTTGAAAAGAAGGGAGAAGTCACCTATTTAGTTGACTTAGGCACTGCCAGGAGTCCCCTTAGGGTGCTCCATGTCAACCGCCTGAAACCCTACTATGACAGGGCTGATCTCACCCTGCTCATGGCAACTGATGAGGGACAGGAAGAAGACAGTGATCCTCTACCTGATCTCTTCTCTTCCACAGAACAAGATGCTCTTGTGGAAGGTGTAGTTTTGGCTGATTGTCTTACTGCTGAGCAGAAAGATAATTGCATAAATCTCCTAGATCAATTCTCTGAACTCTTCTCTACTGTGCCAGGTACCACTTCTTGGTGTGAGCACACTATAGATACTGGAGACAGTTTACCTGTCAAAAGTAAGATCTATAGGCAGCCTGACCATGTCAGGGACTGCATAAAGCAAGAGGTCCAGAAAATGTTAGAACTAGGAGTGGTTGAGCACTCTGACAGTCCATGGGCTTCTCCTGTGGTACTGGTACCAAAACCCCATTCCAAAGATGGAAAGAAGGAAATGCGGTTTTGTGTAGACTATAGAGGTCTCAACTTGGTAACCAAAACTGATGCTCACCCTATACCCAGGGCAGATGAGCTCATAGATACACTGGCATCTGCCAAGTATCTAAGCACTTTTGACTTGACTGCAGGGTATTGGCAGATCAAATTGTCAGAAGATGCTAAACCTAAGACTGCATTTTCAACCATTGGAGGACATTACCAGTTTACTGTAATGCCTTTTGGTTTGAAAAATGCACCTGCCACTTTTCAGAGGTTGGTGAACACAGTCCTGCAAGGGCTGGAAGCTTTCAGTGCAGCATATTTGGACGATATAGCTGTCTTTAGCTCCAGCTGGGATGATCACCTGGTCCACCTATGGAAAGTTTTGGAGGCCCTGCAAAAGGCAGGCCTCACTATCAAGGCTTCAAAGTGCCAGATAGGGCAGGGTAAGGTGGTTTATCTGGGACACCTTGTTGGTGGGGAACAGATTGCACCACTTCAGGGGAAAATCCAAACTATTATTGATTGGGTTCCCCCTACCACTCAGACTCAAGTGAGAGCCTTCCTAGGTCTCACTGGGTATTACAGGAGGTTCATTAAGAACTATGGCTCCATTGCAGCCCCTCTTAATGACCTCACATCCAAGAAAATGCCTAAAAAGGTATTATGGACAGCAAACTGTCAGAAAGCTTTTGAGGAGCTGAAGCAGGCCATGTGCTCTGCACCTGTCCTGAAAAGCCCTTGTTACTCTAAAAAATTCTATGTCCAAACTGATGCATCTGAATTAGGAGTAGGGGCAGTCCTATCACAACTTAATTCTGAGGGCCAGGATCAACCTGTTGCTTTTATTAGTAGAAGGTTGACCCCTAGAGAAAAGCGTTGGTCTGCCATTGAGAGGGAGGCCTTTGCTGTGGTCTGGGCTCTGAAGAAGTTGAGGCCATACCTGTTTGGCACTCACTTCATTGTTCAGACAGACCACAAACCTCTACTTTGGCTAAAACAAATGAAAGGTGAAAATCCTAAATTGTTGAGGTGGTCCATATCCCTACAGGGAATGGACTATACAGTGGAACATAGACCTGGGAGTAGCCACTCCAATGCAGATGGACTCTCCAGATATTTCCACTTAGACAATGAAGACTCATCAGGTCATGGCTAGTCTTATTGTCCTTCGTTTGGGGGGGGGTTGTGTAGGAAAGTACCATCTTGCCTGGCATGTTACCCCCATTTTTCACTGTATATATGTTGTTTTAGTTGTATGTGTCACTGGGGCCCTGGTAACCCAGGGCCCCAGTGCTCATAAGTGTGCCTGAATGTGTTACCTGTGTAGTGACTAACTGTCTCACTGAGGCTCTGCTAATCAGAACCTCAGTGGTTATGCTCTCTCATTTCTTTCCAAATTGTCACTAACAGGTTAGTGACCATTTTTACCAATTTACATTGGCTTACTGGAACACCCTTATAATTCCCTAGTATATGGTACTGAGGTACCCAGGGTATTGGGGTTCCAGGAGATCCCTATGGGCTGCAGCATTTCTTTTGCCACCCATAGGGAGCTCTGACAATTCTTACACAGGCCTGCCACTGCAGCCTGAGTGAAATAACGTCCACGTTATTTCACAGCCATTTTACACTGCACTTAAGTAACTTATAAGTCACCTATATGTCTAACCTTTACCTGGTAAAGGTTAGGTGCAAAGTTACTTAGTGTGAGGGCACCCTGGCACTAGCCAAGGTGCCCCCACATTGTTCAGAGCCAATTCCCTGAACTTTGTGAGTGCGGGGACACCATTACACGCGTGCACTACATATAGGTCACTACCTATATGTAGCTTCACAATGGTAACTCCGAATATGGCCATGTAACATGTCTAAGATCATGGAATTGCCCCCTCTATGCCATCCTGGCATTGTTGGCACAATTCCATGATCCCAGTGGTCTGTAGCACAGACCCTGGTACTGCCAAACTGCCCTTCCTGGGGTTTCACTGCAGCAGCTGCTGCTGCCAACCCCTCAGACAGGCATCTGCCCTCCTGGGGTCCAGCCAGGCCTGGCCCAGGATGGCAGAACAAAGAACTTCCTCTGAGAGAGGGTGTGACACCCTCTCCCTTTGGAAAATGGTGTGAAGGCAGGGGAGGAGTAGCCTCCCCCAGCCTCTGGAAATGCTTTGTTGGGCACAGATGTGCCCAATTCTGCATAAGCCAGTCTACACCGGTTCAGGGGACCCCTTAGCCCTGCTCTGGCGCGAAACTGGACAAAGGAAAGGGGAGTGACCACTCCCCTGACCTGCACCTCCCCTGGGAGGTGTCCAGAGCTCCTCCAGTGTGCTCCAGACCTCTGCCATCTTGGAAACAGAGGTGCTGCTGGCACACTGGACTGCTCTGAGTGGCCAGTGCCACCAGGTGACGTCAGAGACTCCTGCTGATAGGCTCCTTCAGGTGTTGCTAGCCTATCCTCTCTCCTAGGTAGCCAAACCCTATTTTCTGGCTATTTAGGGTCTCTGTCTCTGGGGAAACTTTAGATAACGAATGCAAGAGCTCATCCGAGTTCCTCTGCATCTCTCTCTTCACCTTCTGCCAAGGAATCGACTGCTGACCGCGCTGGAAGCCTGCAAACCTGCAACATAGTAGCAAAGACGACTACTGCAACTCTGTAACGCTGATCCTGCCGCCTTCTCGACTGTTTTCCTGCTTGTGCATGCTGTGGGGGTAGTCTGCCTCCTCTCTGCACCAGAAGCTCCGAAGAAATCTCCCGTGGGTCGACGGAATCTTCCCCCTGCAACCGCAGGCACCAAAAAGCTGCATTACCGGTCCCTTGGGTCTCCTCTCAGCACGACGAGCGAGGTCCCTCGAATCCAGCGACTCTGTCCAAGTGACCCCCACAGTCCAGTGACTCTTCAGTCCAAGTTTGGTGGAGGTAAGTCCTTGCCTCACCTCGCTGGGCTGCATTGCTGGGAACCGCAACTTTTGCAGCTACTCCGGCCACTTCCGGCGGAAATCCTTTGTGCACAGCCAAGCCTGGGTCCACGGCACTCTAACCTGCATTGCACGACTTTCTAAGTTGGTCTCCGGCGACGTGGGACTCCTTTGTGCAACTTCGGCGAGCACCGTTTCACGCATCCTCGTAGTGCCTGTTTCTGGCACTTCTCCGGGTGCTACCGGCTTCAGAGAGGGCTCCTTGTCTTGCTCGACGTCCCCTCTCTCTGCTGGTCCAATTTGCGACCTCCTGGTCCCTCCTGGGCCTCAGCAGCGTCCAAAAACGCTAACCGCACGATTTGCAGCTAGCAAGGCTTGTTGGCGTTCTTTCGGCGGGAAAACACTTCTGCACGACTCTCCACGGCGAGAGGGATCCGTCCACCAAAGGGGAAGTCTCTAGCCCTTTTCGTTCCTGCAGAAACCTCAGCTTCTTCTGTCCAGTAGAAGCTTCTTTGCACCCGCAGCTGGCATTTCCTGGGCATCTGCCCATCTCCGACTTGCTTGTGACTTTTGGACTTGGTCCCCTTGTTCCACAGGTACCCTAGATTGGAAATCCACAGTTGTTGCATTGCTGGTTTGTGTCTTTCCTGCATTATTCCTCTAACACGACTTCTTTGTCCTTAGGGGAACTTTAGTGCACTTTGCACTCACTTTTCAGGGTCTTGGGGAGGGTTATTTTTCTAACTCTCACTATTTTCTAATAGTCCCAGCGACCCTCTACAAGGTCACATAGGTTTGGGGTCCATTTGTGGTTCGCATTCCACTTCTGGAGTATATGGTTTGTGTTGCCCCTCTCCCTATGTTTCCCCATTGCATCCTACTGTAACTATACATTGTTTGCACTGTTTTCTAAGACTATACTGCATATTTTTGCTATTGTGTATATATATCTTGTGTATATTTCCTATCCTCTCACTGAGGGTACACTCTAAGATACTTTAGCATATTGTCATAAAAATAAAGTACCTTTATTTTTAGTATAACTGTATATTGTGTTTTCTTATGATATTGTGCATATGACACTAGGTGGTACTGTAGTAGCTTCACACGTCTCCTAGTTCAGCCTAAGCTGCTCTGCTAAGCTACCATTATCTATCAGCCTAAGCTGCTAGACACCCTATACACTAATAAGGGATAACTGGGCCTGGTGCAAGGTGCAAGTACCCCTTGGTACTCACTACAAGCCAGTCCAGCCTCCTACACTCACCAGAGTTCCTCTGCACTTCTAACTTCGACTTCTGCCAAGGATCGGCCGCTGACTGCTCCAGGACACCTGCATAACTGCAACAAAGTAGCAAGAAGACTACCAGCCACATTGTAGCACCTAATCCTGCGGGCTTTCTCGACTGCTTCCTGGTGGTGCATGCTGTGAGGGCTGTCTGCCTTCACCCTGCACTGGAAATCACAAAGAAATATCCCGGGGGTTGACGCAGTCTTCCCCCTGCTAACGCAGGCACCAAAATTCTGCATCACCGGTCCCCTGGGTCCCCTCCCATCTCGACGAGACATATAGGGGGTCATTCCTACATTGGCGGGCGGCGGTCGCCGCCCGCCAAGCGGGAACCGCCAAATGACCGCACCGCGGTCAAAAGACCGCGGCGGCCATTCTGGCTTTCCCGCTGGGCCGGCGGGCGACCGCCGGCCCAGCGGGAAACCCCCTTCTACGAGGATGCCGGCTCCGAATGGAGCCGGCGGAGTCGAAGGGGTGCGAAGGGTGCAGTGGCACCCGTCGCGATTTTCAGTGTCTGCTTTGCAGACACTGAAAATCTTAGTGGGGCCCTGTTAGGGGGCCCCTGCAGTGCCCATGCCAGTGGCATGGGCACTGCAGGGGCCCCCAGGGGCCCCACGACACCCATTACCGCCATCCTGTTCCTGGCGGTGAAAACCGTAAGGGGGTCGTAAGGGGGTCGGAAACCGCTGGTTGCCCTTTTCTGACCGCGGCTTTACCGCCGCGGTCAGAATGGCCAAGGAAGCACCGCCAGCCTGTTGGCGGTGCTTCCGTCATTTTAGCCCTGGCGGTCGCCGACCGCCAGGGTTAGAATGACCCCCATAGTGCTTTATGATATAAGTGCTATAGTAGGAGCTTTGCATGTCTCCTAGTTCAGCCTAAGGTGCAGGAACAGGATGGCGGTATGGGGTGTCGTGGGGCCCCTGGGGGCCCCTGCAGTGCCCATGCCAATGGCATGGGCACTGCAGGGGCCCCCATAAGAGGGCCCCACAAAGAATTTCAGTGTCTACTCAGCAGACACTGAAATTCGCGACGGGTGCAACTGCACCCGGCGCACCTTCCCACTCCGCCGGCTCCATTCGGAGCCGGCGTCCTCGTGGGAAGGTTGTTTTCCACTGGGCTGGCGGGCGGCCTTTTGGCGGTCGCCCGCCAGCCCAGTGGAAAACCCAGAATCACCGCAGCGGTCTTACGACCGCGGTGCGGTGTTCTGGCGGGGGTACTTTGGCGGGCGGCCTCTGCCGCCCGCCAAGGTAAGAATCACCCCCTATATCTGTAAAAGCCCCTCTTAGTGAAAACAGAAAGCCCTTCTATAGGAAAGTACCATCTTTCTTGGCATGTTACCCCCAACTGTACATGTATGTCAGTATGTTTTTGCCTGTCTCACTGGGATCCTGCTAGCCAGGACCCCAGGGCTCATAGTTTGTGGCCTAATGTATATGCCTGTGTAGTGACTAACTGTCACTGAGGCTCTGCTAATCAGAACCTCAGTGCTCATGCTCTCTCTGCCTTTACATTTGTCACTATAGGCTAGTGACTACATTTAGCAATTATAATTGTCATACTGGACCTTCCTTATAAGTCCCTACTATATGGTACCTAGGTACCCAGGGGTATTGGGGTTCCAGGAGATCCCTATGGGCTGCAGCATTTCTTTTGCCACCCATAGGGAGCTCAGACAAACCCTTACACTGGACTGCCACTGCAGCCTGAGTGAAATAACGTCCACGTTATTTCACAGCCATTTTCACTGCACTTAAGTAACTTATAAGTCACCTATATGTCTAACCCTCACTTGCTGAAGGTTAGGTGCAAAGTTACTAAGTGTGAGGGCACCCTTGCACTAGCAATGGTGGCCCCACATAGTTCAGGGCCATTTTCACGGACTTTGTGAGTGGGAGACACCATTACACGTGTGCACTACATATAGGTTAATACCTGTAGGAAAGTACCATCTTGCCTGGCATCTTACCCCCATATTTCACTGTATTTATGTTGTTTTAGTCTATGGGCCTCATTACAACATTGGCGGGCGGCTACTGCCGCCCGTTAAGCTGTAACCGCCGTGCCCAGCGGGGATGTGGGCTGCAACATGGGAGCCGGCTCCAAATGGAGCCGGCGGTGTTGTGGCCGTGCGACGGGTGCAGTTCCACCCGTCGCGCTTTTCACTGTCTGCACAGCAGACAGTGAAAAGCAGCATGGGGCCCTGTCAGGGGGCCCCTGCACTGCCCATGCCAGGGGCCCCATGACTCCCCGTACCACCAGCCTTTTCCTGGAGGTTCAGACTGCCAGAAAAAGGCTGGTGGTCGGGGAGTCGTAATCACCTGGGCAGCGCTGCCCTGGCGGATTACATCCGCCGGGGCCATTGTGGCGGTAAACCGCCAGCCCCGGCGGTGCGACCGCGCGGGAGCCACCGCCAGTCTGTTGGCGGTGCTCCCGTTGCTTTGGCCCTGTGGTTGTAATACCGCCAGGGTCATAATGACCACCTATGTGTCACTGGGACCCTCCCAGGCAGGGCCCCAGTGCTCATAATTATATTGGGGGGACAATTCCATGATCTCTGGGTCTCTAGCACAGTACCGGGTACTGCTAAACTGCCTTTCCGGGGTCTCCACTGCAGCTGCTGCTGCTGCCAAACCCTCAGACAGGTTTCTGCCCTCCTGGGGTCCAGGCAGGCTGGTCCAGGAAGGCAGAACAAAAGATTTCCTCTGAGAGGGTGTTACACCCTCTCCCTTTGAAAATAGGTGTGAAGGCTGGGGAGGAGTAGCCTCCCCCAGCCTCTGGAAATGCTTTGATGGGCACAGATTCTGCCCATCTCTGCAGAAGCCAGTCTACATCGGTTCAGGGATCCCCCAGCCCTGCTCTGGCGCGAAACTGGACAAAGGAAAGGGGAGTGACCACTCCCCTGACCTGCACCTCCCAGGGGAGGTGCCCAGAGCTCCTCCAGTGTGTCCCAGACCTCTGCCATCTTGGAAACAGAGGTGTTGGGGGCACACTGGACTGCTCTGAGTGGCCAGTGCCAGCAGGTGACGTCAGAGGCTCCTTCTGATAGGCTCTTACCTCTCTTGGTAGCCAATCCTCCTTCCTTAGTAGCCAAACCTCCTTTTATGGCTATTTAGGGTCTCTGCTTTGGGGAATTCTTCAGATAACGAATGCAAGAGCTCACCAGAGTTCCTCTGAATCTCCCTCTTCACCTTCTACCAGAGGATCGACCGCTGACTGCTCAGGACACCTGCAAAACTGCAACAAAGTAGCCAGACGACTACTAGCAACATTGTAGCGCCTCATCCTGCCGGCTTTCTCAACTGTTTCCAGGTGGTGCATGCTCTGGGGGTAGCCTGCCTTCACCCTGCACCAGAAGCTCCGAAGAAATCTCCAGTGGGTCATCTGAATCTTCCCCCTGCTAACGCAGGCACCAAAAGACTGCATCACTGGTCCTCTGGGTCCCCTCTCATCCTGACAAGTTTGGTCCCTGGAACTCAGCATCTCTGTCCAAGTGACTCCCACAGTCCAGTGACTCTTCAGTCCAAGTTTGGTGGAGGTAAGTCCTTGCCTCCCCACGCTAGACTGCATTGCTGGGTACCGCGTGATTTGCAGCGGCTCCGGCTCCTGTGCACTTTTCCAGGATTTCCTTCATGCACAGCCAAGCCTGGGTCCCCGGCACTCCTTCCTGCAGTGCACAACCTTCTGAGTTGTCCTCCGGCGTCATGGGACTCCCTTTTGTGACTTTGCGTGGACTCCGGTTCACTTTCCTTCCAAGTGCCTGTTCAGGTACTTTTGCGGGTGCTGCCTGCTTCTGTGAGGGCTCCCTGAGTTGCTGGGCGCCCCTTCTGTCTCCTCCTCCAAGTGGCGACATCCTGGTCCCACTTGCATAAGCCAGTCTACACATGGTTTAGGGAAACCCAGTCCCTGCTCTGGCATGAAACTGGACAAAGGAAAGGGGAGTAACCACTCCCCTGTCCATCACCACACCAGGAGTGGTGCCCAGAGCTCTCCCCGTGTATCTCAGACCTCTTCCATCTTGTTTTCAGAGGTGTGGGGACACTCTGGAGGCCTCTGAGTGGCCAGTGCCAACAGGTGAGGTCAGAGACCCCTCCTGATAGGTGCATACCTTGGTAAGTAGCCAATCCTCCTCTAAGGGCTATTTAGGGTCTCTCCTGTGGGCTTCTCTTCAGATTACGACATGCAAGAATCCACCAGGACTCCTCTGCACTTCTCTCTTTGACTTCTGCCAAGGATCGACCGCTGACTGCTCCAGGACACCTGCAAAACTGCAACAAAGTATCCAGAAGACTACCAGCGACATTGTAGTGCCTAATCCTGCCGGCTTTCTCAACTGTTTCCTGGTGGTGCATGCTCTGGGAGCTGCCTGCCTTCATCCTGTACCGGAAGCCACGAAACAAATCTCCAGTGGGTCGATGGAATCTTCCCCCTGCTTCAGCAGGCACCAAACTTCCGCTTCACCAGTACTCTGGGTCCCCTCTCATCCTGACGAGCCTGGCCCCTGGAACACAGGTGGTGGACCCAAGTGACCCAGACTGTCCAGAGGTCCAACTGTCCGGATTTGGAGGAGGTAAGTCCTTGCCTCTCCTCCCCAGACAGTAATCCTGTGCACCACGTGATCTGCAGCTACAAGGGCTTCTGTGCACATTTCCAAGAAATCCTGCATGCACAGTCGAGCCTAGTTCCCAAGCACTCTGTCCTGCGATGCTCTGCTCCCTGAGTTGATCTACGGTGTTGTGGGACCTCCTTTTGCAGTGTTAAGACGACCACTGTGTTCAGACTTCATGAACCCGTGTTCAAGGACTTCTGCTGGTGCTTCCTGCTTGTGTGTGGGCTCTCTACGTTGATGAGGGCCCCCTCTGTCTCCTCACCCAAGTGGCGACATTCTGGGCCTTCCTGGACCCAGGCAGCAGGATCCGCGACTTTTGCAGCTAGCAAGGCTTAATTGTGGTATTTTGCCAACGAAACAACTCTGCATCCTCCAGCACTCCGGGGACATCTTCTGCACAAAGGAGAATTTCCTAGCACCTTTCGTTGTTGCTGAATCTTCAGCTTTTTCCATCTGGAGGCATCCTTTTTGCACCTTCATCCGGGATTTAGTGGGCTCCTGCCCACCTTGGAAACTTTTGCGACTCTTGGACTTGGTCCCCTTCCTTTACAGGTCTTCAGGTCAAGGAATCCGTCTTCAGTGCTTTGCAGTCTGTTGTGGTCCTTGCAAAATCCTTTATCACGACTTTAGTGTGTTTTGGGGGAAATAGTAGTACTTTACTCCTACTTTCCTGGGTCCTGGGGTGGGGTCTCCTTCACACCCTTGGTGTTTTCTCACACTCCAAGTGACCCTCTATACACTACCCTTGCCTAGGGGTGCATTCGTGGTTCGCATTACAGTTACTTAGTATATGGTTTGTGTTGCCCCTAGGCCTGTTGCATTCTATTGTTTTACAGTGTTTGCACTACTTTCTGAGTGTTTTACTTACCTGATTTTGTTATTTGTGTATATTTTGTATATGTTACTTACCTCCTAAGGGAGTATATCCACCGAGATATTTTTGGCACATTGTTACTAAAATAAAGTACCTTTATTTTTAGTAATTATGAGTATTGTCTTTCTTATGATATAGCACCTATATGATATAAGTGGTATTGCATGAGCTTTGCATGTCTCCTAGTTCAGCCTTGGCTGCTCTGCTATAGCTACCTCTATCAGCCTAAGCTGCTAGAACACTACTATACTCTACTAATAAGGGATAACTGGACCTGGTATAAGGTGTAAGTACCATTAGCACCCACAACAAAGCCAGGCCAGCCTCCTACATTCTTCAGTGTTTACAGAGATCCCCTTACAGCTCTAAACATTCCTCATAGCACGAGAAAAAGAACGTGCAATGTGTACAGGTTTTTATTTTTAGTCGCAGATTCCCCTTCCTGAAATTTCCTTGAGGTGTACATGCCCCTTAGTGAGTCTGAGGCCTTTGACTTAATTGTGATTTACTCTGGAATTTTGTGTGCAGGTCTTATCTGCTCATGGGACAAAAGGTTTGGGAATCAGGTATATTACCTGCAAATTCCCCTTCACAGTGTATGTTTATAGCGGTAGCGTTGGCACACGTTTTTAATTTAAGTATAAATGATGCTCACAGCATAAGACAAGCATTGGCATACCCATAGGTCTCGCTTTTGGGACCTTTTAAGAATGTAGCCATGTAACACATTAAACCTTTATCAGAAATAAACTGTGTGTGCATTCCTTCATACATTTGGCATTAAACTGTAATGGTCAGAACATCCCCTAGAGTGCAGTAAAAATAGCATTTGGAGGAAACATGGCCATGTAACCATATTGTCAACCGCTAGAAGGCATAACCACATGAAAAGAAAAGAGCAGAGAGCATTACATTGTGACCATATATCCAGCTCCTAGAGGGCATAGTTCATCACACATTTTTGGACCTAGTAGACCTGTTAGAATATTATTACAAACAAGGCCACTAGAACACAAACTACTCCCAGCTGTAAAGCAAAAGTTCCCACCCATGAGAGCGCGAGAACAAGCATTGAATGGAGGGAGAGGTTATGATTTTGGGCCCCCCCCCCCAACCTAGTGTGGTGACTCAGAAGATGAGCTGGACAGAAAGAGCATGTCATGCTGGATGTTTTCGTAGTGGTCACATTGTCCTAGGACCACCATAGACTGAGTTATGGGTAAATGTGTGTTGTAAAAGAAATGCCCTGAAAGCATTATGGGGTGAGTTTCTGAGTGCAGTGAATAGTGTAGTACTGGCTCTCCCGTTGTGCTAGGGAGAGACCGTTAAGGGTTTCCCTTGTGTTTTTATGTTTAAAAGGTGCCAGTTTGTATGTTTTTCAACTGTTAAACTTGGGACGAATTTAGGAATGGGGCTGCAATAGTTAACCGGTGCTCATGTATAGCACACCAATCTTCCAGTCGAGTTTGCACTATATAAATAAATTACAATCCCCCTCCAGCTTGCAGCCTTTGTAGGGTGCAGACACTGCAAAGAAACAGCAAGATGCCAGAGGAAGAAACAACATACCGGCACGAGGCATAAGCAGAGAGGCAAAAGTAAAAAGTAGGGCTGCAACACTAAGGTATACGGCCAATCGTACAATAATCCATGTAACAGGGTCAGTCTCCAGGGTGGGAACAGTCTCAAGGCAGGATAAACCTAAGGCATTTACCCAACAAACGAAAGGAATTTTGAAAGGCTGGCCAAGGAACGAATGAAAGCGATGAGCATGGCGAAAGCCCACAGAAGTAGATTACAGCATGTCAAGAGACAGCGCATGAGTGCTGCCTAGGCTCGACCTAAAAAAGGAGGGAAGTGTGTTAAGAACCAATCTTTAAACTTTATATACCAAGTTAAGTAAAAAGAATGCACTGTGTTAAAAAGCAATGCAACGTGAACAAGTTTCATTTAACCTCTAAGCATCTCTTGCATTGCAAAGTACACATAATTTCTCTTTATTAAATAAACCTTTCATTGTAAGTAAATGTGGCACAGTGAGAATATATTTGCTTTAAATTGAAAACCTCTCTCATAGTGTGTGTAAAAGGTAGTGCGATATGTGTAAAGCTCATCTGTAAATGCACATCACTGCGAGTAAAAAGCAGTGCAGTGTAGACAGATTCCATGTAAATGCCCTTCACAGTGTGAATAACATACAGTCAGGGCAAACAGAAGTTCTTGGTGAACATCTCTTAGCATGTATAAAACAGTGCAGAGTCTAGATTTCCTCTGGTGTCAGCACAGAGCGGTGTAGTGCACAGATGCCCTCTTTGTAGTTGTGGGTACCCTCATGGTGTCGTAAAAACAGGGCAGTGTGCACAGATTTCCTCAGTAAATGCCCCTCATAGACTGAGTGAAATGCAGGACAGTGCACTCAGGTCTCCTTTGCAAACGACCCTCATACTATGACTAAAGATCAGTGCAGTTTCAGATTTCCTGTCCTGTGCAAGCCTGTGGAAGTGAGGGAAGCAGTGCAGTGGACTCTTTCAGCTGTAAATGCCTCTCATAGTGTGAGTATAAGGTAGTGTAGTGGCAGAGGGTTTATTCTCTGTAAACTCTCCTCAGATTGTGAATCAGTGTGATGTGTACTGAGTTCCTTTGTTTACTTTAGAAACCCCTCAGGGTGCACTAAAAAAGAAGTCCAAAATGCATGGATTGCCCCAGTAAACACCCTTCCTAGTATACTCAGATTTCTTCTTTGTGGTGCAAGCACCCTATGTACTGTGGTAACAGCAGTGCACAGATTACTCAGACTGTAGTAAACTGGGTGCACTGTGCAGAGACTGCCCCAGTAATCACCTTTCCTAGATTAGAACAAATCAGTGGAACAGGTCTCTTTAAGACAAATAATGACCACAAGACATCCATGGACGGGAGGAAAAAGCCCCCACCCCCTCTAGACACCCCTGGCAGTGCAGTAAACAATAGTGCAGTATACAGATCTTCTTTTTAACTCAAACACCCCCCAGGGCCGGCAGGAAAGCCCGCCAGAGGTCCCCGGATAGAATATCCCAGATCAGCCCGGCTCCTGACAAGGATTTCCTCTATAAACGCCCCTGGTAGTGCAGTGAACAGCAGTAAGTGGCGGTGTAGAGCACAGATTCCCTCTTTAACACAAATGATGACCACAAGCACCCCCAGTGCCGGAAGGAAAGCCCCCCCAGAGGTCCCCGGATAGAAGAGCCCAGCTCAGCCCGGCTCCTGGCAGAGATTTCCTCCAGGATTATTCAGTTCATTTCTACAAACAGCAGAAGGTGCTGACAATCTCCTACCTGAGCAGGAACCAGTGCAGACATTTCCAGGCTCTCTCCTCCTCCTGGGGGAGGGTTGGGGGGGAGGTGCAGGTGCAGGTCTGGAGGAGGAGGTCTGTGAGGATCTGAAGATGAAGATAACTGCACAGACAGACAGTGCTCCTTCCTCCTTCACTTCAAGGATCTGGGCTTCTTCCTTCTCTTCTGCACAGAATGACAGACAGGGGCTCCTCCCCCTCAGACAGACAGACAGGGGCTCCTCCTCCCTCCTCAGACAGACAGACAGACAGACAGGGGCTCCTCCCCCCTCAGACAGACAGCGGCCCCTCCCCCTCTTCTGCTGCAGGCTGGACACAGAGGGATCTGCTGGGAGCGTCTTCTCAGTATTCCTTACTTGTGCTGCCTCTGCCACCTCTGACCCGGAAGTGGAAATTCAGAATCACACTAAGAAAGAACCTGTTAGCTTTCATTGTTTATGCTGTTTCTACCACTTCCAATCCGGAACTGAAAAGTCTGATGCTCTGTAAGAAAGAATTTGTCAGCATTTACTGCTTGTGCTGTCTCTGCCGTCGCTGACCCGGAAGCGGATCTGCTGCCTGCACATTAGCCGCAAATTCCGGTAGGAGTCTCAGCGGGAGAGGAGCGCCCTCTGCCTGCAGCTGGTGGGATCTCTTTTGCTCTGTCTTTGAGGTGGATTGAAAATTCTTGGCGCGAATGGTAGCAAATGTTTCACTCTCCTTGCACTACGTAACACCACGCTCGAGGCACAGACAGACGCGTTGGCGCAAACATACGGGCAGCAGTCGTATATCTGTGCCTCCCTGTGGCGTCAGGGGGGCTCAGACAGACGAGGGATCAGATAATAAAGCACACCCGTGCGCTAACGGGCTACAGGGCCTGCGCATGCGTCAGAGAGCAGTGGCTCCACGCAGGTCCACAATGAGGCTGCGCAATCTGCAGGCACAAGGTTACGAAGCCTGCGTGCTCAGGCGCGTCACTACGCATGCGCTGAGGTAGGGTCACCAGAGCTGCGCATGCGTGTTTAGAGCAAAGTGTTCGGAGCATGCGCAGTACCATACCCGGATATTGCATAAATAGCTGCTGGCCGGGGCTCATCTCCGGAAGGAGCTATGTCCGGCCTCTAGGCGCTGTGTGAGCACAGCAAAAGGGTCCTTATTGAGGGGAGGAGCAGTGTGAGCCTTCTAGGCGCTGTGTGAGCACAGCAGAAGAGTCCTTAGTGAGAGGAGGAGTAGTGTGAGCCTTCTAGGCGCTGTGTGAGCACAGCAGAAGAGTCCTTAGTGAGAGGAGGAGTAGTGTGAGCCTTCTAGGCGCTGTGAGCGCAGCAGCAGGTCCTTATTGAGAGGAGGAGTAGTGTGAGCCTTCTAGGCGCTGTGAGCGCAGCAGCAGGTCCTTATTGAGGGGAGGAGCAGTGTGAGCCTTCTAGGCGCTGTGTGAGCACAGCAGAAGGGTCCTTAGTGAGAGGAGGAGTAGTGTGTGCCTTCTAGGCGCTGTGTGAGCACAGCAGAAGGGTCCTTAGTGAGAGGAGGAGGAGTGTGAGCCTTCTAGGCGCTGTGTGAGCACAGCAGAAGGGTCCTTAGTGAGAGGAGGAGGAGTGTGAGCCTTCTAGGCGCTGTGTGAGCATAGCAGAAGGGTCCTTAGTGAGAGGAGGAGTAGTGTGTGCCTTCTAGGCGCTGTGTGAGCACAGCAGAAGGGTCCTTAGTGAGAGGAGGAGTAGTGTGTGCCTTCTAGGCGCTGTGTGAGCACAGCAGAAGGGTCCTTAGTGAGAGGAGGAGGAGTGTGAGCCTTCTAGGCGCTGTGTGAGCACAGCAGAAGGGTCCTTAGTGAGAGGAGGAGTAGTGTGTGCCTTCTAGGCGCTGTGTGAGCACAGCAGAAGGGTCCTTAGTGAGAGGAGGAGTAGTGTGTGCCTTCTAGGCGCTGTGTGAGCACAGCAGAAGGGTCCTTAGTGAGAGGAGGAGTAGTGTGTGCCTTCTAGGCGCTGTGTGAGCACAGCAGAAGGGTCCTTAGTGAGAGGAGGAGGAGTGTGAGCCTTCTAGGCGCTGTGTGAGCATAGCAGAAGGGTCCTTAGTGAGAGGAGTAGTGCGAACACATCAGCAAGGTTCTTCAGAAGAAATGCTGTGCACGCCCTCCTTGAGTTGAGTGGCTCAATTGTTCACTAGTGTTTTAATTACAGGAAGAGTTTTGTCCGGCTTCAGCCGACTTCTACCACAGGTCTTCACAGCTGACGGCTGGCGCTGTAGAG